>NC_051182.1:35260024-35860024 GCF_013339695.2 Rhipicephalus sanguineus | reverse complement strand
GTGGTGGCGGTGGTGGTGGTGGTGGTGGTGCGCAGTAAGGGTGTGACCACCCTTACTGCGCATGCGCAAGCCCTCTCTACACACCTAATCTCCCCGCGCCCTCTCCCCCTCTCGCGCGTTTCATTCTCTCCTGCAACGAGTAGGCAGCAGCGACGCCTCCTGCGTCTTGACGTGGCACGAGCGGCCGATGGCCGCCTCTGCTTCTGTGGCTATAGACGCGGGGCGCTCGCGCTCTCCTTCCCTCGCTGAAGACTCAATTACCGGAGTATTACCATGGCTCACTCAGGTGTAGGTTAATGTGCACTTATACAACCCATAATGAGAGTCAGTAATTTTTTAGCTTTTGCTTCACAAAGGCTTGAAGTCTCTGGGACAGACATCTATGAAGGAGTCATTCACTCTTGTTGGCCTCCGGCAGTTTTGTCTAAACATATGTTACCATATATGGCTCAGTATCTAGGCACCCACTATGTTGTACCATTGTGCTTTTACATGTGCGCTGTTCACAGGATTTAATATACGTGATTTGATATTGCCCTGCCACAACTGCAAACTTGCTTCAAAGCTTTGCGCGCATACTAACGCATCAGTATATATGAGGCACTAAGTATGTGTTGTGCAAACGGACAAAGTCAAAGGGTAAATACATAAGTGACGAGGAGCGGCGCTAACTCAGACTTGGGCACTTTGAATAGCCACGTGCAGTATCCCAAGGATAGATCGATAAAACCAAAGAGGCGTCGAACCTCCCGAGGAATTACCTTCGTTTGAAGCATTACGAAATCATCCTTGATTGACACGTAGCGGTTGCGATGAAGTCGACCCATCTTGTCATATTATCTTTATTGGTTCAGCGATTATTTATTGGTTTGACATATTATCTTTATGGGTTCGGTGTAATGAATTACACAATCAAGAATTACACATCACTGCGGATCAGTGATGTCACACGCTGGGTCACCGGAGCTGGCATCTCACGCGCTCTCCGACACCGCCGCGCGCAGCTAGCCGCTGCTGGTCTGCGCGTTCGGGAGGAGTGGCGTCGTAGGCGCGGCAGACATGCTGGCGCCGGCGCGCGCGCAGACTCCGCCACCGCCGCGCGCTGCTCGCCGCTGCTGGTCTGCGCCGCATTCGAGAGGAGTGACGTCGTAGCCATAGACACAGTGGTGCCGGCGCGCGCAGCTATTCGCCTTCGCCGTGCAGTTGCCGTCTGACACTGCACTGGGGCCGCTTGATAGCGCCTCTGACTGGCGTTTGCAGGTGGCCATGAAGAAGAAGAGCGCAAATGCTGCTCGACGGCGCAGAAGAGCCGAGAAGCTTATCTCATGGGATCCCGAAGTAGTTGCCTGGCAATTAGCGGTTCAGTGTACGAAGAATGAAAAGCAGAAGGCTAATAATCCTAGACAATCTGGAAGGCTAAGAATGTTCAGCTGAACTTTTGCTAAAGCTACGTATGTCCTAGCGTAGCCGAGCTAAGCCACTGCAAATTTTTCTGGTCGGATTCTGGTAGCCCGCGCAAGTGCGCTAAAGTGTTACCGACGGATCAGTGAGCAAATTTACCAGCGAGGTGATTCATTTCACATTACTCTGTTCAGTAGCGACGGTGTGAAGGTAGTGGGAAAAAACAGTTAGCTGAGATATCGAGCAGTGCACATTGTGGTCAGCCAAGGGAGAGCGCAAGTGGGCGTGAGTGTCCGAATGTTATCCTCCACTGAACTACAGCGCGCGGATACCGTAGTCCTGCAGGTGAGGTGCCCAGCGTGCAAAACGACCGGCGGGTTCTCTCAATGATGACACCCAACAAATAATGTGGTAGCCCGTGACATCAACCTGGCGACCATACATATCAGGCCGGAACTTCGTGAGGGCGCAGGTGATCATTTGCAATTGCTCTCAACTTTAGTTTGCGTACAACTTGCATATGCCACGATATATTCAGGGAATGCTGCTTTGCATTGAGCAAGGAGAGCGCCGACGCCAACGCCGCGTGGATGTGTACATCAGTAGGGGCCGTATGGACGTAGTGGCGCAGTATGGGATAGGAGAACAAAAGACGGAGCTTTGAGAATTGTAGGGTTTGCGGCTGCGGCTAGCCCTGAACCCTTTAGAGATAGGGCCGAGATCCAAAGAGATACGTCTTTACTGGCCCAAGCCGCGGCCGCAACTGCCAGCTGCCAGCAGCTGCCCCGTGACACGACCGCACACGCGATCGTCGTCGTCTTCTACGCGCTCACAACCGCCGAACGCCCCAGACTGCCCCCTGCCTTCGGAAAGAAGTAGGCGAAAAGTACGCGAACTTTACAACGGTAGCCCACGCAAGTGTCCTGGCTATCCTTGGCCACGGCGGACTGCGCGTTGCACACAGGACGACCTGCCACCGCTGTCCGTCCACAACTTCTTGTAGGACCTCATGGGCCGTCGAATGTCGCAACCGCTGACTTGTGCATGGGTACCAACTCCGCAGCCGCACGAAGACTGAGGCTCACCGGACTCACTCAGCTTGACGACCACGTTCATCCGCGAGAGCAGGACCGCGAGAGCCCTGTGCGGCACCACACCCACCGAGCCAGCGGACGCAGAGCAGTCACGGTGGACCTCCGGTCACCGACGTTGTTGCTTGGTGCTGGTACCGTTGTCGTAGAGTGTCGCTCGCAGTTTCGTGTTTTTCCGCTGTGGCCGCCAGGACCAGTCACGTCGGGGTGGCGGCCACTCCTCCAGGCGGTATTCTTTAAATGCTGACGACTCTTGAGCTCCTTCTGCTCCTTGAGCTCCTTCTGCGCGTCCGTCTTGTCCTGAGCGTCCGAAGCTTTGTCGCCGCTATCTGCGTCTTTTTGTCGGTGTCTTTGTAATTGTCTTTGTCAGTGTCCCCGTCGTTGTCGTTGTCGTCACTTTCACGGTTGGCCTCGCGAGCGTTGGCGTCGTCCTTATCGTCTTCGTTCTCGCCGGCGACCTTTGGCTTCCGCGGCTCCCTTTTCTCGCCCGACGCGTTTGTCCCACCTGGCCGTTTGTCCCTGTGTTCATTCTGCTGCTGTTTCGTTCGCTTATTCGTCTTGTTTTCCTTCACGACCGCAGCCTGATCATCGCGGGACTCTTCGGCCTTTGCGTCACCAGGCTGTGACTCCCCGACCTACTCTTCATAGTGCTGAAACTCGCCGATATCTTCTTCAATGTCCTGGCAGTCACCATCTGCGTCGCAAACGATCATCTCGTCAACGTCCGCGTATTTCTCGTCACTTACGTTCTCCGCAGCCTCCACATGACCGCTCCGTTCGCCGTGGCTTGCTTGTTCTTTTTCTTCTTCCTTTTCTTCACGGCTGCCGCATCGTCATCCCGGGACTTCTTGACTTCTGTTTCGAGGTCGTCGCAGTCGCCGGCCGTGTCCCCAGAAAGCGCGTCGTCCAACGACGTGTTCGCCTCACCGTGCCGGGGCTCTGCACCGTCGTTGGCGCACGATGCGTCGCCGGCGCGGCGTTTGTCGTCCGGCGGTGCAGGCCCGCCGCCCAAGCTCGCAGGAGCTTCGACGCCGACCTCGTCAGCGCACGCGTGTTCGGCGCTTTCGTTGTCGGTCTTAAGTACCGCCTCGCCACACGAGCGCGCCCGAGCCTCCATGGCCTGCACGAGCAGCAGCACTCCGAAGTACCGAGGTGCTCCAGGGCGATGATAGCACGCCGCTGCTCGTCGGGGGTCATTTTCCCGGAGAGGCAGAGGCACACGAGGGTCTCGACCGGCTGATGTAGGAGGACCAGGTCTAGACCCCGTAGGCGGCCATGTCCAGGAACGCCCGTTTCAGCGCCCATAGCTCCGCGAAGGCGATATGGCCGTGCAGGGGGCCGAAATCAGGAGCTGCTGGGCGTACGTGATCCGGCGTACGTGATCGGGCAGAACATGTCGGGGCGTGGTCCTTCCCGTTGGGCACCAAAGAGATACGTCTTTACTGTTCCAAGCCTCGGCCGCAACTGCGAGCTGCCAGGAGCTGCCGCGTGACACGAGCGCAGACGAGATTGTCGACGTCTTCTACGCCCTCACAGCCGCCGAGCGCCCCCATAAAATTCATGTTCGCACACTGACGACCACGTATTGAGGAGCCCGTTACTTCAGAGGAGCATCGTTATATGATGGTGGTGCAGTTCCGTATAGAGCGTCGAAAGATGTAATATAACCCCACGATAGGGTCCAGTGCTCTGACGGACGTAGGTTTCGGGAACTTCGACACAACCCGAACCTTGGCTGGATCAGGGAGAATTCAGTCATTGCATAGGACGTAGCTGAGTATCGTGAGTTGCCGGGCAGCACATCGGCACTTCTTATGATTCAGCTGCAGGACGGCGTGCCTGAAACGCGTCAAAAGACTCCGCAGGCGTTGAAGATGCGTGGAGAAATGTGTAGCGAAAACGACGACGTCACCGATGTAGCACAAGTACAGGGTTGGTAAAAAGTCCCCAGGCAGCAACGCCCGTCCGAGGAGCAGCAGATCCCTGCTATCGGGGCGCTGTTATTGCAACCACGCATTGGCGCACGCTGACAACGAGGGTGTGCATAGGGGGGGGGGGGGTTCCATCCCTCGCGCTTTCTTGCTCTCGTTCATATGAAATCAAGGAATAAACATAGTGCGTCAGGTTCCCTCACTGTCCGGGGTTAGATGTTACAGCTAAAGCTGTTATGAGTTCATTTCTCCGGCCGCTTTTGGCGCCGTAGTTGTCCGCCGCCGCCGCCGCCGGTGTCCGTAACCAGTATCGCTTGAAATAACAAAAAAAAACGAAATAAGAAAAATCTTTCTGGATGGAACGAGGTTCTCACCTGGGCCGTCTGCGTGGGAGCCCCGTATTCAACCTCTGAGCCATGCCGGTGCTTAAAACTGCTTTGCAAAAAGGTCCTCTGCAGTCTTCATGTCGGGAAGGAACCACATTTGCATATGCAATATAGACTGGTAGAAGAGTAAAATAAGCACCAAGCGTCGCACAACGCGAATTCGGTAACCAGGCGTCACGCAATGCGAATTGCCCAACCAGCAGGTTGTTGAATGCTTCCAACCCATTACAAAGGGATCTGCCATAATTCGTCGTCATCAGGCACAGCATCAACAAAGTGCGCATAATGCCTTATATGCGTTTAGCAGGTACCACGGCTCTCCGTAGAATGAGAAAAATGGCACAGTGCCTGCTGCCCTACTTCTCAAAAATTACAATGGTTTAGAGCGAAGTGGGTTCCTCGCAAGTGCATTTGTATTGGTTGCCAAGGAAGCCCATAAGAGCATGATCCATTTTCTCGGGGTCTCAGTAAAATTACAGTGATTTAGAGCGTAGTGGGTTCCTCGCAAGTGCACTTGTATTGGTTGTCAAGGAAGCCCATAAGCGCATGATCCATTTCCTCGGGGTGTCAGTAAAGATCTTAGCCCCCCCCCCGTCTCTCTCCCACGTCAACGTATGTTATAGAGCATGACGGGAGAGGGAAATAGCGACCGGGCGTCACCCAATGCAAATTACATAACTGGTGGGCCGTTTAAAGCTTCCAACCCATTACAAAGGGCTGAGCCATAATTCTTCATCGCCATCGGTCGTCGCGTCAACAAAGTCAACATAATGCCTTGCAGACGTGTAGCTGGTGCCTCGCTACTCCGCAGAATGACGAATAATGGCTGTGTAGGTGCTTCCCAACTTCACAAAAATTGTGATTTATGGCGTAGTGGGTACCTTTCTAGTGTACTTGTATTGTAGGCCCAATAGAGCTTACAATGGACAATAGAAACGCTGCTCTAACAGCTTTCGCTGTGACTGTGCTGCGATTTCAGCGCAGGCCTGGCGTTTTTTACTACTGCGCAGCGTGCAGCGAGGCGGCTGTAAAACTTTCGAATCATGATTGCGGTCACATTTAGCTAGGCACCGTAGAGATTACCGTAATTTGCGGCTTCCTGGAGAACAGTACCGTGCGTCTGAGCACGAGCGTTTCAGTAAAAAATACCACGAAACGAGCATCAAAGGCGCCTGTGAACATTTGGAACACCCTCCACGCTCCCGGTAGAGATTAGGTTGCAGCTGCTGTACACTTCACACGGGGGAGGGGGGGTTAGAAAGTCGTCAAACGGCCCTTCCTTCTCCCTGCGTGTGTTTCAAGCTTGCATATATAAAAGGGAGACCCATCTAGGAACTCATTGAGTTTATTCTAAGAATGCGATGAGTTGGCCCCGAAAAATACACACCGGAAGAACAGAGTCAACACAATGCTTGACGAAAAGAACTAAGTAACCTTGCTGAAAATAGTCGTGGGGCTAATTGTGGTCTACCACCGTGACTACGATGCGATTATGACTACCATTACTTTAAAGAAATAATTACACATCACCCGTAACTCGTCAGCATATGTGGTGCTTGATACAGCTCTGCTTGAATATCACGTTCGCAGGGCGGGGGGGGCGGCCAGCTTTTTCAGGCTACGATAATCTACCCATAAACTGATAGAGCCATCTTTTTGCATACAAGTACCACAGGGCAAGATAACTAGAAATGATGGAAGACACTAGGCTTTAGCTCGTTGATAGGATCAACTTACTACTTGATAATGCGTAGTCCATCTGAAACTCGATAGGGTCGTTGGCTAAAGGAACTGTGCCAACAGGTGTCAATGTGGCGTGTGAAGCTCGTTGTACAACGCAAATATGTTTTAGCGCAATTGATGGAAAGGCGCAAGGCCGGATGAAGGGCCACATGTTCGTTGCGATGTGTTTACAATAGATCAGTGGCATTAGGAGAGTGTGAATTATCTGGAGCTGAAAATTTGGAACAGTTCATGTGATGGCACTTATCTGCGAACTCCAGAGAGCAATGGACGCCGACGTGTTGTATGTGGTCAAAACATTTGCCATGAAGTTAAGCAAATGAATATGTGAGTCAGCTGGAAATAGGGATGGAAATGAGTAGTTGCATGGTTTTAGCACCGCTGTCAATGGTGGGTACAGAAAACGGTAGTCGTAGGCCTTGGCTGCACAGAAATGAGTCTGACCGGTCGAACAGAAGCATTTCGCCGACGGCGGCCAAATCGGACGGGTTTACAAAGGTCGATGGTTTTGGAGTTATGTATGTGTAGCAGCAACAAAAAATTGTGAGCGTCTACAAGACGATCTACCGTAGAGGTTTGTAGCGGAGTAAGCCTCTTCTCACTGCCAGCAGTCTGAAGCCGCGATAGCGCGACCGCTAATCCCACCTCAGGATAACATCATGGGAGGATGATTGCAGCAGAATAACCCTAATAAATAAAGTTCACCTTGACTACCGACCCCCACAGTCCCCACAGTTGAAGGTGCGATTTTCTGTGAACTGGTAGAGCGGAACATTTGTCCCAAAAACGACGTCGTCAGTTTTAATTTGCGGCGTCCTTCTCTGCATGTCAAGTGACACTGCTGGCGAAGCAGGTGGACCTATCAATTGGCATTGGCCATGCGACTGGACCGCGAAATAACGGAGCCGACGGCCTCTCGAATAGAACAACAGCAGCATTCGGGGTCATCGGCAACGCATGGGTCGGCATGGCCCGAAGAAACATGGCGCAAGCTGTTGAGGAAGCCGAGCTGCGATGCTCTAATGCTTGCACCAAGTCGCGCAAAGCTTGGGAGAGTGAAACACGGGCCCGTGGCCTCTCGTACTCCCCGTCGACCGACATGGCTACCTTCGAGATGCGCGGCTGCTTCATTGGGGGTGCGCACATTTTGGTCAGCCCATGACTGAGGACACGATCGGGCGTAGCCAGGCTATGCACTATAAAGCGAGTGTTTCGCGCGATCTCTCCGTCGTTTGGCGTGACTTACTTGATTTATCGTCCTCATCATCAAACCATCACAACCCTCCTCCTCACGCTCACTACAATTGCCCACCCCCTTGCTACGCTATACAAGATAGGGCTATGCTATGCTCTGCTTAGCGTGCCTAACTTGCCGAGTGGTTAGGACACTCGCCTTATGATTGATGGTACGCGGGTCCCAAAAGAAAACAAAAAAAAATCTCGTCGACAATGAAATTCTGAAGAGGCGGGCTCTTGAGAATTTTGAACAATTTTTTTCTACATTTCTTACTTTACATCTTTCATACCGTCTCTCTCTCTCTTTGTTTCTCTCTTTCTTTCTTTCTCTCGATCTCTCTCTGTACTCGTGCTCTCACCCATCAGGGTTATTACAGGCCGTGCTAAAGCGGTGAATAGAGGGAGTTGCCCAACTTCTCTGGCAGGTACCCGTTCCTGATGATGACAGATTTGCGACAGGGTGGACGTTTGACAGCTGGATTAAACAGCTTCACTGTTAAAAAACTACGGATACTCGCGTGTGATTGACACTATAGTTGGATACAACTTAAGAAGTCAGGAGACGCCCCGCCAAAACCACCGAAGCGCTGCAGCCGATCGCCTCCGCGACTGAAGAAATAGTCCCGCTCATGCGCGCGCCGATGTTCTATGAAGGCGCAGCCACCGGTCGTCTCGCTCACGACGTCAGTCCCGATTGCGCGCCCATTGGTACAGGTTTGTGTTCATCCGTGTTTGAGGAGGAAATGCCGCTGACTTCTGAAGTTGTATCCGACTATAGTGAAAGCTGGCGTGCTACCTCCTTAACACGGGAACAAACAGCGCTATGTACAGTACGGTCCACTCTTACAGGGAACACGCGAGCGCGCGGCCGGTGGTCCGCGGAGCGCTAACTGCTGGCGAGATTTATACCCATGTTACACAGGCAAAGCAAGCGCGGTTACGACCAACCACGGTTGACCGCGTTGAACCGCGGTTAGCGCCAACCAGGGTTCGCCGATGTTACACAGCGCGAAAGCATCCATCCGGACTTGCTTTGGCGTGAATTGGTCTGCGTCAGGCGGAACTTCGGCGTTTAACTCGGCTGTAATTGCCGCGTACACCTTTGCATCGCGTGACGTGCTCCGCAGATCACGCAAATGATTTTCCCACAACCTTATCAGACTTTCCGTGGTCCGTGTCGTCCAGTTCGTTCGTTTTTCACGCGCGCTCGCCGGCATGCACTCATCGGTGGTGGGCGCCGCCATTTTCTCGGTTATCTGCCTAACGGAGGTTGCCAAGCTCGGTTTCTTAAAACCGCGGTTAGCGGCATAACCGCGGTTTCGTGTGCCGTGTAATATCAGCGAACCGCGGTTAACGTAACCGCGGTTAGCGTAACCGCGGTTTAGGCTGCCTGTGTAACAAGGGTATTAGAAACGCGGAGCACGCGCGTGAATCACGAGAGCGGTTCGTGTCCCACGTCGTCTGTTACTTCTTCGCCCCAGCGCTCAGCCTGCGCTAGCGAAATTCTATATTTCTACGGTTGGAAGGAAAAGCTTGGTACGATATCTGCATCGGCCATAAATTTCCTTGTCTGTTATAAAAAACGGCCGGCTGGTGCGAGCAGCATGTTCAAAGCTTACAACAAAGTTATCGGTGAGCACCTACAAGAATCGACTGTTGCGCTAGTTGGTAATTCGTTATGAGTCAAACTGCGCAAAAAAGACAACGTCGACAATGGGAGAACAGAACAGCACGAACGCACGTGCTTGTGCACAAGCGCATGCGCTTGTGCTGTTCGGTTTTCTCTTTGTTGACGTTGTTTTTTGCGCAGTTTTCCTCATAATGAGCACTTACACTAGGTTACGCAAGTGACAGGCTGCGTTATCACTTTCACAAAATTACACAGCTGGGTGCCCTAATCGAAATTCGGCCGCTGGGGCCGCGATTCGCATCAAAACTGGCGAGAAACCAGCGTAACAAAGAAACCACACATATTTTTTTCTGCCTGCTGATTACTCGATGAGGCACAGAAACAGAGGCGGCTACATGAATGGCACCGTGAAAAACGGAAGCTCTGTCCAGCGCTCGCCAACGCAGGGGCGGAAGGTAGCAGACGAACAGCGGCAAGTGCCGTCCTTACGCCTTTATGCTCGTGCGCCGCGTTTACGAATATCGCCGCCAGTTTGCGCCACGCGGGCCGCCGGCCACGCGATCGCGTGTTCCTTCTACCAGTGGACCGCACAGTACAACACTGTGATAGAATGACATCAGCGCCCTGTCTATCGTTCTATCACCATCCTGTGTACAGCGTTGTTTCTTTCGGTTTACTGACGCACCAAATAGCCCAGTTACGTGCGCTTCTGCAGTGCTACCCCTTAACGGCTAAAGCAATTCATTGTGAATAGCCGCGACTGTCGATCGACAAGCGGGAAGCAAACTACAAGCTTGACAGTGCACCGGGCGTCATGCGGGTATGACGGGCAACGGTGTGCTGCCTACCCAACACGCCAGATCACTGAGACAATAGAGAGATTTGGAATAGCGTAATGAAAGCTTTTCGTTTGGGATTGTCGGCACTGTGCATGCATTGTACGCTATACTCTCGAGGGCCTCCGCTAAGTGACTGAAATGGCGGGTGAACGCAAAGACAGACGTTTGCGTACGCTATTCCAAAACAGCCAAATGTGACGATCGCAGATATTGTGGTGGGGTTTCTCGCGAACTGAATTTAAAAGCAGCCGCCTTCGATGCCCTTCCGTATGTACTTGTTTTCTCTTCCTCAGGCTCACATTGTTGTTTGTTTAGATATCATATATAGATTATGTATAGGACGTCGGAGGCATTTATAGGAGTAGTGAAAAATTATTTATTCGCCAACAGTTTCGGAAAGCCTCCTCTCTTTGTGAGGGCTTGCGTGAAAAATTATCGTCGAGCTGGCTTTTTCGCCGTATTCCCCCTTCTACTCGGACACATCTCAGAGAGAGAGGGATACGATAAGTGTACACGGCCGAAAGCCGCTAAGTGAATATCCGCTTATTAGGTCGTGTTGCCTGCCGGTTCTCGGCATGTGCAGAGTCACCAATAGTTGCCACGCGGTGGGCGGAAAGAGCCAGGGGAATAGCAAGCAAAATTGCTAAATAAAATATTCCTCGCGGTGCTTCCGTTTGCACATTTTTCAGAATCTGCAGTGTAAAATGGCCCCGCTGAAATATTCAAATTTGTGGTTTGGCAGGCCTAGGTGTCTGAATTAGTGAAGTGGTCTGGTACCGGTGATCATTGAACCGTAACTGAAATGCTGTGTCCGTTTCGCCAATGTTTTCTTGCCCGGAGATGTCAGAATATATTATGTATGTTACGTTACCACAGTCAGAACTAAGCAGTGCCTCAGTTTTTATTTTAAACTCCGAGAAGCTTGCGTTTGCTTCATTTGTAATGGTCATATTGCCATGAACTTTTTTGCAGAAACTACAGCCTGGCCCAACTTTAGCAGGGCTTGTTTTCGCTCTGACAAGAAGATCCTTCTGGTTTTGGTTTTGCCGCCTCGTTACACCAAGTAATTTGGCTGCGTGAAAATGGAAATCAGCGGTTTGATTTGCATTGGTATGCCGAAATGGCGGAAATATATGTCGTCGGCCGCTGGCGCTGATAAGGCAAGTACGCTACCTGTCTTCCCAGTGTCGAACATACACAGGCACAACCCGGAACCGGTTGGTCAGTAGTGTATCCGGAAAACTAAAAGCTGATGCTCATGAAGGTGCGCTTGCTGTTCGTCGAAAAAGCCAATATGCTCAGCCGCGAGGGCAATCATACAATATTTATCACGAAACCGTAGCGAAGACAGGCGGGCAACCAATAAAAACAAAGAAGTACTGATTACGTTATGTAAATATAAAGCAACGACGCGACTGGAGAAAATGAGAGGAACAAGCCAACGCAGCCTTGCTGCGACCGTGGAAATAATGCACGACGGCGAACCACCGACCTCGACATGCTTCCTTATAGTCACATAATCACCGCTTTAGTTGACGTCCAAGCGGACGAATCTGCAATGAGAGGATCATTTGGAGCCAAGATGAGAGTGACGCCAAGCATTTTTGGAAAATACCCCACGTCACGATCAATATCACCCTACTTTACCATACATCTTTATTATCACGCTGCATTTACCCTAAGCGTGAAACAGCACAACGAAAATATTAATGAGGTACAGAATACACTTCATTGCACGATACGACATGCAGACGTGTCACGGCGCTGAAGTCGTTACCGACTTCAGCGGTTTGAAAGTTAGTTTCGAAGAGAGGCTAAGGAGCATGGAAGGTGGTAACAGAAGTGCCACACGCGTTTATTAACCTATTTTGATGTGTTCGGATGTCGCCCGCAAAGACTGTTACCAACGCTCGGCGCAGACCGCGCCACAATGCTGCAGAATCTTCGCGTCTGAGATAATTCTGTTAAGCTTCCTTCCATTAAGCTCCGCTCTGCGTGAATAGCCAAGATTATTCCAGAGCTTGAACAAGCACCAGCGATAACGCTGGAAAGTTCGATGCACGATGTATGAAGGCCGGCGAGTTTCAGTGACCAGTTTTTCGATGGTCGACGCTGTGTTCGCCACTATCAGTGTAAAGTGTGTATTGCTCTAGTTTGACTTTCCGTTTTGTGACCTCAAGTTCGGTCAAATAAATAGTTTAGTCTAACACGCCGACGCTGGTTTCGTCAACGTCACGACCCCGTCACAATACGTTCCGGCACTTTATGGGTGGAGCGTTGACTCCCAGTTCAGTAAAACAACTAGGAGATTCATCAGCAATTACACGACTGGCAGACTAAGCAGAGTAAGCGACGTTGTTACGAAGAACATTATTCGAAGAGTCAGAGAGGCGGAAAACAATTATTGGATAGCAGCGACGGAAAGAAAAAAGGCTGGGAGTAGCTGCAGAAAGGGTAAAGGCGAAATTTCAGGCAATACACTTAATGATAATTGAAGGTGAAGCACTTTGCTGACAGATCAGGTTGCCTTCGAACGCATAGTATCAAGCGAAGTCCAACAAAACGGAAAAATGCACGTTTTATGGGGAAGCTAAGGAAATGACGGAGCATGTTCTGATTGCGTGTGGAGGTATTCCCTCCGGTGTATGCTTCGGCACGAGCCTACATGAAGCCTTGTCTTTTAGGGACAACACTGAAGAGGTAAACAGTCCGGCGATAGAAATCAGTAAATTACGACTGGAGTATTTGTGACACAAAAGTAGCCAGAAAACAAACAAAAAGCGGGGAAACTAAACTTAGTCGGCGGTAAGGCGGGGAAAGTTGGGTTGTGAATTTACATTTTTTTTTTGCAGGAAGAGAACATTATATCAGGAAGACGACGTTAGGCCGATATGTAATTTTAATACTACTAGTACCAAAATATTAAAATACTGAGCTTCGTGCACCGCAGGTCAATATCTTGTCATAAATGGGATGCCCTTATTATCCATCCATCCTCTGTCATCGAAAAAAACTCGCATCGTTCTTTATGCATTTGCCTAAGATGACTCGAACCCAAAGCGTGCAATGATTCCGAGATCAGAGGCATTTCACGCTTTCTGCACCTCACGCACCCCCGTGATCGGCCCATAAGTTAAGAAGTGATGATCTCGTGTGATGACGGCAGCTCTTGACGGTATACTATGTGCTCTCGCAGCCACGTCACAAACTTTTGCAATATGTGACGTCAGGTTGACATTGTGAGATGATGAATGATGATTTTTTGCATCACTTGCGTTGATGTCAACGGTCACTTTTTGTGCTTGGTGAGGCATCTAAGGCTTCCGCCTTAATAAGTAGCACCGAGCGCCCTCACAATATGTAAAAGCGCATATACGCTACGGAAGAAAGGGAGACGATGGAGAAGGGAAAAACCGCCCGTGGAAAAAACAATGCTAGCGCAGGCATCAGTGACGTACCTGCAGTTTCGGTCCTATGCTGGTGACCTGTGAATCCGGTCACGGCTCATACGAATTTCGGGGTGATACGAATTTTTATTTGGTCCCACCCAAGGCCCATTGGCCTGCACTATAATGCAGTACGCTTGTTTCAAACAGATTTTCACGCCGCGACGTATCATACGAACGTAAGCTACCGCGCAAGTACGAAGAGGTGCTGTCCGCGCTGTCGTGGAAGACGCGCAAGAACGTCCGGGCGGAGAAAGGCAAGCGCGGGCATGCGAGCCGCGGCGCAAATTCGTGAGTCCTGGTGTAAGAAAAATAGTTTCCTTACACAATGATCGCAATAAACATTCAGTGACGCGCCGTAGCCTACGAGATTTTGTGCGCGATTCTTCGAAAGCCTAATGGGCCTCGATATGTTTTCGCGTTTAGATCACAAGTCATGTCCTCCATGCAAGCGATGGCCTCGTGTATCAGACAGCCTATGAAAGGTGGACGAGGACCGAAAGAAGAGTCTCTCGAAAAACATCCGAAAAACATTTCGAGCATCTCTCGAAAAACACCACCGCGATAAGAAAATAACAGCATAAGACCACGGTTCTGAAATGTCCTGGCCTTCATCTATAGTGTCAAAGCGCTCCTTAAGCCATTTTCGCCGCACTACTTTGGTGTGACGCAAAAAGGCATACTGAGATTTGGAAGGGGCTACTAGCCATCGCGGGTCGGAACACACCTGGTTCAATAATTACACACGCGCGGATAGGTCGTATATTTAAGAGTGCAGGTATGATCGTTGACGTCTAAAAACTTCAGTTGTAATCATTCAGAGCAGTTCGTGACTTTGCTGCGGCCCTGAAAAACAATACCTGAATATGTACGCAAGCTTTCTTTTGTCGCATGCTAATTTACCATACTTTCTGGTGATACGAATTTCCATTCGGATGAAAGAATATCTTTGCTGATCCCGCGAGATTTGTATCACCGAGGTTTTACTTAGTTCCACTTTTATTCAAAGCTATTGATCAGCTATTGATTTGCTAACAGTTGTTATCACGCGGTCATGTATTTGGGTCAAGCTACCTTTATCAAAGATTTTCTAGAATATGTTGGTTATTTATTGTTTATCAATTACCTATTGATTGGGTATCGATTGGCCATCACTGACCAAGTTTCACGCCGGCATTGGACTAATCTGGGCCTATGGCTGGTGTAACCCATTGGCATAAATCTTGGTTCCACATTGACTGCTTTTGGTTTTGCTACGCATAAATATGCGTTGGTACAATATTGCAAGCTGATAATGGCCCAATGCTTGCAAAGATTGCTTTAGACAATATTGGCCGCCGAACATATCTCTAGTGTTGGCGAAGACGGCTTTAGCTAGCATTGTCCGTTGTACGTATCACGTGCCACACCAGTGTAGTGGTTATGGTGCACGACTGGTGAGCCGGAGGACGCGCAATCGAATCCATCCCACGGCGGCAGCTTTTTCGATGGAGCCGAAAATGCTTGAGGCTAATATACTTAGATATTTGTGCACGTTACTGAGCCCCAGGTGGTCGAAGTTTCCAGAGCCTTCTACTATGGCGTCCCTCATAATCATATCCTGATGTTGGGATAGTGAACCGCAACAATTACTGTTATTATTTCGCAAATATCGCCAACATGTAATAACTATTGGTAGCTCTAATATTACTCGCCAGCTTTATCGATGGCTGCGCCATCGTTCTTTTTTTTTTCTGGCGTTTAACGCGAGTTCCTGGCCCCCTTCTTTGTTGGTGATGTTAATATACTTTCGACGTTTTTGATTACTTGTGTACTGTAACTTCAGGTAGACTTTACAGCGACGGTGTTGACGTGTCGTTGGTCTGAAAATTTCGTGGCGTCAGCACAAAAGTCCTATAGCGCGTATGTGTCACAGAAATTGGGCAAATCCCAGAACTTTCCACCGACGCACGCATGCTCATCTGCTAGCAGACGCACGGGAATCTTGCATTTGAGCGGCGCTGGTCGGAAAACATGGTTGTGAAAAGACAAAAAAAGCCATGTAACAATTCAAGGCAAATGAGGTGTTGCCACGCGCCGCGTTTGCGAAGGCGGTCCTACGCGCCGCAAGTGGGTTAGCAACCCATTTGTTTGCTACCAGACACACGAACAGCGTGCATTCATTGCTCGACTAATGGAACAAAATCGTCTTGCTCAACAGTGTCCTTGGAAAAACCCATACATTCTTAAACCACGGAAATTAGGGACAGAGAAGAACAGCGTGAATACAATGCTCAACGAAACGAACAATTTTCTTGCTGAAAATGGGGACGGAACAGCTTCGCTGAACATTGACGGTCGCAGAGCGGAATGGGGGCCAATACTTTCTGCATGCAACTGAATGCATGTTGGGACGCTTTTGCTTTAGACAAGCAGCAAGGATCATCAGCGTAGAAAAGCTGAGTAAACACAGGTTTATACTGCTTTTATACATACGGCAAAAATACTGAACGTATTGGAAAGAATTGCGCGCTTTGTTCTATTCACAACTTGTCAGCAGATAACAACTGCATAGGGACCTAAATATTTAGAATTACATTCTATATTAAAATTCGGGAAGATACACTACTCACGGATACACCTAGCGAAAATGCGTCCCTGTTAAAGGGACCGATAACTGATTTTTCTCGACCCATTTTTTTACGGCGCGCCAGTAAGCTCACCCATCGCAGTGTTTGTAGCTGCAGTAGTTAATCCCAAAAGCGCGTAGTTATTTTACAAGCAGTATTTTTCTATCTGAAATGCTCCAAATACGGACGGAGCCTTCATCCAACAACGTTGAGAATTGATAGCGATGCCGCCAGCCCTTCTCGCGATTTGTAAAAGCTATCGTTGTTCTGCTTTCACAGGCGTTCCTTAGCTATGCTTAGTCATCTTTGTTTACAGCTTTTCAACTAATTTTCTAAATAACAAGCTGTTACAATGAGATGTGGCATAATACACCTTCCCTGTATCAGTACCGCGTTGTGTGCGCATGCGTCCAAGGTTGCCTGCGCCTGTGTCATAAGTGGCTTGTCCCGGCGTCGTTACACTCTTGATGCATCAGCCAAGCCATGTCATCGAAAACATCACTACGCATACGCGGGGCCGCGCAGAGTAGCAGCGCGCGTCATTTCTGAGACGAAGTGTAGGTAGCAAAACTATGTCGCTTCAAAATCTTAGCGACCTGGGAACTTCGTGCATGGTTGCATGAACACGCTGAAAAGTTGCTCAAGACGCGCTGACGAGCATGGAGTCATTACGTCACGCGAAGGCAGCGCCACTTTAATCCAAACTACTTGCGCATGCCTATATGTACTTTTTCACGGAGTAACACTTTTCAATATAACGAAACGAACAATATTTCAATACAAACAAACAACTCGTCGACCGCGTAGAGCAGTCAACGGTTACGTGGCCGCTTTCATCGAATCATTCATTGTTTTGCCACCAGAGGCGCCACAGGTCATTTTTGGCGACATTCAATTAAGAAATAAAAATATAAATCCATCTCTCACGAAAAAAAAACAGGGTTGGTTTGAGTCAATGCGACGGACAATCTTTCCATCAGGGGAGTCATCTCATTTCATGTTCTCGGCAGTTGTCCGTCCCTTTAAGGGTGCATGAGTTGTCAGTTTACGGAAGGTTCATAAAGCAGTCAGTGAAAAACGAAGTGCGATACAAAATGAAATAATTGAACTTCTCCCCTTGATCAGGCATTCTATGTAGCCGACATCCACATCCACTTTTAAATAACACAGAGTACATGACCTATTTATGAAGTTTAGAGTATGAGGGAAACCCGTCTGTCCGGGATGAAACATATGTGAAGGCAACCGGGCACCGACCAAATGATTTACATATTTTAGATGTGAAGCATCTTATATCGGAGTTCAATCCGGTGGTGGTGGTGTTGTGCGGCGTGACCACCCTTACTGCGCATGCGCAAACCCTCTCCACTTCCCCTATCCACTCCCTCTTTCCCCTTTCCCTCTCCACATCACCTCTCCCCTTCCCTTTCCCCATCTCATTTCCCTTTCTTGTCCCCTCTCCACTCCTCCTCTCCTCTCCCCCTTTCCCCATCTCCCCTCCCCCTATCCTCATCACCTCTCCCCTTCCCACTCTCCATTCCCCCTCTCCACTTCCCCTCTCCCTTTTCTCCCTTTCCCCTCCCCCTATCATCACCTCTCCCCTTCCCACTCTCCATTCCCCTTCTCCACTTCCCCTCTCCCTTTTCTCCCTCTCCACTCCACCTCTGAAACGCGGGCTCTACATGCCGAAACACTGCTTCGCATCGCCTCGTGGTCCCCTTTAGCGGGAGATGGTGTGATTTTTTTATATATTGAACGGTTACTGCGACTGGTGCTTGAAAAAAAATTCGATAATTTCACAACAATAAAAAACTTAGTATTGCAAATCCAGCATTTGCCTACACGAAATGAACCGCGAAGGCCAGAACAAACACGGGTGCTTAGCTGACAAACGACAACGCGACAAAAGAATAGAACACGACATGCAAATGCTGAAAACATCGCTAAGAGCATTGACTTTACCCATTAAGGCCCAAGCAAAAACTATTCGTTGAATTTAATTGAAATTTCGCACACTTATCTAACTACAGTAGACAACAACATCTGGCAAGTTTCATAGCGTTACATCTATTCCTTCAGAAGTTATGATACTGTACTTTAGAAAGTACGCTGGGCCATTGCGATAGCAATGCAAGCTGGCTCGGCACACGAATAGCCAGCATGCTTGGCCCTTGCCATACTAATACAAAAGTTGTTTTGGCACATGCAACTTGTCGAAGCAGCGACGCATCATGCAAAGCGTTGCACCATACTTTTCGCAGCGTCATTTCTATTTTATCACAGACAGTGCGCTTCAACCGTTTTTCAATCTTCTTGTGAAATGCCCACATGGATGAAGGGGACTGGCAGGCACACTGGACACGGAAGACCTCTTGATATTTCTATTGTGTACGCGGCACAGGTAGTGTCTTGCAAGTATGCAGGTGAATGACAGCCGTCGACGCATAGAGGGTCTGCTAACCTCCAGTAGGTAGGCAGATCCTCTATGCATTCAGTGCAGCAATGTTGAATTTCTGTGTAAATAGGTGCTTCCATCTCATTTTACCACGAATGAAAATTCTGAAGTTATACGCAGCTTGATTGTGGAGGTGAATCTTTCCCATGGCAATATTTCTCTAGCTGCTGACTATGTTTCGTGATGGCACTACGTTTTTCTTTTGAGTTGATGATCATCTGCTTACAGAGCGTAGTGGCTCGACTGTGTCATAGTTCATCGCCATAGCAACTATGCTATTGTCTTTGCCCTTTACGAAAAGAAACTCGCTTCCCGGATCAAAACAGAAGCAGTCTTTTCGATTTCTTTCGTTCTATCAGGCAGAACCCTATTGAAAATCGTGGGTTGGTGGATGCTGGAATTCTTGGTGGACAAGGTGGAAACAATAGTGGATGTGGTGGAAACTGTGGTGGTCATAATGGCTGATGATGGCGAGAGTGGAAAAAATGGTGGCAGATGGTGGTGGTGGTGGCGAGCTTCTTTTGGTGTTAAGTGGAAAATGCTGGCTGATGGTGGCGAGAGTGGAAAAATGGTGGCAGATGGTGGTGGTGGTGGCGAGCTTTTTTTGGTGTTAAGTGGAAAATGCTGGCTGATGGTGGCGAGCAAAACATGTTTCGGTGGATGGCTTGGTGAACAAGCTCGATGACGGTGGCATGATGGAAGTGCACGTGACATTATGTGAAATCACTGTCACTTCTAATGCTTTGCTGTTCAATGTGTAGAAAAATATGTTTACAGTTCAAAGAAGCCAACGCCGATCATTAAGCTTTCCAGCACGCTTTTTTTTTATTCATGCGGCGTAACCGCCTCAAGATTTGTGGAGCACAGCAGCCGTGAATGTTTACATTTTACGCACGTACTTATCAGGTTTACATCCGCGATGTGCTGCTCCATTGTGATGTTTACAAGTCTAGAAGTGTCGGTGTGAACAGCGACAGTATCTGTGTTACATCGGCGCGCAGTTGCCGAGAAGTAAATGAGCCCTTCCAGCGGGTAGACCAGAAAACAGCCGCCGCTTGATACCGTCACGCTAGAAACGCAACTCTGGCAATTCTTGCACACTCACTTACCTCAGCGGCACTTTAAAGTAACAGTGAAAATGCGTGCGAAGCTAAAATGCACAAACGTTTACCTTCGGCCTGCGTCGAGATAAGCCCGACCAAGTATCACTTCCACCATCATATTCTACCACCATGATTGCCATCAAAGGTTAGGCATAGCTTACCGACCGAGTCCGTCTACGTGTTATCGGCACTTCTGGGTTTCAGGATACACGATTCCGATGAGTACGAATGACTTTACAGCACAGCTGTGGCATCGGCTAACCTAAATGAAGCATTTTTTCTTGTGTACGGTGTCCGCACAAGAAGCGATCAGCATAGATGCGACGCGCTTCCAGCAAACGCCTCCGGTCACCAACCGCCGCCGGTCGCACTCGCCGGCGCTTCTCTGACACGTATGCGAGAACATAGACTTGTCAATTCGAACGCCTTACTGAACCAATATGATGGCATATTTTTACCGCGCACTGCACTTGCGTTTGGCCGAGCTGTTCTGCAGTTCTAGCTAATGATACAGCGTCAGATCAGTGCGCTGGCACGGCTGCGCTGTAGGTTGCGCGAAAAAAGCATCACAATACTCAATTAACCGTACGCGCGTATTTATCGAATGAGATTTGAGTCGACATAAAGCCTCTGCACATGTCGCCCTTTGGAAAAAGCGAGAAACGGCAATTAAACTTAGCTGTAACATTCGGTTCACTATACCCGCTCCTCGGTCCACTTGACACTTTTTTTGGAGTTACGTTGTGAATTCTACAAGAAAGTTAGCCCTGTTGCCATTATCGACGTGCCATTCGTTACCGGCAGCAGTTTGTTCGCGTTTAGTAACTATGCAAATTTTAGTAGGTTGTGAAGATCGCGTCTGTCTCCAGTATGAGAAATACAAAGCTGAAGCCAAACGGTGTATTCGTATGTTGACTAGTCATTTTGCAGAAATCAAAGAAACTGTCAGCGTGGCGTAGTGGTAAAGTACTCGGCTCGAGTTCCGAAGGTCGCACGTTCGACTCCCGGTGGCGGCAGTTCTTTTTTTTTTTTTTGCATACGGCTTTTTTTCGTTTTTTGTACTAATGCTTTCTACATCGCCTTCTATACAATTATTTATGTGTAACAGCTAATCACGATGGTCCCGACGCTGTAGAGCCGTTTTACGCTCCGCTATTCCCAGCATCCATCATACGCCAGCATCCAGCATACACCATGTGCCACCATCTTCCAGCACCATAATCCACCATAATGGCGGATGGTGGAATCCACCATCCCACATGGTGGATAAATTTTCAATAGGGAAGGCATTCATTCGCACAGCCGTCTGCCCCCTCCTCCTCAGCTGTTTGGGAGTGACAATTACTTCACCAAGAGGCTCTCGTATATCCCTGCCGGCATCTGTTGCAGTCTCCCGAGTCTCAAATGACCGTAAAAACGGCATTGTTCTGAAGAAAATACCTGGTTTTCTTTCTGAGGCAAGCTACAACGCACTGCACATGTAAGCTCCCACAAAGGCCCAGTGTACTACAAAAAGTACGCCAACATTTGATTACCCCTCAGAGCAAAACTGTGCACTACAGCTGATTCTTGCGCTTCGCCGCGGTTATATTGTACCTTTTGAAGCACAATCAATCTGTTTTTTTTTTTTCAATATATACAGTGTGAAACCTTAAATTAATTTAGAAAACGTAGTAGTCGTCACATGCGTTCAACGGGCGCTCGTTTTTCAAAAGTTTAACAACTCGTAGCACAGAAAAAATTGACTTGAGTCAGTATCTTCGATTAGGAGTGTCTTGCTGCAACCTTAAGCATCAAAAATGCTAATCAGAAAAATTATAATATTGGATAGTGTATTTTCTATTCCAAAAAAAATGAAATGTACTTTGTAAAGTACGCTTCAAAGCATAACAAAGCCATCCCATCAGTATTAAGAGGCTAACAACTATAACGAAAATACGTGGTGATGCACATATTAATAATGCAAGAGAATCGACAACTGGGCTAGTTGGTTGAAATGCATGGTTTGACTTCTTAAGCGCACGCAGACGAATACAAAAAAGGAAGGCAACAGGACAAGCGCTTATTCACAACTAAAAAATTTATTGAACAAGAAAGGATATAAATACAACAAAGAAGTGAACGACGCATGCGTGACAAGACAATTATGGTTAAAATGGCGATAAACTATTGCGGAAAGCTATCAAGGAAAACAAGCTCCTTCTCATGCAACAAAACTGAAGGTTTGCTGACACACTGATCCCCTCTTTTTCTTATATGAAATGCTTCAGTCATCTCTCGGATTAGCTGATTGCTGGCCAATGTATACTTTACCGCAGCTAAACGGGATGATGTACGCAACTCCCAATGCGCACTCTACAAATTTTTTGTTGTGGTTGACACGACATTGAGGCAGTTCTTTGCGGATGCGTGAACAAATTGATTGCAGTTTATTTTTGCCGAGAAAAGCACATCTACATTAAACCTATTACCTATTTGCTTAAGTTCGCGCGATGTTCTACGTAGATAAGGATTAACTGCCAGCCTCCTGCCCTTACGACAGTCACTACGGCTGCCCAAATGATCTCGTACATTGTTTTTTAGTTTCTTAACGGTGTTGTTGCACACTGACCTAATGACATCTTGGGGATACCCTGCTAGCTTGTTCACCTGGTTGTCGAAGCTCATTTTCATTTAGTGTTGGCAAGACTTTTTCAGAGCAAAACCTAAACTAGTGTTGCATGATGCTCCTTTTTACCAGCTTTGAGTGGCTCGACATGTAATTAAGTATAGGTCTTATAGATCTAGGACAATAGTACCAGCAAACATGTTGCGGTTCAAAGACCAAGTTAATATCAAGAAATTGCAGTTGGTTGAGATGCGGCAGTTCAAAAGAGAATTTTAGTTTCATGGCTGCTTCTCTAAGCGCTTTCAAAATATTTATAACATCTTGTGTCAAATCTGAGGAACTACTGAATACACGGAAATCATCAACATATCTGAAAACACGAATTAGCAGTCCTGACAAATGTCTTTGAAGTCCTACGTCTTGCTTCCCCAGAAAATTTTCGCTTAATATCGGAGCAATGGAAGAGCCTATACATATACCAGAGCGCTGGACATAAAGACTTCTCCCTCAAGTCACGAACGTTGACTTGAAGTAGAAACTGAGTAATTCTAGGAAGTAAGAAACCGATGTTCCACAATTCAAGCAGAAAGAAAGTTCATCATTATCTAGGCTGATGCAGTCTTTAACGCACGCCATCAATTTGTCATGAGGTATGGAATAGTATAGCATCGTCTGCGTGCGCCTAATAAGTCAAACCATGCATATTAATAATAGCAGAACATATTTATCATACTGAAAACACCAAAAGTAACATGCCATGAAGGGAATGCACGATTAACTGAACGCGACACGAACACAACAATCCATCGAAAGAATTGCGAGTTCTGAAAACAAATCGGTGGTCGTATGCAAATGGCTCGTCAAAAGCCAAACAATCAGGTGCGACGAATCACAGTGCAGCTGTTTTCTCACTGCGGCATCGCCGTAGAATCGCATCCTGTTTCGGTATGCGAGTCCGTTTGTTTCGCGATGAATTTCGACAGGCTGCTGAAGCACGCACACCCGCCGATGCCGATAGCCCGAACTAGGGGAAGAAACCCCCGGCGGACTATCAAAGGATAGCCGCTTGCGACAAGACGCCAAAACGCGTGCATATCATCCGAGGTTCCGTCATACCCCGCCAAAAAAGCAGGATGATTGTATTTTTAGTTCTTGTGTTCCCACGCCGCCAATTTTCCGCAGGGCGGGTGCCCTCCCAAGCGACTATGTACAGTCGAGCGCGATTTGAAGGTTATCGCGCAAGCATCAACCGGCCTAGCATCCCAGTGGCCTAGCGGCACGTTTTGAAATGGTGAAAAATCAAGATTACGCATTCTTCTCTCCCTCGTTGGCTATTCCATGCTACCAGGCACGTAGCCAGGATTTTTTTTCGGGGGGGGCCCAAGGCCTAATTGTTCGAAAGACAATCTTTCCATGGCAAAAACAAAAAAAGTACCCTGGGAATATAGAGGGATGGAAAAAATTCGGGGGGGGGGGGCCCGGGCCCCCCGGGCCCCCCCCCCCTTGCCTACGTGCCTGCATGCTACCATAGTCACCCCAACGACGAACTCAGTACCTTTTCTCTCTATTCTAAGCTTTCCATTCGTTGCGATAAAGCTTATACATCGTTGGCTCTTATCGTCGCGGATGATAACGAAAGTGATGGAGCATACATGGCAAAAACTAGTGCTTGGCACTGCTTCATTTGAACGACTTGATAAGGTGCACAAAATATATCGCATTGTCAATAAAAAAATAGACATGAAAGTGCGCCTTCCTCAGGCAGGAGTGTTTACAGCTTAAAGGGAGATTAAAGAGCAAAACGATGTTTCTCATATTAGTAAAGTACTCTTTCACGATACCAAGTACACCACCTTGCTGCGAGAAGACGCTTAGTAAGCGAAAAAACGCGCAAAAACAAAATGTGGGTGGCGACGCCACCTTGAACTTTCCGTACCATTCGCCGTAACACCACATGTTTTGACGGCGCCTACTAGGAACTACGTAGTTCCTAATCGGTAAAATGAAGTACATTGTCCTCCAAAGGGGCCATAGACTTAACATACCAAGTTTGGGGTAATTTTGTTGAGCCAATGGCGCCAAAATACGATTAATACACTTTGAAATCCGTGACTGCACGCGGGGAGATTTCGGCGCGAAATTTAAAAACGAAACTTTGAACTTGGTTTACTCCTCTATTAATAAACCTGTGATGGCCAATATAACGACATTGGAGTTCTCATAGCACGATTTATTATGGGTGTGCAAATATTCAAAAGTTTCGAATATTCGTCGAATATTAAATTTGAAATATTCGTATTCGATTCGAAAATCGTGTATTCGAAAAGTTTCGAATATTCGATAACTTCGAAGATACAAGAAATTCGAAAATGCGATTCGCATACCATGCATAAAATACTCGTCTTCCACATTTCTGCTGCGTTCGTATCGCTAAAAACGTTGCCGAGAGGAGCGATAAACATCGTAAGTACACGGAGGCACGATATCTGCCTGCGACGAACGCCCCAATACGTATGATTTATTGCTGGTGCATCTCCGACGGGCAGCGCTGTTGGCGATCATGTAACCGTACATTTTCGATGTTATGCGGCCGTAACGTGCGCACTACCACTCGTTCACTATGCGGGTCCACTTCTGAAGAAAGACAGTGCCCCATGTGACTGGTGGCGGACTGTAGGCACCTTCAGATACCCCAGTCTGGCAAAGCTTTGCCCCATGTGACTGGTGGCGGACTGTAGGCACCTTCAGATACCCCAGTCTGGCAAAGCTTTGCCCCATGTACCTCCCTATACCAGACACTTCTGTTCGAAGCGAGCGTGCCTTTTCCTTTTCAGTGGCGGGGGGGGGGGGGGGGGGGGGGGGTTGTCTCTGTTAGAACGGAGCGCCTGCTGCCTGATCATGTGGAGCAACTCATATTTCTTCATGATAACATCTAATAATTACTTTCATTGTGCCGTGATATTTGTTTCCGTTGTGATGTGCATTGTGCTAGCCTGGACATTGTGTTCTCTAGATAGCAGTGTATGTTTTGTTGCCAGTCAGGCTGTAAATGTTTTTTTTTCAAGTAGCTACATGTTAAATAAAATATTGTTACTGTGGAGGCATTTTTCCTTTGATATTCGATATTCGATTCTATATTCGAAGGTGGATATTCGTATTCGATTCGTATTCGAAAAATTTGATATTCGCACACCCCTACAATTTATCTATCTCAACCGATTCATTGTTTCTCTTTAGTGTCCCTTTAAGGAACAGCAAAAAGAATGAGGGAAGCTTGCCTAATACCTCCCTCGCCTCGAGAGAGGATTCGGGGCCGTGACGCTGTTGTGGTTCTTGGTTGACGCTCGCGCGATATTCTTCAAATCGCGCTCGACTGTACTTCGTTCTACTGAGCTGCAGGCTGGAGGTGTGCTTTACCGGTAGGTACCCGGTACCAGCTATTTTCTGCCTGCCACAGCAGTGGCGGAAGCTCAACAATTTCACCAAAGCTGTGGTCGGTTAAGGTGCACCCAGGTGCCTTTACAGAACCTTGTGGGGCCACCATTCCCAGAAACAACCGAGCGCCAGGGAACCGTACTCATCTACCCATTATGAAAAACCGGTGGCTTTCCAGTCGGCACGGGGAATCGAACCCGGTACCTGCCGCATTGGAGGCCGACCCTCTGCAGGGTAGCTACCGCTGCGGGTGGCTTCATGGTAATGCAGATTCATGGTGAGGCAGTACATATTTTGCCTTTAGCGTGTGAGCGTGTGACGCATCGTCGCCAGAGCAGTGTAGCTTTGACGTGCACCAATGGTGGTTTGCAACCCTTTGCTGATGCGAGTGCAGTAGCACAGACAACAAAAAGCTGCTGCGACTGGTGGCACAGAAAGGCAATTCCGTCGACGGGTGAGTGTCGCGCAGTGAGTGCTACGGTTCAGCGACAGACACGCCAATGCGGGAAGCAGAGTGCCTTCCCGCGTTCACGACTCAAGCTACAACCTCATCTTCAAGATCCAGCGCTGAACAGATAAGGGACAAAAAAGTAACAGAGACAAGCGCAGAGACAAACCTCACCTCTCGCATTCCTGAAGCGTTGTCTGGCGTAAGCATGAGCACAGGCGTAGGTTACCCTATTACTGGGGAGCACACACCATGGCCTTTCTTTTGTCAGATGACGATGCTTTGAATAAGTTCATATCGAGTGCCAGTGTCTAATATGTTCTTCTTAATGCTATATTTGCGTGGGATTCACCCAGGCACGTAGCCAGGATTTTTTTTCGGGGGGGGGGGGGGGCGGGTAGGGGCACTTGCTGAAAGCCTTGAAAATTTGCGAAAAACGCGTATTTTCAAAATTTATTCTCGATAAAACACCACGTGTCGTGAAAATTTTTTTTGGGGGGGAGGGGAGCCCGGGCCCCCTGGGCACCCCCCTGGCTACGGGCCTGGATTCACCATATACTGTGCGCAGGCGTACACTACTTAAGCTACGCCAAACGGTTCAACCATGATAATGGACGTCAGTCGCCCGGAAGGAGACGTGCCACTAGGCGTAAACGTGGGTGCATAGCCTTGTGAGCTATAGACTTTGGGAGAGCTGATGCATTACTATAAATAAACGACAACAACACCTGCGAAGACACCGTTCACTTTCATGCTATGCCGATTCCTTTGACGGAGGAATCATCCATGTTTCTTTTACAGCGAATGCTGTTATGAGATCATTTCACCGGCCGTTTTTGGCGCCGTAGTTGTCCGCCGCTGCCGCCGCCGCCGCCGGTGTCCGTAACCAGTATCGCTCGAAAAAAGAAAAAAAAACGAAATAAGAGAAAAATTCCACGATGGAACGAGGTTCGACCCTGGGCCCTCTGCGTGGGAGCCCAGTATTCAACCTCTGAGCCATGCTAGTGCTTGAAACTGCTTTGCAAAAAGGTCCTATACAGGCTTCATGTCGGGAACGAACCACATTAGCATATGCAATATACCGTGGTAGAAGAGTAAAATAAGCACCAAGCGTCGCACAACGCGAATTCTGTAACCAAGCGTCACACAATGCGAATTGCGCAACGAGTAGGTTGTTGAATGCTTCCAAACCACTACAAAGGGCTCTGCCATAATTCTTCATCGTCATCAGGCACAGCATCAACAAAGTGCGCATAATGACTTACATGCGTATAGCAGGTACCAACGCTCTCCGTAGAATGACGAAAAATGTCACAGTGCCTGCTGCCCTACATCTCAAAAATTACAATGACTTATAGCGTAGTGGGTTCCTCGCAAGTGCACTTGTATTGGTTGCCATTGAAGCCCATAAGCGCATGATCCATTTCCTCGGGGTCTCAGTAAAGTTCTTCGCTCCCCCGTCTCTCCCCCACGTCAACGTATGTTATACAGCATGATGGGAGAGGGAAATAGCGACCGGGCGTCACCCAATGCAAATTACATAACTGGTGGCCCGTTTAAAGACTCCAACCCATTACAAAGGGCTGAGCCATAATTCTTCATTGTCATCAGTCGTCGCGTCAACAAAGTGCACATAATGCCTAACAGACGTGTAGCTGGTGCCTCGCTTCTCCGCGGAATGACGAATAATGGCTTAGTAGGTGCTTCCCAACTTCACAAAAATTTTGATTTATGGCGTAGTGGGTACCTTTCTAGTGTACTTGTACGGTAGCCCCAAGAGAGCTTAACGGGCTCTAGAAACGCCGCTCTTCCAGCTTTCGCTGTGACTGTGCTGCGGTTTCAGCGCAGGCCTGGCGTTTTCTTTGGGGGCGAAGCTCTTCATAGTCTAACCGCCCCGAAGGAGACGTGCCACTAGGCGTAAACGTGGCTGCATAGTCTTGTGCGCTATAGACTTTGGGAGAGCTGATGCATTACTACAGATAAACGACAAGAACACCTCCGAAGACACCGTTCACTTTCATGCTATGACGATTCCTTTGACGGAGGAATCATCCATGTTTCTTTTTTAGGGCCAAGCTCTTCTTATTCTAACCTTGTCCGGCGTCAGGCGTAACCGAACAGTGTAATAGATGGCGCTGTCTAAAAGAAGTGCATACAAACTGCAGTTGAGTGGTGATATTCTAGATGGCGCTGTACACAATCTGTGTCGTCATCAACATTTCTCGTCTCATTTCCTAGATGGCGCTGGTCCAATAGGAGTGCGCGCAATAGTGCGCTTGTGTGAATCGCCACTAGATGGCGGTGGAAGTGCCGCTACTCTCCGATTGGCTGCTGCGCAGGTTGTGCCTGGGTGCGCGGGGAACAAGTGCCTCTCTCAAGGGTCGGTTTCTTCGTATACCTCCCATAGGACGCGAAATTCAAACGCTCCGCCGACGCAAGCGCCGACAGCGCCGAGAGCGCTATTGAGTTACGCCCCTTGCAGAAGGCCGCCAAGCTCAAAGGGCGATGACGTAGCGATTACGTTGCTTACGTCGTCAGGGCAACAGTAACAACAGCCGCTCGCCTCCACCCCCTCTTCCTCCCTCACCGCGCGCCGTTTTCTTTCTATTTTTTTGTGCGCTTGCTTTCCTCCTCTCCCATGCCGCGCACCGCTTTTTATTTGTACGCTTGCTTTTTCTCCTCTCCTATGCCCCGCGCCGGGATTTTTTTTTTTTTCGCGTGCGCTCGCGCGCATGCTGTGCTTGGCCGCGCATTCGCGTTTGACCGCAGCCAGCATGTGCTAGAGCATAAAGGATGAATCCACCTACAACATTTCTGTTACCTCTTTTTATTGTTCTGTTTCCGAAACTCAAGATTTGCATGTAATGGGACACGATACAAGTTCAGGAGAAGAACAGAAGGGAAGAATTCACAGTGTGTGCATGACTAAACACAACAGTTCATTGTAAAATTTAGAAATTAAAAAATCGAACACATTGGAAAGTGTAGGCCCTTTGACGTACACACATATAAGAAACACGATTTTCATTTGGTGCAATACCGAGCAAAGTGCAGAGGAGCCTCTGATGAGAGGTAATCATGTAGTTGAAAGAAATGTCAGTGCATGACAAAAAACATAACGAAGCGCAAAATATGTAAATATGAAATAATATTGCAATGATTTACTTATTAACCGTTGAAATGATACGAAACACAAAACAACCACTTACATATTTGCTCAGATTTTGCACAAATATACATGAAATGCTGGACACCTTCACCAGATAAACAAAATGAAAAAGATAGATTTAGCACAGTAAGTAGTACATTGCGCTAAAAGAGCAAGACACATTATATGGTACTTGAACACTACTTGAAAGTTAGTTGGTGGCAACGGGATGCAGGCCATGGTCAGTTTATGCAGCAGCACATGACATTCGAAGAAAAGCGTATTACTCAACGACCAGGTGAAATAAGCCTATACG
The DNA here is from genome assembly GCF_013339695.2 of Rhipicephalus sanguineus. NCBI lineage: Eukaryota > Metazoa > Arthropoda > Arachnida > Ixodida > Ixodidae > Rhipicephalus > Rhipicephalus sanguineus. The sequence goes on along the minus strand of NC_051182.1, from coordinate 35,830,199 downwards.
CAGCTTTTCTTTCACCGCGAATACAATGCCTAGCTGAATATAACGCCACTGAAGGGAGGACGTCATGTTGGGTACACTGAGCACTTCATTGTGATAAACACAAACAGTAAAATTCTGCATATAGGACATGTCTCATGCCTACACATGAATCCTTAGAGCGGTTTTTCCATAGGCAATAACAGAGACAATATATAAACACACAAACTACTTCTTCAGCCGTAAGTACATAGCATATTCACGCACCGAGAAGAAGCACTGGGGGCAGGGTAGAAAGCTGGTCCACTTGAGTTGCGGATCGAGACTTCGCAGAGCGCTGATTCTACAGCTGTTAACCCTCCTTGGGCAACGCATCAGTTCTTGCCTTCTCGAATACTCCGAAAACGTTTCCGTCCTGAAATAAGCAATTGAAAACTATTATTTGCAACGATACAAATTACGCAGTCGCATGAGGCAAACGTAGTTTCGTCGTCTCGGCTCAGAGCAAGCTGCGATACATTAGGCAGTTTTAGAATAGCGTACGCTATTTTAGCGTTGCGGCTCGCTATTTCCGTCACTACGGGAGCCCGCAAGCGGTTAGCGTACGACGCATGACAGTTGCGCGAAAAGCCAACGCAAAGCTTTTCATACGCTATTCTAAACTGCCTATTGCGTCTCAGGAACGAGTATTTAAACGATGGTGAGTGATAAACAGGCAAAAAAAGCGAAACGCACTTCCATCACGCAGTTCTGTCATAGACGCAAAAGTTAAACTATGAGTCTCAAGTTCTTAATTTCATTCCTTCTAGGAACAGCGATATTAACTGCAACATCGTGCTTTTCACGATTCAGCCGTAATTAAAAAATAATAACTGTATTGTCCAACTGCAATTCGTAAATGTGTGGCTGCGAACGCAAGCCGCATGCTCACCTTTAGTTTTTCGGAACCTCGAAGAATCTTGCGGAACTCGGCCGGTCTTGAAGTATCCGTGCACCGTTCCATGATGTACGAATGGTGCGTGCCGTTAACCACCACGGCGGCAAGAGCGCACAACACGCAAACACCACGAAAACTCCACACGCCGGCCAAAGCTCGCTTCATGTAACGGAACATCACGAAACTTCATATCAAGGCCGGCGACTAGGACGGGCTCCTTCGTGTATGGCGGCGACGGAGCACGGCTGACATAACGACCACTCCGATAAGTCTCAAGAGCGAACAATGACCCGCTAACCACAACGGGAGACTTGCAGGTGTCCGCCAAGCATAGCCTCCCTGCACGGCCAGCCTGGTGCCCGCTCTCAGCACTCGCTCCATGCTACAACGGAACTTTCGAGGAATTCAAAACTAGCGTCGCCATGGCGTCGCGGCGCGCGCGCGGCCTCCGCGGCCGGCGCGGGGTGCACAGCTTTGCCGGCACGGCGGCAGGCTGCCATTGGCTGCTTTAATTTTGAATCTCCATGAACACTAGCGCCAATTTCACCTTCAGTTACGGCCCCTTTTAAAAGGCCGCCGAACTAGCAAATTATTCAAGATGGTGTCGGTGACGTCATCACGACGTAATTCTTTGGGACGCCGGAGCGGCCGTGTTTCCGGGTATTGCCTCTCTCAGTCTCCTGGATCGTCGCCGTACGTGTCGGATCGTTGGTGGGACATGGAGGAAGCGGAGCGGCGGGCGCGGAGGGCCGCGGGGGCTCGCGCTCGTCGCCAGGATCCCGCGGTGCGAGCCCGAGAAACGGCGGCGAAGCGAGCTCGGCACCTGGCGGATCCCGTGACTGAGCGCGCCAATGACGCCGCGGCGCAACGTGCTCTCGGAGCAGCAGACCCCAAAAGGCGAGCCCGAGAAGCGGCGGCGAAGCGAGCGCGGCGAATGGCAGACCTTGATGTTGCTCGTGCGCGGGAAGCGGCGACCAAGCGGCGCCAGCGGTCTCACGTTCAAGGAGCCAACGCGCTGTTCGAGCGGGAATTTCTCGCTCATTCGTTTGGCCACAGTTGCGACGTGTGTGATCGACTTTATTTCGATAGTAACCTCACCGCGGTGTTTCACACTCTTTATATGATGTACTGGGCGAATTTCACGGAAGAGTTTCATGGTTTACCGATGATTCCCTCCGGAGCTTCGCCCGACTCATTATCATTGACGCCGTGGATATGCTGTGGTTTTTTTTTAAATGCGAGGCATTTCCTAGCGAAACTTTGGCACTTTGAGCGTTCTATCTATCTATCTATCTATCTATCTATCTATCTATCTATCTATCTATCTATCTATCTATCTATCTATCTATCTATCTATCTATCTATCTATCTATCTATCTATCTATCTATCTATCTATCTATCTATCTATCTATCTATCTATCTATCTATCTATCTATCCGGCTACGTCTGAGTGCTCTCATGACCGCCTCCTTAACTTTGTGTAGAGGAAAACTGGCAAGGGCGGGTAAGAGGATTTCACAAATGTGACTCACCGGTCATGAGATGAATAACGTGAAAATCCTGTCGCCTACATCGTCAAACCCTTTCCTCCAGACACGTGTCGCAAATACCCGTTTACCACAGGCCGCGGTGTACAGGTATGCACCACAGGTGATTGACGGTTTATATCCAGCCAGCACAGCAGAGCGTTAAGAAAAACCGACATCGGCAGCGTTGACGCGATGATGTCGGTTATTAAAACTATATGATACCAGCAGGAATCGAACCAAAGCATCCTGAGTGGCAATCAGGTATTCTATCACAGAGCCACGCCAGGTCTATAAAGTGATTTGGAAAAAGAGCCTATGCAGGCGTAAAGGCGGCGCAACGTCATTTGTAGTTGTGGTGCTGGCTATCTAGTTTTACAAGAAAGCAACAAACACTACATATGTACTCTTACGATCAGAGTGTCGGAACGGAACGAAAATCGAAAACGAAAAACGAAAAAAACGATATTTTTGACCGGAACGAAAACGTAACCGAAACTTTATCTATTATTTCGTTCCGGAGCGAAACCGAAATTTTTTAAATCGTTTTTCGGTTCACGAGAAATTTTCGTAATTCGGGACTGAGCTCATGCAATGTGAGCATATCTCAGGGTGTAGTATTAGCGCGTACCTCAGACAGGAATTCCAGGGTAAAGATATGTTGAAATTGTGGGAAAAACAAATACAGTGACAACCAGAGACTTTTATATTAACGCAAGTGGACTTTTGCGCGCCTGTCACGCAGGCCAAAGCGGAGAGGGCATTGTCGGCGCTGAAGTTTGTTACAGCAAAAGGTGTTATGAGATCACAACAGCCGATTTTGGCGCCATATAGTTGTCCGCCGCCGCCGGTGTACATGATCGCTATAGCGTGATATAAGAAAAAATTAAATGAGAAACAAAATTCTAGGATCGGATGGGATTTTAACCCGCGCCCTCTGCGTGGCAGTCGTATCTTCCACCACAGTGGCACGCGGCTGCTTGTAACTCCATCGCAAAAATACTCTACACAGGCTTCATGTCGGGCAAGCAATCGCGTTAACATATGTAATATAGCGTGGCATAAGAGTAAAATAACAACTAGTCATCACACAATGCTAATAGCGCAAAGAGTGTGTGGTTTAATGCTTCCCACCAGTGTGGCGGAGTTGCCACTCCTGAATTGGAATGACTCCGGATTCATTCCACATTTTCGCCACCCCGGAATGGAATGGGGACACGCTCGGAGGAATGGAATGGGAATTGAATTAGGCGCTTTTTGCACCGAATGGAATGGGAATGGAATTACGTCTTTTTCCGAAAATAGAGGACGTTTTCGTGTACGTGCTGTTTTTCAAACTTCAAACGTTAGTAAGTCAGAGCCTCGCAAATTAACAATAAAGCAGTATTTTTAAAATGGCTTGGCTGATTACAAGTACGGTGCATTTATAAGCAACGCGCCTACTACAAACCGAGGTATAAGTTACTGTACAAACAAATGCATCATCCAAGCAGATACCGAAGGGAAAAACAAATTACCCCTGCGGGTTGGTTCCCATTGATACCTCCACACGAAAGTGCTGAATACTCTATGCACACCCTGATCTTTATCTCACGAGCAGGTTAGTACCCGACACACGTAAATACCCTTTGCGACAAGGAAGACATTGCATGCCTACGCACAGGCGAACACAGAAAGTTCTCCTCACCCCATCCATGCTTGCGAGGCGCGCTTGACAAGCGTGAGTGCTGACGAGCAGTGCGGCCCAGTGTTCCGTATTCGATGCAAAGGTACTTTTGTCAGCATAAAAATACGCTATGTCGTCATTTTAGCATTAACATATTTCACGGCCGGTCTAGAGGCGTGCGCTCGCTCCTTCCCTTACGGCCTGAGCAGCCGCCGGGAGTACAATGGAACTTTTTCTATACAGTCACGACGGCGCGCTCCGCGTGAGGGCGTCGCGAGCCAACCGCCCAAAGCGCGTTTCGCCGCATGCGCTTCGTGTTGTAAACCAGCTGTGCCCGGCCAATTTCTCGTGCTAATTACTTCTTCAGGTTGTAGGAAGCGGTGAAGGAAGTACAGGTGCGTGTGGGGACAGTCTGCCTTTCTCGGCACTCGGCAACAGAAGACGCACACGCAGCGCTACTAGCAACAACAATATTTTTTAATACCCGACCACCTTATATTCGATGGAGGCGAAAATGCCTGAGGCCCGTGTGCTTAGATTTCTGTGGCTGGAAAATGAATTTTCAGGCTACATTAAGCGCATCCAGGATTCTTCTGTCGCCGCTTGCGTTGGAAACTTTACAGACGAGACGTACAGCTGCCCTGCTTTTCACCACAAAGTCCACAGTGGAGACAGTCCGATTTTTTCTGAGAAAAGGAGTAAACTATGTGCTCACGAAGAAATTTAACAGTGATCCTATAGAGGCATTGTTTGGAAAATTGAGGGCAATGTGCGGGGGCAATGACGCGCTAGACGCAAGAGCCGTCACAGCTGCTTTGACCCATATTGTCAAGGAAAAGGCGCTACCTTCAAAAGACATGGGCATTCGCGACGAAAACATTGAAGAAGCGGTGCTGTCTATTCCGGAAGATGTTATTGAGGAACTTGAAGCTCTGCGAAAACCTCCTCGCAAACCACCGAACTCTGTTGCCTATTCAAGCTTGGTCTATGTAGGTGGTTACATTGCCAAACTCATCACTGATGTCGGTTGCGAAACATGTGCCATGCTAGTGACGACAAACAAAACGAGCAGTCCTTTGTATCACCTTCTCCGTCAGCAAGAAGCCTATTATCTACACTACCCAAAGCCGGAGCTACTATCAATGCTGGACACAATTGTGACGTTCTTCGAGAAAGCAGTCAAATATCTTACTCGAACGAAAATCCTCGAGACTGTGCAATTGACTGTTGAGCCATACCTTGAAGATTCGCCACTTCTGGACTGTCCGGAAGGTGTGGACAAGAGTCACGCGAGCGTGCTGGCTCATACTATTTCCGAGAGGTTTCTCCGGATTCTTCTCATTAACTACACAAAAAAGTTAACAGATCAGAATGACAGGCCTTCCGGTTTTATTCACAAGCCCTCGCGGAAGCATATCAGGCTGTGACAGACTTGACTCCTTTAAACTGTGATCGTCACTACAGTGTTTTACCAGCAGTAATTTTTTTCAGTTCTCCATTCGCATATTGTTGTAGTACCAAGGAAAACATTGTTTCCCATTGAAAGGATTTTCTGAAAGTTTTTTATGTTTCCTCTTCGTCTGCAGTGTGGCCGTCCCCATTATGCAGTGACTTTCACTTTTTTGAAGTATTTGTTTGAATATTAAAGCGCGAATTAAGATGCCTCCAACAAAAAATGTGCAATTTTGTTATTTTCAAGTACAGCGACGGCCGGCACATACATTTGAAATAAACATTTCCTAAACCATGATTCAATCGTTTCCTCAACCAAATGCAATGTTCATCCTCTTACTTATTCTCGAAGTTACAGAAACCTAAAAAAAAAAACAAGGCGCTGTGTTATAACCGCGTCGATGCTTTGCCGAGCAACAGAAGCGGGCTTTTGAGCGGCCTGCGCCACCACTTCTGTAAAGCGGAATTTACCAGAGTCATCATATATACTTGCTACCATGTTTCTATCGCATTGGTACCATGAATACCATATAGAGTAACTTCAGAAAGCGCCACGGTAAGTCGGAAGCCGAGCACTCGCTGCGCGCGCTAGCTTCCGCAATGGCCGGGAGTAGCCGGGAGTGAGTTAGGGAGCAGTTGGCTCGGAGTGCCCCCACGAAATTGCGGCCATAGGTAGCAACAGCCCCCCGTGCGCAGGCCGTAAAGGAAGGAGCGAGCGCGCGCCTCCAGACCGGCCGTGCATATTTAAGCATAAACAATATTGAAACACCACCATTCGTTCAAACATGTTGACCATGCAAATACTATAGGTAGCGGGAGAACTCCCCTATGGGAATTAGTAGGGTGGTTGTACTGCACCAGATATGTCACCAAGCTACTATCCCTCGACCTTGGTAATGCGTTTTGCGTACTTTTGCAGTTCTTAATGCATCTGATGACATCAGCTTTATAAGGCGTTCATTCGTAACTCGATAAAACTATCAAGATGTCTTTCCTACGTTGAGGAATTACAGGAATGGAATCGAACTGCCCGGTCATTCCCAGAGTGTGAATGGGCAAAGCTTTTTCATTCCGAGGAATTGAAAGGAATGGAAATGTGGCAAGTTCTGATTCCCCGGAATGGAATTGGAATGGAATGGAGGCGCCCATTCCGCAACACACCTTCCCACCCACTGCAAAGTGCTCAGCCATAATTCTTCATCATCATCAGCCACAGCACAAAGTGCAGATAATGCCTTACAGATGTGTAGCGGGTACCGCGATTTTCCGAAGAATGACGAAAAATGGCATAGTGGGAACTTCGCTACTTCAGAAAAATTGTGATGATTTATGACGTAGTGGGTACCTTGCATGTGTATTTGTATTAGTTGCCCCAAGAGACAACAACGGGCTCTACAAAGTCCGCTCTTCCAGCTTTTGCTGTGACAGTTCTGCGTGTTCCACGTAGACCTGGCGATCTTTTTATCAGAACAGCGGTCTCGCACAACACAGAGTACACTCAATTACGTGCTGCTTCTGAGATTGTGCTCACTCCCTTGACACAAAGCATTGAGCCCACTAAAAAAATGCGTAATTGTCTTGTGAGAAAATAAATACTATGGCTTTGAAATGAATACTGGTTTGTGCTAGTTGGTAGGAATACGTGGTACAGTTACTTCCGCTCCACTGAAGAACGTGTTTTACCCTCGTCTCACTTTCTTAAGAGGTGGGCAAGTAACTACATCACAAATCCAATGTTTTTTTAGGATTGCCTTACCTTCAATGTTTTTTTTCATACAAACGAAAAAAAAACGTTACGAACCGTTACGGAACGTTTTTTTTTTTTCGTTCCGGAACAGAAAGGGAACGGAACTTTTTGCGCTGGAACGAAACTAAAACCGAAACGAAAAACATTTCGTTCCGACACCCTGCTTACGATACAGGCATCACATCAGATTAACGTCTGTGGTTCCGGTGTTGGCTCCGCTTTTATAGCAGTCTAATAAACATCACATTTGTAATTCTGTGATTCAGGAAACTATATTGAAGCATTGATCCAACCCAGGGGTATACGCGAACGAAAGTTACGTATGATATTCACATGATTGCAGCATAAAGTAGACTTAGTTTCGATAATACTGGCGTATGCACTCTAACGCGAGGGCTGACGTTACCGTCGCACCATAAGTTACCTTTAAACGCCAGTGTTGTCGACGTGTCTGGTAAGCCCACGATGTGCCCACAGGTGATACACTGGCAAAAACACGTCGATCCACCTCGTAATGCTTGGCTGAAAGCCATAAAATACAGCATAGAAGTACTCGCTGCCTGCTTCGCATAAAACCGATTCCCACAACGCGTGGGATCTGCCGAATTTTGTTTATTTAAATATAACTGTAGTCCTTAAATAGTGATGCGCCTAAATTTTCAGTATAACCTGCTGAACGAAGAAATGTCATTAGCAGTCTTCGTAACCAATATGTATAGTAGAACTTTACACCAATAAATCTACACAGACGAAAGTGTCATTGAACAACTTGAGAAATTTGAAAATTTATCTTGAGCACAATAGATTGATTACCTTACCTGAAAGGTATTGTGCGTAGGTTTAACTGGAATATAAAAAAGCAACGAAATGAGTTTATTCGGTGAATGCGAGAAAAAAGTGTAAACTTCTCGCGCCAATACCCACATTCAAAAGAAGAATAAGGTATTTATGACAATGTGAAACAGTGATTACCTAAACATCTGTAAACCTCGAAGAAAAAGAAGTGTGTTTGCTGGGTAATTTTAGCCTGAGGAATATGTACCAACTAGAGCCAAATGACGTTGTATCTTAGTGACCACAATCGACGCTCGTAGTGAACGCGAGCCGTGGCTTCACGTGGCACTGCCAAGTGCCGTCTTTATTTCTTCTCTTGAGGTCGCGCGCTCTGCGGTTTTGTTTGCCACCCAAACGAAAGCACTGCAGGGTCTTGGGACAACATGGGCATAAGAGTCCGAGAGTGGCTAGCGTTTCGCCCATGCTTCCTGGCCGCTAGCAAATTTCCTGGATCCCCAATTCTAAAACTGTCTAGTGTTTCGCCAGAGTTGGGATGTGCGCGTTCGACTTCTACTTTGACATACAGGGTGTGGTCGACCGTGCTCGCACGATTATTTCTTGAGGGGGAGATTTGGACGTCTTGTGCTTTTCAAAATTTGCGTTGAAGCTATAGACCACACGAAGGTCACTTTCCCCGCTGCAGCGGCCGCTTTTGCGAAATGAGTGATCTACTAGCTTTAAGAGCCATGGTAGGGGATAGTTGAATTGACAACTGTGACAGTTCGCGTTCGTCCTATGTATCATCATCAGCCTGTCTACGCCCACTGCAGGGCAAAGGCCTCTCCCATGTTCCGCCAATCAACCCGCTCCTGTGCTTTCTGCTGCCACGTTATACCTACAAATTCTCTATCTCACCTACCCACCTAATTTTCTGTCTCCCCCTCACGCGTTTGCCATCTCTTGGAATCCAGTCAGTTACCCTTAATGACTAGCGGTTATCCTGCCGACGTGCTACGTGCCCGGCCCATATCCATTTCTTCTTCTTGATTTCAACTATGATGTCCTTAACCCCCGTTTGTTCCCTGACCCACTCTGCTCTCTTCCTGTCCCTTAAGGTTACACCTATCATTTTCCTTTCCATCGCTCGCTGCGTCGTCCTAAATTTAAGTTGAACCCTCTTTGTAAGTCTCCAGGTTTCTGCTCCGTAGCTAAGTACCGGTAAGAAGCAGCTGTTATATACCTTCCTCTTGAGGGAGAGTGGTAGATTATCATTCATGATTTGATAATGCTTGCCGAATGAGCCCCATCCCATCTTTATTTTTCTAGTTATTTCACTCTCATGGTTCGGCTCCGCGGTTACTACCTGTCCTAAGTAGACCTATGTATACCTATGTATACCTGCGTGTTATTTTCATGAATTCTTCGATGTGACTCAGCAGCGCGCTGCAAGTGTCGACAGTGGTTAGTTCGAACTCGCCTTGTGTGTGTTCTATGTATTTTCGTGCGTCCTTTGTGTGCGAGCAGTGCGCGGCAAGTTTCTAGCTGCTTACCGTTCTCCCTGTGGCATTCCAATTTCTTGCTATCGCCTTCACTGATTCGCCCTTGAGGCGAAACTGTGACTTTTTTTTCGTGTCCGCGTCACTTCAACATTTGACTTGACTAACAGCCATTAGCGAATATTTAGCCGCGGCTAGCCGACACAATCCACCATTAACATACAGTAGCCAACATACGCTCTGATTTAGCCAACAATAGCCGTCAACAGCGTTGTTTTGGGACCACTAGCGAATAATATGTGGTGCTACCATAGCTCCAAGTTTGTGTGTAAATGAGGTGGCCAAAACAGAACATTAACCATCGTCTCCACTTGCTTGCACTGTGCTCGTATGAGTCATAAGAAGGGGCGAATTGATTAAAAAAAGTGTCTATCACGCGAAGGAACCGAAATGTTTTTAGTCTGGTGTTCCCTTAGCCAATACTTGAAAGGACCTAATTGCATTTTTCTCGCTATCCCCAGTTTGTATGTAGAAACTGAAATAACAATTCGACTGGTTGATTGATTGATTGAGGTAAATCTGCGCAAAAGCTTTCGGGTTGACCAGCCCTACCTTGCACCACTCAGTTATCATGTGAAGTGTCCAGCGTGCTAATGGCTTCCAATAGCAATGGAAAGCTCGGGGCTCGCGTATAATGTTCAATAGTTTCGCTTAAACTAAGTGCATTAGAAATTTTTGGCGCGAGGACATTCTTCTAGCCACAGAAAGCATCATTGTTGTAATTTATGGTAACGTAAATGTCGCAGCGTCGAGCGCAGTCTTGAATACTGGACTTTTAGAATGATTCACTTTTAAAGTTATTCTGCACCCAAAAAACGATAGCTATTCACACCAAGAGTAACTAAAACGAGAATACTGTGCTACAGGTATCTCGCATCAAATTTTCAAAACACGCAAAGAAAGTAAAGGAACAGAAGAAGTGGAATTGATCAAGGGTTTTTTTTGCTGCTAGACACAACTTAATCAAAGCAGGTGATGATGAAGTCGAGGAAGGTATACGGCACAGTATTTGTTGTCCAAACTGTAGTGTACTAACTATGATATCATTGTAATGAAATTAAAGCGGGTGGAAAGACAACTTCCCATCGGTAGGCACCAATCCTGCAGCCCTCCTATAATGGGCTTGATGCTGTGCTAGTCGAGTTACGGTGGTGGTCATGATCCCGTCCAATTTATTGAGTTTTTTCTGTGCAGGTAAACTTAGTACCGTTAGCAAGAGCCATTCTTAGCCACGACAGCAAATGTGGAATCCTGCTTTCCTTGCGAGCTGGCCTGATGTAGCATGGAATAATTTATTGCAGTAAATTTATATGGGCACTCTCGGTGCGTTTTTGCCGTCACCGTTGCTGTCATTATCCGTATAAAGTTCAAGCACTGCGGACGAACGTGGCTGAAGCAGAAATGAAAAGAGCCGGTCGTCTCAATCGCACCGAGGACCCATGCAATAACATTCGGCCCGCGTTCGAGGCCGGATGTGGAAAGCTTGTCAGGCAGAGATGAAACGTCCCACACATCTTTCGTCAGGTGAAGGAGCGTGCAGGGGCACCCCTAGGCGTAAGGGGGGCTGTCGCTCGAGCAGCAATTGCAAACTTTAATCACTCAACGACCTGATCTCAATAGAGATCACTAGACAGGTATACGTGGTGAGATCTCACCGATTACCTTGTGTTCAGACGATAGACGGCACGAAAACCGCTCTGCTCCCTGGAGCTGTCGCATTTGTTCTAATGAGCACAATGTAGCGTTAGGCGTGATCCGATCCGCAAGAGTTAGCTGCTAGCCTTACTTCGTATAGTATTCCAATTTTTTTCTTTCACCTTCATTGCTTCGCCCGTGCGGTGAAACTGTAATTATTTTTACAGCCTGGCGGTTCACCTTTAAACCTCGCATAATACATGCAGTACTCGAGTATTTCGGAGCACGACCTTTACTGTGAGTGAACGCAAAAATGAGAATCGACAAAGGGTTCTTTGTTTGACACAAGCTAATAAAAGCAACAGAAAGTGGATGATGTTGTTGGTTGAAGTTGCTACAGCCTTGTCTTATATGCAGGCAATTGCCTTCCGTGGTTTCTTCCTTTGAAATTATATTTAAAACATCATTTTTATCAGCGAAATGTGGGCAGAAGAACAAAATGACGTGCTGAACGCGACGCAACAATCACAGCTAAGAACAAAATAATCGCTTGTAATAACATTCTCAAGCTATGTAATATCAGACTTTCTGCAGGCCACATTAGGGTACTTCCAATTGGCTTCAACTTTGACCGGCCACTGACGGTTTTAATGAATTTCATCTTCCACGAAACCTAGACAACTTCGCAAGAAATGTGTGTCTTGGGGAATAATATTTTGGTAGGCAGGGGCAGACGCAACGCACACCGGACAAGCAAGCAAAAGGCGCTGGACCCCACCGACACAACGCGAGCAATACCCGGACTTTTACATTAAAGCCGTAGAGCATATTATTCCTGAAACAGACTTAAAACATGACATCAAAAATACAATACCTGCACGTAGAAATGATCGCAACATAGAAGCAAAAATTGCAAGCCCCTCATTAAACTAAGCCTTGCAGCTGGTAGATTTAACCCGACACCTAAAATTAACAAAAAGAGTAACCTTGGTCGGCCCACTGTACCTGCAGTGGGTAACTCTAGACGCCAGTGCGTTATATACAATACCCCTCTGGGTGACGGAATCCGGGTGGTTTAATTAGGCTATGAAGACTCGGAAACTTATAAACTGGCTGACTCATTAAACGGACAATGTTCTCATTAAAGAGACATACCCTGTAAGAATAGTTATGTGGTCAATCGAGCCGAAGTAATTGACCACACTAAAGTACTTAAAACCTGCTTTATTTCAGGGGACATACCAGTTTAGGCTTCACTCACTCCACATCTGTGCCAAAGGTATCATCTCTTAATAATCATAACAATATTCTTACCCAAAGTGATCAGCTTAGGCGTGTGTTCGTGGAACCACCTTGCGTCATTTAAAGACGAAACACTAATTTACGCGTCATCTGAACAAAGTCCAACTTGCTTGCTCTCCCCCTCGAAGTTATCATTTTCTAGGCTGACATCACCGCAGGGCAAAACGAAGCCGAAGGTGAAAGCAAGTGGAGGTGATGCGTGCTCGAACGAGCAGCCAAACTCTCTCCCGATAACTCGAAAATAAGCCATGACCGGTGCCACTGCACAACCTTGCAGAGCTCTCTGCCACGCGCTCGCGTAGTGTAGCTCGTACTGAGCGCGATAGTACACTGAAATGGAGGACGGCGGACAGAGCGTCGGCCGTCAGTAAAACAGATCTACAGCAAGGCGCATTGGCATTTATACATGCATCATCGAGCATTCCAGCCTTATCGCTGGTGGCCGCGTTAGATCCAGAATAATCTTCGCTGTTCGCGTTTTCGCGCTGAAGCCTATAAGAAGATTCTAATAAAAACTGGAAGGTTCCCAGACATTAGGGCGCGGCTTGCGCAAGGCAGCAGCTACGCGTGCAACGGACTAGTTACATAAGAAGAACATAAGAAGCGTGCCTGGCAGAGCCCTCCTCTGAAAAAAACACGGCTGATCTCTCTGCCACAGGAATATGCATAAGACGAAAGTCAAACGTGTCTTCACAGAGATAGTTGAACGCTTATTGTACATTGTTGCGGCGCAAGGGTGAAGAAACGAATTCTATAGCAACAAATTGTGATGTCACGCAGAGAACGGCAAGCAGCTCAAAACTCGCAACGTGCTGCTCGAGCAGAATGGACGTACGGAAAGAACATAACATAATGAGCGCGAAGTAACAACTGTCACCAATCAACAGTTAAAGCGCGCTGCTCAAAGATAACGAGGACTCACGAAACGAACGCACAAGTAGGCACATGATCCGCGCGAACTGACTGTCACAGTTGTAACATATTTGTGTGTGAGCAGTGCGCTGCTTTTGCAAGAGCGGCCTCTGCAGTGAGCTAAGTGACGTTCGTTCTCTCTGCAGCTTCAACGCAAACTTGCGGTGAGGACCCAAAACGTACAAACCACCCCCCATCATGAGATATGCGCGCGCGCGCGCGAGTGACTACGCCCTGTGGAGGCGCGCGCACATGACAACGCGCGGATCTACGAACGTTAAAGAGCGTCCTTTGAGCCCTGCGCGCCATCTCTCTTGTGATAACGAAAACGCGCTGCAGTGCCACTGATGTTTGCGTACCGCCATAGGTGAAAGGTGTATCAAAATAGCTTGCCGTACGTATGCTGAAGAAAATGCCGAATGTGGCTGCGTCGGTTGTCGCCGCGCGCTACGGAGTGAGTGGTCGTAGATTCGACTCTCGGCGACGGAACTTTTTCCTCTAGTTGTTTTCCTTGCCATTGATTAGTGTATATTTTACAACGCTCTATCTGCAACAGAAATACGTTAGTGGAGCTGTGGTGGACCCCGGCATAAAACACTTTCGTGTTAACCCTTCGAGAGGTGAAACATCGCGAAAAGCAGTCCAAAATTTTGTAATTTTTATAGCTGTAACAAATTCTTCAGAGAGTTATATTTAAAAAAAAATGTCGAAAATCTTCTTGCATGACCGTAAAGTCACAAAAAATCACTTATGCTGTATTATAGATGGTATATTCGCAGTACCCTGTTGGAAAAACTACCAAGGTGGATACTGAAAAATATGGTGGATATAGTGGGAATAATGCTGGGTATGCTGAAAATCATGGTGTTTATAGTGGACAGTGGTGGGTGGCATGGGTTACGTTAGTCGGGTAAGGTGAAAAGGATGGTGGACGATGGTGGAGAGCAACCGCAAAATAGTGGGTAGTGTGAGGAGACTACGCCCACTATCGTGAGAATGCTGGGAAGCAGCGAAGGAATGGTGGGTGAGGAAAATGATGGTGTACCATGCTGGAGAGGGTGTGCAAAGCACCGTGAATATACTCGAAAGCAGAAGCAACCGTAATGTGTATAACGTGAAAAATCATTGTAGTGCAATTGAATAGCATTTTGGAGTTGGTAATGCCTAATGGAGCAATGAAAACGCAACAGAGAGGAACTAATTTGTCTTGTACTTATCGTAAACACCCTTCGTGAGCGCCTTTTCTTTATTGCTTGATGATTGGCAGGAAATAAATCAATATTTTATGGTCAGTGGTTGAGCCCTTTGAGCTTTCCTTTTCAATGCTAGATTTGTTTGCTGCCCACCTATTGTATTGATCGCGGAAAAATGCTCAAGAGTGCACTGCTAAATTACTAGTAATCTTTATTACGATTTTCCTGGCTCGGAATGTTGATTCGAGCACGAAGAAAAAACAAAATTAGTGATTACTGTATAGCAGTTATTTTTTTGGCCCTGTGGGATGTACCCACCCGAGACCACGCGTGTTTCGCTTTAACATTCGCGCTGAAACTGCGGCTCGCTCACAATTATGACAAGGCTGAAAGTAAACATTGTACGTGCTACGGATGTAAAGGTTGAGAACAAGATCCGTGAAATGCATGATGCAACCCAATCACCTCGGGTAAACAGATTGACAATGCAAAAAATTGGCCGCGTATCTGCGTGCTTCGCCGCAAATGTCGTCTAAAGAAGATGGAAGAGACGCTGTGTGAGATATGGACGCCATCTGGCAATACGTCGGGAACATGAATGCTGTGTTGCGGACTGGTAGTCCCGGCGCAGCAGCAGGCGAAGACCGGCGGTGACCAAAACGACCGGCAGGGAGGCCAGCCAGCTCGAACACGTAGTTTGGCGCGAAGCGCTGAATCAGAAGAAACGTCCGCACTCAACGAGTACTCTCCACACACTCTTTTATTTACACGTCGCCTGGCTAAAACAGGAATGCCAGAGCCGCGCCCCATGGCATTCGTACAGTGCAATACAGAACCGAAACTGAAACACAACAATGAGCTCGTTCAGAGGGCACGGAGGAAGTCAAGTTTAACGCGCAGTCGCATTTTCAGCGCAGCTTAAGAAACTAGGGTCTCTAGAATTACGTATTGTGACGTGCCGCTGTGGCCGTCGGAATCTATGGGTTCCGAGGCGGCGTAAGAAAGACGACCGAACACATTGCAGGCCAGGAAGGGACTGCCAGACCCTTTCCTTTACTCTGCGAAGCTGCCCGAGCGCGCGCGAGCTCGGCGTCGATCTTCTTCGTTTTCTTCGCGCGAAAGCGCGAGACACAAACCGAGCGTCGTCTGCTATCGCTCGTGACATGCCCGGGTTTTGAAAGTAGTCGTCCCGACGTAATACATCACGTAACACAAACAGAAGATTGGTGAAACAGAACTAAACTAACCTAAACAGTCCAATTTATAAATATTTACAAAAGTCAATCAAAGTCTTTCCACTTTCACGCACGCAAAAGTACACACAAACACCAACGGTTATTTACACTTCACGGCCCACATGTACGCACTAGTCCGAAGGATGAGGTTGCTCCATGTGAGCAATGGGGCTCAGATAGGGTCTCAGTTTCTCTACGTGCACTATGTCACTTCCCATGTTGTCTGCGAGTTCGATCTCATAATTCACGGGAGACAGTCTGTTCACTATCTTGTGAGGACCAGTGTACGGTGGATTTCACACCGGATGGTCGAGCCTTGAGGAGCACCAGTTGCCCTCTTTCAAACACAACGTCCTTGTGGTGCTTGTCGAGGTGCTCCTTCTGTTTATCTTGAGCCAGTCGGATATGCGCGGCCGCGAGCTCCCTGGCTTTTTGCAGTCGTTCGCGCACTACCGCGAAATAACAAGATTCTTCTTTGAGCTCTTCAAGCTCTCGGCGGCTGTATACAACATCTAACGGCAGCACCGGATCCCTACCGTACACCAAGAAGAATGGAGTTTGGCGAACCGTGTCTTGGTACCCCGTGTTGTAACAGAATACAACATATGGGAGAACATCGGTCCACTTTTCTCCCCCGGCGGTAGTCAAGGTAATCATCTGCTTGATTGTCTTATTGGCCCTTTCACACAAGCCGTTTGCTGCGGGGTGATATGCGGTGGTGGCAGCATGTTTGATGCCCCGATGCTTGAAGTAGGCTTCAGTAGAGCGCGCCTTCATTTGAGTGCCGCGGTCTGTGATAACCGTGGCTGGGCATTCATGCTTCAAAATGATCCGTCGCTGAACAAAGTTCTGGACGGTTGCAGCTTCTATGTTCCTCAGTGGTTTTGCCTCAACAAAATTTGTGAGGTAATCAATGGCTACGATGATGTACTTGTAACCCCTTGAAGTCTTGAAGGGTCCTATTATGTCCATCCCAACTGTGTGGAAGGGGCTGTGGACTTCTATTGGCTGTAGTAGACCGTAAGGCACCGATGTCGACATCTTCATCCTCTGACAAAGGTCACAGTGACGCACGTACCGTCTGACATCCGCATAGAGCTTCGGCCAGTAATACTTGCACCTTAAGGCATCGAAGGCAGAGGAGGAATCGATTGCTGACCGGACATTGGTCTCTTTTATACAACACTTCATTGTGCGTAACGAACTTCTTCTGGGCCCATTTCTGTTGTTTCTTTGTGCCCAGCGCACCCCTAAGTACATCCAAAACTTTAGCGCAAAATGCGTCCTGACGCTGTTCCTCACCCATGTTGTCACAAGATTGCAGTGAGGGATATGACACTGCAAGAATTTGGTCTGTGTCAGCAGCAATAGGAGGGTTCCTGGAAAGACAATCCGGTGCGCTGTGCAGGATTCCTGACTTATAGATGACGTCAAAATAAAACTCCTGCAAAATCAGCGACCAACGAAGAAGACGTTGGTTGCCCTCCTTGTGGCGTAAAACCCAGCAAAGCGCGTGGTGGTCGCTGATAACTTGAAATTTTCGGCCTATCAGGTATGGTCGCAGCTCTTCTAATGCCTATTTAACTGCGAGAGCTTCCAGTTCCGTCGAAGTAATTCAGCTCTGCGCCTTTGAGCGATCTACTGAAGTATAGTACAGGACAGTAGCGGCGCTCTTCATCCTCTTGCAGCAGCAAACCTCCCAAGCCGAGCCGAGAGGCGTCTGTGTACACTTGGACATGAAATTCCGGCTTCTCAGAGAATAGCTTGAGGACAGGTGGCTGACACAAAGTGCGCTTTAATGTCTCGAAGGCAACTCGCTGATCCTCTTCCCAAGAATAAGTAGAATTCTTCTTTAGGAGTGATCGAAGAGGTGCGGCGATAACGCTGTAATTTGGGATGAACTTCCTGAAGTACGATGTAAGCCCGATGAATGATTGTAGTTCCTGGGCGTTTGGAGGAGGCCGGAACATCTGAACAGCTGCCAGTTTCGATGGGTCAGGAGATAGACCATCTTTTGTAACAACGTGCCCAAGATAATTGATGGCAGTACAAAAGAAGAAACACTTCTGTAGCTTGAACTTTAAGGCTGCTTTTTCGAACCTTGTAAAGATGTTTTCAAGGTGCGAAACGTGTTCTTCAAATGTCCGACTGAAGACCACACAGTGATCCATATAGACAAGGGCATTGTCGCATTTAATACCGTCAATGATTGTATCCACGGCTCGCTGACAAGTAAATGGGGCACCTATAAGGCCAAATGGCATCCGAAGGAATTCGTAAAGACCCCACGGCGCAACGAATGAAGTCTTCTGCATGTCATCTGGATGCATGGCGATCTGATAAAATCCAGACACCAAGTCCATAACAGAGAAGTACTTGCTTCCGGTGAGTGCCTGCAGCGCATCTTCAATCCTTGGAAAGGGGTAAACGATGTCCTCAGTGACTGCGTTGAGACGTCGATAATCGACGCACATGCGCGTCGTCCCGTCTTTCTTTGCTACAAGGACCAGTGGTGACGCCCAATGACTCCGAGAAGGTCGCACTATATTGGCATCAATGATGTCCTTGATCATACTCTTGACGAGACCACGCTGTGCTGGTGACAATCTACGCTGTGTGGTGACAAACCGAGCGTCGTCTGCTATCGCTCTTGACACGTATGTACGCATTTGCTATTAAAGGAACACACCACCTAATACTTACCTAGTGATGTTGTGCCTCAGATATGCGTAATGTTTGCTTTTTGATCGACAATGAGCACAAGTATGAACCTAGTGAGCCGTTCAAGATGCCTGGCCCTTGGGCAAGTGGTTCAACTTTAGCCAAGTGGCCGAATCGAGTGACGTGCCGGCAAATAGAAATACAGACAGACATAAAGACAGACCGAAATATCTCCGTTTAAGTATCCCAAGAAAGACTATTGTCTTTAAAACAATTTGCGGGTTGAGTTGAGAACCGCATTTCGACGTGGAGAAAGTGAAAGCACAGCCGTATACGTAGATTTCGGCGCACGTGGAGAGCCCCAGGTGGGCGAAATTTCCGCAATCCCCCACTACGGCGTCTCTAAAATCATATCGCGCTTTTGGGACGTCGTGAAACCCCGGCAATTATCATTACTTGCCGAGCAGCTGTTTCCCAGCTCCGTCCTCCTCGCTGAGAGCTTGCGGCGGCGCTGGTAGCGCCTCACAAGCGCGCCTCCGAGATTACGTCTACTGCTGTCTCTGAGGCCGCGTTCGCCACAGGCGCTGTTTCAATGGCGGCAATGACGTCACGTCCGACAGCGTCGGAAGTGAAATTTGTTTAGGCGCTCAGGCCGTGGCCACTGGCTTCGCCGTTGTTGTCCTCCCACATTTCTATTACCTGACATGGGGCGCGCTGCATACAATGTAGTCATAGCGTGGTGATTGTATTCGTGCTGTTGCGGTGGATTTTTATGCGTGTCCTTGTTGCGTGTTTTCTGTTGCGGTCATTGACTTAGGCGGAACTTCTTGAATCAGTATGATACGCGGTGAGTAGCAGGTGCCAGCTTCCCAAGTACGATTCTTTTGTCGATGGTCATCATCGATGAACAGCGCCAGTATAGTTTCTCGGAATGCGCGCTGGGGCATAGAGAATCGACGTGACATTTCGTGCACTTTGGGAACTAACCATGTTGCCTCTAGACCGACGGATGCCCACAAACACTGACTCTACACATCACCTGAAGACCGGCAGACGTCGCAACGTGTACGCTGCCAGTATGTTTTCTTAAGAAAGGTAGGTGGTTGTGAGTGCTCCTGCGCACGTTATGCATTATTTGCTTTATGCGTATTGCCAAGAGATATTGAATACCGCGGTGCTGAATGTATTTAGCGTTGTGTTGAAGCTCCTCCCGCACGACGTTCGTGGACGGCTTAATTGCTAGAGTGATAAAGCGCTTGGATATGTCAGACGGACGCACTACCCGCTGTAAAACTGAAATCGCCGATAAAATTTTCGCCATAAAGGCGCTCGTCTTACACAGGTATTTGTAAGAACCAAACTAAAGAAAATGTATTGCTACAGCCCCCTGGTTGTGCTGTGACTTGGAATCGGTGAGGCGTAATTACCAGTAGTTTATTTTGAATTTCTTAGCACTTACTTTGTGTTATTTATTGATGCAAAAATTAACACTGATTATCCTAGCACACATTCGCACTCATAAGTTTTTACTTCGGAAATAACGGGAATTTGTTCAGAATCCGCCTCTGAAGGGTGATATAATGCAGTAGGTGGGCTTCTGGGGAAGGCGGAATGGGGTGGAGGTTCCGCACTGCAGTGCGAGCGGCAACTATACTCGGCGACAACGTTTCTTGGCACCACTGTGGAAGCTCGAGAGCCAAAGTGCCTGCATGCGCGCGCCAGGAAATAGTACCTATATCTATTTTCTAATTCAAAAAGTTACCTAGCTCGAATAAATAAAGATTTATTCATTATAAAAAGAGAACGAGTATGGGAAGCCATTCGTGAAAAAAAAATGTTATTGTAAACTTCAAATTTGTTTCTCTCTTTATTTCTTGGACAGCACCACGTTTTTCTCATGCCTGCACCACATTTCCTCACGCCTGCTCTCTCAGTCTCTCAACATGGCGTTCGCGATGCCGCGTGAACCGTTTGCCTGAACCGTGTGCGGCCGCAAACTCGCCGTTTCGTTCTCCGAAGAAGCTGTACTCTAAATGTGACAGAAAGTGGCTATCAGACCACACCACGCAAGTTATCCGCAATGTCATCGCTGGAGTGAGGCGCCGTCAGCGTGAATTTGTCTGCAAATGCAGCGTGTCGGACTGTCGCCGAGCTCACCGGAGTGAGTGAGTGAACAGTTAAGCGTATCAAGACTGAAGTTCTGCGGGCCCCACTTGCCTCCCCGAAGCGCAAGAAATTGAATTTCTCGGGCCAAACTGAGAAGCGCATCACCGACAAAACGCGGCTGCTGCGCGATTACACGTTTGCGTTGGCATCATTGCGGCGCAAAGTGCACTGCTATTTCATGCGCAATGAAATACCTACGGCCGAGAAACTACACAATGACGTGATCAGCGACCCTGACATGGATATGCCGACCATCAGCACCCGTACGATCCAAAGAATGCTGAAAGACTTGGGCTTCGCCTTGCGAAAAAGAACAAGGAATTCCGCGTTGCTAGAGAGAGACGACATCGTTGCTTGTCGTCGAAAGTACCTCCGTACCATCCGAGAAATGCGAAGGCAGCGGCGGTAAGTTCTTACGTTCTTTTTATTTCTGCAAACTTTCTGTTCACTACACGTGATTGTTGGTAAAAAAGTTGACGCGAAAGGTGAGCATGCGTGTTGACCAACTGGTTAGCGAAAACGATAGGTGTGATTTGCATTTGTGATCGCCAAACGTGTGCTATTGACGTGAGTGATCAAAAGCCTTACTTAATCCTGGCTTAAAGCGCAGCAAAATTCCCCATTAAGATATGGTGGCTCTTCATGTTTGCGCTTGTACGGTAAATAATAGTATTCGCCGAGGATTCCGTTGCATGTGGTGTAGGTTTAAATCAGCGCTGTGTATTGCAGCATTTGCCCTGGCATCGTTTGGGAAGACTTACTGCCGTTTTTCCGCGTAGGAGCAAGGAATAGCTAGTGATGGCCCTCTGAATTGTAGATTTTATTGAGCGAATACGCTGCGCACGTAATTGGGGATTGGGGACGTGGTTGCATGAGCTTTGATATACAGCCTGCAGGGGCGTAGGCAGAATTTTTTTACACCACTTTCGTCTGAGCTTGGGGCCGGGTCGGACTATGTGGGCGAGTGTCATTTTCTGCTCTGTATTCCGTGGAAGAAAGAAAATTTCGGGAGGAGGGGGGGGCACAGGCCCGGAGTGCCGCCCTCTGGCGACGCTTCCGGCAGCCTGAAACAAGTTTTCTTTTACAGGGAGTTTTGCCAGCATATGTATGTTATATATATTCACATATAAGTTTTGTCAGTGCACTTTTTTTGCCCTTAAACAGAGGCATAACCTCGGATGAAGGCTGCCTGCTTTGTTAACGGGCTCTTGCCAGGGAAAGTGCGCTGTTAATAAGACTGCTTTCTATTTTACAGGACCATCCACTACATTGATGAGACCTGGGTAAACGACGGCCATACAAAGGGGAGAGTTTGGACAGACACCGGCGTGTTGACTCGGAAAGACGCGTTTCGTCAAGTGCTCTCAACTGGCTTCCATGTACCCAGCGGTAAAGAAGGACGCCTAATCGTTTTACATGCTGGAAGTGCAGAAGACTTTGTTGATGGAGCCGCACTAGTTTTCCGTGCCAAGAAGGGCGCTGGTGATCACCACACAGAAATGGATACTTCGCGTTTCCAGAAATGGTTTGTTGAACAGCTGCTACCGAACATTAAGGCACGCAGTGTGATCGTGATGGATAACGCGTCGTATCACAGTGCTCAGGTTGAGAAGATCATACAGAAAAGCGGAAATCCAGTCCTGGTTGATATAGAAAAATATACCTTTTTCGGATGACGAACTAAAAAGTGAACTGCTGCAGCTCGTTAAGCAGAATAAGCGTCTTTTTCCTTGCTTACCAGGTTGACAAACTTGCAAGTGCTGCCGGGCATGAGGTTGTGCGCTCGCCTCCTTACCACTGTGAGGTAAATCCTATAGAGCTTGTATTGAACCAGGACAAAGGCTATGTTGCTTCAAGGAATACAGATTTCAAGTTTGAATCTGTCGAGAAGCTGCTGCAGGAAGGAATCGCAAGTGTGACCCAACAGAACTGGCTCCATGAATGCACTCACGTGATGAGGCTTGAGGATGAGGCATGGGAGCGTGATGGCATTATAGACAGCCAAACAGAAAGTCTCATCATTTCTTTGTGCACAGACTCAAGTTCTTCAGTTGAGTCGAGCTGCTCCGATATGAGTGGAATTGATGAACTGCCGTGACATCTCCATGTGTGCCTTGCCAACGCTTCGAGAAAATGATTGCACATGTACCTAACCAGAAACTGTGATATAGTTTTTGAGGACTATCGGTCACTGCTGTTTCTTCACATTTTGATAGTTTATTCACTTTATTGTTATTTTGCTGCTGATCTCTTCTGTAGCACTTCGTGCATGTTCTGATTATGTTATCGTAATGTGATAATGACTGCTGGGATTTTGTGTGCCAAATACACGTTGCGATTATGAGGCATGCTATGCTTGAGGTTGTACAGATTTTGACCTCTGGGCGTTGTTTAATGTGCACCCAAATATAAGTACACGGGCATCTGGCATTTCACGTTCATTGAAATGCGACACGCTCAAACATGAGTCTTTCGTGTCAGCAGCCACGTACTGTAAGCACTGTACAGTCACTGTGGCTGGGATATGATTATCTAGGTCGTTACATGGTGCCGTTACATTACATGCTGCATCAGCGAGAACCACATTGCTTAGTTGTGACTTGAAATGATCAAAATAAGGTTCCCTTTTCTTTCTGATCTCATGTCAATGGCGCTTGCTGCCTTGTTTCATTTCTGTCGCAATCGGAACTGAAATTGTAATACCACTACTAATTTTTGTGTTTTATTTAATCATTTAGTGAGTTGTTCTACCCTGGCTTTCCTTGTTATCAATGTGTTCCTACTCTTGCCTGGTTAGATTTGTTTATTAGAAATGGTTACTCTGCCGAGCAATACCAGCGACCATTGATAATTCTGATGCATCAGTGGAGCGGGCATTCTCCTTATAGAATGCCCGAAATATGAAGAACAGCGTGTTCGACTTATTGACCTACTCAATAAACTTGACAAACGACCACTCTCAATTTGCAAGGTTTGGACCATGGCCAAATCCTGACAATAAAAGATGGGCTATGAGTGCTCTTTTGGATTTTTTATTTGATACAGGCTTACGATTGCCATAATTCTTTAGTTTCATAGCACTACGTTATTGAGAATACTTTCTAGTCATGTCATATGTCCTTGTATGGGAAAGTGGCTGTGTGGACTGCATCCGAGGTGTTATGCGACACGACCCTCTATGTGCTAGACTCTGCAAGTGCGAAGTTGTACGACGCATGTTGCATATGTGCATAGTTGAGCCTATTGTTTTTCTTTTTCTATTTTTTGTTTCTTTTCAGTTTTCTTGTTATGGCCTCTTTCTTCTTCTCGGTGAGACAGCCGGCTCTAATATAGCCTACCTTCTGATGTTATTTTCTTTTCTATTTAAATAAAAAAACGTTTGAGCTTGAGTGAGTGGTCGAGAAAAGGTTTCGGTAGTCCGGATGAAGGAAATTTCGTGAGTCTGAGTCACAGTGAGCTCTCTGAGCAAAATGTTTTTAAGTAAGTGAGCTCCAGCTTTTTTCTCGCCGGCCTATGGTAACAAGGGCGAAATCTCAGTTGCCATGCATTTCCAGCTGAAAGTTGTTATTGTTATGTTCTTTGTCATGACTCGCGCAAATAAAATGTCATGTTGACATCGAGTGCCAGCAAAAGATTGTAATGTTGCAAGTGCAATAATGTTATGAATGTCAGCAAAAAGTTTTGCTTATCTCGTTCTATACCATAAGCGCAAAACAATATATTGACAGAGAGTGCCCAAGAATATTGTATTCCCTAATGCGGAAAAGTTTTCTTATTTGAGCTTGAAAGCCTATGTGGAAATGCTTTTGTTGTCGGACATAATGATTATTTGAAAAAAGGTAAAGTGATTTGTGAATTGGACAAGACTGATTTGTTACCGAAGCGTCTGGAAAATCCTGATTTAGAGCAACAAGAACTTTCGGTCTTTTTGTTTGCAATGCCAGTTCTTGTGCTGTAAAATATAATTACTTGCCTTTTGCTTTCCCGCTGTTTCAAATCACGCCTGGATGCAATGCAATAAAAAATAAGAATGGTTTTTTATGCTTTATTTTTTTCTACCAGTGACAATCGGTATTATGGACAATACCTGTTACATACTGCATGTACAGATGAAAAAAAAACATCGGTGGCCGTTATGCTCTTTGAAGGTGTGTGACCAGCGAGCTTGATAAAACAATCTGCGTCAGACTGTTTTTAATTAAGCGTGAGCTCTCTTTAAATCTAAACCCAATTCAGCGGCATCATGGTACTTGCATTCCGTATTTATTCGAACACAATGGGAGCTTTTTCTCCAAATTTTGCTACTAAAGTCGCCCCTCGCGTTACAATCGAGCAAACGCCGTATTCAGGCTGCGGTGTGCGCTTGATGGCGTTCATCATATTGTCATGTGTCTTATTTTGTTGTCTTCGCGCTTCACCCGCAAAGACTGTTTGGAATGCTCCGCGCAGACCGCGATGCGATGTTCCAGAAGCGCCACGATTGTTTTAGATCTTTCTGGTTAGATTGCGCGGTACGCGAATAGTCAGAGATTACGTGGCCACCAGCGATAACACTGGAACATTCGATAGAACATGTGTAAAAGCCGACACGCTTTACGACTTGTCAGAATTATTGACGGACGACGCTCTCACTGACTCGTTTCCCGCCCACAATTTTGGCCAAATAAGGAGTTTCATCTTCGACACACCCACTGCTGCCTTCGTCAACGTAACAACCAGTACAGTATACAGTATACAGAGTATACAATATACAGTACAGTAGGTAGATGCATCTACGCACACTGATGTTCCCATTCTGCATGTAGACATGGTACTAAACGCACTAGCGATGCGAGCAAGCGAAACCGAAACTGGAACTGAAATCGGCTGCAAGATGCCGAACTACTAGCGTAGTAACACAAATGTGCGGATGCCCCGCCTCCGTAGCCTTCGCTCCAATGCCAAGATAAGTTGTCGCCGAGTATAGTGGGCTGTGTATCCTCGTTGGCTGGCTGCCGGCACTGTCCAATGTGGATTTCATTTGCCGCTGCAACGTTTGAAAGTTTAGGCTGTGGTTTGATTATGTCTTTTTTTTCTTTTGCTCAGCGCGGGCTAGGTAATCGCGTGTTCATTTTGCGAGGGGAAGGTTATTTGCCGAGAAAACTAACCCGCTTGTGGTTTGAATAAGATTTCTTTCAGGAGCGAGCGCTGCCATGAAGCGAATGCTGGTGGCCTGTTGCGACGGCAAGTAATTTTCCCCGTACAGAATTCCGGCGCTATTCCGGTTACGGCAGCTCGCTAAAATAATATTATCACAGCCGGTATTACATCACCTGCTGTAGTGATTTGTAGTTCCATTTTACTGTAATATTAAAAAAGTCACTTAGTAAGTTCAGCAGACTCGCTTAAACTGCGCGAAGACGACGCGTTAGAACATAGAAGCTCAACAGAAGCGCAGAAAACACGCACCGTGCCCTTCGTGTGTGCGTTTATTTCTGTGTTCTAACGTATTGTGTTCGCGCAGTTTGAACGTGGCTGCTGTATCTATGAACCAACTAGCCCAGCAACATGCCATATTTGCAACAAGGACTCACTAAAGTATGTATTTCCTTGTGCGAAAGGAGCAGTGTGACACGCATCAATATGTTGATTACTAAACAAATTATTTATATTTTAATGATGATTTTTAAATATTTTTTAGGTTCTTTGGAGAAATGCATATCTTTGTAGCCGCTTTACTTAGAACCACCGAGGAACTACCGTGATGAAATGCTGAGGGTTTTTTTTTTTTCAAGGGTTTTCTACAGAAGCTGCTCGTCGAGGCAAAGGAGTGAGTACCACACCAGGAACTGTAGAAAAGAGAATAAACCTATTAAATGAACCAGTCTCTTGCTTAGTGCAAGCATGGTATTATGGTGCCTGTTTTGCCTGATAACTGATTTGGAACGAACACTGGGACTTAACATCTTGTTTTCTGTGGCTAACCTGTGTGCCTTGTGTAAAAGGCAAATATGTTTTCAAATGGGACTGAAAGAGCATTGAAAGGGAAATAGTTCATTGAAAAATATGACCGCCATCCCCGTACCTGGCACACAACTTGTACACAGCAGATTTTCTACCCACCTAGGATACCCTCCGCCATCTGCCCACCTAAATTACTGTCCACTATGCACCCACCTTGTCCATCATCCACCACCGTCCACTATCCACCTACGTTGTCCACCATCCACCCCGTCTACCATCCACTACTACATTATTCCACTATAATGGTGGATGGTGGTTTCCACAATATCCACCATTTGTCTTTTTGTAATAGGGTAACATCAAGCAAAAGCCTTAAAATCTCTCTTACGATTTTTTATAAATAAAAGGTACGCATTGTATTAAACATAGCTCACAGAGAAATAAAAATAAGCTCATCAACCTACATTTCCGGTAAAAAACGTTCATGCTCTAACACTAACAACACATCAGCGTGTGATAGTCTTTGGAGCATGGCTCCACAGAGAGTGATAATCAAATCGTGAACTTGGCAGAAAATCCTGGTCCGACGGACCTAAATACAATGAATCAGATTCTGATTCGGCACATCGGGAATAGTCCTCATAGGAAGATTCGACGTTCGACTCACTATTAGTGGAGCAACCGGCGCGCCCTTCCATAGCGCAAGCGAACTGCCTGAGCGAACGCACGGAAGAAAACTATAGTTTTACGACCGTACGGAAAGCAAAACGAGTGAAAATGCAATAGTAACCCTTCGTCTTATCGCCATCGAGTTGGAGTTAGCTTTTCCGACTCCCCAAAACAGGAAACACAGCCAGGCGGCGTCGTTGGTGTAATTTAGCGCCGCACGGAAACAGATCTAAACGCCCACCTGGCAGCAATAAACGAGATTCGCAAGCGGTACTCCTTTAAGAGATTAGGAACCAGACAGCCATCAGCTTTGTGGACCCCAGAAGCAATAACCACCCGACGGACGAAACCGAAAGCAGTCGCACCGTGTGCGCGCGTTGTGATGCGCAAGTGGTAGCCGCCGCGCCGCTTTGGAAAGCAACAAAAAACGCAGAGACATCGGCGCATAAAAAAAATTTCACGCACTCCCGAATGGTGGCACCAGGTTCCAAGCAAGAGAAATTATCGTAAAAGGCGCGCGTTTTAAACATACATGCAATACCGTAGAGGCACGGCGAAACCCTTTGGGTGCCTGTAAGGTGATGCTATTCATGCACGGCGACAACACTCAAAGGCTTAAAAGCACCATCCTGACGCTTGTAACACAACACGGAAGGAGGAAAAAGTGAATACGCAAATAAAGTACTCGTACAATGATAAAGGAAAAAGGCAGAGTCCCAGGCTCCCTAACGTGCCCAAAACGGCTTACGGCGCACGAAATAGACGGCTTCAGGTCATGCGCAGCATAGCTGAGAGTTCGTGATGCCGTCCGGCATGGCCTCGTAGTGTATAGCGCCGACACGTCGAAGTACCTTGTATGTCACGAAATATCGTCGAATAAGTTTTAAGGGCGAAGCTCCTCTTAGTCTAACCTTGTCACTCGTCCGGCGTCCGGCGTAAGGCGTAACCGGCAGTACCTCCCGAACAGTATCTCCCATCACCGATCCTTTGCAAACTGCCCACTACTTCGTCTTTGCAAACATCCCACTATGATCCATCACCGATCCATTACTTCGCCGACCATAAAGCCGTTATAATGAAGGGGGAACGGAAGCCACGTCTAGCTACCACTTACGATGAATAAAATTTCTTGTATAAATATATAGTGTTTGTCACGTCTTTGATGATGTACTGGGCTATCGCTTTGATTACTGCTGGGCGAAACCATTGAAGATTTCACGGTGTAACCATGATTCCTTCAGGAGCTTCGCCCAAGCTCTTCATCATTCAGCCGTGGATATGCTGCGAATTTTTTTCATAAAACCCACATCGGCGTCACATTGTCCACGGTCACCGGGTTGGTATTCCACAGACCGTCGGCGAAGATTGTAACGGTGGCTGTCGGCGTCTGTTGATTCTTGATGCGTGGGTGGTCTAGTTGACGGGCTTCTCCAGCGCGCTAGAGGTAGACAGTTGCGTCGAGGTTTTCTTCGTCGGTGACGTTGGGTAGCATGGCTTCGAGCTTCATTGCCTGGTTCCTTCAGTATAGCAAATTGTATGGCGTCATCTGCGTCGTTTCTTGCACGACCGTGTTGTATGCGAAGGTCGCGTACGAAAGGATGGCATCCCACCTCTTGTGCTCGACGTCGAAGTGCATGGGCAGCATGTCGGCGATGGTTTTATTTAGACGCTCGGCGGTGCCATTAGTCTATGGGTATTAGGCGGTGGTCTGGCGTTGGCTTATCTGGCTGCATCGCAAGATCGCCTGAGCCAGCTCCGCAGTAAAGGCCGTATCTCTGTCGGCGATTGGAACACTTGGGGTGCCATGACGCAGCACGATGTCTTCAACGAAGAAATTCGCTACCTCTGTGGCCTTTTCTCTGGTTAAGACACTTGTTTCGGCGTAGCGGGTGATGTAGTCGGTAGCTACAACGATCCATTTATTTCATCAAGTGGACGTAGGAAACGGCCCCTGTAGGTCTATACCAATTTGTCCGAATCGTGAGAGAGGTGGTTCGATCGGCTGAAGAAAGCCTGCTGCTCTTGCTGATTGTCTCCGCATGCATTTACTTAGCAAGCGACGCCAACAGCAAGGCGCGGCCAGTAGTGCTTTTCCTGTATTCTTGTGAGCGTGCGGGAAACACCGGTGTCCCACCGTGGTGTTGTCCTGTAGTGCCTGAAGGACTTCTGGCCTCAACCCCCCTGAGTTTCCACAAGGCGCCTGAGTTGCGGGTCGGCTCGCTGTAATTCGGTGAAGTCATCGACATTTATGGTTCCCAGAGAGTAGTCATCATTATGGCATTCCTGCGGCATTGGGTCAACGCGGGCACGAGACAGGCAGTCAGCGTCGGTGTTGAATGCACTCAGGACGGTAATGTCGAATTCTAGAAGTCTTAGCCTCCACCGTGCGAGGCGAACCCAAAGGGTCCTTCAAGTTAGCTAGCCACCACAAGGTGTGGTATTCGCTCACCACATTGAAGAGCCTGCTGTAGAGGTAGGGCGAAACTTGGAGGTAGCCCAGACAGTGGCAAGCCACTTTTTTTCCGTTGTGGAATGGTTGCTTTCTCTCTTTTACAGCAACCGGCTAGAATAACTGATGACCATTTCCAGCCTGTCAGCCTTCTGCAGAAGGACAGCACGGGCGCGTCGCACTTCGTGAGGCGGGTTAGCGGCTCGGCGATTCTTGTAAATTCCTTCATGAAGCATCTGTAGTAGGCGCGCAAGCCGACAAATCGGCGTACGGGCTTCTTGTCGCAGGGTGGCGGGGGGGCAGCAACGGCTGCTATTTTCCCTCGCTGATCACGGCACTCAAAACAAGAGCTCCTCGTAGGCGAAGCGGCCCTTTTCAGGCTTCAAGGTGAGTCCGGAGGTGCTGCTGCTTGAAGTAAATCTTCAAGCCGCCGTTGGTGTTCGTCAAAATCTGAGGCAAACAATGACGATGTCTAATTACACGAGGCACGTCTGGCATTTCAAGCCAGCCAGCACTGTTTCCATGCCGCGTTAAAAAGTTGCAGGTGCCGAGCAAAGACCAAAGGGCATGACCTTGAACTCGAACAGGCCGTCTGGTGTTATAAAGCAAGTCTTTTCTCGGTCTCTCTCGCCGACTTCGATTTGCCAGTAGCCGGCCTTGATTTCCATCCACGAAGAGTACTTCGCGTTGTTTTAAGACGACGATAGTCGACGCAGGGACGAAGGGCTCCATCCTTCTTCCTCACTAACACCACAGGTGACGCCCACGGACTCTTAGGCGGGTGGACGATGTTGTTGCGTAAAATTTCGTCGACCGGTTTCGTAACGGCTTCGCGTTGTCGCGTCGAAATTGTGTACGGGTCCTGACATAACGGTCGGGTACTTTCTTCTGTAATGATGCGAGTCTTCGCGACTGGAGTCTGTCAAATTCTCGATGACTACGAGAAGCAGTCCTTGAATTGCAGGAGCAGGGCTTTAGTTGGTCTCCCTTGTGCTCGGGAGGCTCTGGTAAAGGAAAGAATATTTTCAAGGGCTCGTTTTATGAGTGAAGCTCCTTATAGCATCGCCTGGACGGTCATCGCTCCATGCGGCGTGCCCCCGCCGTCGCGTCTCCCGTATCATTCAAGAGATGGCGCTGTCCCATAGAGATGCATGTAAACTGCATTTGGGTTACGATATACTAGATGGCGCTGTCCTATAGAGATAGAAAAAATAAAATAAAGAAATGAAATAAAATATAAAAAGATAAAAATGGTAAAATAAATAAAAATGGGAAAGAAATACAAAATGAAAACATAAAAATAAAAGAACAAAAAATAGAAAATAGAAAGAAGAAACACAGGAAAAAGGAAAAATAATCAAAGCGGCGTATCGCTTTGATGACGGCTGGGCGAAACCACTGAACATTTCACGGTGTAACCATGACTGCTTCAGGAGCTTCGCCGAAGCTCTTCATCATTCATCCACGGATATGCTGTAATTTTTTTTTTGTTGTCAGACAGAAGAGTATTGAGAACTAAGACAATAATCCCACAAAAAGTATAGGGTATAAAGAGGTTTATTAGCCGGCACTCGGCGACGATACTCGACAGCGACAGTCAAGGCGGGGCCGACTCTCAGCACGAGCGGCGTTCTCTCCGAAAAACGCCGAAGAGGGAGACCCACTAGAAGGTGCTCGAGAGGACGACCCAATAACTAGTTCGAACGTTTGCCTACACTTACCCCGGGTACGAAAAGGGAGCCGCCTGGTGACCTGACAACTTGTCACTATGAGGGAATCGTGGTCGGGCATCAGGCGCTCCACGCTGACCATGTCGCGCCCTCGACAGCGCATGTTCGTAGATGGTTCTATGGGTTCAATGAGGTAGTTGACCGGGGATGTGCGTTCGACGGCACGGTAGGGGCTTTCGTATTTGGGCAGTAGTTTGGAAGAGAAACCAGTTGCAGTGGTAGGCACAGAGAGTCAAACGAGCACTCCAGGGAGGAACGTGGACGCAGAAGTGGTGGTGTCACCGCGAATGCTCTTCTACCGCTCTTGGTTATGCGTACTGAAGGTCTTGGAGAGCTCAAGACACTCCTCAGCAAGTCTGGCTGTGGCAGAAATAGGCGCACATTAAGAGCGATCCGGCTTGTAGGGAAGGATTGTGTCGATCGTGTGCGACGGGTGCCTGCCGTGCAATAAGAAAAAGGGTGAGAAACCAGTAGTGATCTGAGGGGCGGTATTGTAGGCGCACGTGACGAAGGGCAGAATGACATCCCAATTTTTGTGGTCGGCGGCCGTACATCGAGAGCATGTCGCCGAGCGTGCGGTTAAAGCGTTCGGTGGGGCTATTCGTCTGCGGGTCGTAAGCAGTAGTTTTGCGAAGAACAACGTTGCACTCTTTGAGAATGGCTTCGAGGACTTCCGACAAGACGACACGGCGTCGATCACTGAGCAGCTCCTGGGATGGACCGTGACGCAGCATGAATCGGTGGAGCAAGAAGGAGGCCAGATCGCGCGCTGTAGCCGCAGGGAAGGCGGCAGTTTCAGCTTATCGCGTGAGGTGGTCTACAGCGACGATGGCCCAGCGGTTACCAGCGTACGTCAGAGGAAGTGGCCCGTACAAATCGACGCCAACGCGCCCGAACGGTCAGTCAGGGCAAGGTAGAGGTTGGAGACCTATCGGCGAGAGGTGCGTTGAAGTTTTGCGGCGCTGACAATTGATGCAGGAGCGGAGGAACTTCTGCACGTAGCGGTACATTCCTCGCCAAAAGTACCGTTGGCGAATGCTGTGGTAGGTTTGCGATACCCCAGAGTGTGCACACTTCGAATCAGAGTGGAACGACTCGCATATGTGAGAACGCAGACTGCGGGGTATTACTAGTAGCCACTGGCGACGGTCGCCGTCGTAATTGCATCGGTGGAGGAGGCCGTCGCGAACGGCGAAATGGTCGGCTTGTCGACACAATGCGCGAGAGGATGGTGTAGCCGATGGATCAGTCAGCAAGTCTATCAGTGAGGCAATCCATTGATCATTGCGCTGTTCGGTAGCGATGGTGTGAATGCAGAGGGAGGAAACGGCAAAGGGAGACACTGAGATGCGGGCATTGTTGTCTGGCAAGGGAGAGCGGGACAGGGCTTGGGCGTCAGCAGGCTGGCGTCCATTGCGGTAGAGCACGCGGATGTCGGAGTCTTGCAGGCGAAGTGCCCACCGGGAGAGACGGCTTGAGGGATCCTTCAAGGCGACAACCAGCACTGTGCATGATGGTCGGTGACGACATCAAATGGGCGACCATACAAATAAGGTGGGAACTGCTTAAGGGCCGAGATGATTGCCAGACATTCTTTCTTCGTAACGGTATAGTTGGCTTCAGCATTAGCACGCGTACGACTTGCATATGCCACGATGTATTCCGGGAGCCCAGGTTCGCGCTGCGCAAGGACAGCGCCGAGCGTGACACCGCTGGCGTCCCTGTATACCTCTGTAGGGGCCGTAGGGTCGTAGTGGCATAGTATGGGAGGAGACGTCAACAAATTACGGAGCTTTGCGAAAGCGTCGTCGCACCCTGACGACCGCGAACTGAGGGGCCCCTTGCTGCCAAGGAGCTTCGTCAGCGGCGATATGATAGTCACGAAGTCGTGCGTGAAGCGCCGAATGTAGAAACATAGTCCTATGAAACTGCGGAGTTCTTTCACCGACGTAGGCTTGGGGAACTCTGACACGGCCCGAAGCTTGGCTGGATCGGGGAGAATTCCCTCCTTGGACACGACGTAGCCCAGTATTGTCAGCTGCCGTGCTGCAAATCGGCACTTCTTTAGATACAGTTGTAGTTCGGCGTCGCTAAAACGCGTCGACACATGCTGCCGGCCTTGAAGATGCGTGGAAAAGTCCGGGGCGAAAACGACGACGTCATCGAGGTAGCACAGGCACGTGTGCCATTTCAAGTTGCGAGGAACGGTATCCATCATGCGCTCAAAGGTCGCGGGTGCATTACACAGCCAAAACAGCATGACGTTCAATTCGTACAAGCCATCCGGCGTGACAAAGGCTGTCTTCGGTCGAGCGTCATCAGCCATGGAGACTTGCCAGTACCCTGAGCGCAAATCGAGCGATGAAAAGAATTCTGCTCCTTGCAGGCTGTCAATGGCGTCGTCCATTCGAGGTAGGGTATAAAGGTCATTACCGGTGATCTTATTCAGTCGTCGGTAGTCCACACAGAACCGCACAGAGCTGTCCTTCGCAAAACGAGCGACAGGAGACGCCCACGGTCTGTGTGAGGGTCGAATAACGTCGCGGCGAAGCATGCCGTCGAATTGTTCGTTAATTACACGACGCTCTGCTGGAGATACGCGATATGGACGTTGCGACAGTGGTGGTTGGCCGCCAGCGTCGATGCAATGGGTGACAGCAGAGGTGCGGCCGAGAGAAATTTGCGCGACATCGAGCGAAGAACGAAATTCTTCCAACAGGCATAGAAGCTGGGAATGCTTAACCGACGTAAGGTTGCCAGCAATCGAGGAACGAAACACATCAGCGGATGACGAATGAGATGTGGAAACAGCACTGGGCGTACGGGAGCTGGCGCAGTGTGTGTCACCCGGTGCGTCATAACTTCTGCTCTTCGAGGGGTTCCGGTCAGCCGAGACATTCCCCTCGCACCAACGTAACAATGAACGGGGATGGGTTGGTCACAAACATATCCGTGTGGCCCTGAGTGATTTCCACGGTCGTAAATGGCACCAGCAAGCCTTTCGTAGTGAAAACGCGGTCACATGGAGAAATCAGTGCAACGGCGTCGGTAGACTGGTGCAATAGACTGACACAGCCGTTGACCAATTTGCAGGAACTGTGATGTCGTCTTTGACGAATACCTTGGTCACAGGCGATGAACTGTCTGCCGGAGTCAAATCTGAGAATGGTGAGAGCTCTATTTCGGTTGGTGTACAATCAATGACGGCGTCGTGGCGGGCGAGAAAATCCCATCCCAGATGACGTCGTGAGAGCATGAAGAAATGATGAATTCGACGGCGCACAGAACGTCCTGAATGATGGCACGGGCGGTGCATACCGCCGTCGGGTGAATGCTTTGGGCGCTGGCTGCACGGAGGGAGAGCCCGGAAAGTGGCCTCGTCACTTTTCGTAGCAGGCGGCTTAATTTAGCGTCCATAACGGATACGGTGGCTCCAGTGGCGATAAGGGCAGATGTGCGAACACCGTCCACAAAAACGTCTATCACGTTCGATGGGCTTCGCATAGGGCTCTTGCCGTTCGATAGCGTCGAAGCCCTTGCCTCGTGGACTGCGACGACTAGTTTTCGTGGTTGCATGGGACCGGACGTGCCGGCATCGGTGGCAGCGAGCGGCGTCATGGTGACGGTGAACGGCTATAGATGGAGCTGGGCGAGACGTCGGCGACAGAGGCGTAGGTGGGCCGTAATATGGGCGGTTCGACTGGCTGGTGGCAGGCGACACATGTCTATACGGCTGCACTCAATTGCAATAACGCGCCACGTGACCGGCGTAACCGCATGCGAAGCAGATGGGGCGGTTGTCAGGTGTGCGCCATCGGTTCGCTGGGGCATGGCCCGCCCATGGCGCAGGATGGGATTGACGGGGCGGCAACTGATAGGACTGCATGGTGGGCTGCAGTTGTGACCTGTGCGTGACGTCCGCGTAGGTTACCGGTATCGGTACATCCGCTTCTAAAGAGTGAGGCTGAACGGAGGCTTCGGCGGAAATATGTGGGGCAGCCCTAGAGATTGATGGGGCCGTTGTTGCGACAACTTGGGCGTAACTCAAGGGTGCAGGATCCGGATGGTGCTGGTGGTACTCGGGCATGCCCTCCGTGATTTCCTGCTCAATTGCTCGACGAAGGGGAGGCAGAAGGGTGGCCGTCGGCTGTTGAGCGTACCGACGTCGAGCAAGTCCAGCAGAGAGAACTTGTGCGCGATTTCTTCGCGCACGAATGTCTTGATATCTGCGAGCGACGCGGAGTGGTCGGATATGGTCGACAAGCCATCGAGCTCGGCGTCGCGTGATGGAGAGCAACAGGTCATCGATCGCTGCCGGCGCAGCTCCTCATAGCTTGGCAGAGTGTTATGACCTCTGCCACTGTGCTGGGGGTCTTGGCCAGCACCACGGTGAAGGCGTCGTTGTCGATGCCTTTCATGACGTGCCTGATCTTGTCAGAATCGAACATGATGACGTCGGTTTTTTTACAGAAATCTATTACGTTTTCAATGTACCTGGTGAATGATTGACCGTCCTGCTCAGCGCGTTCACGTAAGCGCTGTTCGGCCTGCAGCTTACGAACGGCAGGGCGGCCAAACACGTTGATAATGGCGGTCTTGAAGTCGGACAACGTCGTAAAATCGGATGCGTGGTTGCTTTACCACAAGCCCCCCATACCCGCGGCGAAGAAAACCAGGTTAGTCAATTTACCTGCCTCGTCCCATTTATTGGGTGCACTCACGCGCTCGTAAATCTCGAGCCAGTCCTTCACGTCGGTACCATCGGCGCCAGTGAAGACTGGAGGTTCGCGAATACGAGGGACACCGGGACATGAGGTCGGTGCAGGCAGGGGCGTTTGTTGGGAGGCGTCTTCAGGCATGGTAGCTGGCAGGGTACGGGATCGAAGCTTCAGGGGCATTGAATGAGGGCCGAAGTTGTTGTGAAGGCCCAGCACTCTCCACCCAATTATAAAGAGGTTTATTAGCGGGCACTCGGCCACAATACTCGACAGCGACCGTCAAGGCGGGGCCGTCTCTCAGCACAAGCTGCGTTCTCTCCGAAAAGAGCCGAAGAGGGCGACCGACTAGAAGCTGCTCGAGAGTACGGCCCATTACCGAGTTCGAACGCTTCGCTGCAGGGGGATATTATTTGTAGTAATTAGAATATAAATGTGAAGATTGTAAAGTGGACGAAGAGAAAACTTGCCGCCAGCCGGGAGCGAACCTGCAACCTTCGAATAATGTGTCCGATGCCCTGCCACTGAGCTACGGCGGTGGTCATCC
Organism: Rhipicephalus sanguineus; assembly: GCF_013339695.2. Lineage (NCBI taxonomy): Eukaryota > Metazoa > Arthropoda > Arachnida > Ixodida > Ixodidae > Rhipicephalus > Rhipicephalus sanguineus. Next base: position 35,793,407 of record NC_051182.1, on the reverse strand, counting down.
TCAAGTTCACTTTATGGGGTATATATGTGTATTTAAACCTTGGAGTGTTAGTCATCGCCTATCGCAGTCACGGCGGCGAGTGCGGAACGCTCCTTCAGATGCGAAGCAGCTCTTGCGCTGGGCTGTGTCCGTAGTTCCATTGGCGACCGTCCGCTTTTTACCACTTAGCATAACCATCTGAGCGCGCGCTAATGAGAATACTTCTTCCTCTTGTTCTTCGACTGCCTTGATGATGATACGTGCAGAGCACTTTAGGGGCCCGGGCTGCGGTATGCTGTCCTAGCTTGGCGTAACGCAGACAAAGCCACGTGTGCATGCACGCGCTAACGCGTTCGGGCGTGTGTAAGGGGCTGGGTAAGACGCTGTGGCCTCTCCCCCTTACACTCTCTCAGCATTCATGTGTTCACTTCGGGGAACGAGATTCTGCATACGCGCGATAAACCAACGCGTTGTATCTTAGAACGCGGCGTTCGGGCCTGTGTAAGGGGCTGGGTAACACGATGTGGCCTTTCCTTTACACTCTCATCACTCACGTGATGGCGTTGGGGAACGAGGTTCTTCAGACGCGCGATGAATCCGCGTGGTGTGGTCCACCAAGAGTTCGGGAGCAGTAACAGCAATAGCGACTACAGTAAATTCATGGTGTGCACTACTTGCAAAGAAGCGTTAACATCGGGCAACGGAACTTTAAGCCGGCCCATGCGCTGCTTTGTATCCCCCCATGGTTTCCTTTAGTGAGACATAGTGTACTTTTTCCTGCCTGTTGGCGTCACGGAGCACGTGATGTTTTACAAGCTGGCAGCTGACCAATAAACTCTCGCATACTACCTGAAGGCATCAAGTCCGCCAGAACGAGACCCTCGCTATGAATGAAGGAAAATTATTTGAAGGGGTCGTTTTTCGTTGTTAGACACAATATTAATGAGAAGTAACAGACAATCACGCCACAGAAAGTGTAGGAGATGTTATGTGTAGTAATTAGGATATAAATGTGAAGAAAGTAAATTGGACGAAAATAGGGTGTACGTCGAAATCTGGTTGGGGACGTCGATCTGTCGAATGAGGTTCGGTAGGATCAAATAGGGCGAAATCATTGTTGGCATCCACGAATTCGTCCATGTAAGAGACCGTCGTATGAATGTTGAAGTGGCTGTATTCGTGGCTGAAGTTCGTCTTTATTACCCTCGCTTTGCCATCTCGCACGTCAGCTGTGGCTCTTGCAATGCAGATCTGGCGGCTCAGAAGCAGGTGCTGGTCGCCCTCGATGACAACTTCTAAGTCTGTCGGTGCTTCGGTGCGGACGGAAATGATGACGCTGGAGAGAGGCGGACCAGTGACCTGCTGTTCTATGACATTCAAGTCATGGTGACCGATATTCCTATCCGACGCGTGGCATTGTCCGCGGAAAGCGTTATCGATTGGTATCATAGGTCAATGACGGAGTAGTCTCCTCCGATGTCGACCAGGGCGGTGACGTTGTGGCCATGAATAAGCACGTCAAGTTCGGTGGTTTGTCGCCTTGCGCTACTGTTAAGTCGTGGCGTCGGGCCACGGCTGCGTCGACTTGCTGCGATGCTGCACCGTCATGTCGTCTGATCTTGTTTCGGGGAGAAGTGCTCTCACGAAAACTCTGTCTACGAGGCGGCGAGAAGAGGTCCAATGACTCCCGAGTCTTCGTCGGCGGGGGCGCAGGATCTTCGGTATTCGTCGTCCAGCAACCGCACCTCCATCGATTGCTGGCCTTAGTTCTCCGAATACGGACTAGGTGGCCGGTCCTGTGTCGGGCTTGTGTACGGTCGCCATTGGGGAGAGATGTAGCAGCCTGGCGACGGCGATTGGAAAGGTCCTCGGGGGCTCCAATGCGCTCCTGTGAGGTACTCGGTGATGTCACGTGGGGATTCACCCTGCTGTGGATGCGGCGCGTCGATATTAAACACACGCAATCCCATCTGCCGATACAGGCGGCGGCTGTACGTGTGACCAGCTTCTCCGCTAAGGTAGCAGAGGGGGCGCTTGTCAGCGCACACCAAACGCCGGTCTTCCTCGGCGTATAGCGCTGACCGACAAGCGGGTGGTACGGCGTTGGTCAGCGCGAAGGGGGGCGTATGGTACATGAACTGGTAAGCACCTCCACCAGATGTCACACGGCGCTGACGTCGACCTAGGCATCAGTCTTCTTCGACGAAATTACAAAGTGTGCGTGGCAATATGTACTCCCATAACAGAAGCGTCATGTAAGTTAACCATAATTGTGGTCTAAGTGTTGGCTCCGCTTTTAGAGTTGTTTCATAAACACAATCGTATTCCTTGTGTGGTCTTCGGGCGTCGTTGAAAGCACGAGACGTAGTAAAGAAGAAAGAGAATTTACTAAAACATCATAAATAACATGCTGCACAGGGAACAAAACTCCACACAGGTGAACAGCACGCGAGCCTCTCTCGCCAACGTCGTCGTCTTCATCTTCGACTGTATACCAGAACACGCACTCCTCACAGAGGCGCTCGCGATGTGCCTACATTCTGGGATTCTAGAAAGCTTAACGTCCCGTTAAGACGATGTCGGCAAAAGTTCCTTAACATATCATTTAGCATACAAACGCTCCGCCAACCTCTTATTCAACTTCTTACTAAGTGATACACGATAGGAACACGATAAGCAAGTAACAAATAAAAACAGAAGCAAAAGACTACCCAAACACTGACGCTCTAAATTCGACACAACGAACAGGAATTCAGCAGTTCATAACGTTAAACTCTGAATAAGATGTCATATTTTCAGGGCCAGCTTGACTGGCTTCACGTTGCGGAAAGCCACATAAAATGGGACAAAAACGTTTTGTACTAAGCACTCACTCATCACAGTAAAACTATCCGCACACACAGGAAAACATCACAACACATAGTCTCGTAGTCTGGTTGGTAACGTGCATTTGCGATGCGGAAGTTGCCGTACTGGATTTCCTCTTCCTCTAGGGACCCTTCAGTTGCGCCATCGTCCTTGCGTGAAGTTCGAGCTGTATAATATCATTTCTTTAGTTGCGAGACGTGGGCGGTTGTTACAAATAGGCCTTCTTAATGAAGACGGAGGTGCCCGCTGCCAAATCTTGAACGAAAACAAAAGGTCCTCGATATTTCGGCTGAGTTTTTGTCGCATTCCGTGTATGTGCTGGAGCCGTGCTAATAAATACGTTTTACCCAATGTCGTAAAGTCTTGCAGGGTAGTGTCGTCGATCATGGCCCTCTTTGGCGGAGTCCTGTTAGTCCAGTAATGGTTGATGCACCTGGGTTCTTAATTACTGAAGTGGCTTCAACGGACTTTCCATGTCGGCAAGCTGTTCAAGCTCCACTCCATGAATATTTGGCTTGTTACTATAAGGCATCTCGAATGAGCTCTCCCTGATACTCTTGTTTAGAGAGTTGTTCGAGCCGCATTCAACTTGTTTCGGTTCGATGTCCCGATCATGCTGCTCAGGATCATCAAGGGCAGCTGCGCTTTTTCCTCTTTTCATCTCACGAAGCACATTGCGTCCACAGTGCCGGGAAACGACAGGGCTTGTGACAGAGTGATAGGTGGACATAGTGATAAAATTCTCCGTATATTTTCGAAGCTCATGTTCTCTGGCTCTCACGTGCGCTTCAGGCTGCTGCGCCAGTGACACTAGATGGGCAGAAAGACAATCCTTAAGGTTGTAGAAACGAAACGTGCTCCCCAGCTTGGCATACGTGACGTTGGGCAGTTCGGGGAACGTTCGGTCCACCAGTATGTCAATGCTTTGTGCGTCGTCCGGAACAATCAGGACAGGAATACTCTCTGCGACAACGCCGTCTATACTGACCTTTGCTTTGCAGAGACCAAAGCTTCTGGTCACGGGAACATGCTTGCGGCCGAAACCGTATGAATTAGTCGGTTCCTGAACCAGGCTCCGGAGAGTCACGTCGTATGTGGCCATTGCAGTTCTAGCATTGCAGTTGTAGCCCTTGCGTTCACTGTGTTGTTTCACGGTCGGCAATCCCAGGCTTATCAGTTTGCTGGTTGTCGTCGCTGGCTAATTCCCTTGCCATGAGCAGGCTGCGCTCCGAACCCGGTGATGACAGAAAGCTTCGGGTGCGTGTACCAAAAATCTCCCGCCGTTCTCGTTCGATGCGATCGAATTCCAGGATGTCGTGAAGGAGGTCGTCGGCATCGTCACGCGTCCTTCCCAAGAGCATGGTGCAGAGTTCTCGGGACCGTAGCCCCGTGAGGACTTGTTCTCGCGTATCGTTGAAGTCGAGGTTAACTTCATGGCAAAGACGCATCATGGAGTGGAAGTAGGTGGTCGTGCTCTCGTTACGCTGCTGCACGCAATCTTGCATCCTGCGCCGTAGTTCCGCAACGCGAGTTTGGCTCACGAAGGTCCGACGGAAACGTACCTCGAACTCTTTTCACGACGTGATTCGGGAGCTCCTCGAACGATACCAGTCCCTGGCAGCTCCAACTAATCGGGCTTTGGCAGTTTCCGGCGTGTAGGTAGCTGGCTACCCGTGAAGCATCGATGTTCCGCGAATGTTCTCGATCCACTCGCGCGCCGAAGGAGCGTCCTCGGAGGCGTGGAAGGCACTCATGTTTTGGCTTAAGTCCGGGATCACCTGGAACGTTGACGCTGGTTGAAGCTGCGCCGCGCCGGCCACAGTCAGTCGTTCGAGGTGTGTCGACAGCAGTCGGTACTTTTCTTGGAGCACATAAAGGAGATCGCGAGACGTGATCGTATCTCCATGGCCACAGTCCGTGTCTCCACTGCCAGTCGGTATGGCTGTTCCCTCAGTCGGTTTCATTTAGGTTTAACCAGCTCCGTGCACCTAACGCACGTTTACACTTTCGGTGGCAACTGGATGGTAATCGCACTTTTGAAGATGTTCTCTTCTGGCGTCGTTGAAAACACGAGCCGTGGTAAAGAAGAAAGAGACTTTACTAAAACATCAGAAATAACATGCGACACAGGCAACACAACGCCGAACAAGCGAACTGCACGCGAGTCTCTCTCGTCAACGTCGTCGTCTTCGACTGCATACCAGAACGCGCGCTCCTTATAGAGGCGCTCGCGATGTGCCAATACATGATTCATGAAGCTATATTCAAAAGCTGCTCGACTCCTGCAGAATACGCTAACGAAACCTACGTATGATATTCACATCTTCACACCGTAAACTGCACCTCGTTTCGAAGATATTGGACAGATTTAGTTGAGCGTCCGCAACAGCGTACGGACGCAGCCTGCCATAGGAAATGGCTGGCAGGCTGCGTCCGTACGTTGTTGCGGACGCCCAACTAAATCTGTCTACTGACGTCTGCGCTCTTACGTGCGCGCTGACGTTACGTCAGAACTTACGTTACCCATTAAACACCAGTCTTGTTTAAGTTACCCGTTCAACAAGTTACCCTTTAAACACCAGTGTAAACAACCGAGAGGCCCACGATGTGCACACAACTACTACACTTATAAAAAGAGGTCGATCCAGCTCCTAGCGTTTGCATGAAACTGACAAAGTGCCGCATAGGCAACTACTCGCTGGCTGATTCGCACAACGAGTGGGGTCTGCCGAATTGTTTCCCTTTATCTGCGATGTCATCGGGTTTCACTCACAAAAACAGTCATCACCGGTCGTCGCAGGTGGCGCCGGAATGTTTACTAAATTTTACATTTCTACACTGTTCAGTTAAGAGGACGCACAAGTGACGAGTAACGGAATTTATTCTAGGTCTAACGCTAGCAACAGCGATAACGCTTCAGTGTTCGATAAGACATGTATAAAAGCCGAACCATTTCCCAGACGACTGTAATCACCGCTATGAGCGCGCTGCATGTATTGCTTGTGGGTTGACTTTTCACTTCCTGCGCGCAAGCTCGCCGAATAAAGAGTTTTGCCTTGTACACACAAGGCAAAACTCTTTGCCTTGCCCCACAACCGCCTTCTTCCTCGTTATTACGAAGGTGCACTATGTCGCTGCATAGCGACAGACCTGCTATCGAATTTTTGTGTGTTTCCAAAATACCCTGGGGGCGGCCTTCTTTTACACTTATGGACGGACTATTACGGCCATTGTCCGTAGCCGCTATCACGTGCAATGAGAAACACATATCCAGGATCGAGTGGGACTTGTACAACCTAATTTATAATTGAGCCTAGAAAGGGCACTCCTTACGCTTTCAACTATCTCTAGCGTATTTAGCGCGTGCTCGCGCCAAGGAGAAGTCTTCTCTTGTTCTTTGGGCGCCTTGACAATAATAGGTGAGCGCGCATTTGTGCCAAGGAGAAGTCTTATCCACTTGTGCTTCGAACGCCTTGATTAGTATGGAGTACTTTAGGAGCCCGGGCTATCGGATGCTGTCGTGCTTGGCTTAACCCAGGCAAAATCACGTATAAAAATACAGATAAAGAGGAACATGTGAGAAATATAAAGTGAGAGAAAGAAAGGAAAGAAAAGGAAACGAATAGAATGAAGAAAAAGAAGAAATAGATAAAGAAAGACGAAGAACGAACCAAAATAAGTAGAGAAGAAGAGAGGAAAATGAAACAAGTAAAAATTAAAGAAAGATAGGATGAAAGGGAGAGAAAATCGACGACAAACAGAGACGGCTGCGTAGCTTCGCACTGCCTTCACACTTGGCACCCCTCTCTTCGCTCACTTTCTTTTTTTTAAGTATGAAATATATTGACACTCTCAGAGGGTTTTTGCCGTCGCCATCACCGTCATGTCCTCGATATGTATATATGCGTATATGTATATAAACGCCATAAACAAAAATAATTTCGTAGCGCGCCACCAGAATTTGAACCTGCGAACGCTCACTCTTTAGCGAGCCGCCTTAGACAACTCAGCCGCGCGCTATTCCGTTTTTTTAATGGTAACGGCGAGCTATTGTTAAACACCATTTACTGCTGGCGGTACGGAGAGCTAGGAGGTGCTTCATCGTGTGCAGTTTCACCCACAAGATTGCCCGAAGGGTGCGCTTTAAAGCAATGCTCCTACATTTTGCTTTACTTTCAAAACTGCGCTTGACACACGCACTGAAATGTGGCCCATTTCTGCATCCACTCGCGATGTCAAACGCTAGGTAAACAAGGCGTCGAACGCCATTGCGCGGCAGGACACGCCGAGGGGTCACTCCACGCTTCGCAATTTTCAGGGGAAAATGTATTTGAGAAAGCTGGGTTGTAGCGCGCAGCTTAAAAACAAAGCAGTAACAAACTGACAGTTGTTAGTTCGCGCTCGTCCTGCGTAAACAAGTGTGTCCTTTTGGAACGTCCTTCCTTGTGTAAACAGCGCGGTGCCAGTATCAAGCTGTGACGGTTGATCGTGCTCGTCATGTGTGTGTTTAAGTGTGTAGCATTACTTAGCGACCTTCTGCGACTTAGAGCGTATCTATCTATATATTTAACTATCTAACCACCTACGACTTTGAGCTCTCCAGGCCGTTTAGTTAATTGGATGTATACCAAAATTGGTATGACATAATATGACCGCATTACGCACATAAATGACAGGTCGTAACATGAAGTCATGATACATGTCATGAACAGCTTGATTTACATGCCACGGTGTGGGGCTCTTGCAACAGTTTAAATTAATGGATACATACCAAAACTGGTATGATGAGACAATTCCGTATGATGAACATAAGTGACACATGGTAACAAGAAAATAGAGCCATGCATGCCATGTATGACATGGTTTACATGCCGCGCTCATGTTGCACCCGCAGCCGTATCGCAGACCTTATAATGCCACGCCCACCCTTTCTTTTATTTTGATGTATTCGGGTTTGACCAGCAAGGACAGCTACCAACGCTCGACGCTGTCCGCGAAGGAGTGTTCGAGAAACATTGCGATTGTAGTAGATCGTTTTGTTAAGATTGCGCGCCCCACGCGAATGTTCCAGCTCTGTCGAGAGATAACGCCGCCACCGGCGATCTCGCTGGAAAGTTCGATAGCGCCTGTATAAAAGCCGATGCGCTTGACCGCTTGTCAGTTGATCGACGATCGACGCTCTGATCGCCGCTATCAGTGTATTGCTTTCAGTTTCCCGGCCACAAGTTCGGCCAAATAAACAGTTTCATCTCGGACGTGCTGACTCCTGTCTTCGTCGACGTCACGAGCACGTGACGTCTGGTGGAGGTGCTGGTCTTCTTGCTGGAGGTGCTGGTCTGCGCACGGCCTTCTTGTCGGTGGGTGGCGGGAAAGCGGCGATGGCAGCTGTTTTCTGCGGGTCTGGGCGCACTGCATTCTTGCTGATGACGTGACCCAAAAACAGGAGCTCCTCGTACGCGAAGCGCCACTTTTGTGGTTTTAGGGTGAGCCCGGAGTTCTTGATGGATTGAAGTGGCAAACTTGCCTTGTTTACTTGGACGACGTCGTTGTGTTTTCCTCGAACTTCGATGAACACCTCCAGCGCCTTGAATCCGTACTTCAAGCAATCAAGAACTCCGGGCTCACCCTGAAACCACAAAAGTGCCGCTTCGCGTACGAGTAGCTCCTGTTTTCGGGTCATGTGATCAGCAAGCATGGAGTGCGCCCAGACCCGCAGAAAACAGCTGCCATCGCCGCTTTCCTGCCACCCACCGACTAGAAGGCCGTGCGCCGATTGCTCGGCTTGTGCGCCTAAGACAGACGCTTTGTCAAAGAATTTTCATGGATCGTCGAGCCACTAACGCAGCTCACGAAGACCGACGTTGAATTCAGGTGACCAACAGCGCAAGTCGAAGCATTTCATGAACTGAAACGACGCCACTACTGCTACTACTACGCCTGCAGACTCCTCCGATACTTGCGCATTTCGACGAATACGCCGATACGGAGATTCACACCGACGCAAGCAGCGCTGGACTCGGCGCCGTACTTGTGCAGAGGACGGAGGGACTGGAAAGGGTTATCAGTTATGCTAGCCGGTCGCTGTCTAAGGCAGAGGCCAACTATTCCACAACAGAAAAGGAGTACGTCGCCACCATCTGGGCTACGTCAAAGTTTCGCCCCTACCTCTACGGCAGGCCCTTCAAAGTAGTGAGCGACCATCACGCCTTGTGTTGGCTAGCTAACTTGAAGGACCCTTCAGGTCACCTCGCACGGTGGAGCCTAAGACTTCAACAATTCGACATTACCGTTGTGTACAAGTCCGGAAGGAAACACTCCGACGCCGACTGCTTGTCTCGTGCCCCCGTCGACCCACACCGCCCGACGACCAGGATGATGACAGCTTCTTGGGAGCCATATGTGCCGACGACTTCGCCGAACGACAGCGAGCCGACCCGGAACTGAACAGTCTAGTGAATACCTTGAGGGCAGGACCATTGTTGTCCCAAAAGTATTCAGGCGAGGGTTGGCATCATTTTCCTTGAAAAAGAGCGTCCTCGTAAAGAAGAACTTCTCTCCGGCACGAGTCAGCTACATTATCGTTGTACCTTCAGGACTGCGGCCAGAAATTCTGTATGCCCTGCACGACGACCCGACGGCTGGACACCTCGGACATTCCCGCACGCTCGCACGTGTACAGGAAAAGTACCACAGGCCGCGCCTTGCCGCCGACGTCACACGCTATGTAAGGACGTGCCGAGACTGTCAGCGACGGAAGACACCGCCCACAAGACCAGCAGGTTTTCTTCAGCCGATCGAGCCTCCTCGGCGACCATTCCAGCAGATCGGAATGGACCTACTGGGGCCGTTCCCGACGTCGACTTGCGGAAAGAAATGGATCGTCGTGGCTACCGACTACCTCACCCGCAGCGCCGAAACAAAAGCCCTGCCCAAAGACAGGCCGCTGAGGTAGCCAAGTTCTTCGTTGAGAGTATCGTCCTTCGACACGGCGCCCCACAGGTTCTTATCACCGACAGAGGTACGGCGTTTACGGCTGACCTAACTCAGGCGATCTTGGAATACAGCCACACAAGCCACCGCCGGAGCACCACTTCGTACCACCCACAGACCAACGGCCTGACCGAGCGTCTCAATAGGACCATCGCCGACATGCTGGCTATGTACGTCGACGTCGAACACAAGACGTGGGACGCCATCCTTCCGTACGTGACCTACGCGTACAACACGGCCGTACAAGAAACGACGCAGATAAAGCCATACAAGTTGGTCTACGGACGGAGCCCGGTAACGACGCTAGACGCCATGTTACCAAACGTGAGCGACGAGGAAAACATCGACGTGACCACCTACCTACAGCGCGCCGAAGAAGCACGACAACTCGCCCACCTATGAATCAATAACCAGCAGACGAGTGACAGCCGCCGCTACAACCTTCGACGACGCCACATGGAATACCAACCCGGTGACCGTGTATGGGTATGAACGCCAATACGCCGACGGGGATCTAGTGAGAAGCTTCTTCGACGATACTTCGGGCCATACAAGGTTCTTCGACGTCTCGGCGCTCTTGACTACGAGGTCATCCCGGACGGCATTACGAACTCCCAGCGACGCTGCGCACGACCTGAAGTCGTCCATATCGTGCGCCTTAAGCCGTTTTTTGCGCGTTAGCGAACCTGGGGACTGTACTTTTTCCTTTGGTATTGTAATTTATTTATGTAGGCATTTGTTTGTTTTTTCTCTTCTTTGGTCTTTCACAAGCATCGGGACGATGCTTTTTCAGAGGGGGGCAATGCCACGCCCACTTGTTCTTCTATTTTGATGTATTCGGGTTTGACCAGCAAGGACGGTTACCAACGCTGGACGCTGTCCACGAAGTAGTGTTCGAGAAACTTTGCGATTGTAGTAAATCGTTGTGTTAAGATTGCGCGCCGCCCGCGAATGTTCCAGCTTTGTCGAGAGATAACGCCGCCACCGGCGATATCGCTGGAAAGTTCGATAGCGCCTGTATAAAAGCCGACGCGCTTGACCGCTTGTCAGTTGATCGACGGTCGACGCTCTGATCACCGCTATCAGTGTATTGCTTTCAGTTTCCCGGCCACAAGTTCGGCCAAATAAACAGTTTCATCTCGGACGTGCTGACTCCTGTCTTCGTCTACGTCACGACTACGTGGCAATGTACACCAAAATTGGTATTGCGGGATATTACTGTATGATGAACGCAAATCAGAGGTGGCACAGTGAAAATCATGACACGCAAGTCATGTACGACATGATTTATATGCCACGTTAATGGTGCCCACGCGCCACTTCGGTGGCTTGATATGCACCAAAATTGGTATTGCGTGACGAGACTGTATGATGAACGTAAATCGGAGGTGCTAACGTGAAATCGACACATTGCACTGCGCTACGAGAACGAGGACGTATGAAAGGACACAACGCAGGCGTCTGTGTTGTCTCCTTTCATACGTCCTCTTTCTCGTAGCGCTGTGCAAATATGCCCATTACAAATCACCAACTAGCCCACGCTGCCGTTCTCTCAAGCTAACGTGAAAATCATGATATACAAGTCATGTACGACAAGATTTTAATGCCATGCTTATTGTCCGATCGCCGGCGTTTCGCTGGCGCTGTATGCATAAAAATTCGTACTGCACGGCACGACTGTAGGATGCACGTAAATAAGAGGTGAAAACTTGAAAATCATGACATGCATGTGATGTATGACATGATTTACATCCCGCGCTCATGGAGCACTCTCTGCGGTATCGCTGGCTTTATATAGACAAAGAGAGAGAGGGAGAATTTATTTGAAGGCAGAGAGGTCGGCCTGAGCTAGTGCGCTCTAGCCTGCTACTCTGCGCAGGGGAAAGAGATAGAGGAAAAAGAGTGATGAGGGGTGATGACGGGGAGAGGAAAGAGATATGCGTATATACAATAACCTCATCAAAAAGTGATTTCGCCATAGTCTTCTGTTCAGTTCTGTGCTCTTAAGAAAATCACAGTCCTCATAGCAGTTGGTGACTTTGGCTGGTCGCACATGGCTGACAAAACAGAAAGGAACAGAAAGGAAAGGTCAGAAAGGAACTCAGAGAGCTGAAGGCAAGCCTTGACTTTTGTCATGACGAATTCGAAAAGGTCGAGCGTGAAAAAGATGAAGTCGCGCAAGAAAACAAGGAGCTCAAGGCAATTAATGCACAACTTGCAAGCGATTGCTCAACGCTATCAAAGCACATTTTTCAACTCGAGAACCGTGTCACTGTGTCTGCGCAGTACCAAAGAAACCGCAATCTCGAGATAAAAGGTGTACCATTGACTGAAGGTGAAAGCCTCCCTAAGGTTTTGCACAAAATCGGTGTGGCGGTGATTGAATCTGTTATAGAAACAGACATTTAAGTGTGCCATCGTGTTCCAACAAGAAATGCTGATGCTACCCCAAACATAATCGTGCAGCTTAAGAGCCGCACCAAGCGGTATTCAGTCCTGCAGAAAGCAAAAAAGTCATGCCTGTCAACTCGGGAACTGGGTTTTTGCCCCGGTTCACCGCTGTTTATTAACGAGCATCTTGCCCAACGCTGAAGCATCTTCTTGGCATGGCGCTTGCGCAAAATAGAGTGAAAAACTGGGGATTTGTTTGGTCAAGCAGCGGCAAGATTCTGGCCAGGAAAGATGAAACGTCACCAATTGTGCGCATTCGCAGCGAGCGTGATCTAGAAAGCATTAAGTAGGTCGCGTCGACTGCAGATGTATTTTTGTTACTTAGTGTTTCTGCAATGGCTCTGTCTCCAGAATATGTTAACAATGCATTTAACCTTTCTAAAAACCCTTTCACCTGTTTTCACTTGAATGCGCGTTCCCTCAGAAACAAGGAGGATGAACTGTCAGTTTTCTTAGATGAATTTGTTTTCAATTTCGACGTGTTAACGTTTACGGAGACATGGTGTTCTGCAACTACTGAAATTTTCAACCGTGGTGGTTATCAAAGCTTCTTCCATAATAGGCAACATAAGCAAGGTGGGGGTCTAGAAGTTCTCGTGAAACGTAAGTTAGAATGTGAAATTGGTACCCAGTTTTCCATTATATCCCATGACATAGTGTTTGACGTTCTTGTCCCGCGAATTTTTTTTTCACTGTCATGTATCGGGCACCGAAGGGACAAATGCAACGTTTCATTGAATACCTTGAAAAGCTTTTCAATCATGTGAATTCGAAAAAAGCGAAACTAATTCTTGGCGCAGACGTAAATATTGATATCTTAAAATCTAGCCACAATACAGAAGCACTTTTTCCCGCAGTAGTCATCTGGTCACGCCATCTTAACAGACACGGCAACGCGCGTTACATCCCACGCAGAGACACTCATCGACCTTTTAAATGCGAATGCGTTTCTTAGTCAGGCTATGTGAGGCATCCGGCGTTGTCCGCGCGCCTCTCCGCTCTCACTCCCTCTCCCATAACAACAGCTGCGGGCGCGCGCGCGGGCAGGTGCAGTGCTTCGCCGCTCCTTCTCTCGCCGTTCGCTCTCTCTCCTCCCTGCACTACCACCTCAATGCAGTGCGTTTGAAGCGCGTTTGTAGCGTTTGTGCTGCCTTGGCACAGTCTGAAAACAGTGCGTTCTAGACGCGTTTGTGCTGCATTGAAGGCGGTGGCAACATCCATGAGGTGATTACGAACGCACGTAGGAAGCGTTCGTTGAAAGAGGCGCCCAAAAGGGAGACACTTGAGCGCGTCAATGTGTCCAGCTTTACACCATTAAAATTACTACGCCGCGTACTCTCGGCGCAAGAAATGCCTTCGCATTTCCTCACGATGCCCTCCGGGCAGGTGGGGGCATTTTTTATTACATATTTAAATACAGAAAGCTTGACAACCGGTGTCCTGAATTGTGATATCAGCGGCCACTTACCGATTTATTTGTTTATCAGGGGTGAAGGTCAACTTACATACGCGCGAATGAATGACGTAAAGACGGTACAAAATATCGTACCAACAACTTTAAGTGCCTTCTACGCGTGCCTTGAAAAAGAAACTTGGACTGACGTTTACCATTCTTTAACGGCAGATGCTGCCTACGGGGTTTTCATTTGTGCTTTCAAACGTATATATTTCGAGCATTTTAAAGAAAAAATATTGCTAAAATGTAACAAAAGCCGGAAACCGTGGATAAACCGCGTGTGTCGGCGCAGAATAAAAAAGAAAGCAAGATTGTTCAAAAAGTTTCTTAAGACCAGGTCACCACAGGATCTCGATGTTAAGGCAGGTAGCGCAAAGACACACGGACACAAGCGAAGAATAAGTGCACAGGACAAGCGCTTGGCGCTTGTCCTGTGCACTTATTCTTTGCTTGTGTCCGTGTCTCTTTGCGCTACCTGCCTTAACATGAGTTCCCACAAACTAGCCCAGTTATCCGTTCTCGTAAACAGGATCTCGATATTTACAAAAAATACCGCAATAAGCTTAACACTTTTGTAAAAAATGAAAAGCGTTGTTTTCGGCATGATCAATTTAGTAAAGAGAAGTGTAAAGGCAGTGCGCAGATGTGGAATAAGCTCAACAGTTTGCTAAATCGCTCACCAGTCTCGCCAGCAGTCACTGAGCTAACCCATCAAGGACATCATATTGAGGGGTTCGAGCTTGCTCAGCAGTTTAATAAGTTTCTCAGAGATATAGTTCTACAGAATGCGTTGGAGGGCTAGTTGGTGAGAATCCATATTGCCTTTTTAGCGCAAAAAACGACATCACAAGAAAGAAGACGAAACACAGCGCTACTCTCAACTGACATGGTTTATTGCGTCACTCCACTCTTTATAGCAACCAGATACCGGTAGGACATGCGCCGTGCACCCTATGCGCACAACCACCACACCTTGGACACCTGAGCGCAGTCAAGAAGGCGTATCCAAACAGCAAAATTCAGAAGAAAACAAGGTAATCGAAGGCACACTAATGCACTGTGACCCCAATGATTGAATGAAAAAAAGCTTCTGATAATTCTCGGGCGGTGGTGTCACGACTCTTTTTTAAGATAGTAGTTAGTCTAAACAAGGCTTGACAATTGCATTTTTTGCAGTGTTGAGCTAAATGTGAGCCTGTACCAGTCGGCAGGGATCGCTCATGTTCTTTAAGGCGCTCATTCACACAGCGGCCTGACTGACCTACATACACTTTGCCACAAGAGAGTGGAATGTTGTAGACCGCCCCTACTCTGCACTCGACAAACTTCTGTTGTCTCTTTTCACATTGCGGCTTTTCGTTTTCTTCATAAACACGCCTGCACAACATAGACAGTTTCCGGGGGGCAGAAAATACAACCGGGATTTTGTACCTAGTGGCCACATTCTTAAGATTGTGAGGCACTTTATGTCAATACGGCACTACTACTGGCTTCTTCTCTGTGTCGTTTCTACACCCCTGGCGCTTGCCTTTCAGCTTCTGAAGCAAAACTTCAGAGACCGACGTCACAACCACACTTGGGTAACGCACATCCTGCAACCTTTTTAACTGCGCGTTAAAACTCTCGTTAGCTGTGTGATGGCACGACTTCATTAATGATGATTCGAGACACATCATGGCAATGGCACGTTTCACAACCTTAGAGTGCGCAGACTCGTATGGCAGAAGACCCTTACGTGCACGCGGCGAGTACATCCAGTAGGCATGACGTGCTTGTAAGGAAAGTTGTAGATCTAAAAACTGCAGTTTACCATCCTTTGTGAGTTCATGTGTGAAGGTTAAACCCTTGCCGTTGTCCGTGAACAGAGATAAAATATCAGCTACTGCGCCAGAGCCTTCGTGGTTAGTTTGTTTTATCAGAACAAGGAAATCATCAATATATCTAAAAATCTGGACCAGGTCATTGTCTAAAACACTCTTACGAGCACGGTCGACAAAGGATAAAAAAATATTACAAAGAGCAGGCGCCACACACGAACCAATACACACACCATTTTTTTGAATAAATAGTTGCTTTTCGAACGAGCTAAAAGTTGCGCTTAGATAAAACTCAAGAACGGACAAGAATTTTTCTGAGGACATTCCAGTAGCATTGCGAAAGTCTAACTCTCCATTTTCTTCGATGCAGGCCATCACAGAGAAAAGCTCATCGTGCGGTATCGAATAATATAAATCTTCGACGTCCACAGAAAAAAAGTTGACAACTGAGTGGTTGTCTCTCAGAAAGGAAACAACATCGAAGGAGTTTTTAATGCCGAAAGGATCGTCAATGGTCAACAGATTGATCTGTTTTTGCAAAAAGCGGCTAACTAATATCTGCGAAGAATTGTTTTCACTGACTATAGTACAGAAAGGCACATCCAATTTTTGCGTCTTAGCAGTGAAAAATACTTCAAGAGCGAGCACCTTTCATTGTTTGACACCTTTTGCAAGTTTGGTGAGGCCTACGTTATCCAACAAGGAAACTGCTTTGCTTTTTACCTTGTGACGTTTCGCTGTGGACGTAATGAAGTTCTTGTTGACAGCCTGGATGGCTTTGTCGTTGAAGACTGCAGCCAGGGCTACTACAAAATTACCCTCCTTGTCACTTAATAACAACCGAAGTTCACTGTCTTTGAAAAAAAATCACAGCATATCCACGGAGTGAATGATGATGAGTGCGCGAAGTTGCGGTGGTTCATCGGTAAACCGTGAATCTTCCGTGAATTCTGCCCAGTACATCATCACCGACGTGAGATCGGGCGCGTTTATACTAAAGGTTCGATGAGTTATGACGACTTGCAGCTCACTTTAATTTTACATGTAGGCTGTGAATTTTCATTGTTTAGAAAACCATTGCTTTAGAAAACATCTGGCATCTTTTCGTTTTGCTTTAGAAACATCTGGCGTTCTTTCGTTTTGCTTTTAGAAAACATCTGGCGTCTTTCGTTGGTTTATTTCATCAATCAACGGCGTTTTGAACAAAATTTTTATTGTTTAATCACGCACAGGAGAAATCTCACCAGGCACTACCTTGGAGGTAAACAATGGCTGCTAATGGGAATGAGAGACAGAAGAAGTCGGCTTTTAGCTAACACTTACACTTCTACTTCTACTAACGTTTCTACTGGAACATGCCAATGGCTGCTAATGGGGAATGAGAGACAGAAGAATTCGGCTTTTAGTTAACGCGCACGCTGCGAATTTTTTTATTGTTCAACAACGCACAGGAAAAATCTCCCACCGGCACCACCTTGGAGGTCAAGATCTGGTACTAGCGTTACGACTGGTTACGCACTACGACTACGACAACTACTAGGGAAGAACGAGTGCCGCCTTAAGGAGCTTCGCCCCTAAAACGACACCGTTTTCTTGATCAGAGCCGACGAAGGTGGGGAGTCCTTGTTGACAGTCCGACGCAAGGTATCCACTCCATCAAGGAGGCACCGTTCCTGGTCATCCAGTTCAGCTTTCCTTGAGATGCGCCTATTCAATGCCAGCAGCTCATGTGCAGGAATACTTGGTTCCGTGCTGAACTTCGAACCTTTCCTTAACAAATGCGCAACTTCGTCAGGAACCTGACATCACCGAGTACATGGTAACCACCAACGTCGGCTTGCGTTGCGTCTTTCCTCGGCGAAGACCTCGACCGAAGCTGTAGCAGAAGCTGCACCCACCAGAATTCAGTAGTCTGAGCTGCTAGACGTTTGTAGCAGCCCAATTTCTTCTCGGCCACGGTAGAAGTGTCCCGCGAGTAGCATGTAAGCTTCATCCAGTCACAGAGAAGACGTAGCTGCCGCCAAATTTCAGAGCGGAGAATCCAAGAAAGGCGCTGTGCATGACCAACGGACGGCCTCACACTACCGAAGAGGACAGCGACTTCTTGTGGAACGAGTCCTTTCTTCATGCAGAAAGAAAGCATCCTGGCGCGGTACACAGCAAACGCAATGTGACTGACCAGAACGGTAGGTTCCGGAGTTGACGCAGACACACAAAAAACAGGGCCCACAGCAGAAGCTGAAAGGCTGAAAGAACATGAGCTGAAAGCTGAAAGAACATGAGCTATCCCTTCCAACTGGTACAGGCTCACATTTAGCTCAACACTGCAAAAAATGCAATTGTCAAGCCTTGTTTAGACTAACTAAAGAGTCGTGACACCACCGCCCGAGAATTATCAGAAGCTGTTTTCATTCAATCATTGGGGTCCCAGTGCATTAGTGTGCCTTCCATTACCTTGTTTTCTTCTGAATTTTGCTTTTTGGATACGCTTTCTTGATTGCGCTCAGGTGTCCAAGGTGTGGTGGTTGTGCGCATACGGTGCATGGCGCATGTCCTACCGGTATCTGGTTGCTATAGAGTGGAGTGACGCAATAAACCATGTCAGTTGAGAGTAGCGCTGTGTTCCGTCTTCTTTCTTGTGGTGTCGTTTTTTGCGCTAAAAGAGCAATATGGTTTCTCAGAGATGTTGTGTCCAGTCCGCGAAGGTCAAGTAGGACAAATCACGCCATAAAGAGGAACCCTTCGAGCATGTATCTCGAACCAACCAATGAGGCCGAAAATGTGCTATATTTTACTCATTTAAAAACAGCAAAGCACGTGATATTGATGGTATAGAGATAATTCCGGTTAAACACGTCGTTAAACTAATATCACCAGTATTGGCTTATGTATATAACTTATCGATTACTTCAGGTTGCTTTCCAAAACTGATGGAAGTAGGTAAAGTCAGTATGCTTTTTAAAAGTGTGGAAAGAAGAGACATGGCCAACTATAGGCCAATTTCGATTCTGCCAATTTTTTCCAAGGGCTTGGAGAGGATAATTTATAAACGGCTATTGAAATTCTGCATGAAATTTAACTTGATTACTTCTTCACAATACAACTTCCTACCTAAAAGGTCCACAGAAACAGCTCTCCTAAAGCAAAAATAATTAATTCTTGAGTGCATTGAAAACAAGGAGCGATGCATCGGTGTATTTGTAGACTACTCGAAGGCGTTCGATCGAATCTATCATGGAATACTTTCAGAAAAGCTGGAAATATATGGTGTTCGTGGAATCACAGCTCTCCTCCTAAAAGCTTATCTACAATATCGATGCCAGCGTGTGGCGATAAGAAACCACGTGTCTAATTGCCAGAATATCACCATAGGAGTTCCTCAGGGTAGTATCCTGGGCCCATTATTGTTTTTATTATATATTAATGATATAACAACTATTAGTGACGCTCCGAATTATATTATGTATGCGGATGACACAAGCCTCCTATTTAAAAGCAACGACATACAGCACGTCACCTCGGTGATCAACGAAACAATGGAAAAACTTAGTATATGGAGCACTGCAAACTGTTTGTTAATAAATTCCAAAAAATAAAGCTGTGTCAAAGCCCGCTTATTTTAGAACCAATGATAATGTTCGACAACGGTAACATTGAAATAGTGGATACTGTAAAGACGCTTGGAATAATTTTCAATAAAAATATGAGCTGGGATCCCCATGTTAGCTGTTATGTCTCGCCTAAATAGGTGTGTGGGTGTTCTAGCAAAATTACGCTCATATCTTCCCGTATCCGTAAAAGTTTTAATGTATAAGACAATCTTCTTATCACACCTTTACTATTGTTTTCTGGTTTGGGGAAATACCACATCCTCTAACATTAGCAAACTGTATGTGCTACAAAAGAAGGCGTTGCGCCATATCGCTAGTGCTGCTTACAATGAACACACTGCTGAACTGTTTCGCCAGTTTAAAATTGTTCCCGTGTCCCACCTTTACGAGTTCTTTTTATATGCGCACAAAAAATCTGTGGATAACAGCGAGCATGCATTTCTTAGCATGTCATCGCTGAAAACGAATACCTCTGTATATCCATTTCGCACCAAAGAGTATTGGTTCGTTACATTTTGTCATACTAAGCATGGAGAGCAAATGTTACGTCATGCACTTTCAGTTCTGTTTAACAAACTGATTTTCCAAGATATTCATGTGGAACAGCGCAGCATACGTGATATACGAGAGTGTTTCATTCCATGATGTTAGTGCTTTGTTCTTCAAGTGGTGCTAGTGTTTTTGTGTATGTGTAATTCTTATCGAGCTGTTCGCATTATATTGTACAACATTAGAGGTTGACCTGCAATGTGAAACGGTTAAAATTTCTTGTTAGTGTATATTGTAGCCCTTTTTGTGTGCTTTGTATATGGGGGCTCGGGCGCTTTTGAAGTGAACTGATTTTCACTTTTTGCCCGAGCATTCCCGCATTATGATGATGCAAATAAATTTCAAATTCAACTTCAAAATACCACTCTGACTTAGTGTTGCCACACCGATTCCTGCCAACGCTGAAGCGAGCGTATTACGTTGCGACACGTATTGTGGGCAGCCACAAAATAGATGTGCTGTTGTTTCATGCACTTGGTAGCGTTCACAGTTCGAGTTGTCCGCACAGCGGTTGAGGTGTGCATAGCGGCGAGTGAATGCAACTTCCAGACGAATGCGGTGCAGCAAGCTGGCGTTGCGTCGATACATTCTAGCCGGGAGGAGTAAGGTCATTTCCGGATCTATCTCCTGCAGACGCCTGTATTGATGGTCTGGCTGAGAACAATAAGTCGTGATGCACTCTCGCAGGAATATCCTCAATAAAGAGCTCACGTCCCCTCGCGTGTACGGTACTTTCACGTCAGTGGGGTGTTACAGACAGCGGCTCTTGCTTCAGCATCAGCAAGTTCGTTGCCTGCTAATCTACAGTGTCCATGGATCCATTGCAATGTCATTGAGTGACCAATCTTCTGCGTAACGTCGAATCCGTGAATGATTTCCAAAGCTAGCGCATAATACTGTCCCCTTCTTGAGCAACAGTCAATAGATTGTAACGCGGATTTTGCGTCTGATGGTATCGTCCATTTACGTGGTGATTGTCCGACTCGAATTGGATAGCTTCCCGTATCGCAACAAGTTCTCAAGCTGTTCAAGACTACCTGTGATCTAATTTGTAGTTCCGGGAGGTACCCAGATGAGGGATCACAATGGCCGCACTCGAAGCGCACGGAGTCACAGATCCATTGGTGTATATGTGCAGAGTGTCATCGTATCGTGGAGTCAAATGTGCCAAGGTGAGTTGTTTGAGCGCAGCACAAGGAACACGACGGTTCTTCGTAATCCCGGGTATTTGAAAGGGCACCAGTAGCCTGTTCAGCGTCCACGGTGACACTGTGGGGATGACGACTGGTGTAAAGTCAGAAGGGATGACGTGCCTATGTGTATCGAGGCATCATGAGTAGGTGCAGCCTGGTCGATCTCTGTGGAGCGAAGACAAGAGATGGTTTGCGTGTCGAGTCAGCAGTCGAATGTGGACTCGAAGGGCTCACAAGACAAGTAAACCTCTATAGGGCATGTACGTGATTCCTCTATTGTGCCAGAGGTTGTTGTACACCTTGGTAGCCGTAGGCACGTTCGCAGCGCTCGCGCTTGAAGGCTCTCCAATGTACGGATGCATGTTGCACGCATACTCGAGTGCACATGTGCACTGTACCGTAAATAGCCAACGAACAATGCCTGGTATAACTGCAGGAGACTCTTCTCCGAGGGACCCAATCTTAGTCCTGCTACGACTCGAAGAACGTCTACAAAACTAACAAGTTTGGTCCGTAGCGCAGCGATATGCTTCGTCCAAGATAGCATGCAATCAATGACGACACCTAGTTATCCGTAGTGCGTGACAGCAGGGACCACTGCTCCGGCAGCGAAGATCGGGTACTTGATTGATTTCTTTGTAAACGCCAATGTTGTTGAGAGTTGCAGGCCTTGACGGCCTAAGTACTTTGACGCTACTGATGTGGCGTGTTTAGGTCTTGCTCGCAGTTGCGGAGGCGTTGCTCTAGATGCCTATATGCATATATCGTCAGCGTAGGCGCTGACTTTGACTACGTTAGGGAGCTCAGCCGCAAGACCTACGTGGGCGATGTTGAAAAGTATCGGGCTGAGGAGCGCGCCTTGTGGAACTCCACGGCTGACGTGGTGCCGGCCAATGTGACCATTGGGAATCGACATGAAAATGGTTCGACCATTAAGATAGCTGACTATCCACGCGTGAAAGCGGCCTCCTACGCCAATGTCTTCAAGCGCATCGAGAATAGCCTCATGAAGGACGTTAACGTAGGCGCCTTTAATATCCAAAACATTGCGCCTACTAATCTCTGACGTTTTTTTTTTCTATTTCTACCGACAAAACTAGGTCAACGACGCCGTCTATTGACGATCGGCCCTTTCGAAAGCCATTTATAAAATCTGGCAAGATGACATTGTTCTCCAATAGCCATTCCAGTCTCGTCAACACCATGCGTTCCATTACTTACGACACAACTGGCTAGTACAAATGGCCTATATAAAGAAAGCTCGTGTAAGCGCTTGCCTGTTTTCAGTAAGGCCACTATGCGAGTGCACTTCCAGCTGTCTGGGGCTGTTGCCGTGTCCCACGTAGAATTGCAGAAAGACATAGGAGCTTTCCGCGCCTCCTGGCCAAGGTGACAAAGCGCCGAATAGGTGATCCCATCACGCCCTGTCGCGGACGAGCGTTGGGAGGCGGCAATCGCAGTGTCAAATTCGTGCATAGTGAAAGGCAAGTCGAGGCGATCGTCACAATATGCGGGTGACGCGCAGCATAAAAGCGATAGCGGTGAGGAGGAAGTGCCTACCAGTAATTGACAATAATCTTCTGCTACGTCTACTTCACTGCGACCTTGCTTTAGTGCGACAGCTGGGAAAGGAAACAACTGATGTGTAGGTGTCTCAAGGCTCTGAACAACTTGACATATTCGCGACAGAAGCTTCGTGGGGTCCAGAAATTAGTATTGCGCTATAATACTGTAGTGGTAATCAGACGTGGTAACGTGAAAATCACGACTTGCATGTTACGTATGACATGTGTTACATGCCACGTTCACGGTGTACTCGTGGCGTTTTGCCTGCCTGATATACACCAAAATTGGCATTGTGCGATGCGACTGTATGACGAACATAAATGACAGGTGATAACATGAAAACCATGACACGCACATCATGTACGACATGACATACATGACACGCTCATGGTGCACTCGCGGCCGTTTGGCTAGAATGAATACACCGATATTGGTATTCAATGACGTGACTGTAGACGAACATAAATCAGAGGTTGCAACATAGCTATCATGACATGCATGTATGTGTGCCATGATTTACATGACATGGTGCGCTTCCGGCCGTTTTGCTAGCTGCATTATACCAAAATTGGTATGGTATGGCACTAGTGTGTCATTACATAAATACCAGATCATGTATTGTATATTCCAGAATATACATTTGATTAGCATGACATAGACCGGATGGTACATGCATGCATGAATGTAAAACATGCGATATACAGATAACTAGACGCAATGGCATGAATGACTTCAGTTGTCTCAAAGACAAACAAGGCGATGTAGCATGCCTTTGCCGACTCCTTCTCAATACATTGATTCCCAAAGTGCATGGGATCTGCCGTATTTTTTTCGTGCGTCCTTTGCGCTACAGCGGCTCGCTGCAGGTGTCGAGCTCCTTGCCATTCTTCGTGTACCCGCTGCGGTGGTCTAGTGGTTACGGTGCTATACTGCTGACGCGACGGCCGCAGTGTCAAATCCCGGTCGTGGCGGCCACCTATCTTGAGGAAGGTGTATGTAGATTTAGGTGCGGGTGATGAACACCAGCTGGGCAAAATTTTCGGCTCCCTCCACTACGGTGTCCATCATAATGATATCGTGGTTTTGGCACGTAAAACTCTAAGAATTATAATATCGTCATGGGGTCGTGGCGTCGACGAAGGCAGCAGTCGGCGTGTCCAAGATGAAAATCTTCATCTGGCCGAAGTTGTGGCCGGGAAACGGAAAGTCACTCTAGAGTAATACACACTGTACACTGACAGCGGCGAACAGAGCGTCGGCCTTCGATAAATCGATCATGGCTGGGACGCACCGTCTTTTATACATCATGCATCGAGCTTTCCAGCCTTATCACGGGTGGTAGCGCAAGACCTAGAATAATATTGACTATTCGCGTCATGTGCGCAATCTTGACAAAATGATTTACTACAACCTGGAATATTCCCAGGCATTCTGGCATGGCTCAGACAACGATCGCACGTGCAACGGACTAGTTACAAAAACATAGCAAAAGAGGCGCGCGTGGCATGCCCCGCTCTGAAAAAGCATCGCCCCGATGCGTAAAACAGAACATAGAATTGAAAACATGCATGCAATACATTGTAATACAAAAGAAACATAATAAAGCAAGCTAAAAGTGGAGTCCACACGTTCCTTAACCGGCATAGAAAGGCTCCAGGCGTACCACATGCACGACCTGGGGCCGTGCCCGGAGCCACTGAGAGCTCGTCATGCCGTCGGGGATAATCTCGTAGTCGAGTCCGCCGTGACGTCGAAGTAACATGTACGGTCCGAAGCATCGTCCAAGAAGGTTCTGGCTAAGTCCGCGTCTGCGTATATGCGTCCAGACCCAGACACGGTCGCCTAGCTGGTATTCCACGTACCGGCGTCGAATGTTAGAACGACGGCTCTCGGTCTTTTGCTGGCTCTGGATGCGCAGACGGGCGAGTTGCCAAGATTTTTTGGCGCGTTCAAGGAGACGGTGAGGTCGAATTTTTCTTCGTCAGAGAAGTCGGGTAACATGGCGTCGAGGTCGTTGCCGGGTTTCTTCTGTAGATCAACTTGTATGGCATCATCTGCGTCGTTTCCTGCGCGGCAGTGTTGTATGCGAAGGTCACGTACGGATGGATCGTATCCCACGTCGCTCCGTAAGGTCATTGGTCTATGGTTGGTACGCTGTGGTTCGGCGGTGGCTTGTCTGGCTGTATTTCAATATTGCCTGAGCTAGGTCAGCAGTAAATGCCGTCTCCAGATGCTTAAAGGGGCCCTGCAACACCTTTCTTTGTTATATTGGAATAGTCCCATTATTGACGTATGACTCTTCACGAGCCATATCCGGCAAAAATTTTTCGAATCCGTCAAGTCTAAGTGGTGTTACCAAATTATAGAGATCACGTTCCGCAGCTTTCTCTCTCAACTCAACGCAGCGAGCGCGCGGAAAGCTGCGCGCGGCGTGAGGGGAGGGAGGGAGGGCAGAGGTGCGAGGAGGCGACGTCAGCGCCGGCGGCATTTTTTTCATTTTTTTCTCTCTGACGTCTCGGCGCAACCACGTGGTCTGTGCCGCCACTTCCGGTCGGCTTGCGTCGTTCTCGTCGAGCGGAGTCGATCGCGCTGTGTATCGCGCGTGCTTGAAAACTGCGCGTCGGTTTGGTAATGTTGGTTGTGCACCTCGAACGCCGTAGTGTTTTCATCGCTCTGCCAACCATGGAAGCAAACGTGCGCGCTCGTTTGGAACGAATGACAGCTGAGATCGGTTTCGGCCCATACTCCGATACACCGCCTCGTAAGACGGCACTGGCAGACGACCCCGAAGCGCCGCCATTACCGGACGCCAGCATTGTTATCGGAGACACGCTGCGCCCGTGCCTCGGTCGGTCGTGAGAACGTGCCGACGATGCAGTTCTCAGCTGACGAGGCAACACTCGAACGGCTGCCACTCTCAACTGCAACCGGCGATGGTCAAAAGCACAGAAATATTCACGTTTTCGGCACTGCGCATGGCGAAGAAAACGGAACCACGCAACTACGAGCAGACGAGCTGTCGGTGAGACCGGAAGTGCTAATATTAATGTTTGTTCGGTGTTTTTAACGCGATAACATAATATAAACATACATATTATCTACTTATTGAACTCAAAATTAACAACGAAAGTAATAATGAGGGTGTTATCGTGATTATAACATCAGCCAATGGTGGAACTGCCGACAATCGCGTCATATTTTGCGGACTAATACATCATTTGTCGAGAGAAGAGGGAGCGATTTTCAGCTGACTTTGAGAATTTATTGTAAATTCCAGGCCGTGCGCACCGCTATAATATTTGGCTCGCGTGTTCTCGGGAGCCTCGACTACCGATCGGCAGCGCTTTTTGAGCATGCTCGAAAAGTGTTGCAGGGCCCCTTTAAAGGAACCACGAGGAGTCGTTTATTTCGGAAGCCGGGCTCAAGGCCTCAACACTGGCACCATGATTGTAGCCGACTTATGCCGCAAGATCATCAATGCGTTGCGGTTGCTCAACAATGCGACCATCAATAACAAAGCGGGTCTATATTCGGTGCAAAAAGAGACATTTATGGCACTTCTAAAAGCTGACATCAGCATGACCCTCGTGAAGCAGCTCAGATAAAATGTCAGATCTGTCATTGACATAGATGAGAGGGCAGTCGGGCTGAACAAGCGACGAATCATCCCGTCCACCGTGTTAAATAGCTGATCAGGTTGGTGGAACCCGTTGTCAAGGCATGCAAGCCAGGCGACAAACCAGGCTAACCTCTCCGGGCATTTCATTAAAGAATCTTACCTCTCTCTCTCTCTAAGGCATGGCAGCCGACGAAAGGCAAGAAACGTCATGATGTTCGTCGGCCTTCAAAGCAGGGGCAAGACCACAACGTGCCAAAAGCTGGCGTACCACTACCTGCAGAAAGGCTGGAAGACGTACCTGGTGTGTACCGACACCTTCCGAGTGGGCGCGTTCGACCAGTTGAAGCAAAATGCGACAAAGGCGAGAATACCTTTCTACGGAAGTTATACGGAGGTCGACACAGCGGTGATAGCTCAGGAGGGCGTGGAGAAGTTTAAGAATGAGGGCTTCGAGATCATCGTTGTCGGCACTAGCGGCAAGCACAAGCAGGAGTACTCGCTGTTCGAGGATATGTTGCAAGTGTCCAACGCCACCAACCCAGACATCATGTTCGTGATGGACGCATCCATTGGTCAAGCCTCTGAAGCGCACGCGTGCCTTCAAAGAAAAAGTGGACTTCGGTGCCGTCATCGTCACGAGGCTCGACGGCCACGCGAAAGGTGGAGGAGCTCTCAACGCGCGTGGCTCAGCGCTTGAGCATCCCCGCATATTGACATAAACATGCGGCGGTTATATAGCCTAGTGCGGATTTCTAGCGCCTTTTTGATTGTGCTGGCTCTCGAAACAAATTTTGGGACCGTCTTCGGCCAGTTGCGCACAAGTCCGGCGAAAAGGTCTTCCTTCACTCCCCGCACAGGGAAGCGAACTTTCTTTTCTTCGGACATTGCGAGGTAGGCATGACGAAATATACCGGTCATTTCTGCGGTGTACAGACCGATGTCCTCGTTGCGGTGCTGTACACGGGTCTCCAAAAGGGTGTCAGCCCTTTCTTTCCGGATGACGCTCGTGAAGGTGTTCAGAAATCTGGTGCGGAAGAGGTCCCATGATGTTAGCGTGGACTCTCGAACCACGCCTTTGCGCCATCTTCAAGAGCGAAGTAGACATGGCGTAGCTTCACGACGCAGTCCCAGTTGTTGAACGTGGAGACCCGGTCGCATGCCTCCAGCCATGAATCCTCGCATGGTGATCTGATCCGCGGAACGTGGCGGCTCCCTCGATTTTACAAGCCAGCAACAAACACTACATGATACTTCTACGATGTGTACTCCTACGATGCAGGCGTCATATCAGATGAACGTCTTTAGTTCCATTGTTGGCTCCTCTTTTATAGCAGTCTAATAAACATTACATCTGTATTCCTATGATTCAGGAAGCTATATTGAAGCATTGCTCGACCCCGGAAGAATACATTAACGAAAGATACATATGATATCCACATCACCGCAACGTAAAGTGCACTTCGTCCACCAGAACGACGCAGTGTCCTCTTCATTTCTTACGAGGCTAGGCGATGGCATCATGCTGACCGAGGATGATGCCAGATTAATTGACAGCCGCTTTGTAGACTAGGCTACGTAGGCCACATACGCCCAGGTAGTCTACGAATACGACAAACACCATCCACTGAAGTTGGTCTACGTAGCACTATCCAGGCCTACAAGCCTCGACGGGCTATACCTCACCAACACGAAGGGTGGCTTCAGGTTCGGACATGTCGCCGGCTCTGTCGACAGATAATTTGTCGACGAAATGACCGAGGCATCCACGAATTCCAACAGCTCTACTATACCACATACTTCACTACACATGGACCCCTCTTCACCACGATCACGACCGGATCCTATAACAAGTCATGACCAGCTGCTGGTGCTCACTGAACATGGTGATGATGCCCTTATCAAGAACTGTCAAGAACTTCTTCCACACATGCACACGGGTTCGTGAAACGTGCGTGCGTTCCCGGGACACGTATAAGCACTACATATCAGCTTAGCGCTTCTGGTTTTCGTAATACTCACGTTGCCATTGGCAGCGTTACCCAACCGTAAGCAACTGGTTATATAACACGTATGCGGCTCTTCAACATATATATGTGTGCGTATATAATATATACAAATCTTTAGCGTCATTTTGTAACATGTCGCTCAGTAAAAACATTACTCCATTTCCCGCTAAAGGGGACCATGAGGCGATGCGAAGCCGTAGCACTTGCACGATCGCGTTCCGTTGGCGTTCGTTGGGCGTGCTACCGACCTCGCGTCGTCGAACGCGAAGAGGGACGCTACGCGCGTCGTGTCTTCCCTCTAGCCTGGACGTTAATTCTCACAGGGCGAGCGGGGAACGCGGTCGACAGGCGTGCGAGAGGGGGGCAGCGTAGGAGAGGAGAGAGGGGGGGGGGAGGGGACGCGCATGCGCTGGTGCTCATCTCGGCGTTGCGCAGGAGAGAATTTCGGCATGTCTAGCCAACGCCACGTAGAAGAAGAGTGGAAAGGGGGAAGGGAAGTGGAGAGGGGAATGGGAGAGGAGGACGGGAAGTGGAGAGGGTGTGGAAAGTAGAGAGGGTATGGGGAATTGGGGAGGGGGAGGGGATAGGGTGAGTGGAGAGTGGAGAGGAGAGAGGGGAAGAGGACAGGAGGAATGGTGAGGGGGAGTGGAGAGGGTATGCGCATGCGCAGTAAGGGTGGTCACGCCGCACACCACCACCACCACCACCACCGGATTGAACTCCGCCATAAGATACTTCGCATCTAAAAGTTACGCCACAGTCACCTACCCGCCACATGCTTCGCATAACATCCACTCCCACGGTACGTGGGATCTGCCGAGTTTTTTTACTATGAATGTGTACCAACAAGCTCAAGTTCACACACTTCGCAATGTTCACCGCACGAATACACCATCACACACACATGCGTTGAAGACGTATATAAGGAGGATGGAATTGGTTAAGCTAATGGTTATGTGCGATAGTGCGTAGGTTAGAGTACGTCAAACTTCAAACACGCTAAAAGACGGCGAACTTCCGGCGCATTGACGTCACATCTTCCTCGCCGCACGCTCTCTCCCGCGCCTCCTGCTGTTGCGCCAGCTGCGTGCTGGCTTGCACAGCGTTCACCTTACCTGCATGCAACACAAGATAGGGCTCGTGTACGGTGCAGTTGCTCCGGCGCTCGCCAGGTGTCACACGCCTCGCTTTTCCTCCTCACTTCCCCCTTATAAGAGTACGCACCACATACGTCACGAGCAGCTCTTGTGGGTATGCCGTCGGACAGCGAAGTAGAAGAGGTGTAGGGGGCACACTGGCATCAAACATGGTCCCGTGATTCGAGAATACATCATGGCGTCACAGATGCGCACTTTTTTTCGGCGTCGTTGATGTCACCATGCCGTCGCATAGAAAAACATAACGTGCGCACGTGATCACACCATATCATCTCAAGGAGAAAGATGCGCCGATTCGAGATGCATTGCAAAATCATGTTAGGTGCTGAAAGCTTTCTGTCGGTGGAGGGCAAGGATCAATACAACGACTGATAAGGAAAAGAAGTTGGTAGCTCACAGTTCATCACTACTTTATCAACAAAGTCACTGCGAGCGCTACTCTAAGAACCTTACGATTTCCATTACGGTCGCATTAACATTTTTTAATTTATTGTAACGAGATAGTTCGTATTGGTATAGTGCTACTTACCGCAATCTTCATAGTTTACGCATTGAAAGTTTCTATTGCGATGCAAGCTGCCACCACAGCCACATATTTCTGTGCCTGCCACGCAATTAACACCTACATCCGGGCACTTATTTTCGGGTGAGATGCCGTCCGCACCACACTGAAACTTCATTTGCTTATTTATGCAACCTTTAAGAAGAAACAACAAAAGAAATTTAGAATGAATACCATAGAAGAACAATAACATAACACAATTCATAACGGTGCTTCATAACCACTGAAAATATCATTATTTTAGTGTTAAAAGCATTCTGGCACATTGATCCATTACTGACATTACTGACAATCCATTCTGGCATTAATACGTCGATAACGGGAAAGAGACCGTGTCGCAGAAATTCCGGTGTCAGCGCTGTTGGTTTTAAGCGGAAAAAAT
The DNA here is from genome assembly GCF_013339695.2 of Rhipicephalus sanguineus. Lineage (NCBI taxonomy): Eukaryota > Metazoa > Arthropoda > Arachnida > Ixodida > Ixodidae > Rhipicephalus > Rhipicephalus sanguineus. Next base: position 35,763,201 of record NC_051182.1, on the reverse strand, counting down.
ATCATGTCCGTGACTGCAACAATTGCCATAGATGCACATTATAATAACTGATGTATCCGGGGTTGAATCGCGCACACGCTTCTGCGTGGCAGGCAAGTGTGGTTTTAGTGATTCACGCACAAACGTGTATTGTGTACAGGTGTCATTGTTCGAGATGTAATATTGCATTAAATCCTGGTACAAGCGTACATTACCATCGGGCGTCACACCGCGTGAATTGCATACCGAGATAATGGTTTAAAGCAGGCAATTGATATCAAAAGACACACATTATTGCTCATATTCCCTTAAGAACACTTAGAGTGCGTACACGTATTGGGTACAGCGCAACTTCAAAAAGTATCGTGCGCGGAAATTGCTGTTAGTTTAAAGCATGTCACCGATTACAAAATCCACACACATAAGAGCACGCATTCTCTAGCACATACGTATAGGTGCACTGTTGTCATTAAAGTACTGTTGAAGAGGGCGCAAACCTTTATCTTTACTAAAGGTATTTAATGCGCGTGTATATATATTATAAAGAGGTTTATTAGCGGCGACGATACTCAACAGCGACAGTCAAGGCGGGGCCGACTCTCAGCGCGAGTTGCGTTCTCTTCGAAAAGAGCCGAAGACGGCGACCCACTAGGAGGTGTTCGAGAGGACGACCCATTACCAAGTTCGATCGCTTCGCTACAATTACCCCGGGTACGAAAAGGGAGCCGCCTGACGACCTAGCAACTTGTAACTATGAGGGGCTCGTGGTAGGGCTTCAGGCGCTCCACGTTGACAATGTCGCGCCCTCGACGGCGCATGTCCGAAGATGGTTCTATGGGTTCGATCAGGTAGTTGACCGGGGATGTGCGTTCGACGATACGGTAGGGGCCTTCGTGTTTCGGCAGTAGTTTTGAAGAGCGGCCGGTTGCAGTGGTAGGGACCGAGAGCCATACGAGCGCTCCGGGGAGGAACGTGGACTCAGAAGTGGTGGTGCCACCGCGAAGGCTCTTCTGCCGCTCTTGCTCGTGCGTTGTAGAGGCCTTTGCAAGCTCGCGACACTCTTCAGCAAGCCTGGCTGTGTCAGAAATAGGCGCACAATCAGATGGATCCGGCTTGTAGGGAAGGATTGTGTCGATTGTGTGCGACGGGTGCCTGCCATACAATAAGAAAAAGGGTGAGAAACCAGTAGTGCTCTGAGGGGCGGTATTGTAGGCGTACGTGACGAAGGGCAGAATGGCATCCCAATTTGTGTGGTCGGCGGCGACGTACATCGAGAGCATGTCGCCGAGCGTGCGGTTAAAGCGTTCGGTGAGGCCATTCGTCTGCGGATGGTAAGCAGTAGTTTTGCGGTGAACAACGTTGCACTCTTTGAGAATGGCTTCGACGACTTCCGACAAGAAGACACGGCCTCGATCACTGAGCAGCTCCTGGGGTGGACCGTGACGCAGCATGAATCGGTGGAGCAGGAAGGAGGCCACATCGCGCGCTGTAGCCGCAGGGAGGGCGGCAGTTTCAGCATATCGCGTGAGGTAGTCAACAGCGACGATGTCCCAGCGGTTACCAGCGGACGTCAGAGGAAGTGGCCCGTACAAATCGATGCCAACGCGCCCAAACGGCCGGTCAGGGCAAGGTAGAGGTTGCAAACCTGCCGGCGACAGGTGCGTTGAAGTTTTGCGGCGCTGACAATCGATGCAGGAGCGAACAAACTTCTGCACGTAGCGGTACATTCCTCGCCAAAAGTACCGTTGGCGAATGCGGTGGTAGGTTTTCGATACCCCAGAGTGTGCACACTGCGGATCAGAATGGAACGACTCGCATATGTGAGAATGTAGACTGCGGGGTATTACTAGTAGCCACTGGCGACCGTCGCCGTCGTAATTGCGTCGGTGGAGGAGGTCGTCGTGAACGGCGAAATGGTGGGCTTGACGACGCAATGCGCGAGAGGATGGTGTGGCCGATGGGTCGGTCAGCAAGCCTATCAGTGAGGCAATCCATTGATCCTTGCGCTGTTCGGTAGCGATGGTGTGAACGTCGATTGAAGGTACAGCTATGTGAGACACTGAGCTGTGGGCATTGTCGTCAGGCAAGGGAGAGCGGGACAGGGCGTCGGCGTCAGCATGCTGGCGTCCGTTGCGGTACAGCACACGGATGTCGTAGTGTTGCAGGCGAAGTACCCACCGGGCGAGACGGCCTGAGGGATCCTTCAAGGACGACAACGAGCATAGTGCATGATGGTCGGTGACGACATCAAATGGGCGACCATACAAATAAGGTCGGAACTTCGTAAGGGCCCAAATGATTGCCAGGCATTCTTTCTCCTTAACGGTATAGTTGGTCTCAGCTTTAGTAAGCGTACGACTTGCATATGCCACGACGTATTCCGGAAACCCAAGTTTGCGCTTCGCAAGGACAGCGCCGAGGCCAACATCGCTGGCGTCCGTGTGTACTTCTGTAGGGGCCGTAGGGTCGTAGTGGCGTACGTCAACAAACTACGGAGCTTTGCGAAAGCGTCATCGCACTCTGACGACCACGAATTGAGGGGCCCGTTGCTGCCAAGGAGCTTCGTCAGCGGCGATATAATAGTCGCGAAGTTGCGGATGACGCGCCGAAAGTAGGAGCATAGTCCTACGAAACTGCGCAGTTCTTTGACCGACGTAGGTTTGGGGAACTCTGACACGTCCCCGAGCTTGGCTGGATCGGGGAGAATTCCGTCCTTGGACACGACGTAGCCCAGTATTGTCAGCTGCCGTGCTGCAAATCGGCACTTCTTTAGATTCAGTTGTATCCCGGCGTCGCTCAAACGCGTCAACACATCCCGTAGGCGTTGAAGATGCGTGGAGAAGTCCGGGGCGAAAACTACCACGTCGTCGAGGTAACACAGGCACGTGTGCCATTTCAAGTTGCGCAGAACGGTATCCATCATGCGCTCAAAGGTCGCGGGCGCATTACACAGCCCAAACGGCATGACGTTGAATTCGTACAAGCCATCCGGCGTGACAAAGGCCGTCTTCGGTCGAGCGTCATCAGCCATGGGGACTTGCCAGTACCCTGAGCGCAAATGAAGCGATGAAAAGAATTCTGCTCCTTGCAGGCTGTCAATGGCGTCGTCTATTCGAGGTAGGGGATAAACGTCCTTACGGGTGATCTTATTTAGTCGTCGGTAGTCTACACAGAACCGCACAGAGCCGTCCTTCTTCCCAACAAGAACGACAGGAGACGCCCACGGACTGTTTGAGGGTCGAATAACGTCGCGGCGAAGCATGTCGTCGACTTGCTCGTTAATTACACGACGCTCTGCTGGAGATACGCGATATGGACGTTGCCGCAGTGGTGGTTGAGCGCCAGCGTCGATGCAATGGGTTACAGTAGACGTGCGGCCGAGAGGAGTTTGTGCGACATCGAACGAAGAACGAAATTCTTCCAACAGGCATAGAAGCTGGGAACGCTCGACCGACGTAAGGTTGTCAGCAATCGAGGAACGAAATACATCAGCGGATGACGTATGAGATGTGGAAACAGCGCTGAGCGTACGGGAGCTGGCGCTGTGCGTGTCACCTGGTGCGTCCATAAGTTGTGCGTCTTCGAGGGGTTCCGCTCTGCCGAGACATTCCCCTCGCACCGACGTAACCATGAACGGTGATGGCTTGGTCACAAAAATATCCGTGTCGCCCTGAGTGATTTCCACGGTCGCAAATGGCACCAGCAAGCCTTTCCTTGTGAAAACGCGGTCACATGGAGAAAGAAGTGCAACGGCGTCGCAGAGACCGGTGCAATAGACTGACACAGCCGTTGACGAATTCGCAGGAACTGTGATGTCGTCTTTGACGAATACCTTGGTCGCAGCCGATGAATTGTCTGCCAGCGTCAAATGTGAGAATGGTGACAGCTCTAATTCGGCTGGTGCGCAATGAATGACGGCGTCGTGGCGGGCGAGAAAATTCCATCCCAGGATGACGTCGTGAGAGCATGAAGAAATTATGATGAATTCGACGGCGTACAGAGCGTCCTGAATGATGACACGGGCTGTGCATACCGCCGTCGGGTGAATACTTTGGGTGCTGGCTGTACGGAGGGAGAGCCCGGAAAGCGGCGTCGTCACTTTTCGTAGCAGGCGGCTTAGTTTAGCATCCATAACAGATACGGCGGCTCCAGTATCGATAAGGGCAGAAGCGCGAACACCGTCCACAAAAACGTCTATCACGTTCGATGGTCTTCGCTGAGGGCTTTCGCAGTTCGATAGCGTCGCAGCCCTTGCCTCGTGGAGTGCGACGACTAGTTTTCCTGGGCACATATATATGTGTGTGTGTGTGTCTGGCTGGCTGGACGACCGAACCCGAAGACAAGCGAAAGAGATGAGGATGGGACCGGATATCGCTATCGCGTTCATCTCATAAAGGCCAAGCTTAAGGGTCCCCGAAACTTTGAAACTTTTTTTTTTCAATTGAGGCTGGCACAAAAATAGGAAATAGGCAGATTAAAACAACACAAACGGTAACCATAGGGGCACGCTGTCTGAAGGTATTCTGGCTAGGAATTTTAGAATAGCAGGAAAAAAACGAACTCCACTCAAATTTGGAGGGGGGGCGCATATGACAACAGCCCTGCAATTAGATAGTTTGCATACCATCATGGCATCTGATGGTGTTATGTGAGTTACACCATGGAACATGCCAGGCAGCTATTAAACGTGGGCCGTTATGGCTTCTGAGAAAAAGAACGGGTTTTTATCTTTTGAAGCGATACTATTTGTCTCTTTGCACGGCACTTCCAGGCAGTAAACCGCATTTTCGAAGTCGCTCTCCAAACCGTTTAGAGGAGGCTGCAACGACCACACGGCATCGCAGCTCCCATTTGGAAGTCCCGTTCACGGCCGCTGAATGAAAATATTTAGAAGTCATGACCAGTTCCGGGCGAATACGCAGCTGGAGAGTAAATGAAAACGTTGCCGCCTAGTGGCACACCTCCGAACCGACGACTAATGCTCATGATGATGGTGATTTAACCCTTGCGGTAGCTGAAGTTTTTAACATATACGTGGACACCGTATTAGGGCGAATTCCGCGCAAAGATGGCAGCAACAAACATCATAAACACTGATACTCGATATGGAATCATTCAAACCGTCGTGAAACGCCAAGAGAAACGCTACGCGCGTCGTGTCTTCTCTCTAGCCTGGGCGTTAATTCTCACACGGCGAGCGGGGAACGCAGTGCGGCAGCCAGGCGAGCGTGGAAGAGCTATTTTTCATTATGGATGGATGCTATGAGCGAGGCTTCCCCGCCACGGTGGTCTAGTGGTTATGGCGCTCGACTGCTGACCCGAAGGTCGCGGGATGGAATCCCGGCCGCGGCGGCTGCATTTTCGATGGAGGCGAAAATGCTAGAGGCCCGTGCACTTAGATTTAGGTGCACGTTAAAGAACCCCAGGTGGTCAAAATTTCCGGAGCCCTCCACTACGGCGTCTCTCATATCATGTCGTGGTTTTGGGACGTTAAACCCCAGATATTCTTATGAAGAGTGATGCTTGGGATAAAGCCACCATCTCGCGGTGTGGTAAAGCGTTGATGAAATTACGCTTCTGTAGGAAACGCGCCGAATGGGAGCATGTTTCTTTTTCTCAGCCTGGTGACACATATGAAGCCACCCCATTATAAAGGTGACACTCATAGCAACCATACATCCATTCAAGGGCACTGTGAGAGGAAAGTGTGCAATATAAAAGGCGCGTTCATTTAGCCTCCGGCATGTGTGGCGCTAGCTCAATGGGCTAAACGCCCGCCTGCCATCGTCGCGGACCGAGATGTCATGTCATGAGCGAGATGACCGAGATTTTCGTGACGGAAATATATGTCATGAAAGTGTTGGTGGGCCCCGGTATAAACAACTTTCGTTTTAAAAAAGTCCAGCCAGTTCTACACAGTGAAAACTACCGAAACTGTGCAGCAGTGTGAAGGATTCGACTGCGTCTGTTGACGCTTGGCTTGCGTTTCTCTGAATAAAAGCTGCGTGTTCACCTGTCTTTGTTGGCGCTCGGCTGCCGTCTGTGTTTTACCGAAGATGACGTTTACCTCGCATTCACTGGCGTTCTCACTCCGTTTCCTCTTCCACAGATCTGCGTTAACTTCCGGTGCTGTCGTTTCGCTGTGGCTTCGCTTGCTAGGACCACGGCCGCTGATGGGCGGTGCCCTCACTGTGGGAAAGTAACTGCCACATAATGTGGGCATGCCTGATGAATCATTCCCTTTTCCGTACTATTCTCCTAATAGAAAGGCATGGTAGGAAGCCCTACTCATTCGCAGAGGAGTGCAGTTTCAAAGGGCTCTAGTCTAACAGGCGCCGGGAGCAGCCTCGTCCACCGGGATAGTGCAATAAGAACCACGCCAAGTAAGGGGCCTTTGGGGCCTGCAGATTCTCCTTTTATTGAATGCAAGTTTTAACACGAAAGTGTTTTATGCCGGGGTCCACTAAGTACATCCGTCACGGACATGACGTTGATAAAATGAACGCGAACGGGTGAGAAAGAAAAAAACCAAGAAAAAGATCCCCCGGTGGGAATCGAACCCACGACCTTGCGACCGCGACGGCAAGCGCCCGACACCTTACCGACTAAGCTAACTCGGCAGAGCACACGGCGCGAACGCGCCTTATGTCTTTCAGACATTCTATTTCGCACGGTGCTCTCTGTTGGCGATGTAGGTAGGCGGGGCATAGCGGGGCGGTGCCGCCGTCTGTGATAGGTGAAAAGAACTAATGGTTCACGATCGACATTTACTAGCGCTAGGTCATGGTTAAAACGTCTCGGTGTGCGTCGGCGCGCTGGCATCGCCGAGGCAGCCTTGACGCAGTTCGTTCTTTGCCTTTCGCTTCGTGTTATCGTGCGTCGGCTCATCGGAGTAGTGCAGCTTCCACATGCACCAACGGGATTTCTCCGCCGCCGAGTGCTTCGATTGCGAGAGCACCGACTAAGAAAACTGCTGCAATACGCGTTGCAGAAAGCGCGCGAATTTGACGGGCGAATGTCGTGGCTTGGTGGAACGAGACCAGCGCCTGCGAGACAGAGGCTAGCGGGACAGACGCGTTTGAGGCTCAGGCTACGGACCTCTACCTCCCGTGTTGTTCAAGCGCAGTGTGTGGTAGTGTATTCATGAGCGCAGGCGTGAGTCACCCATTGCTAGAAAGGGCACACCGTGCCGTTTCTCTCCTTAATTGACGACGCTTTGAAGAAGTGCATACCGGGTACCAGTTTTGATTATGAGATTGTTGATATCATGCTTACGCGGGATTCGCGATTCGCTGTGTCCAAATATGTGTTCACAAGGTCAGCTACCACAACGGTTTAATCATGATCATGGGCGTTCGTCGTCACAATAGATACATGCCGTCAACATGGGTGCATCCACGACAAACGGCGCTATAGCGGCCAAACACGGATAGACATTGTACAAGCTCTCATATATCATTACACAATAAGCACTACTTCTGTGAAGACACGTTTCACTTTCGTGTTATACCGATTCATATGACGGAGGGATCAGCCATGTGTTTTTCACACACACACACACACACACACACACACACACACACACACACACACACACACACACACACACACACACACACACACACACACACACACACACACCCTCAAAGAAAAGAGATGCCAGGACAGGCCGATTAGCACTTGGGCGAGACTCGAGTTCAAGGGCAAGGAAGTGCTGGGTTTCGAAACATGAAGCCATTTGGTGCTGATGGCCGGAAGGAAATCCGCATTTGTAATGCAGTGGCGTCCTCTCTTGACCTAGTTTGGTGTTGAATTGGACTATAGCGCCATCTATTTTCCCATTATGCTATTTGCTTGACACTGAGATCCCTCGTTTCATCTGCTTTTTGTGCTATGGGCGTGACACCAAGCGGCGACAACAGACAGCTCCAGACAAGAGACCGGGCCCCTGAAGTGCTGCGCACCTAAAATTTATAGCTGTAGCAATTGGTGAAGTTTGGTGACCAGCAGAGCTGATGGGCGCAAAACGCATTTGTGATTTGTAGGAGGGATACGTGAATGTATTCACATTAGGTTGATTGTTTGACTGCCAGGAGAGGAAGATGGAACGGCAGTTGTGATCTGCGCTATGGGCCTGTGGCGTGACGACGACGAAAAAGAGCAAGCGCGGCAAGTGGCTCGACCGTACGGAGTATGGAACGATTTCAACGGCAGCTTCCTGACCGGCGGTTCGGGTGGCATCGTTTTTAACCCGGCCGTCTTGCAGCCATGCCGACATGGTGAGCCTGATCTGCCGCTCTTAACTTGGCTTTTCGACAGGACAACCTGCAGCTGGGCGATGCCCGCTCAGTGATTGATATTAATTCGGTGACCGGCTGCATGCTACCGTATCGGCCTGGCACATTACCTGACCTAAGGACATGGAGCCTGGGTGCCCGTGGCTTGCTACCACAGGGCAACCACCACCATATCAGCTCGTGCCTGCGACTGGCCAGTGACATGAACTACAGTGACCTGGTGTCCTGCCGACCTGTTGTGCATTTGTACCATTTCAACATCACGGCCTGGTGCAGGCATCTCGAGAGGCGGTGGTCTCCGGACTGCCTCGTGGTGGGTTCACGACGACAAACCCCACCGCAGCGATGACGACACACTGGCGAGTGGAAGGATGTTTTGTGTCTCGGTGCTTAGGACTTTGATACATTTGGAGGATAAATGTCAGTGTTCTGTTCCTCTAGCGGTACACTTATAAGATCTTATAAGATAGAGTATCTGTTGTCTGCACACAACACTGGAGTGCCATGTCACTTCTTAAGGATCCAAGGCTCACATATATCCATTTTTCACCACCATGAGAAGGGTTCAGGTATCCACCACTAACATCTATAATGAGGAAATCACCTTCCACGTGTGCGCAGACATCACAAGACGAAATGCATGTATCTAGATACGTTAGCGGCTGTGGCAGCGTAGGTATGCTTTTCTGGCGTGGAGCATCGCGTGTGAACTCAGCGAGAACGGACTAGGCAGAGGGGTGAAGAAGCAGTTGATAGAGAAGATGCAACCAAAGCAGCAGAGAGTGAAGCGTTAGAGGATGAGAGGCAGCTCCGATACCTTCACCTTAAGCGCAAGCTTCAGGAAGAGATTAAGAGTAAGCCATGTGCGGCCACAGCACTCGCACAGTTGGCAAACACCTGATGTCCGAGCCTGCAAAAATAATTTCCGCTGTTCGATGTGCGGCGCGACGACTTGCGTGCGTATTTGCAGGTGCTTGAACACGTCGGTACTCAGCAACATCGGCCAAAAGATAAATGTGGTGTTGTAGTAAGCACGTATTTAACTGTCGAGGCAATCACTGCCATTTAGGAAATGACTGATGAGGAGGCACTGGGCTGCTACAAAGTGAAAAAAGCCCTACTTTAGCGCTTCAGATTCACTGCGCAGGGATATAAAGACCATTCCCGGCCCGCCCGAGCAGACGATCGTGAAGCAAGAAACACTCAGCAGCAAGGATCTCCATAAACTTCGATAACTGGATCGAGCTTGCTGTAGTTCCCAAACATTTGGCGGTCTTCGTTATTATATAATTGTCCAGCAATTGTTACTCTGCAGTCAGCTGAAGCTTGCAGTCTTCCTCAAAAAGAGAATGCAAAATCCCTGACTCCCTTTCAGACTGCATCGGCCGCTTTCTCGAAGCTCATAGCGTTAAAACAACGGGAATCGCGGACGATGCGGACGATGTAATACACCCGTTTTGTTATATTACAGAACAAACATACGAGTTGCTTTGTTTGTCACTGCAAACGGCATGATGCTCCTGATAGTCGTAACGCGCCCAAGCTGTCTGTGAAGTGCAAGACATGAGGGCGTCGTGGACACAAATTGATCCACTGGAATGATCACAGTACAGGAAAATTTGTATCTTATGCTACCATATATTTCGGGAAAAAGCAGTATTTCTTGACATGGCTTAGCCCATGGATGAGAAATGTGCATCGGTCGAACGCTCCAAGAAGTGGCAGAATAGTAGCACCTATTGCTGACACAGTCTTGCGAATGTTGTTGAATATTGCGCGATGTTTCAGAACGTTTGGTCCATGTTGTCAGATGTTCCTATACATTCAAGAACGTTCAAATATGTTACTCCAGCGATGTATGAGGTAACGCTGCATCTTTAAGGTAAATCAACATTGTCATATCTGGACAGATGTTGGCCCATATTTTACCACATGGCTCAAACATAGCAGCCGCAACTGCGGATATTGTCTGCAATACTGCTCTTATTTTCGTGGTATGCACAAATTTAAGATTTCTCAGCTGCTTACCCATATTAAATATGCCATTGGTTCACTGCTGGCCATACTGAGAGCACGCGTACACGTGCATCGTGCATCTTCAATCTAAAGTGCTCTAATACCATGTGTTAATTATGAACTTGCAGAAATTATATACTGATTTTGGCGCTGTGGCGCCGCAGGGGCAAGCGGCATCAAAAAATGAAACAAAAAAAGGGAGCCTTCACTGATCAGCGGCAGTCCTACGGTTACCGAAATCGTTGACGGCCATGCGCAGAGGCTTTCTGGCTTTCCCGCGGAATGTTATTGGCGCTGTATTCGACCTTCTTGGCGCTCAGCTGAAGATTTCGCACACTGTCTTAAAAAAAGGTGGATCGTTTTTTTTATGGATTTCAATATATGTAACATCATTTAGTTCACATCACAACACTTCCATTTCCTTAAAGACCCTCGAGGGGGTATTAGACGAGAGGTTCGTTAATATATAAAGTTAACTTTTGCCAAAAGCTTTCATGTTGAAAAATAAGAACACACTTGATCGAAAAATCTTCTTAGATATGCAGCGGTGACGACGTTATGAGGCAGGTCATTTCAGTTTTCTGCAGTCTCTATGAAGAAGGACATAGAAAAATTTGTCATTTTAATCCGTGCCCGGACAACTTCAAGTGGATGACTAGTGCGCTGAAATATGCGGGCCGGTCGACTAATGTATTGTTATATGGCATTGGGCGACGCCGAAAAAGAAAGTCAGAGTTCCTTCATTGAGCAACATGCATTAGTGTTGGGAGTCATCACGGCTTCGGCGTGCCTACAAGCACCATCTCTGATGCCCGACAGAAACAGCGGGCGGCCTCGAAGATGACCTATGGTTGCTATGTGCCGGGTAGAATGTGGAGAGAGCGACACTTAAGGCCTCAGGTTTGATGTTGCACGGGCTTCAATTATCCAAGAGGCGCGTGATGTACCGGGGGGGGGGGGGGGGGGAATTGGACGCTCGACTCGCATCGCGGTACGACGCATATAGGGCGTCGCCCAATTATGTAGCTTTATAGCTTCGAATAAGCTAGTTCTATAATTTGACTACAGCGCATCCCTATAGAAGAGGGCGTGTTTTTAGCTAGAATTGACCGACAGATGTCCACGCAGCTTGACGCAAGGGGTAGCAGTGTAACAGTTTTTAGGTTCGTTGATGATTTTATTGTGTTTTTTAAATGTACGACTAATCATTTCAATGATCTGTGTAATGACCTTGTATCATTGATACGTAACTGTCTTTGTCCCTTGGTTGTGACTGTGGAGCAGCCTGCAGATGGTGTCATCAGATTCCTTGACGTATCGCTCACCCTTGCAGATGATCTAATTTGCTGGTGTTACGAGCCCAGGGCAAATAAGTCGTTATTGGCGTTTAACTCGAGTCACTCTAAGCTCGTTAAAAGGGGCATCGTAAAAATGTGTCTCAAAAATGCCCTCAGTAAGTCCTGTGTGCACATGCTTGACGAGAGCTTTAGGCAGCAAGCTTCACGTTTACAAACAGCAGGGTACCCGACCTACCTCATAGTTGCAGTAGCTGAGTGTTTGCTTAAAGAATCTAAAGGTATGCACTGTAATGCCAGCCCCAATGATCGCCCCACGCCTGAAAATGGAAACGTGGCAGTTGTTCCGTATATCCATCAAGTATCGCACAATCTCAAAAAAATAGCCGCCAGAGCTAACACCCGTGTTGTCTTTTCCGCCCCGTTTAAACTCAGTAAGTTGTGCAAGAAAACTAATCCAGATAAGACAGCTCAGTCTGAATGCTCCATTAAGCAGAGAAAACATTTTGTGCAGTGTGTGACTAACGTTGTATACCGCATTCCTCTGTCTTGTGGCCGTGCTTACATTGGGCAGACTGGCCTCTGCCTAAATGTCCGGCTTGGAGAGCACTGTAATAAAGTGGGCAACTTCCCACCTGACGGCTTCCTGGCGCAACACTGCCATGCTTGTGCGTGCAAACCGAACTTTGAGGGAACCGTTGTCGTCAGTAGGAACCGGTCCGAAATTATTAGGCTGATCATTGAAGCCGAGCAAATCGATTTTCTTGGAGACGCTTGTGTTAGCAATCCCTCAATGTCCCTGAGTGCTAAAGAATTACACTTTCTGCGCATGAATAATTCAATGTGCTTGTCATTGCCTGTGCACCCGGTTTATCTATATCGTGAGGTGAATTTCCTTGTTTGTTATAAAATTGTTCTTTTTTATGAAAGAGTGTTCACGTGACTGTCGTGCGCAAAACTGGTATATGAATCGGCAGGAGAATGAAATAAACCATTGTTGTTGGTAGCGCCAGTGTGTGTACGTATCTTCCTTCTGTCCGTGTCCTCGTATGCGCTCAACTCATTCAAGTAAGGCGTGAAAGATTGAGGTACGATACCTCACGTCGCCCAGTCAATGCTTATCAAAAACTCCAGCAAAGAGTGACTCGGGAACTCAAAGCCATCAGCGCAACCAACTCCAATCACCTCAAACCATCAGCTTCATCGCCGAGCAGTGAAATGCCTGGAAGTGAAGGTGAGAAAGATTCCGAACCGCCAGTGGTCTTCATCACCAATGAGACACTGATCTAATCAACTCATTGATCTACATCATGACTGACATAGCTGAACACGTCCTCACGGCACTTTGCCTGACAACCACCAAGAGGAAGAAGTATGCCAAAGTCATCGAAGCCTTCGACAGTCACTTCGTCGTCAAGAAAAAAAAAACATCATCTCTAAGAGAGGCCTCTTCAATCGCCGCATAATAGATGAATGTGAACCAATGACAGAGTTCATCACAGCTCCGCATGGTTTAGCTGAGTGGTGCGACTACGGCGGCTCAAAGAACGAATTAATTCGTGACAGGATTGTCGTTGGCGTGCGTGACAAAAAGTTGACCGTGAAAGTTCAGCTTGACCAAGGCCTGACACTGGAAAAAGCAGTACCTTGCGCTTAAAGGTTCGATGAAGTCCTCAAGCACCAACCGCATATTCATACTGCTGGCTCCACAGAAGGGACATGAGGATGATGTGTGGGTTTTAATGGCGCAACGACCATGGTTGGCCAAAGAGCGCCATTAACAGTCATGACAAAGCAGCAATGATTCGTGATTTACAATATGTAAGGGATGTGAGCTCAACTATTTAGTGTTATGTGGCTGTGAACAGGCCTAAAATTCCACGCGCTATGGCGGCTAAAACATATAATTTTTAAAATCATGGGGATAACGTGCGATGTGTGTAGCGGGATTGAATGGCAGTGCTCGTGGTGATAAATTTATGGTGTAGATATATAGCAATAGCACGAAGCCCTCGTCACGGCATTGAGTCCAAGGGCCGCGAGGCAGGTGCTAAAAAGCGAACTGCTACTTGTACCAAAATAGCGTGAAATTTTGGACCACATCATTGATAAAAACGGCGTGCGTCCAGACGAGGGTATGATTAAAACCACCGGTAAAATGAAGGTGCCAACCAACGTGACAGAGATCAAGCGCTTCCTCGGGATGACCAACTTCATGTCTCGGTTCATTCCGAATTTCGGTGACATCGCGCACCCACTGACAGAGCTCTTGCGCAAGTCCAACCAATTTGTGAGATCTCGCACAGCAGCAGGCTTTCCAAGAAAGAAAAAAAAGCCTTCATATCACGACCTGCCCTAGCTCTTTATGACCCGAGGCAACGACTGATTGTCTCATACGACTCCTCAAGCAACGGTGTGGGAGCAGTTCTGTTCCAAGAAGACTCCCACGGCAATCGGCAGCCTGCAGCCTACGCTTCAAAAACGTCAATCTCACCTGAAGCAGGTTACTCTCAAACTCCGAAAGAAGTTGTCGTAATAACATGGACATGTGAGAAATTCAGGAACTACCTCATCGGGCTTCACTTCAAGATAGAAACTGATCACAGGACTTTAGTTCCCATCTTTTCCGCTAAGCCCGTCGAGAGCCTAACACCCAGACTTAAGCGTCTTTGTCTACGCACGTTGCGGTACGACTACGATACCACGTTTATACCAGGCAAGCAGCTCATCAGAGCCAGTTCTCTCGCTTGTCCGCCACTCGCAACGCAGAACCCAGGAGACATCTCAGGCGAAGTATCAACTAACGCAAGTGTCGTAGTAGGCCTTTTGTCGTCGGAGGTGGCAAGCCTCGGGAAACTTGTCCTGGCGCAGAAGCGCGATCCGACATCTAAAGCTATAGAAGCCTTTACCAGAAACGGGTGGCCAGCGCACAAGAGCAAGAAAGACTGAAATACTTCCGTGAGTAGTGACCATTCAAGAATGAAGTCACAGTAACGACGGCGTCTCATTAATGGGCCACCGACTTGTCAATCCTCAACGCTTACGGAAGGCAACACTGAACGCCTTGCTTTAGGGATATGCGGGAGACGTCAAGTGCTCGTGAGTTGCCCGACAAACGTGCTGGTGGCCTGGGACCACTATGAACATTTAACGCTTGATAGAAAAGTACCCCAACTGCATAGAGCATCGACATGAAAAGAACGAACCGTGATTGCCAACGGCACTCCTAGACGGACCCTGGCAGCGGCTCGGTGTCGATCTCTTGTAGGCGAAAGTTTCCAAATATCTTTTAGTGACTGACTACTGCTAGCGCTACTTCGAGATTACACTCCTCGAAGATCAGCGTCCTGCAACAATCATACAGAAAATGAAAACAATCTTCGCGCGCCCCGGCATTCCAAATCGTGTTGTATCTGGCAACGGGCCACAGCTTCATCCCCGCAATACATCCGAGTTTTCGAAATTCGTGAGAGAGTGCAGATTTAAACACATGACATCAATCTCGAAGTAGCCACAGAGCAACGAATTCGCCAAGGCGGCAGTGAAAATCGCGAAACAGAAGATAGCCAAAAGAGAGAGAGAGAGATAAAAGCGAAGATAGCCAATGCAGCTGACACATATAGGGCTCTTCCGGCGTACCGTGCAATACCTCTAGAGAACGGCTACAGCCCAGCAGAGCTACTTTTTGGCCGGCGCGTTCGCACCTCAGTTCCGATTTCTCTTCACATGCTGAAGCCGACGCTCGCAGGCAGTCAACGACTTCAAAAAAAAAAAAAAACTGAGCAAGGAGCCAAGCAGCGCCAGGAAGGGAAATACGTCGCCACGGGGTCCGTCATTTACCGGTCCTAACCCATGGCAGCAACTGTGGATAAAAGGCATCAAATACAATGGTACCGTCATAAGACAGGCTGACTCGCCACGTTCATACTGGAACTAATGCTAAACGGGCAGTGTCCGCCGCAACAGAAGACACCTTGTCAAAGACAGCGCAGGTGTGGCGTTGGACAGTCATCCGGCAACACTGGACATACCATCTCTTCTGTCTGGTCAGGTTCCAGGTATGAAGCAATCGGTAACGACGCAGTCAACATCTAACGTGCCATCACCCTACGTGACCGCGCACACGAGAACTGTGCGCCCTCTTGCCCGGTTCGTTAACTGAATGGGGGATATGTAGTGTCGGGATTCATCATGGCTTTAGCGTGCTTACAAGCGCCATATCTGATGCTCGACAGAAACAGAGGATGACTTCGAAGATGCCCTACGGTTGCTATGCGCGGCATGGTATGTGGAGAAAGCGACGCTTAAGGGATCAGGTCTCAGGTGGCACGGGCTTCAAGTATCTAAGAGGTGCGCGATCTACCTGCGGGAATTGGAAGCTCGACTCACATCGCGGTACGACGCGTATAGGGCGTCGCCCAGGCATGTAGCGTTAGATCTTTGACTAAAGCAGTTTTTAATTCAACTTTACAGCCCATTACTATACAGTGTGTTCAAAATAAACTTTATGCTTTTCTTAAAATTAAGCACTGGGAGGAACGTGAAAAACACCTTTGCAGATAAGATTTTATCCAGGGGGACACAAAGTGAGAGAGAATTATCGATGTCAGCCACCCAGTTAACTAATATTTATTAATGTATTTTTAATGAGTGCAGCAAGCGGGCATCTTTGTATAGAAAAGTTGGAGACAGTCACGTTTCTACACAGTTCCACTTCGATTAATTCTTCTAGCATGTCTGTGTCCCGAGATATCCCGCTGCAAAGTTTAATTCTGGTTTGCAAGATTACGCACGCAGGACAGTGAGCATGATTACGCACGCAAGACATTGAGGCTCCACCCCGATGTGCCGCGGCAGTTGCGTGCTGCGTTACATCTGAGAACGGGCAGAAGGCATCGGCAAAGATGATAATGGTTACCCTTTCTCTACCGGCTGGCGATAGCAAGCAATGACTGCTCGTCACATCAGGAAGGAGCATTGCGCCGATCCTCACAGTCTTACATCCGTACATTACTCCTTTAGAATGAGTGCTTACCAACGAGCTCAGCTCTCCGTTATTCTCTGTTAGCCTTGCGACAATGCTCACTGTCTTGCGTGCGTAATGATGCGAACAGTAAGTAAACTTTTCAGCGTAGTATCTCGGGGCACAGATATGATAGGACATTTATTTCAAGTGGAACTGTGTAGAAACTCGACTACAGGGCTGGGCAGTATCGCGTTACAAGAGTATCGCGATAGTATTTCAGAGATACTTTCGAGTATCTGTATTTCTCTATCGAGATACATTTGAAAAATGCATTTGTATCTCAGTAGCGAAATACTTTTACGATGTATCGTTCGTATCGCGATAATATGCAGGACACGAGTATCCCGTTACATTTTTTTTTGTCGGAAGGGAGTTGAGGCGTGTTTCCAAGGGGGGAATGACGTTTTTTTTGTTTTTTTTTTTGTGTCAAAACAAGCAAAGGCGCGCTGCCGGTCGCCGACAGAAAGGGCGGCGATGGTTTTTCTTCATGCGCAGAATGGCCCATGTGGTAAAGCGCGCGACGCCACAGATCGCAGAATCGCGGAGACAATGTTGTCGGCCTCTGCTGACGAAAGTCGCGGTCTGTCAAGGCCAGTGCAGCATGCCTAATTTTTTCTGGTGGCAAGCCATTACTTCGTGACCCCCCCGCGCGGATACCGCCTTGGAACAGAGGCTTTGCAATGTTTCGCGTGCGCTTAGTTCTCAAAGCGGCGGCAGTTCGAAAAGCAGTTCCCGTTGTCGCGGCGGAAGTGATTAGAAGATGGCTATCTTTGTCGCGCTTTCAGCCACCGCTCCAGTGTGTCGGGGTGCGTTCCTAATTGATCACAAACGTGAAACGGTCTTTTGCGGTACCAGGCGCCCCCACCGTCGGAGCCGACATGGCCTGTTTCGGCTTGCGGAAATGGGTGCTGGTAGCGTCGGTGGTGGCAACAGCTTTATTGAAGGGTGACCCTGTCGGCCAAGGCGACGAGTGCTTGCTGTAGTTTCTGGTACTCTGAGCAGCTGTCGCTGTTTCAACGTCTGTTTAGAGAGCTGGCAGGAGCGACTTAGGAGGGCTCAAACCCTCTCACCCCTAAACAACGTGATTTTAGGAAGCCAATGTATGAATTGTGCAGTTTTGACGCATTGGGTTCCATTGCGCTTAGGTAATTATGGCCGGCCTATGTGGGCAGTGGAATTAGCCGTCTGACCCGGTGCCGACCGGGCCAGACGGCTGAAAATTCCGAAGATGGGGACCGACTTCGGCTTCTGAACGGTCAGAACAACTCACGTGAGGGCGGAAGTGTTTCGGCATCTCGATTACCCGAGAAGAGATATCGCCACGCTGCAGGGCTATCCGGGTATGAAGGCGGTATTTATTCACTATAACGCGATTTTGTGATCGTCTGTAGCAGTAGAGAGACTTTTGTTCTGTCGCGAGTCTTGTGCTGAGGCCGAACCGACGCTGTCTAGATGACAGCCTATTTGAGATGCTCACACAGTAATTTTCTCAGCAAAGCAGAGTTTATGGGCAAAATAAATGTATACTTTTTCTCAGTTCACTGGTGTTCATTAGTGATTCGAGTGATTTGCTTAAACTGTGCTATTTCTAGCATAGCTCATTTTATTGTCACCAAGTATGCCGATTTCGGTGTCCACTGCTTGTTACTCTTGCTGTGAAATAGCGTACTTTTTTATTGCAATTGATATGTGCACTTTGTAATTATTACTAATTAGGTACTTTATAACACCCCCCCGTCTGTAATGTCTTAATGACGTTGAGGGTGCTGTAATAAATAAATAAATGAACTGAAAGTATCAATGTATCAATGCGCTGCAACTTTAATTACAATTAACATTATGGTGCACTTATAAATGTCATTGCGGAGTCTGAGCATCCTTGAAATAAGAAAGAAAGTATTCCAGTATCTGTATTGCTGTATCTGTATTCCAGAATACTTTTTTCGTCCTAACGCTAAAGTATCTCCGAAATACCCCGTTACACTAAAGGCAAATGTATCTCAGTATCTGTATTTTAGGCTTCCAGTCCATGTATTTCGATATCTGTATTCCGCAATACTTTTCCGAGTATCTCTGCCCAGCCCTGCTCGACTTGCTCCAACTTTTCAATACAAACATGCCCGCTTGTTACACTCAATAAAAAGCTATTATTCAATCTTAGTTAATTGGGTGGCTGACTGCGATAATTACTGTCTCACTTTCTGTCGCCCTGGAAAAACTTATCTGCAAAGGTAGTTTTCACGTTCTTCCAAGTGCTGAGTTTTAGCGCAACCATAAAGCTTAACTTTGAACACCCGGTAGAACATATGTGCCTTGTACGAGCACCACTCCAAAGAGTAACTAAAGACCTGATCGAACCCCTGTCTCCTCGATCAGAAAAGGGTAATTGCTATGTGCTTACCATAATTCACTTTTCTACTCACTGTCTTGATGCAGTAGCATTCCCCAACATTGAGGCTATCGAAGTACCCATGAGAGAAATGGGTCGACTGCTGTCTGTATGTAAAGTTTTTGTACCATTCTATACCATGCCATGGCTAATAAACAGGGCGAAAACTTCGATGGCACGCTGAAGGCCCTGTATGAAAAATATGTCAGGAGAAGCCATGGTCATGGAATCGCGACCTTGCTCCTCGTCTTTGCGGCTTGCTTGTTTGGCATAGGTTTCATAAAGGAGAAAGTGCCTCAGAGCAGGCTGGCCGACGTTTCGATAGGTCGACCTATCTTTATCAAAGGCGCCTTGCGAGGGGTGTCTGAAAACTACTTAATTTAGCACGTGGTTTTATCGACAAAAATGGCATTACACTAGAGACCAACGTATTTAAACTACCAAACTACTCCAGCAACTTCGAAGCAGAAGCAATCGCAATCAGAGAAGCATTAGGAAAAATTAAAAGCATAGATTGTTACAACTGTTGCCTAATTCTAACAGACAGTCTATCTTTCTTAAAAGGTTTCGAAAATGCCCATAATAACAAATGCTTCGTGTACTCTATCAAACAGAATATATTATCACTGCCAACCTAAGACATATCCCTAACATACGGTCAAGCTCATAAAGGAATAACAGGGAACGAAAAGCAGATGAATTAGCTAAAAAAAGCATGCACGAGTGGAGAGAATATTGAGGTGCCAATCGCATCAAAATTTATCAAAAAGAAACTTAGAGAAAAATACATTGACAGATGGAACTCGGAATGGCATGAAATGGGTAAGAGAATATATTGCTACGAATGGGTAAAAAATGTGAACAACCTACCGGCCCATTTTCCACTGGGACATTGGGAAACGCAAGCGGTCTCAGCACACGGACGGTTCCCTTACTACCTAAGAAGATTCGGCATCATCGAAGACTAGGAATGCAAGTGCGGACAAGCGGCATCTTCGTTTGATCATTATCTGACCTCACGTTCAATTACTAAAAATGAAAGAGAAAAATTACAGAAATATTACAGAGCATTGACAAGCATAAGCCAGAAATAATTAAAGACAAAGAACAAATGAACATTATAGAGGAGATAGTCAAAAAAGCCAACCAAAGCATTCTAGCCGAATAATAACAATAATAATAATGATAACAATAATAATAATAATAACAATAATAATAATAATGTCATAATAATGGAGCGTTTGTTGTGCATTGGTTCGCCCCGAGGGCGAAGGAATTAATGCTATAGCAACAAGGTGTAATGCCACGCCAAGAACGGCAAGCAGCTCGAAACTTCCAACGCGTTGCTCAAGCAGAAAGGACGCACGGAACTAACATACACAGGATGAGCGCGAACTAACAACTGTCGCAGCTCGACAGTTAAAGCGCGCTGGCCAAATACAAAGGAGGACGCACGAAACGAACGCCCAAGTATACACAGGATGAGCGCGAACTGTCACAGTTGTAACTTATTTGTTTGTGAGCAGCGCGCTCCTTTCGCAAAAGCGGCCTCTGCAGTGAACGATATGACCTTCGTGCTCTCTGTAACTTGAACGCAAACTTGCGGTGAGAGCGCGAGACGTACAAGATAAGCGCGCGCACAGGAACGACCACGCCCTTTAGAGACACGCGCTCGTCTCAACGCGGGGGGCGACGACATTAAAAGCGCGCTCATCGAGCCCTTCGCGCCATCTCGCAAGTGATAACGAACACACGCTGATGTACCCTGATTTCTGAGTACCGCCACTGGCAAATGGTGTATATAAATAGCACGCCGTTAGTATGGCGAAGAACATGCCGTTTGTGGCGGAGTCGTTTCGCGCTGCGCGCTGGGGATCGAGAGGTCGCAAGTTCGATTCCAGGTGACGGAGCTTTTAGTCTTTATATTTTACAACGTCATATCCGTGGCGGAAATGCGTGAGTGGAGCCGTGGTGGACCCCGGCATAAAGCACTTTCGTGTTAAAAAGAAGAAATGTTCGAAGTATCTGTGTCAAACGCATGACGCTATGGGGTTTGCGTGGCATTCCCTGGGAAGAATCACACCGCTCGGCTGCTGCGTATGAACTGCTTTTATTTTTACCTTTATTTCCAAAACGCCTCCTGTTCGCGAAGGCGTGGTCCATGCGCTGCGTCCTTCGTGAGAAAGAAAATGTAACCTAATACGCCTTGTCGCTCGGGCCGCGCGGCTGAGTGACCGGAGGCCGGTGCTTGCGAGTCCCGTAGCGGCGGCACGCCTATTTGCTGGGAGCGGCAGTGCGTCGCTTGTAGAATACCACAAAACGGTCCTATAAAAACACAAAAGCTAAAAATCTACACAACTGACCTACAAATTCTCAGAGGAAACCGGACCCCCTGAACAACTGGGCGGCTCTTAAGCCTCTCCGAGCAAACACCGTAACTTCGGTGCATTCGGATCAGCGCAACCTCGAACAAAAACTCCTGCCACCTCATTCCTCCTTAGCTCTGAGGAACTTAGACCCCCTGGATACAAGGTGGGCGCATAAAAGCTCCTCCGACCGCCGTATTTGGTGCATATGAGCAGCGCAACCTCGAGCTAATGCGAAATCTTTCAAATACCAAAAACTATGGAGGAAACATGACCCCCTGGTAATGCGAGGTGGGCAATCCTCTCCTGGCGCTGTTCAATCGGTGCACAAGGAGAAGTTCAAAATCAGAATAAAACGTGGTGGCAAATCAGCTCTATAAGACCCCCAGGACCCACCGGTGGGCAAATCAGAGCTACTTCGAAAACCTTTACGAACAAAGAACAATGTAGGTCAAACTATAAATACAGCCCTAAAACATTTAGGAGACTATAAAGGCAATAAAAGAAAATTTTAAATAACAGAACACAAAACAAAAACTTTTTCACCATGAAATCAATATAAAAAAAAGGGGGAAGAGCTGTAAGGAGACGACATTATATTGGATTGAGGAAAAAAAAACCGACCGAAAGCAAATGCTCCCTCTGACTTCTAACACTCTCTTCAACAAAACGAAAGTATTATTATTTCAAATGGTTGTCTATGCTCAGGAACATTCAAACTGCAATTCGCCAAATGAATTTGGAAAAAGAAAGGAAAAAAAAGAAAAAAAAAGAAAGAAAGCACAAAAAAGAAAACAAGAATAGAAGTGAAAAAAAGAAAAAAAAGGATTGCGTAACAAAAAAAAGAAAAAAAAAGACAAAAGAGGAAAAGATAAAACAAAACAAAACAAAAAAGTGAAAAGAATACAGAAGAAAAAAAAACAAAAAAATCATCGAGAGAGAAAAAAGAAAGAAAACAACCAAAAAACAGACTGATGCAAAAGAAAAAAGGAGAAATAAAATCAAAGAAAAAACGAAAACTGTGAAAATGGAAGTATATGCAAAATATATATACATACTATGTTTACTCACGAATGCCAATCTAACTATCGAGGACCATCTGTCACACTTCAAAATTCTCTTGCTCACAATTAAAACCATGAAATTACATCTCTAAAATTCATGAAGAAAGGTTAACCACACTATCACGTCAACCACAGAATATGTAAGCGCCGCACCATTCTCTCACACTTTCAACCACTAGATATCGGTAATGTAATAAAAAAATGAAAAACAAGAATTCAAGAATAATTCAACTTAGATATATTCTCCGCATCTACTACTGACACGTAATGCAAGTCACATTCTACCGTGGTGGGGGGTGGGGGGATCAGTAATCAAAATTTCATTATTTTTGCAGAGCACTTAATCAGTAGGAGAAGTTAAACCAAAAATCAACAGCCTGCCCCCATAGGAAACAAGACAAGGAAGATTCCACGAAGACAAGATTGAAGAGCTGCCACTTTCAAGATTGAGCACCGAAGATTAAACTCTGACACATGTTAGCAGCAAGAAAGCAATGTAAACATGAACAGTAGTTTTTTTTTTGTCTGCTATTCTGGGTTGGAGTCCCGTTCCCCTTGCCCTTCAAAATTTAACTTGGCTCTGCCCTGTTCATTTTTCTTTTCTCATTGGCATTCCCTGCTATGTTATTATGGTGCGGGCCGAGGTTTTATTCTCTTTTGTTTTTTCATAACAACAAAGAAAGACACCCTTCTCATATCACTTAAACTCGACATGTGGGCTTTTAAAAGTACGCCGTCCGCTTTTCCCGCCTATAGTTCCTTCCCCACAATCTTCTGCAGCCTTTTGTGATGGCTAGCCGCGCCGCCCTACTGCTGCTTTTCCAGGTAGCTGGCATAATCCGCTCTCTCCTAGACATAAGACGGTATAGCGCACTAATAACCACAAGAAACCAAAACTAGCCCGATCGTCCACCCTCCTAAGTTACTTTCTTAGACGCGCCGCCCCTGCGGCCTTCCCAGGTCGCTTTCGTACTGCGTTTTTTGTAGTGCCTTTTGATGGCTCTCCCTTTGGTAGACACCCCCCTTTTTTTCATTTTTCTCTCTCTCCTTTTTTCTTTTTCCTCTTTGCAGCTCCCCTGACCCCTGAGCGCCGTTGCCAACTTTCTCAAAATTATGTGGCAAGGGCTACACTTTCTCTCTCGAGTTTTCAGTTTCCAGGCTGGAATCACCAACAGCGACAAGCGCCACCGCTTGGACATGACGTCAACACTAACCCTTTAAAACTACACGCCAAGGATAACAAGGCGCTATTGATCAAGATAGGTCCATCTATCGAAAGGTCGGCCAGCCTGCTCTGAGGCACTTTCTCCTGTTTGAAACCTATCCCACTCTGTGTATCCATCTGTCGGCTCCCTTCTTGACCTTGGGCTACTTGCCTGTTTGGGCATTTCACCTGTTTGTGTTAGTATACCGCAGACACGTGCTTACACCTGTGGGAGTTTCCACAGAGCAGTGGACGCACGAGGTCGTTGATGATGAGAGGCGAACAACGTATACCAACCATGCGGACCTTCGGAATCGACTCGAACAGACATGTAACCTGGGTTATAAGGAGCTTGATAAAGTACGTGAAAGAAAGAAACTTTAAATACGATCGTCATAGCCGACAGAAAAGGCTAAATCTGGTGACAAAGTTCTAAATATTTTACCTACAGACATAAACAAGCTTCTCATGCAGTGCAGAGTCCTTTTTACTGAAGTCAAGAACGACGTTGATTACGCAATTCACTTACGGTAGATCTTCAAGGTCTTTAAATTTAATATGCTGCAAAGTACGAAGAACAGATAATAACGACTACTCGGCTGCAGTCACTACTACAAGTGTTGAAGATACGGAAGAAGTGATCAGTCCGGCTTCCGACCCTGAAGATGGCATTGCAACTTTGAGTCTACGGCCTCAGACGTCAAGATTTCGCCTAACGTACACACAGAACAACTAGAACAAGTCCGGCAGTGGCGCGAACAGTTTACAGACATATTTTCAGACCTGCAGAACACACCACAACAGCTCGAATGTTCTCTTAAACTAGCGTACAAAAACCCGGTTCACGTGACCCAATACCTCTAGCTCTGCCTGACAACATGGAAAAGAGCTACACGAAATGCTTGGTTTCGCTATAATAGAGATATCCAAATCGCCATATCATACACCGACCGTTGTCGTTAAGAGGTGTGACAAAATAATTTGGCTGTGCATTGATTTTTTATAACAGACAAGATGTTGGCTTTTGCCACTGAACCAATTTCCATAATTCATATCGTTCTTGCACCTGCGGGAATACAGCATTATTCTCGAAATTCGATCTCACGAAGGGCTGTTGGGAAGTCCCCATGGCTTCAAATATTCGCGAAAATACAGCCTTTTCAAGCACGTTGGGAACTCTGCCACTTCAAATATACGCCTTTTAGTGTTTGGACGGCCCCAGTGGTTTTTGAACGCCTAATGAGGAGAGTTGTAGGTGATCTATAGAACGTGTACCATTACTTTTACGATGGGGTCACTACTGCTACCACACGGCTCGAACGCCTGGAAACCTTGCGCCATCCAATCTAGAGAATCCGCAGTGCAAACCGTACAATCTAAGCCAGCAAATATAAGACTGGACAGCGTAATATGACATTCCTGGGACATCGCATTGGATAGGCGATGGTAGAACAAATGCTAAATAAGCTGGACAAGATCCTAGCCACCCAGCGCCCTACAACTATGAATTATGTACAATCATATCTCCGTCCAACGGGCTATTACATCAAGTTCATTCAGAACTACAACGGGCTATTACACCACGTTCATTCCGAACTACGTAAGCACCTGACTTCCTTGATCAAAAAACACCAAAATCACATTGCATCGTCGGACCAACAGAAGAAAAATTACACCATCTCCCGCTAAAGGGGACCATGAGGCGATGCGAAGCCGGAGCACTTGCACGATCGCGTTCCGTTGGCGTTCGTTGGGCATGCTACCGACCTCGCGTCGTGGAACGCGAAGAGGGACGCTACGCGCGTCGTATCTTCCGTCTAGCCTGGCCGTTAATTCTCACAGGGCGAGCGGGGAACGCGGTCGACAGGCGGGCGAGAGGGGGGCAGCGTAGGAGAGGAGAGAGAAGGGGAGGGGACACGCATGCGCTCGAGCTCATCGCGGCGTTGCGCAGGAGAGAATTTCGGCATGTCTAGCCCGCGTTTCAGAGGAAAGTGGAAAGGGGGAGGGGAGAGGGGTATGGGAGAGGGAAAGTGGGAGGGGGGAGGTGATTCTTAAAAGGAAGAAGGAAATGAAAATGGAAATTGGGTGTGGAGTGCACGATAACTGTCTCTCAAGTGAGGACACCTCAACCGATACACTCACGGGGGATTGGGGATTAAAGGGACAGTGAGAGTGAAAAGAGTATGGTAAAAGAAGAAAAAGAAAGGTATGAGTGGAAAAAAAAAACAGTGAGGGGGTGGGGGGGCAGGAGAACGGGCGTCCGAGACACCGTGGTGAGCGGCTAGAAAATTCGTTCGACTAGGCCGGCATCCTCGAGAAAAGCTAGTAGGGCCGCAAGGGCTGATCGGCGACGGTGCACGTGGCCGGTGGGATGGAGCAAGTCCTGTAGGGTCGCACACGGCAGTCCGACGAGGCGGTACTTCATGGCGAGCCGCTTCCGCGCAGTGTTGAGAGACGGACAGTCAAACAATAGGTGGCACAGGGTTTCGATCGCGCCGCAATCGGTGCAGTTCGGTGCAGCGGCGCCGCGAAGACGATGCCTGCGTTCCGCGGGCCACACAGAACCGGTCCTCAGGGCAAGAAGAAGCGCGCGCTCGCGGCGAGTGAAACCAGTGTCTGGGATGGGAGGAGGGGGGTGTCCGGAGGCGACCCGTGCGTCAGGATGCTCGCGCACCAGCTCCCGGCGAAGGTTGTTGCACGGCCGCTACATAGAAAAAAACAGGTGCGGCCTGCTGCGTGGCGCCGAAACGGCGTCCGGGGCCTAGTTCTCCTTGCGCCCGCTCTGGCGCCACCACACCGGTCCAGCTGTTCACGGAGAAGCGCTTCGACAGCCGCGTTTGTACGCGCGACACTTACTCCAATCAGGCCGTAGATTACGGGTTTTATAGCTTCACATTACAGGTTGAATATTGAAGTCGTTATTAGAAATGCCAAGAGATGCGCAAGATCTAATGTGGTTTGGCAGGCCTTATCTACAGCAAAGCTACGTTCTGTGCTTGGTTCTGAGGCCGACTGTGGAACGAACGCTTCGATCTCGTCTTTTCACAGGGTGCGAGGAACTTTTGATCTGAGGGCTTTCTCCTGAGCTTTCACAATCACCTGCCCCAACTAGTGCGTCATCACTGCATTCATTCGCCGGCGTTTCCTGGGCTGCGCGTTCTTTTTTTTTTTTTTGCTTGTAGTGCGGATAACCGGGAAACACAGTTGGGACCGCAGTCGGAAGCAAAATCCTAATCTTCGTGTTCTTTTTATAGTCATCCTCAGTGACATGTAATGCACATACCAGCGACCTGTCGCTTGGCTCCCACTTACTTGCTTTCCCTGATGGCCCTTGCCGAGAAATATTCTTCAGCCACGCTTCGCGACGCTGCAGAGCGCTAGGGAATTCGTGGTACTTCATAGTAGCGTCTCTTCTCGCGTTTGAATTGCACAGCGGCACACAACAGCTTCGCGGCATCTCACCGCTGGAAAAAACCGTCCGCCACAGACGCGCACACCAAATAAACGCACTCAGGCGCAAGAAACACGAGGAAAGCTACTCACACACACGATCACACAAAAAAGCACACGAACAACGCATAAATTCCGAGCCGACCACATTGTAGCACCACGGCCGCTGCATAATGGTAGCACGAACTGGCCTCTGCTTTGCGGACCGCGCTAGTGGCGTCCTCACCAAAAACTGCGGCCGCAACTGCGAACTCGACCGGGACGCGCTTGCCCATTGACGGCCACGCGACGCAGCAGGCCGCACCTGTTTTTTTTTATGTAGCGGCCGTGGTTGTTGCGTGCCGAGTCGAACGAGCTGGCGTAATCCGTCAGCGAAGTCTCGGCGGAGTGTGCTCGTTTTGCGAGTTCGTCTGCAGCCTCATTGCCCGCGATGCCTACGTGTGAAGGGAGCCACCTGAAGGACCACATCACAGCCTCGTTCCTGGAGGGCCAGCAGGCTGAGAGCGGCATGCTGAGCAAGAAGGGGGCCTCGTTCCTCCCTCGCGAGCTGGCGGAGGGCAGGTTTCGAGTCGCAGAAGATTGCTGCGCTCGTGACGGCCGGCGAATTGCGCAGGAGGTCTGCAGCCAGCTGGAGCCCGACTAGCTCAGCTGTTGTTGAGGATGCACAGTATCGCAAGCGGCACTGTCGTTCCGAGCTGAGCTGAGGGGCTATGCAGGCGGCCGCGGCTGAGCGATCCTGCAGGACGGACCCATCGGTGAACACCTGCGTCCTCCCGGCCAGGTCCTCATACATCCGCGCCGCGGCCTCCTGAGCAATGGCACTGATGGGGGTGTGGCGTTTGGATCGAATGCCCGGCAGGTGCAAGTTCACTCGAAGGGCACTCGACGGTGAGGGGGTGGCCAGCGCGAAAGGCGTGCGGGGTCGTGAGCCACAACACCGTCGTACACGTCGATAAGTTGGCCGACACGTGAGTTTGGCACAGCACGTAACCGCGAGAGGAGGGGACCTGCATCAGGCGCTCGGTGGAGACGCTGCAAGTGGCACAATGCGCGCAGGTCCGCCGTGAGCGACGCAGGCCACGCACGAGCCTCCGCGAGGGTCTCGGCCACACGAGAGCCACGAGGCATTCCGTGACACATGCGGATGACTCGGCGGTGGTCCTGGTCGATCAGTCGCCACTGTGGCGCCTGGAGTTTGCAGATCGGCAGTGCGTAGTGGATGGCAGACAGAGCCATCGCCTCGTAGATGGTGCAGGCGAAGGCAACGGGGCAGCCGTTGCCGCCTGCGAGTAGTTGGCGCACGGCCGATTCCACGCGACGCGTCGTCTGTCGTACACGTCGCACCGCCGGGAACCATCGGAGGCTATTGTCTATCGTCAGGCCGAGGTAGCGGACGTTGCTACTCCAAACTATTGGTGCACCATCCAGCTGAAGGCACGGAAGACGTCGTCGGGCTTCAGCACGAGGGTGGACGACGAGGGCCTCGGTTTTCGGCGCCGAGATCGCGAGTCCGACGTTTCTCACGAAGGCGGCCACACATTGGAGGGCCTCCTGCATGCAAGCGGGCACCACCGAGCACTTTCGGGTCGGACCACGCACATACAATGCGACGTCATCAGCGTACACCACTGCGCGAACAGGGAACACAGCCGTTTCTGGTAGGCACTTGACGAGCGGCGCGAGTACCAGATTAAACAAAAACGGGCTGAGGACGCTGCCTTGTGGGACGCCACAGCTGACAGATCGCGGCGCACTTGTCGCCCCGCCCACGCGCACAGTAAACGTTCGGTCAGTGAGGAAGGCCTGAACGTAGTTCAAGAGTTTGCCCTCAACACCTAGCGCGCGCACAGCACTGAGGATAGACGAGTGGGGGAGCGAGTCGAACGCCGACTTTAAGTGGAGAGGGAACGTGGAGAGGGGAAGGGGAGAGGGTGAGTGGAGAGGAGGTGTGTGGAGAGGGTATGCGCATGCGCAGTAAGGGTGGTCACGCCGCACACCACCACCACCACCACCGCCGGATTGAGCTCGACCTTAAGATACTTAGCATCTAAAAGCCTTCGCCGTGCTAAAAGGCAAGCTCGGCGCAAGTCCCCTACTTCATACCCTTGACCTCACGAAGCATTTCGGGCTTCACCCGGATGGCTCAAGTACAAGCCCAAACGCAGTGCTTCTGCAGACAAGCGGTGATGATATTTTGCACTCGGTTGTTCACGCTAGTTGCAATCTTCTGACAGGGAAACATGCCGTTCTACAACACAGTGTGATGGATTAGCGCTAGTGTGGGCTGTTCAAAAGTTTCACATTTACCTACGTGGCAAATCACTCATAATTGAGTTGAACCACCGGCCGCTCCGGTACTAGTAGTCAGCCAAGCATATCAACAACAGAGTGTAGTAATGGAGCTTGCTTATTCGAAGAGTACTGCTTTAACATAGAATAGCAAAAGGCTCGGACAATGTAGGGGAGCGGGGATGCTTAAGCCGCATACGCGTGCATGTAGACAAAAGTATGTTCTAATAGATATGCGAATTATTTGTGATGCAAATAAACAGAATCTTGCGTTCATAATGTGCGGTGGATGTTTTGAGTTAATGGGAATTCCATCGCAGAGTCTTTGTTGCAGTTTGTGTGGTAGCTTGCGTTTCATGGATTGCGACATTCCATGCAATTCTTTCGGTTATAGATGACAGCCTCGCACATGCCAAGATACTGAAATCATTAGGATTTAAGCCTGGCCAAAATACAGTCCATTTGCTTAAAGAAGCTCACCACAATCGACAATATATTGCGAATAGAACAGCGCGAGAGCTGTCAAAAGAAGCAAGGCAAGCAAGACGACAGGCTCGAAAGTGAATAAAAATTGCTTTGAACCATGACTAGAAAGCTTGCAGCTCCTAAATAAAATAGTTGAACAGCGTCAGCAGAAGAGCACGTTCACTCTTTAGCTGCCGTCTTACATTAGGCTGAATTATCTCAAACCCATGTTTTGTATTACTTAGGCACCGTTATTTCGTAAGTGTTCGAAGATAACCCGTTGATGATTTTATATTTCATTCCGCATAGGTGTAAATAATAATTAAATTTAAAGAACCCATTTCACCTAATACAAACGCTATATTTGAAGAAAATGATAGCTGTATTATGTGGATACCCCTTTCCGTTACAAATAAAACGGTTCCTCAATGCAGTAAAAAATGGTAGTCGTGTAGAGCTTAAACTGTGCCCTTGTATAAGGAAGGTTGCGACAATAATTTTGTCGCCGATACAAGCCGAAAATGGCAGTTCTGGTCAGCGATATGTGCCTGTGGAGTGAATATGATATAAAAGAAAGTATGCGCGGCAAGCGGCTCGAGCGAATTGAGCGTGCAACAATTAGAACGACAGCTGGCTGACTGGCGGTTCTGATCACGGCGTTCTTAAGCCGGGCGTTCTGCAGCCAGGCGGACCTGGCAAGTTCATGTCATGCTCTGAGCTTGCTCCTTCGGTCGGGCTATCTGCGCGTGTGTGGACCTGGCGAGGCCGATGTTCACTCTGCGCCTGATAATAACCCGCTGACCTGCTACCGTAGGAGCCTGATCCCGCACCTGACCTGAGGAGCATGCGCCTGGGTGTTCGTGGCCTGGTAATAAAGGGGCAGTAGCCAGCAGACTAGGTGATTAGAGGTGCCCGCATCTCGTGGCGGCGATTGACCATTGATCTGTATTGCAGTGACCTGCCGCCCTGCCGGCTTGGTGTGCAATGCTACCATCGCACCATCATGTCCTGGCCTAGGCCTCTTGAGGAGCGCTAGATTCCCGATTGTTTCGGGGAGGGCCCAGATTTAGGCGGTATCACATTTATGTGATATAATATGTGCTGTCGTCAAAAAGCGCCTGACTACCGTATCACTTCTTACGGATGTTGGGCCCACATTTATACATTTATAACACGTGAAGTTTTTTTACAGGTTGTGGCCTGCCCAATTACGCCCTCTTCAGACGATACATGTGTCTTGTTTTTAACGTTATTCAGTACTCTGGCAGATCCATAAAACATAGCAATTCAAGTGAAACTTGTATCGACTGTCCTGTGAAGCTGGTGATGGTGGTATTTCAAGACACCCTACTCATCCCCAGCAGGCGCGCAACACAGAATTATAAAATAATAGACGTATTCTATTACGGGGCAGACGTTTATTTACACCTGAGTCCGCCATGTCCTAAAGCGAGTGCTTTTCTAGCGCCTTGGCATGCGGCGCCCGTCAAGTAAAAACAAGTTGACTTTTGGCCACGCGGCGGGTGCAGCGCAATAACAAAAAAGATGGTTGATTCCTCCGTCAAAGGAATCGGAATAACAAAAAAGTAAAGCATGCCCTTACAGAAGAAACTGTATGTTTAGTGTACATTGATATAAAAGAGTTTGCACAATGTATATTGATGTCTGGAAGCTATAGCACCATTTAACCTGGATGCACCCACTTTGATGATTGGTGGTACATCTCCATCCCAACGGCTAACGTCCACGTTAAATGATTAAACAAACACTTGTGATAGCTGTAGTAGTTAACGGTGAAAGCGTAATCAGAGAACGAGGTGTGATAGCCAGAAGAGCGTCGCGTATTGGACGCAGAACATGGTCGCCATCCCGCGGCATGTTAAAATGTGATTGAACACCACGCCCGGATAGAGGGAAACTCAGAGCGCGTCGTGCCGCCCGGGTAGCCCGGCTGCGATTTTTCTCGAGGCGACCGTGTGAGCGGATAACTCGGTTTTACAGCCAGGTGAGGCAGGCGCGTGTCACAGCTATTTTTGGTTTGGATTAGCGCATA
This sequence comes from Rhipicephalus sanguineus, assembly GCF_013339695.2. NCBI lineage: Eukaryota > Metazoa > Arthropoda > Arachnida > Ixodida > Ixodidae > Rhipicephalus > Rhipicephalus sanguineus. The sequence continues at coordinate 35,731,308 of NC_051182.1, read as the reverse complement.
CCTACCAAGTCTCCCGGATTACCCGGGGACTACCGGATTTTGAATGTTTCCCCCGGTTGTACGGGTCATAGGTAAATCTCCCGGAAATCCAGTTTTGCCCCGCGCGTCCATTGCTTTGTCTGGCCACATGAGCAAAGCGGTCTGGCCACGTAGTAGAAAGGATTCTTCTTTTTTTTTTAACGATGGTAGAAAGGTCCAACTCAGCTTCATTGCGCATGAAGTAGCTGTGCGCCGCAGTCCTGCACTTAAAAGGGTAGCCGTTACCGATGTCTGTCGAGATAGCGCGTTCGCCAGCGCTCACGACCGTCCCCGTCTCAACGGTGCCCCTTATGGTCCCTTGCCCGACGAAATAACTGGTAAGCAAGCGGCGACAGGCCTCGCACGCGGAGCGATGTTATCGCACGTGCCCTTCGCGCGACGGTGACGGCCGGGTCGTTTCATCTCTGCTTCAACCGCGTTTGTCCCTAGCGCTAGCGCGCTTTTACTCGCACAGTCGCACGTCAAACAGACGATGCGTAAGCGATTTATTGGTTTGGACTCTGTACAGATCAGCGGCGACCGCAAAATCCCGCTGACAGTGTTCATATAATTGCTATCGCAGTACCCCCCTCCCCCGCGCCTCCCCCCGTTGAGTAGATCTCCCGGATTCCGTTCCTCCAAACTTGGCAGGTATGTTGGCGTGATGCTATGAGCGAGGCCGACGCTTTTGCGACGCTTGGGCTAAGATCGCCACCTCGCGGTGTGTTTTAAGGCATTGACAAAATTGAAGTTCCATTGAAAACGCGCCGAATGGGACGGACGTGTAACGCGTTTCAGGTGCTAATCGCGGAGGCCGCAGTAATGACGAATTGCTTTACTTTACGGCTCCCAGAGGGCAACACCACCCCGCCGACCGGGAGAGTGGTAGATATAAAAGGCGCGTTTGTAGAGCTTCTGGGGTCCGGGAAAGGAAAAAAAAATGGACCGTGGCGCAGTGGATAGCGTGCCCGGCATCTGTTATTGCGGACCGAGCGGTCGTTGGTTCGACGCCCGTTGACGGAACGTTTTTTCTTTGCCATCTGACCGTGTAATGTTTTTCAACGTCATTTGCGTGCCGGAAATACGTCACTGAAGTCTTGGTGGACCCCGGCATAAAACACTTTCATGTTAAAAAAACTCTTCGAAAACCCAACGCTGTCAGAGCTGGATATTTCTAGTATTCGCAATGCCCATAGACTGTCGCGCCGCCAAGCGGAATTCAGGAGCGTCCTCTCGAGAAGGGTTAGTAGACGATAAAATGGCAGCACTACGCAGTCGCTCCCTTGTTCGGCTGTGCTAACCTTAGCGTTAACGCATTGGCAAGAAAGGAACACTACGACTTTGCATGTTCTCTGCATCAGTGAACAAACCGGGCCCTCCGTGACATGAGAAATCTGATTCGTTCTTGCGAGACGCGAAGTTTTCGTGAAAATACGTGGCAACTCGCGCTTTCAATGCTAGCCCACAGCGTACGCATACTGTCGGCTTCGCGAGGCTTTCTGTAGCCACGTAGGTTAGTTAAATGTTATCGTCTGACATATTCAGTTGAAACTCACCCTGTTTTACTTGCATATAGCATTGGTCAGTGTTTCTTGTAGAGCATGAATCCCATAACACTGTACGCGGGAGGTCGCGCGGGCTCGCGATGTGCTCTTGTAAAACCCAGCGATCTCAAGTTGTCGATACATTAAAATAGGGCCTCTATCCTTTGTCAGCAAAGCGCTGTTACTAATCGTGCGAGCGACGTTTCAATCATTCGAGGACGCGTCTGCTCCACGCCTTTCGTGGAGCGAACGCTTTCCACGCCGTCCTTCGCCAGTGTGTTGGTTTCATAGCCAGCGCTGCCAGCGCTGCGCCGCTTGTTTTTGTACGTTTGTTGATAGGTGGCAGCACACTGCAAGCGATTTGCTCGTTGACCGATCCGAGAGCATAATGTTCTTCGCGCCCAGACGTCTCTCTAATTGTAAACGTGGTGACGCGGAGTGGTCGAAGTCGTTCGGCGGAGGAATTTCTTCGGATTGCTTTCAGCAGTGATGTTGAAAGAAACCATCTTGACGACGAGGATTTTTCACTGGACATTGAAGACTGTGAAAGCACCGAGAGTGACAGCTGTGGCAGCGACGATGAACGATCAGCTGAAGTCACGAGGAGCGAGTTGCACTTCACGTCCCCTCGTGCGTTAATGTTCTTTCACGCTCGTAAGTCACTTTGATTGTATTTAACGTATAATATCTTTGAGCGAGATCAGAATAAAAGCATAGTTCCTCTTGTACATTGCATGTATCACAATTATTGTGGATATTATGGAGCGCCGCATCGCCAACACGCTCGAGCTCGACCAGCGAAGCGAAATGGTTAGAGCGATGGAACGTGCAGTCTAGGCCACAATCCACGCCTCTCGGCTAACTTCTTCGACGTTGCGAAAAGGATACGTGTGCATTCTTTTCGACATTCATGTTTGGATCGTGCTGATCGAATCTGCAACATGCGAGTGAAGTGAATTGCACACGGCTAGAGCCTTAGCATGGCTGTGACACAAGCGCTACTGAATGGGATGTTAAATGCTCGTGTTCCGTTGAAGACGTAATACCGCGTTCCCGACTGCGCAAGTAATGACGACGGCGTATGATGTTTGCAAACCATCACCACGTTAAACGTGCGGTCCCGTGCAGCAGCGATGACGCTACTCGCCGGCGGCCTACTACTGCGGCAAATCCGTCAGGCAGGCTCGGTACGTACTACCTCGGTGCGCCGTTCAGCTCATACGTCAATTTTAGTTCATGCAGTTTTATGTAGCACGCACAGGATTTCGCAAAGCATCGTTATGCACGGTAACGGAGCTGAAATATATCCTTTCACACCGCAGCAAATAATTAGGTGGCGAGTAGTTTGCACTTTCCATGGTTTGGGAAAGTATTTTAGTCTCATATCCAATTCAGCGCGGCTCATGACTTCATCCGGTGAAAGTGGCACGGGCCATACGTCCGCACGTACTATCTGTTCCTATGCTAACAAACGGGTTGACCCTCCTCCTGGCGCCATCTTGAAAAGCACGGCGCGCCACCTATAGTTCGTGGGCATTGCGAATAGCTCCCACAGTTCATGGCGACCCGGTAAGGAACACGCAGCCTGAATCATCCTGCATGGATCACGCCGGCTCTTCTACCCTTCCGGCCGGTTCTGAAACACAAGACGCCAGACCTAGCGTCGTTGCGGTGGCTGCATTCCAACATGTCAACCTACCGTCATTTTGGCTCAACAGCCCCAGCACATGGTTTCTGGAGGTTAACGTGCACTTCCGTCTACGGGAAATCACCAGCCAACAGAGCAAACACTTGCGTATGGTGTCCTCCTTACCTTCGAACGCAGCCGAATACATAGCGGATGTTATAGCCTCGCCATATCCCCGCTATCCCTTCGACACGTTGAAGGAGGCTTTCATTTCCCATAGCAAACTCCATCAGCTCCTCACAGCTACAAAACTCGTTGACCCCGTAAGCCTCCCCTCGATTTCCCTCCTTCCGAAGGAGATAGAATTCATGTCCCATTGATCGCCTTATACCTCTGCGCAGGCTGAGTCTTCAGTTTTCTGTAATTTCATTGCGATAGTGGTGAATTACATCAAAGCTGACTGAAGAATAAAACATATTTGGTTGCTAGCCAGCTCCGTGGTCTCGTGTCCTTTCTTGCCTTCTCTCTTTAGCGCTGTTTTTCACTTGTAAAATGCACCAATCTTCCCTAGGCAGTGCTAGGGTTTTGTTCTACGAACGCTGAGATTCGCTCGACTCTAGTGCGTATCATAACCGCTGTAAACGTTCATCTAAATGATTGCCAAGCATCTTCTTGTGCAGATCTTAACAATATTGTGTTACCAATTTTCTATACGTGCGCAAACAGGTGCCGGCAAACAGATAGTACCGGCGTTGGAACTTTCTGCCGCAATCACAGCTGTACCAAGACAGCGCTCGAATGGTGCTTTCGGGCATTTTTCGTGCCTTCTCAAATGTACAATCGTTACCTCCGCGACCTGGTCCGTGGCTGTAAAGCAGCGCACTGTCGGAGCCGATCGCGGATGCCAAGGCATAACGTCCTCGTGATCATTGCGTTTCAATGTCTGTATATCCATCGCGTTTTGTAGGTGCACTAATATTTGTTTCGACTGCTCTCTACCAGGCAGCCAATAAAAAATCACAAAAATCTAACGAAAACCTAATAGCATCCATCTTTTTTACGCAACACTCGGTTTCATTGTAATAGTTTATAGATGTAAACAAGTTCTTGCGATTTCCGCCGCGAATAGTTCAAGAGAGTACCATCGCATTGGTGCGGTCGACAACAATACAGATACCGCAATCCGTGACTAAGGCGATAAATCTGTGAATATTGGTGGTATGACCTATGCTAAAAGTACTCCCAGCTTTCACTATGCGCAACCCTCAAGTAAAAAAATAGGCGTTTCAAAGGTGCTCGTGGACCCGTTCAAATAATTCTGCTTGATATTTTTAGTCAAATGTTCAACGGATTACCGTCTGGTCTAGTAAAGCCATTGTTAATAAACAGCTGATAGACGAATGCGAAAACGTAAGAAAATTGTATTTCGGCATCCGAAGGCATCCCCGTTCACGATGGAGTGAGCGGGAGTACTTTAAGTAGCGTTGAACGTTGTACACGTGGTTAATGATTCGAGATGATATATTGGTTGCGTTACTTGTTTGAATTACTAGTGATTCAAGATTGAGCATTCTTGTCAAATTCCTATTCGTGGCCAAGATGTGCGCACTGTCGCAGCTGATCTCATGACCCGTCTTTTTGGCGGGTTTTGCAAGTGTAGTTATCATGGCGTAACCCTTATCAACGTCATTCTTGTGCTGTGTGAAACGCCTGCATAAATTGCCTATTTCATCGATATAGAGGGTGATTAAAGTTTAAGACGGCCACGTTTTTAAAAGTTTAGCTGTTAAGCTGTTTGTTATGCCGGTTAGCGTCAGCAGAAAACTATCATCAGGAACGTGCGTGACACAAAAAAAGGTTTAAATCCCAGTCAAATTCTCAATGAAGCTAGTGAAGCCAAGCTCAGCAAGATACTTTTCACTAATGACCCAGTCGAGCCTAAGTGGATCCTAAGAAAAGCACCTTAGATAATCTGTACCGGACTGCGTACTTTGTTGCACAGTCGTAATCAATAGCCGATATTTTCACTCTTTTTCATTCTTACTAACGAAACGTACTGCCACGCCTGCTTCTTGTTTTATTTTGATGTTTTTGGTCTTGACCCACAAGGACGGTTAGCAACGCTTGATGCTGACCGCGCCGCAGTGTTGGAGAAGTTTCGTACTTGTTGTAGATCACTTTGCTAAGATTACGCGCAGCATGTGAACAGTGTAGATTATTCCAGAGCTTGCGCGACCACCAGTGATACGACTAGAATGTTGGATGTGTGATGTATAAAAGGCAGTGCGTCACAGCCATGAGCAGCTTTTTCGACGGCCGACGCTCTGTTCGCCGCTGTCAATGTACAGCGTGTTTTGCTGTAGATTGACCTTCAGTTTCCTGGCCACAAGTTCGGCCAAATAAAGAGTTTAATCTTGGACGAGCCGAGTGCAACCTTCGTCGACGTCACAACCACGTGACAATATCTTCTTTCAAATGGGTAATAGTTCTGCATTGGAAAACAAGTTCGGATTTTGTACAAACGTCCGAGCTGCATGATCAACTAGGCGAAGAGAAGACGACAATGTCCAGGCAGCATAAACATGTCTAATGCTTTTAGGGACGACGTACCCTCGAGATATTCAGATCAAATGAGAGACAATTGTGCCAGAGGTCATGTATGGACGCGACGAATTCGAACATGACCTCAATCTTAAACAACAACATTTTTAGAATATTTTTAACAGAGATGTAGCTGCTCTGGTCACTTACACCTTCATCGATCTTGCACCTTCATTACAATAGTTATGTAAGGTCGACGTTACCATGCATTAGGGCTGGAGTGGGAGAATGTCGTCCTAGCCACTAGCGCCCACTAGTCATGCAAAACTATCGGCAAAGAGATTATTGATAGCATCCATAGCTTTTAAGCGATCGATAGAGTAACGAAGCTTTCGATTCGCTCTCGATAGTATTATCGAAACTGCAATCGATTTTACCGTCGGCAGTATTACTACCCACATTACTCTAAAAAGTGCTGTAAATATTTATGATGTTGCTGACAGGCGACAATGCCACAGAGCACTTGCGATAGCCTATTATCGGCAATGCTAAGTATACCTAGCATTGCAAGCGCAACATTTTGGCGAAATGAGGTTATTTTAGCTCAAAAAATGCAGGAATACGTGCATCAATGAATTCACATTCAAAAGTAACCACTTACATCGTACGATGAACAAACCTAGTTCTGCTTATGTATTTTGTAATTACAAAATGCAATGTAAACTGGAAGCCGCATAATAAAGTCAAAGTAACGATTTCGTTTTGCTGTACACGTGAATAATTCAACCTATTTACCACATGTCAGCCAAGAATTCTGGATAATGATCGCAAGCATCTCAACTCTCTTGCCCTTCAGCCTGGTCCTCCTGTTCCACACACTTGGGGAACCAAGTTTGTGCTCGAACGAATTCGCGTGGTTGATTTTATCCTATCGGTAGTACTGTCAAACTTATTATCGATAGTGATATCGATAGTGTTTTCCATCGATAGTTCTATAGTGAGTGAACAATCGATAATATCGATAGTACTAGCTATTGTTTTGCATCACAAGCGCCCACACAACCGGTGGCTACTAGCACACTCGGGCAGAAGAGATCTAAAGCGAGAAGAAGCATTATTCTTCCAACGTTTATTGCACGGTTCCACATAAGATAAGTAAAGACAAAGGCAAAGGAAATGAGAGCCTAGATTAGCTCCAAGAATGCGCGACTGAAGCACAAGAAGTTAAGGTTGTGGTGGATGCCGTCAGCACACACGTATGGCCCATCGCCTAGTCGCACCAATAGAAATTTCATTTGCGAAATTTCATATCAACCTATATAGGGTGATAAATTGATGTTCAGAATAAGGGTAATTTCTGCTCGCGTTCTCGAACGCCGGATAACACCGCTTCTTTCGGCAAGTGCACACACAGAACAAAGCCACTTTTGCTGTAAGGGTGAAGCAATGAATGTGATATCGACAACTTGGAATGTCATACGAACAAAGGGCGGATTCGAACCCGCGTACCCACGGTCACAAGGCGAACGGCTTAACCAGCCGGTTATCCAGGCACCTATTTTTTCTGCGGTACAAAAAAAGGCCTGCACTGCGGAGTCGCGCTAGCAGAACGAGCGTTTGGGGGAGCCATATGATTGCGTTGCTATAGGCTACAGAACGCAGAGAGAGATAAAGCAAAAAAAGGGTGACAAAGAAAGATTTAAAACTAAATAGAGAGAGAGAGAAAAAAAAAGAAAGTATAGCGTATCATTGTATAACATAATCCCTGTAAGGGTGAGGAGGAGTGATCCGTGGTTGAGGAGGCAGAAAAGCAGAATCCTCCTATTCTTTCTCTATCATGCTTCTCCTAAGTCCCTGCCCCACTCCTTTGCTTTCGACGAAGACCAATATGCTACAGCAGTTTGGCTGAGTAGAGTACACACAATGGCGTTAGTGTCTGCCGTGAAAATGGAATGGGCAATACTGTGCCATTAACGAGGACTATCTTTGCTTCCGTATCGGCTTCCTCGCTTTCAAGTATGCCGCAGTGCACTGGAAGACAGAGCTATCTAATACGGTGGCCTGTTTTCAGGGCTACATCATGTCATTATGCCACGTCTTCTGCAAGAAGATAATATGGCCCTCGTTTAAGCGCAGAATCTATTACTTGAAGCGCTCGTTTCCAGTCACAGATTGTAGTCCAGCTGTGAGGCGGCATAGTCAATATATAAGGAACTACCTCGCCGATGGCCACTAGCTCTGCGGCCGTCGATGTCATTCCGTGGTGTAGACGGGAAAACAGCTGACGGGTCAACAACAGCACATATCTTCTTAAAACTTCGCATGAAAGGTCTACGGGAGTTTCGCGTGCTTCCGCAGTAACTCCATTCGCTGAAGAACAGCGTGGCAGCCCAAAACATGTTTTCAATTCTTGTGCCTGGAAACTTTCCTTCTATGCTCTGGCAGGGCGGGAGCTGTATCGCAGATAGCCTAGGAAATGTACCTCATATAGTTGGAGCATTAACATCCCTGATGTGTCCTTGTTTCGGGTCTGCTATATTGCCACACGCGCTCCTTTCTTTCTATGTTTTGCGTTACCGCCCCCTACGCGTGTTACTAATGCCTTGCGCAAGCCGCGCCAACGTGCCCAGACATTCTGGTGCGGCTTGCAAAAGGTAGTAGTAACATGCGTAATGGGGCGGTCGCATAAAACATAGAAAGAAATGAGCGCGTGTGGCAATATATCTAAGCATGTGTATAAAGCTGCTTTGTTTGGCCTTAATCATCGACACATGCTTGATCCATGACAAGATTCGGTCAATCATCACTCCTAGGAATTTTTGATGCGTTACTGATGGTACGGCGGCGCCATCTGTAATCCGATAGCGGTATACCGCTATGCCCGTTAATGCAAGGGCCGCACACCTCGCTGTCGCCAATTGCACACCTCGCAAACGCATATATTTAGAGGTGACTGACGCTGCACGCTGTAGTCTTGCACGAATCTGTAGCCGTGAAAAACCGTAAGCCCTTATGCGGATATCATCTGCGTACAGGCTCATTCTTGCACTCTCTGGTACTATATCGGTGACTGCAATTAGGGTTATGTTACAGAATGGTGACTGAGAATGCCGCTGTCAGGATCAGGAACAATACGAACGACTTCATGATGATTGATGTCGCCATCTGCGTCTTCATAAATATGGTCCTGCGTGTCAGATGCATAAATATCCACCAATATGGTCCTGCCTATCCAGAGAAATATCTTGCCTCCATTTCCAAGCTCCTCAAGTGCGTCGAGAATTGTGTAATGTAACACATTATCATAAGCGCCCTTGACTACCAAAAAGAGTGCCGATGTCAAGCGTTGACGTTTATTTTTCTTTTAGGCAGTTCACACTACAGGGTGTCCCAGCTATCACGCAGCACGATTTAAAAAAAGAGGACCGGCGTTACGCGAAACAAACCTACTGAATATTGTTCCTAGTACACTGGAGTAGCCACTGCTATTTTTTCGTTAATAAGGTTTCATTAATTAGTAATAATTATATTTGTAACTCGACAAGTACTCACCTAATTGTCAAAATGTCAATGAGGCGTATGTAGGCATGTTCAAAGGACATTAAATGCGCAATTTTTAACAACGTACTAATTACGTGCTCATTTTTACCGACTGATAAAGAAAGCCCGCGAAATATGAAAAATAACACGTGACTACGCTCCCACCCGCAAAGGAAACCAGCGCCCTCAAATAAGCTTACTGCAAGCAACCGATTTGCCTGTTGTCCGTTGCGAGAGACAGCGTTCCGTATTTTGGCAAGGGTACAGGTCGGGCGCCAACGATATGCGTGCTTTTTCTCTGGGATTCATTCCGTTCGATAGTACGCCGCAATCATCCATATTTCACGGCCGACTGTTCTCAATGATAACGCGGCAGATGTTCTGATTACGGCCTGACTCTGTAAAACCAAGCGGTGCGTTTCTTAGGCCGGGGAGTGGCAGATAGGGCGATGCGTTTTTTTTTTGTCTTTCTGCATTTTTTCCTTACTGTCTAATTCATAGGGAGCCTGTTTGAGGGCGCTGGTTCCCGACGCGCGCAACAGTCTAGTCACGTGTCACTTTGCATATTTCGCGGGCTTTCTTGATCAAGCGGGAAAAATGAGCGCGCAATTAGCACGTTGTTGAAAGTAGCGCAGTTAGATGCCACTTGAACATGTCTACACACGCCTCATTGACATTTTGACAATTAGGTGAGTACTTGTCGAGTTACAAATATAATTATTACTAATTAATTAAACCTCAATAACGAAAAAATAGCAGTGGCTACTCCAGTGTACTAGGAACAATATTCAGTAGGTTTGCTTCGCGTAACGCCGGTCCTCTTTTTTTCAATCGTGCTGCGTGATAGCTGGGACACCCTGTATATCGACCACTATGTCAACAAAAAGCCTCCTTTTGGGAAAAGCTATCTTCATGTCTGGATAGAGGTCGTTCTTCTCAAGGGACTATTCCTGCCTCGTAAACGCCATTTTTTCCATGACCTTGCCAACGCAAATCGCCAGGACAGTTGATCTCTAGGACAATAGTGCATAGGGCGCTTGCCGGCTTCAGAAGCGCCACGACGCGACTGCTTTTCTATTTGTACAGAACAGCGCCCGATGTTTTGACGGCCACGCAGGGGGCCCCGGTTCAAATCACATTCGATCCTCGGTATTTTTTTTCTTTTATTTTTTCATGTGTACTGGCTACTTTTTCATGCATATCGGTTACGTCACTGACGGCGACGGCGCTACCGCTCAACACAGGAACGGGCGCCTAACAGCTGCGCTCTAAAATACGGCATATGGAACGTCAGAAGCATCAGATTTCTTGGCACAATAAAATGCTCTTTGGCGTTGCGTGCTCAAAGGGCAAAACAAGACAAAATGTCAGTTTTTGAACTGCTGCACCAATATTGATGAAAACTTTCAGGGATGGGTTACCTTCTTAATATTAGGAAACGTTTCAATTTTCTGCACCCTAACTAGGCTACAAGAACACCTACAGGTGGTGTATTTATGAATCATGTTTGCTAAATTAGGAAAAATATCGCTTCAAAAATAATAAAGATCTACGCGTTATTTACCATTTTAAGTCCTCTAGAAGGTTTGTAGTGCAGGATAAGGGCAGTCGTAAATTTTTTTATGATGTTTCTGTAAACATGCCATCGCTTTAAACGCGAACAATATTTTTCCGTGTCACTGCATGCACGGCTACTGATTTCTTTTGTGTGTTAGAAACTACTTAGGGATCAGAAAAGCACCTTATCTTGTGCCTGACAAAATTTCATTCTAGAAAGAACCTTGTAAGCGGCGTTTGGCGAAACAGTTTGGAAGTGATAGTTTTGCTGAGAAGCTTGTTGCCTCTAAAAATGCGAACTGTGAAAAATGAGTTTAGAGATTTCACAACATCCGAAATTTTATCGAAGTTACTTCCTCCACAAATACGGCCTTCATCATGAACATGACACTGGTGTGTGACAATTTCACGCAATCATCTTCAATTTTTCGCAGCTTTCGAGTTGGAAATGTTGCTCACATCACGTGTTGGTCACAAAACGGACCCGGCGCTGACCGCAATGAACTCCCGAGGAAACGAATATTAAAGCCGCGTGGCACAAAAACACGGCAGGAGTAACTCAAAATTGGCGCGAGAGCAGCGGCGTATGGTCACGTGATGCTTTTATGCCAATTGGAGGTTCAGTTCCAGTTGTTGAGCGACTCTGCTGTCGGCGAGCGGCTACAAATGCGCCTTTTTAATTCATTTGTTTGTTCTCTGAATTACGCTTCACAGAAAGCCTTCTGTGACAAAAAATCGCGAAAAACTAGCAATATAATACTTGCATTCTCTTCGCGTTGGGCTTCTTGCCCGCTTTGGAGCCGCGTATTGAAAGGGGCGTTTCAGAGACGCTCTCTGAAGGAAAGTCGCGCCACCCACTCGTAAAAACATTTTTTTTTTTAATTTTACTGCTGCGCAGATTACAACCAAACTTGTAGAGCTTGTTCTGTAATGAACCATCTATCAAAACAACTCAAATTTGAAAATGCATACATTTTTTTAGAAAAACGCGTTTTAGCCCAGCATCCCGCCTTAAACATAAGGAAAGTGCAATCTATTGCTGCGTAGTAACATCATGCAGGAGAGCGAATACGCACGTGTGCGGGTCTTACGAGCAGCCATTTGAAGAGGAGACAGCCAACAGAATACCACCACAAGTAGTAAAATGTAGCAACCCATTACTCTAGGCATATCTGCATCAGAAGAAAAGCGAGTTTACAGGCGTGTTAGAAAAAAATAAATTGGTAGAAGTTCATACATTTTCATTGATAAATTGAACTGTCTGTAGCAAGAAAACTACTTCATACAAACTCGAATGGCCGTTATTTGAATGATGTTTAAGCACTGTGTTTCTTATTATTGCGAGAAATGTCACGAAATATTGTTCAACGGAAGATCACGGATGGAGCCTGGAATTTGTTAAGCAAAACTAGCATCAGACAATGATGATGCACAATGTGACACGCCTGTAATTCACAAGCCTGGTACCACCAAGTGTCTTGTTATATTTTGTATTCGTGAGCGTCTCAAAAGGCCAAATAATAGTAGCAACCCACCAATACCAAAATGCATCTACTGTGTGCCAAGTTTGTTATAATGATTCGCCAAATTTGAGCTATAGTTGTGTGCACAATGTTCCATGCCTGCCAGGTAATCAGCTAGGGCTGGGCGAAATAATTCGCAATTGTGAGAAGATACTGATACAGGAAACTGACAGGATAAGTATTTGAGACACACCTGTCATACATTAACACAGGAAATGTATCTGAGAACATGCTTGCCATTTCTCTCTCGGGTAGCCCTGAGACACATTTCAAGGTAATGTTTGAGTGATTCAGTACTGAAGTTAGTGTCTCATTAATAGATCGCTGAATTTTTTTTTCAAATCTGCGGAGGCACGCGTCCGCGTCCATGGACTCAATGCGGTCATGTAGAACCTGACGATTGTGGCCCAATCCCACCGAAATAGCCTGACATCTTCATTACGGTTTTCACTCACTCACCTCTTGAGGCAGTGGTAGAGTTACAGGAACTTGTCTCACGCTTCAAGCGCATTTTCTCTTCATTCCTGCCAGCGATAGCGCTGGAAGATACGCAGGAAGGGACATTGGCGCCGACTCGTGCTGGCACACGAGTCGGCGCAAAGCGCATCCCATGCAAAAGCCACCCTTGATTTATGTCAAGTACTGGATGACGGCAGAAATCTGCTCCGAGGTGAAATAGAGCTTGCACCCGCTTTCCGAAAAGAACAAGGATGGGCCACTGAATCAAAAGTGGGGACTTGAGAAAATAGCAACTTCGCGCTCCACTTCTAAGCTCTGCTTGCCGCATAAGACAGCATCTTCATAGGCTGTTCACATGAGCCTTTGCTTTTCGCGGTACGCATTTTTTTCACCAAGCACGAGGTCTTGTTCAGGATATTATTCTTCATTACGTTTACACAGTTGACACTGCTAAAATTTAGCATTTGTTAGCTTGTAAACATCGCTCCAACAATTACCGTTTCTTCTAGCGGGGAAGACAAAAGGGGACAGAAAGACAACGACCACCGCTTCATTTAGTTGTGTTTGTCTTTTCCTCTCATTACATTTGTTTGAGATATGGGTTAGAGCAGCGTTGGAACAACTCGATGGCGTCGAGGTACATAAAATGACTTTTATTTATACTGGCGGAGGCTATGAACACCCTGCTAGCAGTCGAACGAGCCTGTTTTTCTCACCGTGCTTGCTGGCGCTTCTTTTCCTCTGTTGGTCGGCCAGCGCTTGCGATAGAATTCACCCTAAACTTGCGCTTGCAAAAAATTGGGAAGTTGGCACTAAGTAGCGGAAAGCTTGGCAAACCCTCGTCGCTCGTACCTCCGTTGACCAACACGTCCAGCTCCGAGATACGCTGCTTGCTCCTGGGGAGTACGCACTTTCTTAGGGCCAACTTGGTGAGGGCTAGTTGGTTTATAATAGTAACTGAGAAAGTAAAAGTGCGAATGGAACAAGGACGACATAGGAACAAAGACCACGCGACAAGCACTGACTGCAAACTGAATGTTTATTTCAAGAAAATAAGCCTTTTATACATTCTCAGAATAGACATGCGCACATCAAGCACTCGCTAATCACACACACAGTCTCGTTTATGAAGTTTATTTCTTTGTCCGATAGTAGAAGAGAGGGCGAACTGATACAATAGCCCCGTTTGTTATGGATCCAAAATGCCTCCAAAATTTATCTTTCCTTCTTAGATTTTTCTTTTCCTCTAAATTTCGTTCTTTCAAACATGAGAACGCATGCGCACTTCCTACACTGGTGAACCAAATGACTGCCATATCCATTCTTCACGTTACTGGAGTGGTGACGCGACCAACCATTCTTTCAAGCGTTGTCCAGTTTGACCTATATAGACTTTGCCACTGCTCATGGGAATGAGATATGCCACATAACTCGTGCATTCGCTGCAGTGGGTTTTCTGATTAGTAGCGCATGCGTGGGTCCTGTTTGGTTTCATACGTGCCCATATCGGGGACAGCTTGGAAGGGGCATTGAAAAGCAAGTTAAGATTCTGCTTATTTGGCACCTTTTAAGATCGTGGGACAACTTGTGCTGGTACGGAACTACGTGCACCGGTCTCCTCTCTTACCTTTTTTGTTTGTTGCCTGGTTCTGTTTTTGCTCTTCGCATGAATGTTTCGCACACGGATGTGATGACTGAACGGGGAAAGCGTGCGTCTCGTAACCTGTTAGCTGCATCATCAGGCTACGCTCACATTCGGTATAAAGGTTTTCTTCAATCTAGGATGCTATACCCAGCATACATGTTTCCTTGGTGAAAATTATAGCTTGATGTGAAGAATTGAATGCGCTTATTTTCTGAAATTCGTGCGTGAACTTGGGTTTTCCCGATGATTGATGAAAATGTGTAGAATGTTATCGACTTGCTGACGTAAATGGAAACAATCGCTGTTCTTCATAACGATTGAGCAATCTTCTAAGAACCTAACTATTGTTACAGGCGTGTCTACTACTGAGCTGTCACAACATTGTCAAGAGATGATAATGATATGTTGCACAAAATAAGGGCTATGGCTAAACCTATGGACATTCCGGTCGGCTGGACGTAAAAATGGCTCTGAAACTCGATGACCGTTGAATGAATATAAAATTCTAAACACGTTAAAACGTTGTTGGCGCCAAGGCCCAGATAATTGTGAAAATTCACTTCCCCAATATCTCCATTCTTTAATGACAGCTGACATAGGGCCACCATGCGTCACAGAATAGTACATGTCCTCACTATCCATTGAAAATGCAGTTTGATCAGTTCCTTGAGCTTTGGTAATTGCCAAAATACCTTCGTCAGATCTTCTTACCAGAAAAGGGTCCAATATTGGCAGCGTTTTTTAAATGAGTCTGTAGAAAATTCTCCAGACGGCACTTGCAAGGCGTCTTCTCGTACACAATCACCCAAAGAAGGTAATCAGTATTCTGGGTTTTGTATCTGAAGAAAACTTTCAGCAACTTTGCATCTGCGGGGTTGGCAAGTTGCCACAACGAGTTTAGGCGTATGTTCTTGAGCAGCTTTAGGGCGGCTTTCTTTTGTTTTTTCGGTTCAAAATAAATTTCTTTGAGATTCTTCAAAACGGCGTTCCTGAATTTCTCTTTCGTTAATGTTTCGAGCAAAACAACAAATCCAGCTTCCAGGCGAGTACCTGTTTTATCTTTTATGTTGTTGTGGTTAGCGTTTGTGTCTTGTGTGAGATGTCATTGTATGAACGGAGCGGTTCACTGCTAAATGGAACAGGGGAGCTTGGCGGCCGCTGCCACCTGCGACGAATTTCGCGCCGGCGCAGCACCCGTTGTTCTGAACTCTTTCGTCCTTTCGTTGTTTGCTGTCGCGCCGTCCGCGCTTCGAATCCGCGCCTTGTTCTCTGTCTTCGTGAAGCGAATCGTTTCAGCGTCGACAGTGTGCCGTCCGCGGTGTCGGGCAGCGGCTGTTACGCGCTTCATGTTACGTTTGGCTGTGGACCGAAGCGCGTGTGTAATTCGCAATGCCCATAGACTGTCGCGCCGCCAAGCGGAATTCAGGAGCGTCCTCTCGAGGAGGGTTAGTAGACGATAAAATGGCAGCACTACGCAGTCGGTCCCTTGTTCGGCTGTGCTAACCTCAGTGTTAACGCATTGGCAAGGAAGGAACACTACGACTTTGCATGTTCCCTGCATCAGTGAACAAACCGGGCCCTCCGTGACATGAGAAATCTGATTCGTTCTTGCGAGACGCGAAGTTTTCGTGAAAATACGTGGCAACTCGCGCTTTCAATGCTAGCCCACAGCGTACGCATACTATCAGCTTCGCGAGGCTTTCTGTAGCCACGTAGGTTAGTTAAATGTTATCGTCTGACATATTCAGTTGAAGCTCACCCTATTTTACTTGCATATAGCATTGGTCAGTGTTTCTTGTAGAGCATGGATCCCATAACACTGTACGCGGGACGTCGCGCGGGCTCGCGATGTGCTCTTGTAAAACTCAGCGATCTCAAGTTGTCGATACATTAAAATAGGGCCTCTATCCTTTTGTCAGCAAAGCGCTGTTACTAATCGTGCGAGCGACGTTTCAATCATTCGAGGACGCGTCTGCTCCACGCCTTTCGTGAAGCGAACGCTTTCCACACCGTTCTTCGCTAGTTTGTTGGTGTTGGTTTCACAGCCAGCGCTGCGCCGCTTGTTTTTGTACGTTTGTTGATAGGTGGCAGCACACTGCAAGCGATTTGCTCGTTGACCGATCCGAGGGTAAAGTGAGCTCCGAGGGTAAAGGGTAATGTTCTTCGCGCCCAGACCTGCCCAGACGTCGCAGACGTCTCTCTAACGTGGTGACGCGGAGTGGTCGAAGTCGTTCGGCGAAGGAATTTCTTCGGATTGCTTTCAGCAGTGATGTTGAAAGAAACCATCTTGACGACGAGGATTTTTCACTGGACGTAGAGGACTGTGAAGGCACCGAGAGTGACAGCTGTGACAGCGACGATGAACGATCAGCTGAACTCACGAGGAGCGAGTTGCACTTCACGTCCCCTCGTGCGTTAATGTTCTTTCACGCTTGTAAGCCACTTTGATTGTATTTAACGTATAATATCCTTGAGCGAGATCACAATAAAGGCATAGTTCCTCTTGTGCATTGCACGTATCACAATTATTGTGGATATTATGGAGCGCCGCATCGCAAACACGCTCGAGCTCGACCAGCGAAGCGAAATGGTTAGAGCGATGGAACGTGCAGTCACGGCCACAATCCACGCCTCTCGGCTAACTTCTTCGACGTTGCGAAAAGCATACGTGTGCATTCTTTTCGATATTCATGTTTGGATCGTGCTGATCGAATCTGCAACATGCGAGTGAAGTGAATTGCACGCGGCTAGAGTCTCAGCATGGCTGTGACACAAGCGCTACTGAATGGGATGTTAAATGCTCGTGTTTCGTTGAAGACGTAATACCGCGTTCCCGACTGCGTAAGTAATGACGACGGCGTATGATGTTTGCAAACCATCACCACGTTAAACGTGCGGTCCCGTGCAGCAGCGATGACGCTACTCGCTGGCGGCCTACTACTGCGGCAAATCCGTCAGGCAGGCTCGGTACGTACTACCTCGCAGTGCCGTTCAGCTCATACGTCAATTTTAGTTCATGCAGTTTTATGTAGCACGCACAGGATTTCGCAAAGCATCGTTATGCACGGTAACGGAGCTGAAATATAACCTTTCACACCGCAGCAAATAATTAGGTGGCGAGTACTTTGCACTTTCCATGGTTTGGGAAAGTATTTTAGTCTCATATCCAATTCAGCGCGGCTCATGACTTCATCCGGTGAAAGTGGCACGGGCCGTACGTCCGCACGTACTATCTGTTCCTATGCTAACAAACGGGTTGACCCTCCTCCCGGCGCCATCTTGAAAAGCACGGTGCGCCACCTATAGTTCGTGGGCATTGCGAATACTCGGATGTAAGTGAATGTCAGCCTCAGCTCGTACAATGCGGCGGGACACCTACCTATAGGTTATATAATGCAACAGGGTCGACAGTTGGGCTACTTGGGGACTCATAACGCCCGTGTTAACTGCACACGAAACAAGAAAAATATGAAAAAACTTAAGTAAACGAAACACTCGCTGCCGCTGCTTGTTCGTGTTTTCTCTGCATTGTGCTGTTTCGGTGTTTCGAGTGTCGCTTCCCACCCCCCCACCCCGCCCCACACACACACATCATGATCTTTGACACGTGCAGCTTCACGTTTTCCAACCGGTTGATCCTCCCCTTTCGGCCTCTATCGCGCGCGGCGCTACTTATTTTGACGGCCCATGTATTCAGCGTTATGTACGGTTTGCAGTCAAAGCAAACGAATTCGTGGAACGAACAATAACGTGCAAAACTGGAATAGAAATCACGTTTGTGTTTAGCACGCACCTCCTAAGGCAGCAATTTACAAACAATCGTTGTAATGCCAACCGCAAGCAATTTTTGTTCTTGTCTAACCCCATTTGAGGTCAGAACTGCCGTGTCGGCCTTCATATAGGTAGTGAAAAGAGGAGGGGGGGAAAGGTCCTTACGTTGTGTGGGGGGCCACATAATACTGCCCCGCGGGCTTCAGTTTGCCGACCCCCTGTTGTAGAATATTCTTCGTACCCGCTCCTCTCCTATCAGAGCGCAGGGGCCGCGTTTCAGTAAGATATCACTAACACGTAATCGTTCTAAGCCTGCTAAGCTTAAAACGGAATTTCAACGAATCGCCCCTGTCGTAGTGGCTGGCCATATGCCTACCAGTTGACGCATGCCGCGATTACGATTTGTCGCGGAAATATTAACCGCGTCGCTCAACTCGTGATATGATTGACGGCACGCAAAAGGTCTTTCGTCCTTTGGGAAAGCAAATGGCTTTGCGAGGGCCAGCTGTTTTAGTTTCCGCGACGGACGCGCACTTCGCGGTTCATCACAAGGAACGAAGGTGGCAGCGAATGGCGGCCAGGCGCGTTTGGCTCGTCACCTATTTAAGCCGCGCAGCACGCATATAACATCGCTGTGGCAGATGGCTTCACTTTCTTATGGTTATAGGGCTGTGCCGTACTGGCAAGTTCATGGATGGCCGTAACCGCGTTTTTTGTGCTTTCCGGTGTTTATCTGTAACGGCGTTGCCGCGATGCATTCGCGCTGAAGTCGGACTCATTGATAGGCCTTTCGCTTTCCCAAAGGACGAAAGACCTTTTGCGTGGCGTCGGCCATATCACGAGTTGAGGGACGCGGTTAATCTTTCCGCGTGAAATCGTGATCGCGGCATGCGCCAACCGGTAGGCATATGGCCAGGGGCGATTCGTCGCAATTCCGTTTTAACCTTACACTCTTAGAACAAAGGGCTTCGGTGCACTCCCTTTGTGAGAGTTTTGGCTTGTCCCGCTGGGCACTCCTTTTTCCGGGGTGAAACAACTCCCTCTAGACAGGGAGTGATTCAACGCCTCCTCATGGAGTACAGTACTCCGTCTGCGATAGAGTGAAAGCACTCCTCCGAGGGAGTAAAGCTGTCACGTTGAAACAGCTTTGAAATAAAATTAATCGAGCACAGAAAATGGCACATTCATACGCGCACACATTCACGCAACCAAAACACGTAGAGCGCTCGCAACCGAAACGCATACATTAGAGGATTTCAGCCTGTCCGGCACACCGCTATACGCAAAATGCTTTGCACCGGATTACCGGGTGTGAACTGCGCATACGCACGCCCGGTAAACATGGTCGCGCCGCCGAAAGTGATTGCCGCCCACCTCGAATCTATCAAGTGGCCGTCGCGCTCTCTGTCGCTCGTTATCTCCGAACTGATGCCTTTATTTGCTTTAGGTTCACGTCCTTAAGCTTCGACAGCAAGGTATGCGTGTCGATCCGGCACCGTTTTTGAGAGCCATACTCAAATAATCAACGATGTAGGCTTAGCGAGTGACAATCCCGGAATCTCGAAGGTCATACATTATGTGTCGGTTAGTTGTTTTTATCCTCCATAGCTGGCGCAACTTGACGTGGCGGCAGCTACGGCACACAAAGCGGCTGCGAAAAAGAAAAATTTCGGCACTCGAACAGCGTTTCACGGAATAATTCCTGTAATGCTTATCTCTAGGGGTAATTAGAAAATGGACATCAATGTAAACACGCACATATGACAACACATACAAATCGCACACGACACAGGAATCGAACTCATGACCACAAGCACCGAAAGCAGACACTCTAACTACTACGCCACAGAGCCACCGTGTGCTTCATTGACTTTTCACGGCCTTATATATTTACAAAGTGGTTTGCAACGAGAGGGCGGAGCTTGCTACTTCTTTTTTTGCATCATCGGCGTGTGTTTGCGCGTGGATTAGGTTAGTAAATAGTTAGCGCGGCGCCATGAACTCACGCAGGCCACCGTTAGCACCTTCAGCTCCGACTTCTGTTCGTCGTTTGTCGTGCCGCAAGAGAAATGATAAACGTGTGTTTTTTGTGTGTTCACCATACATCGTGGATGTCTCGCTCGCCCAAAAAATTGCTCATACCGGCGTGACAAGTACCTTTAGATAGCGAAACTCACGTATGTGTATTCTACGAGCGTGTGCTGTTGGAGCAGTTTTGGTTATTTTTGCCGCGAGCTGCAAGTGTCGGCAGTGCGTTCTCAGCTGTTCGAAGACCATTATATGTCGCATATTTTTGTTACATACATCGATGTCAGAGTTCCAAGGGTATTTTAGCGTGCACCTATACAAGCATGTGCATTTATTGCGCGTGTAGGTGCTGTTGCGATCTGCACGCAGGGTCAGCGGCACCTCTGAGCAGTTAGACGAATATTTGCGTGATGAGCACTTACGCGCGCTGAAGCACGACATACAGTGCTTCTGAATTAGTTATAGTCAGTATTTAATTGCTTTTATGCTAGGAGACTAGCTACCTTTTACTAAGTAACCTTTACTCTTCCGTATCACGCCGCCGTTAAAATGTATGTCGAAGGCGTCCACCAAGGTTAAGCACGATGTCCATTAATTCGCGAGTGACATGTCTCCCTTAAAATAGAAAAGATAATACTGTTGCGCCTCTGTATTGCGAACGTCCGCGTGTAGTTGGCACTACTCCTGAAGAGATTGTGCAGTACCTATTAAAAAAAAGGCATAATTGTATGCCTCAGTGAAACAGCTGTTCTTCAGAAAATAAGGTGTCATTTTAATTAGGATATTTTTGTCACGGCAGGACACAACTTGACTTTTTCGTGATTCAGGATTACACATAGCACGAACATGAGTGCAGCAGATGAATAAAAACTGAAAAAAGTGGGTGCCATGTGCACTCCTACTACCTCGTGTACCTGTAGTTGATTCCAAATCTACAAATTATGCGACCCATCAATGTTCGATCACAGTTGATCTGTTTCCGTTTACTGCCTGTCGCTTATTTGCACGATGTTTTGCAAGAATCATCGGTTAAACCTATTTGGTAGAACGCAAGCATTATCTGTAGCATGCAGTGGTTCTCAAAGGGGGCGGGGGGGGGGGGGTCAGCGAAGCCATTTCTGGGGGTCCGCGAAACGCATCTTCGAACAAAAAACAAAATACGCCTTTTTTTGAAGAAACAACATGTCCAATAACAGCGGCCCCCAGTTTTTTTTTTTTTTTTTTGTTTCACCGCATTACGGTTATGCATTGCGGCGGAGCTGACTTATGCTTTCCATGAGATGGCTGTAAAGCTTTTACTGCAATTTTCTACCACATGTGCTTTTCCAGGCTTCCATATTTGAAGAGAAAGCGTCGCGAGAAACAGCTGAAATGTGGCGGCAGATCGCGCACAACTTAGTGACAAGCTGTTGAGATTGAATTGGCGTGGCACTTTAGTTTGACCATTCTTTGCCACGGAGAAACGCAAGGCACCTATTTCACGCTGCATGTTGTGCTCATTTATAAGCCCCTCCCCTCCTTACTTCTCACTGCAAGGGGTCCCTCACCACTTCCACCAGTCCACAAGGGGTCTCCAAAACATCCATGGTTGAGAACCACGACCTATATATCAGAGCCTGAACAATTTCTTTTACATGTACAAGGACTTTTTTGTTTGAATGCATTACAAATTCTTAAAACTTCAAATGATACAATAAATGCTGGTTGTAGCACTTTATTAGAATCAAAACAATAACATTCACAATGTCAATGTAAATTATACATTTTCATCTACCACAGAACCTATGCTCATTATTGAACAGATGAAACAACATACACAATGCAACCTGAGCACTAATTCACAGCAGTAAAATATTATGAAAGTATAGTTCGAAAATTCATCACAAAGCAAGACACATACACTTCGAAATGCCAGTATGCAAGTACAATCCAAAGAGATGACATGCACAGCAGTGGCGTAGCCAGGGGGGCACACCGGGCCTCCCTCACCCCCCCCCCTCGAAAATTTTTTTTGCTATGGCATAGAGAGCCCAAAATGACAACTGAACACATCTGCCTGCCCGGCTCCCACTTCAAATCAAGGAGACGACCCCCCCCCCCCCCGAAAAAAATTTCTGCCTATGCCTCTGATGCACAGAGAACTTGGTGTCTGCTTACACATGAAGGCAACTCGATAAGTAATAAAGGCTTGCAACACTTGGGCATGGTGGTGTGCCATTTTTCTTGTATATTGCATTAGTTTGCCCTCAGGCATGGAAACATGTTACGCATGATTGTGCAGTTCAATGTTTTGTATAAAGACCTGTGGTGTCGACCATAGATCCACCTGCCAAGGTTTGTAAACACAGTTGCCTTTATTCACATATTTTTAAGAAATAATGTAAATTTATAAAGTTAAGCTTGGGAACATGGCATTATTTCACAACCCTATTCACCCGTATTATTATGCATAAATAGTAGACCAATGGTTAGAATATTTACATGCCAGCTATGCCATGAAATGCGACCGGAACAATGGTTCCTCGTCACCTTCAACAGCTCGATTTATGGCTCATGCAGAAGTGCCACATTGAAAATGAATCCGCGAATACCGTGACAGGAAAGTTACCTCGGAGTTAGGCAATAACATGCTTTGAATTAAAAATAGCCCATCAATACTGGTGGTGGCTTGGCACATTAGAGCCAAGGACTGGACATGCCATGAGGTTGAATAAAAATTGAACAGGGAATAAATAACGGCTGTAAAACAGTCAAGAACCATGCTTAGTAAATTAAATGAGTTTACATTCAGCATCTTTTCAAGCCATGTAAAATTTTCAAATGCACACTGTTATTGGAAAGTTTGGACTCAGCACCGTGCATAACACAGTGCAGCAGTCCAAGTGGTGACAATCCTAAATACTGAGAGATGTACAAGATCATCAGTATAGTATACTGTAAGGCACAGGAGTGTTCACAGAAGAGACCGTCTTGTAGACAAACAGGTGGGCCAGAACTGTTGCTGCTTTGCCAAAAGTGTTCAGTCTTCCTGAAAAAGATATCAAGCAAAGAAGTCCATTAAGCTTTCTGCATCCATACAAAATACCCATTTGTCTTCTCTTACTGCAGACTTTTCCGAAAAAACAGAAAAATACAAAATTAAGAAGCTGCCAAGTATTTTCTTGTGAGATATGCAATGAGTATGCAGCACACTTTCATTTTTGTAATATAGAAAGACGCAGCATTATAATACAGAAAGACGAGGCTCAATTGCTTGTTCATGTTTTGCTGCCATGTTTTTATACACCTAGCAAAAGAACAAGGTACAATAGCTAGTGTGCAGTGTTGCTTGTTGTTTTGTAGAGGCAACTCCTATTACAAAAATAATTCATTTATCCTCAAACCTTAGTGAATTCCTAGGCTAGACGGGACAAAATATCGATATATAGTACTTATGAGGCATGCCACAGTGGACAGCCTCGATTTTTTAATTTACATTTAAATATAAAACTCTGTTTATGCCAAAGCAACATCTAGATGTTGTCCTTCTCACAGCACTTCGGACTAAACCAGCTGTGCACATAGCACCTGCCTGTAAGCACTGCACCATCCTGCTTCTGCCAACTATGAAATGCGTGCATACTGAAAATGTTATATGCTGCTTACTGCTTGCTGTTACCTTAAATCTCCCCTAGCCAACAAAAACTAGACAAGCAATTAATATAACTATCAAATGGAAATGAATGTAAAAATTTTCCTAACAGTGATAACTTAAATCACAAGGCGCATCCAGCCCATCCTATGTTAGTCCTGTTGTGACTCACAGCAGGACTAACATTTGTGTCGCAAATTGTGAACGGTTTTGCAACTACCGAACACAAAAATAAAGTTAAACACCATAATAGCAATGGGCTAGTGAGCTTCAATGTGTATCGATGTATATGCCACTTCATTGTTAAGGTAATGCATCACAATACTGACCGTTTGAAGCAAAACGGGAATGTGAACTAGTTGGCTGGTAATGGGCGAGGTTCAAGTTTAGGCAATAAAGCTTTCAGTTGTGAGTAAGCGCTCTTGATGTGCACTTTCTTGTCCTTGTCTTCTTAGCACTGCCGTTATATAAGTACTGACCATTTCGCCAGGAACACTATGAATCCCTCACAATACAGTCAATATCATGCTACAGGTGTCTATTACCGAGGCACTCCACTGTAAATTCAATATAGTGTTATAGGCGTGACAGAGTGCAGGTGCAGATTCTGCATACTGTATCGGATGACTGAGATAAGAGCTACCATGACATTGGACTCCAAATAGTGATACTCTCATTGTTTCCAATGTATAAATGACTTGCTTCATTAAAGACAGGTATGCATTGCACAATTCAGAAATGGATTCTATTTGATCACTCTCTCCTAACGAAATTACTGCTACCAACCCAGGTTCTGTGAAGCATCCAGATGAGCTTCAAGAGTTCTTATCAAGCTGCTGGTGTCCACAGCTGCATAGCGTTGCATGTGCCATCTTGAGCACCATCTGCAAAGAAAACAAATGTACAGATTTTTTGCAGTGACTCACTATTTCATGCTACACTAAACAGCTGTAAAGCACACCAATACCTAATTCAGATAACCGGCATAAATTCAGTTAGACGTGCATGCATGTAACAATCTTTTAACTCTAAATTTATTATCCTAATGCACTCGAACACCAAGAACTAATTCAGTACATAATACAAAACTGGCAGTGTAGATAAAGCGTTTTTTTTAATATCAGGGAAAACAGATTCCAGAGCTTTTTCATTGCTGCTCCCGTTTGATGTTAGCATTGAAAGTGCTGCTGTGCTTCTTACGCAAAAGTGAGCTTACAGACAGACTTTACGAGGCATCATACTCTTCCTTCCTGCTTTGTTCTTTTTCTGTAAAGTTTCTTTTGTATTATCCTTTATTCCTCGTACCCTCTTCCTTTGCACAGCATGGCCAGCCAGTTTGAGAAGTGGCTAACCTGCCTGTCTTCCCATCTATTTCTTTCTTTCCTTCCTTCATTTTAAGTCTTGCAGCATTTACAAATATACACATCAAGTTCAGTAGTGTAGTGTTGCCAACTGCACAAACATTCATAACCTACAGCCAACCTACAGCCAACCACAAATTTCATTGCCTGTGCGAGACTAGAAAGCAAATACTTGTTCACTCCACACCTACCATTTCGTCAAGAACACAGCATTTGAGTTTCTGATAAATTAAGTTGTTTGCCATGTATCATGCTAATGAAAGAGCTCAAAACAAAGCATGATACAGCAAGGAGTAGGTGCACAACAGCACATCCTTTGAGAATTTGCGATAGAGTCATCTGGTGACCTGCGTGCCATTGTCTACTGCTTCTGGTGCTGCACTAAACACAATATTCACATTCATCAAGAAGCATGAAGGTAGGAAGCTTACATATGACTTAAAGAAGTAAACCATAAGAAATGACGAAAGGTGTTCTGTTCTTGCTGAACATTAGTTTTTTTTAACTGTGATAATGTTTAATGGCTGCTTAGCCTTGCTTCAAAGCTTCATATTAGTCTTATGAGAGTCACATTTTTTTTAATTATTGTCCCTCTGCCATCAGTATTGCATTGAGCTGACTTGCACTGATGTGACTGAATAAGCCTGGCACAGCTCGCACATCTTCAACTCGATGAGAATATCCACATGAAATTCAGGAAAAATCAAGATGTCACTAATTATGTCACAAAATTGTCACGAATTAAGTGACAATATCGTAAAATGCACGTGCTTCACCATAAAGGCTGTCACTTAGCAGACAACTTTCACATAATATGGCCATATTCATATCTATGCAGCATAATTTATTCGTTCTAGTCCAACCTAATGACGTTATTACCCTATATATGGTATGCTGTTCCTTTTTTTGTCTTGGAGACGAACAAAGTGCGCAATGCAAAATTGTTATCGAAAAGTATTCCCACTTACTAATATTAGGGAGTTTTGGAATAGCGTACGCCAGGCCCGTAGCCACAGGGGAAGGGGGGGAGCGAAATTCTGATGGAGGGGGTGTTTTACCGAAAATGAATTATGAAAATAGGCGTTTTTCTAAAAAAGTGAAGGGCGCAACGAAGGGCTCCGGAAGTTTCGCCCATCTGTTTTCTTTAACGTGCACTGACATCGCAGAGTACACAGGCGTTTAGCGTTTTGCCTCCACCGAAATGCTACCGCCGCGGCCGAGATCGAAGCCGCGACTTTCGGGTCGGCAGCCGAGCACCGCAACCATCGTACAACGGAGGCTGACAACTACAATAACTGAATCAACTGAAAACAAAAGTTAGCCTTAATGCACACATGACGGAGTGATAACCGCGGCCTCTCGCTTGTTTATATTTTCTGAAAGCACGCTGCCGCATTCATGCTTTATGGCAAGCAAAGAAATTGTATAGCACAAATTTTCTTCATTGAGGCGTACCCGCTCTTCGATAGACTGGCCGTGCGAAGCGTGTGCCTTCACAAAAGCTTTTTAAACGCGCATCAGGCATCACACGTATGTGCGCTAATGCTTTTTCATTCTGCTTTTTATTGTACTTTCCACGCGACACACTGTGCAGCACTACACACGTGAGCGACGCGAAAGTGAGTACACAGAAGCACCACTTACCGTTCGCATTTCCGACTGTGCCTAACCAGGTGCTGGCCGAACACGAATACACGAAGGTGCAAGCACGCTTGAGTCTTCAGACCATCATGAAACCAACACGAACACGCTCACAGTACGCGATGTTGCACTGCCGTCGCTAAATGCCGTTCACGTCCAGCGTTGAGATCAGAGTCGCGCACACAAAGGACACGGGCACGCACAGCCGACACAGCTGAGCAATTCGGAAACTTCGATGACCGGGCAACGGGAGAAAATGGCGAAGGCAGCGACGGGCGACGGCGAGACTTCGACTTGAGCACGCACGCTTCTCCTCTCCTGGTGCGCGTGTGTGTGGTGTGTGTGTGTGTGTGTGTGTGTGTGTGTGTGTGTGTGTGTGTGTGCGTGTGTGTGTGTGTGTGTGTGTCTGTCTGTCTGTCTGTTTTTTTTATTTTGTCTTTCCTCGCTCGCGCCTATGTGCCTGCGTCGTAAGGTTGTGTTATCGTGTTTCTCTCGGCGGCTCATGTAACAGCCCTCCCGGTTAGTGGCTGCTTGAAGGAAGTCGCGTTTATATATATATATATATATATATATATATATATATATATATATATATATATATATATATATATATTTGGACGCGATAGCGTCAAAGAGCTCGTCTCGCAGAAATTCCGGTGTCGGCGGCGCCGGCGTCATTAGTTCTGAGCGAAAAAGCAGCGTTGGTTGGTCGTGAGCGAAAAGTCGAGGTAGATGCAAAGAGAGAGAGGGCGTTTGCACTTTGGCTTTCCTTGCGGCACTGTGTATACGTCTCCATCGAGAAGCGCAGGCAAGCTAGCGATTGAGAAGGCGATAGTGGGTGTGTGTGTGTGTGTGTGTGTGCGCGCGCGCGCGCGACCATGAGTGTGTACGAATACCACTGCCACGTTTTAAAGGCGAAACTAAGAGTCTCCCCCGCCCCCTTTTTTTCTTTTTTTTCTCGTGCTTTCTGTCTGCAGCATTTTATTGCGTACGTTGCGGCGTGCCGTCTCTAGTCAGTTAATAACTAGGACCTGACTCAGAGTGTACGTACGTGTGTGTATAATCGCGTACATTTATGATCGCAGATTCTTTGTGCATGTCAGCGGTTTTCGTCGCGATAAGTTGACGAGGAACGTATCGCCGTCACTTCATCGATTGAGCTACTGCCAAAGATATTAGACTGCACGAACTTTTCTTTAAAGCTCGTTATATTTGGAGAGTTGCAAGACTAAAACAAGCTCTGAAACAAGCTTTTATATGGCAAGAGAGTAAAACAACCTTTTACTCTCTGGTGGGATGCGGGAGTGAAACAGGCACTTTACTCTCTTTCGCCAGGAGGAGTGAAAGGCCTTTTCACTCCTCCTGGCCAAAAGAGAGTAAAGCGCCTCCCTGAGAGAGAGTATAATGAGATCTGTGGGAGTAACACAGCTCTATAACTCTCACTGCAGGAGTTTCAGTTTTTAGAGTGTAGCAGGCTTAGAACGATTACGTGTTAGTGATATCTTACTTGAAAGACATGAATGCGTAGCACTCAGGTCTTCATTTGTTCGAATTTGTCCGAATATTCCAAAAAGCGTGATTTCACATTTTTAGCCCAATATGCTAATAATTTATATATTATCGAAATACTCGATTCGTATTCGAAATTCTGAATACGTGCACACACCTATGTACTACCGATCAAGTACACAACTATAATTGTTATTAAAGGAAAGTAGTTGTTCGAGGGCTAGTTTCTTTGTTAGACAGAGCGTATTATTGGCTGTTGGTTTCATTTGTTGCGTATATGACAGTTATTACAGCACAATATTTCGCCTATATAGGTTCATCACAGAGCTAGTAGGTGCTCCATATATTAACAATTTTTTTTTCCAGCTCGTAAAACAGAAGCAGCTGTAGAAAAGGTTCACCACTGTGTGCGCCTTCTTTTTTTAAGGCACAGGGAGACCAGTAGCGCCCATAGCATCAGCTTTGTTCCCTCTGCCGTTTGTTCCCTGCGCAACTAATTATGCATGCCATTACACTGGCACTAAATTTTCTGCTGTGTACAGGAGATTAATGAACAATATACTGTAGCGAACGGGTCTGGGGAAGTAGGTGTGTATTCACGTTGTATTAGTGCTCGAACACACAAGGACACAATAAATAGCGGGAACGTATTTACGATTGTGTTTGCGCTGTAGTACAAGGTACAGTCAACCACAAAAGTTTACGGACCACGCGAGCGTGTGGCCAAGAGCCTCTTCGCGACACTTCCGCTACATCAGCGGCGATCGACAGCAGCGCAGCGCCCGAGACGCATCCCTTCCTTAATGGCCTGTCTGTTTTCCGACTGGGCAGAAATATTCTTCGCCTTTCACTTTTTCACGAGACGCGCTCTTTGGCGGCCGCGGTGTATCCGCATAACTGTTATCAGTCGCAATCCTTCTCACAGTGATACCTACCCAAAGGCACGCAGTTCGAGGCACGCCGTGATAGCTTTGATCCTACTATCAAAGTGTGACGGTCATACTGCACATAAGCGCTGCGAACTAACAATGCGTTGCGAGGCACTAGAAGATTGTAAGGCCAGTGAATAACAATAAGACCCATTTCCGGCCCAGCGCTGCGGTCGACGGTAGATGGCGCACCGCTAGGTGGCGCGGACAGGCAGTTTGGCACGCGCTCGCGTGGTCCGTAAACTTTTGTGGTTGACTGTACATATGCAGTACACACTCACAATGCATTTTATTTTTCAATGCAGGGTGAGATTCTTGCAATCCCTTGTGCTCCATCTAC
Source organism: Rhipicephalus sanguineus (assembly GCF_013339695.2). Taxonomy (NCBI): domain Eukaryota; kingdom Metazoa; phylum Arthropoda; class Arachnida; order Ixodida; family Ixodidae; genus Rhipicephalus; species Rhipicephalus sanguineus. The sequence goes on along the minus strand of NC_051182.1, from coordinate 35,701,644 downwards.
TGACAGCGGTATTTCAGAGGTGCCATATGTTGCATCAACTAGACAGTGGTGTTCCAGTGGTTCCAAGTGCATCTACTTGCCGTTTTGCAGATTTCCCCAACCTCGAGGTCAAACATGAACATTTTCTGTTAAGGACAATGAAATGGCTTGCTGTATGAAAGCGCCCGTTTCAGTTTTGCAATATTTAGTACAACGGGCGATTTTCGGCATCTGTTTGCTTGAATTATATTTTTAGTGTTGATATAATGCAAAGGTCTGTTGTTAGTTTTCGAGCACAGTAAGAATGTTTTAGATTTTTTTACTATTCAAGACATCTTAATAAGGAATTCATTATTTTAATTTAACAAATCATTTTCAAGTATCAGGCACCCTCATTGGCAGGTTCGATCACCTTTGTTTGTTGTCAAAGTGCACATAACACGCAAATTTTGTTGTACGCAAAAAAGTATGATCGTTTCCCATGCCTGTTTTTCCCAATTTTTCATATCTTTGTGTACCACAGCGTACAATAAATATTTTAAATTTTTTTTTGAAAATCAAGTGTTATGTTTTGCAGACCAGTTTGACTGGATGTGGAAGCCATATTAAGCATTGCTTTGTACATATGCTCGTACATGATGTTGTATATACATATTTATATGTGTGTACTACTTCTGATTTCATTTCATGATCCTTAATATGCAGCACAAGTGGGTGATGACCGAATTTGAAGCTTCAGATGAACACACGAGGCTTACGCATGGATCACTGCAGATTTCACTAATTCGGGGTGTCTTTCCAACCAAGCCCTCCTTATGCGAACACGACCTTTGCCAAACCAATATGAAGACGCGTTTGTGCAAATTCGGTAGTACACCCCGAATAATGATATCCGCAGGAACACATGCATGATGCCCTTTGTGACCACCTAAAGCTTCTGTTTCGGCCATTACACATGACGCGAAATGAATGGGGTACACCCTTCCAACGCCCATACAAAAGGGTGTTAATACAAGCTAACACCCTAACACCCCATAAAATTTTTGCTGAACACCCTTTCCTTTGGGTGTTAAATTAACACCCTAATTGAAGGGTGTAGTCAATAACACCCTAAGGGTGTCCGTCTGGCGACAAACCGATTTACACCCTTAAGGGTGTAAAAATGTTTAGTGTGTACAGCGCTTGTTTTTGTGCAGATTATAAGTTAATCGACGGGTAATGTCTTCCATTCTATTATTCTTCATTGTAAGTTGTAAAATGGCACGCAATACCCACCACAGCTGCCTGACTGATATTATTAGGAATGCTGCAATCGTCTTCAACATCCTGGTGCTGAGAGTAATTGCAATGAAATCGTCTTTTTGCAGCATTCACAGACCAGAGTAAAACAAGAATATTGTGTGAACACAGACACAGGTTGGAATATTGAGCATTTTTTCTGCGTTCCGCCCAATATTTACGGTATTTAATGCGTGACCGACAAGCGCGCACGCCAGGGGAAAGCATGGTGGGCTTCGTACCAGTGGGCATGGATTGAATGTGAAGGAGGTCCGTGCATGCATATTTCTACCTAGAAACTTTGTGACAATTTGTAATGCAAAACTGACGATAGAGAGCACGAACCTGGTGCTGGAATAGATGATGTTACACTATTTTACTATCTGTGCTCTTTCTGGAGTTTATGCAAATATTCCTTAACGAGCTTCTTCATTTCCACGCATATTTACTGCAGCACCTTTGCTGCACGCGGTGCGCACTGCTTCTGCCCGATAGAACTCCAGTGTAGGCGTAGTTGATCACCAAAAATGCACGGACTCTTGACAAGCGATGCGTGCTCACACTCCAGATCGGGGATATGCATGTTATGTGCATTTCTGTGCATTTGTTACATAGCAGACTGACAAATATTGTTCGTCTTCACTTCAATGTGCCTTAAATGCACTAGAACAAAGATAAATTTCCTTACTAAAATCTTTGTAAAAGAAAAGAAGAGGAGGTCTAATTGTCCTCAGCAGCAAAATAATGTATTCATTTCCTGTGATACGCCTTACATCTACGCGTGTCGAATAATGTACTCATGAAATCTCACCCATCGCCTGAAATAATACGCTGGTTTAGACGTGCAACCCAGATCCGGCACTGAAACCAAATACTTTACATTGGCTTTCAGCGGGGTGATTAAGCTGACTCATACCGTCACTTGTGATAACGTGGCTCATACCGTCACATGTGACCAATAAACGGTCACTTGAGACTAACAAAGCCTGCCTAGATGATGGAATCGATTAGATTAAGGCGATTATCTTGAGCTGTGTGTAAAGTGCACTTACAGTACCCAACTAATTAGCCAAAGCATTCCAAATTATTGCAATCTCACCTGCAATAACTCATGAAAAAACGCCAACACAAGCAGTAGAGACAATATTCTTGTAGTGAGTGGAATAAGAATATATTTTAGAGCGGAGAGCCTAGGCGCCTGTCCCTGCGTTAGGTGGCTTAAACGCCGTCGTTAGCGTAACCGATAGACATGAAAAATTGATAGATAGACATGGAAAAAGAAAACGAGAAAAATTGCACCATTTCCCGCTAACTGGGACCATGAGGCGATGCGAAGCCGGAGCACTTGCACGATCGCGTTCCGTTGGCGTTCGCTGGGCATGCTACCGACCTCGCGTCTTGCAACGCGAAGAGGAACGCTACGCGCGCCTTGTCTTCTCTCTAGCCTGGCCGTTAATTCTCACAGGGCGAGCGGGGAACGCGGTCGACAGGCGCGCGAGAGGGCGGCAGCGTAGGAGAGGAGAGAGAGGGGGAGGGTGCGCACATGCCCTGGTGCTCATCGCGGCGTTGCGCAGGAGAGAATTTTGGCATGTGTAGCCTGCGTTTCAAAGATTGGAGAGGGGAGAGGGGAAACGGGAGAGGGGTAGTGGAGAAGGGGTGGGGAGAAAAGGAGTGCAGAGGGAAAGTGGTGAGGGGGAAATGGGAGAGGGGAAGTGGAGATGAGGGGTGGAGAGGAGGAGTGGAGAGGAGGTGTGTGGAGAGGGTATGCGCATGCTCAGTAAGGGTGGTCACGCCGCACACCACCACCACCGGATTTAACTCCGCTATAAGATGCTTCACATCTAAAAAATAGCCAGGATCAAATGGGATTTGAACCCGGGCCCTCTGCGTTAAAGTCGACTGGTCTACGACAGATTCATGCTGGTGCTTGAAACTCATTTGCAAAAAGACCGTATACAGGCGTAATGTCGGGCAAGGACTCGCGTTAGCATGTGTAGTATAGCGAGACAGAAGAGTAAAATAACAAGCAGTCACCAGAGAATGAAATTGCGCAAATTGTGTGGTTTAATGATTCTCACCCACTGCAAAGTGTTAAGCCATAATTCTTCTTCATTATCAGCCTCTTGCAGCTTCAACAAAATCTACATAATAGCTTACAGATATGTAGCGCGTACTTCGCTTTTCCGCAGAAAAACGACTAACGTCGGAGTGCGTCGTGTCCTACTTCAAATGAAGTTTGGGAGCATCGCCATCAGATGAAACTTCCATGTTATTTATATGAACGAGTAGCTGACGACAAGATATCAAGGCCGGCGCAGAAGAAAGTCCCATCGTATGAGGTGGCCAGGTTCCCCTCAAGCTGCTCAATGCAGCTTTTTTGCCTGGTCATCCTCGCAACCTTGTTATGAATAAACACAATTCAATTCACTATGTACGTGGGTACATGATACACGAGAAACAGTAATAATGAGAACTAACAGACAATAATGCCAAGGAAAGTGTATCGGGTGTTATTTGTACTAGTCAGGATATAAATGTGAAGAAAGTAAAGTGAAGGAAAAGATAACTTGCCGCCGGCAGGGTCGAACCTGCGACCTTCGAATTACGCCTCCAATGCTTTACCACTTTACCATTTAAACCTAGGAGTGTTAGTGAGCCCTGATGGCAGCCGTGGCGGCTAGTGTGGAACACTATTTTTCTGCCTGCTGGTGTCACGTTACACGTGATCTTTTTACGAGCTGGTAGCTGACCAATATTCACTCGCATACTACATGACGGCATCAAGTCTGCCAGAACGAGACCCTAGCTAAGAATGAAGGAAAGAACATGAACTTTAAACACTCCTTTTCTTTGTTAGACACAATAGTCATGAGAACAGGCAATAATGCCATGGAAAGTGTAGGGGTATTATGTGTTGTAAATAGGATATAAATGTGAACAAAGTAAAGTGGACGAAAAGATAACTGCTGCCGGCAGGAACTGAACCTGCGGCAAGTTATTTTTTCGTCCACTTTACTTTCTTTACATTTATCTCATAATTGCTACAACGAACGGCCCCTATACTTTCCTTGGCATTATTCTCTGTTAGGTCTCATTAATGTTGTGTTTAACAAAGAAAAACGAGCCCTTAAAAGTAATCTTCTTTCCTTCGCCAGGAGAAACTCAATGTGACGAAGTATGCCATAGGAGAAAACGCGCCCTGTGCACAAAACAACGGGCCGACAAGAACTGCATTGGCACACCGAAATTGAGGTCCAGACTATGCCGATCTTACTTTTCGCAAGCGAGAGCCTTTTTTCAGTTAAAGTGATTACTTGGGCGAGTTGGTGTGACATATTGGAGGGAAACAGCGCGAAAGGCGAAGGACCAGGCAATCTAAGGACTATGAACGGAAAGCGCTGCACCCGTGTCTACAAATGATTGAGCCCATACATCGTCAACACTTACGAACAGTTCATTTGAGAGCTGTTGCGGATGAGTTTGGCCTAGCCTGAAAGATGCAGCTTTCCCTCCCGAGCTGGAATATTTAGTTTTCCGGGTGATGGCGTAGGGTCGAAGTAGGTGGTTGAAGGAAAAAAGAGGAGGAGCGCATCGGTGACGGAGGGTGGCGGCGTGGGTGACGGGAAGCACCGGGTCCGTCGAGACTCTGCGGAGATTGTCAGCGATATTCCTAATATTGGGAGGCACGACCATGTTGTGGAACCGTAGCACGAAACTCGTCTCTTTCATGGTAGTCGCAACCCCGTCTCCTCCTCTTGGCGGCACCAGCAAAACCTGTAAATATGGCCACGGACTCCACAATAGTAGGAACAAACTGGTCGAGGTGAGCGCAAGTTGTTGGGAGGCGGATGGGACGTTCGTGGTGTAATAACATACACTGAACGGTGCATTGTGGGCACGTGCGGTGGTGCCTGTTGAGAAGGTGGAAAGGCTGCAACCTGAGCTTAAGTTCGCCGCGGTACCGGGTCATGCCTGGGAACTTCCGTGCATGTCATGGCAACAAGTTCTTCCCTGACGAAGGTGTGGAGGCTGCTGCCGGAGGCGTCGTGCTGAGCTCGAGTAGGGAAGACATAGCTTGTACTTGGACTTCCTCTCGTATGATGGAACGAATGAAAGCACGTAGCTCGCTGTCATTCGTTGCGCTCAGATGAGATGTGTCAGGCTGCACACGTAACAGACGGAGTTCATCAAGGCGTTGACGCGTGGCGAGAACTTCTGAGACTGTAGTGAGGTTTTGCACTGCAAGAGCATTGAATGCCGCAGCCCCACTGCCTTTGAGCAGCTGGCGCACCTTGTCGCTCTCCGTCATTGAGTTGTCAGGCGGCATCAAAGGGCAGGGAGAACTTTTTTGTAAAAAGTATGTGTGTCACCGGTTTGCTGGATACACTCCGCTAAATGATTTTTCGCGGTGTCTGAGCGGACTGAAGGGTTCCTAAAAATCTGTCGAAACTGCTGTTTACATCAGGCACAATCGACGAAGTGCAGCTCACAGTTCAAAAACAAGATCTTGGCTACAGCTGTCAGGTAGAAGGCGACACAGTGTGTTAGCAGAGTCGTCCCAGTGGTTGAGTGCGCTCACACGCTCGTACTGCTCGAAGTCTTCAACGTCGCCCCCACGAAGGCCAGCGAATACTAGTGGATCCTTCTGTGGGGTGGTGACCAAGCAGGAAGGGGTTCCCAACGGGGCAGGCTTCGTGAATTGCCAGCCTTGGAGCGCTCTTCTTGCGACATTGCCAAGAAATATTGTGCAAACGTCAACCTCAACAGAGCTCCAAGGGTATGCTGTATAGCACCGGTAGAGTGAGATGACGACAAAGCAAGCACGGCACCAAGGCTCTCAAGCACAAACTCCTATCTCGACTAAAACAGAAAAGTGGGTGATTCCACTTAAGATCGAACAAACGATGGCTGGTCGACCTCTTAAATTTATTTCAAAATTTTATAAATTATTGCGTGATGAGTGGAAAGAAGAGATCGGCAATATGTTTTGCCGCAAAAAATTGTTTCGAAGCACAGGAAATCAATAATGACGAAGGGGTGGAGTGGAGCGCTCATCCGCTCTGCTGTTTTTGGCCAACTTTCATTATGAATTGCACGAAATATATTAAAGTCGGGTGGCTGAAATTTCTTTAACTAAATATATTCATGGTTTTGCTTCTGCTCAGGTACTTTTAGTTTTTTTGTTTAGTGTAGATGTTTTTATAAGAAACCTCAAACTTGGCCCAGGGAACGTTATTTTCTTTACTTTGAACGCCGTTATCTCAAAAAAGCCTTGTACCAGAGCGACAAAAGTTGCGCATTAAGTTCGTCGCATGCTTATCTCCCAAAGTGCCGACTCTTACAATTATATAACGTTTCAGTAAAGATATATGATCGAGCTAAGTTCAAGAAAACACCGAACAGTGCAAACTTCTGACGACAATTAAAAAAACATTTTTTTATATTTCTTAAACTTTGTCCACTTATTCTTGTCCACATCATCTTTCACAATCATTGAAAACATGTTGCATAATGTTGTTGCACTAATAGTTACGGCCCCTCCAATAAGACCCTTAGGCAAGGATTGGCAATTCAGACTTCTTGCCCAGCAAGTGCATAAAATGCAGGCCGCATTTAATTTCTTTTTATTAAGAGGCCAGCAGGTACCGAAAAATGCGTCGCCGGCACTGAAGACGTTAAGTTTGAAATTATTTGGTCGCTGCAGCGGCCGCGAGCGCGGGGCTATCGAGCAGGAGCGGGCGCACCCGACATGCTCGTTGTAAGAGACGGCGCAGTGAGAGCCCGTTTTCGCGTCCTCAGACCGATTGAGTTTGAAACAGCAACACCTCTCGGGTGACTCGAACGCACGTGCACTGGAGCTTCGCTATTTTATCCACCCTCTGTTCGCATCGCATCAGGCATCGCATATATAAAATTTTGAAATAAGTTTCAGAGGTCGACCAGCCATCGTTTGTTCGATCTTACGTGGAATCACCCATGTACAAGTTCTCTTCCCATGGAACATTTCAGAATGAAATTTCCTTCTATCACCGCACATCTGACGCTCTGTCTTTTTTGTTTGTGATTTTGTTACAGTCTTGTGAATATAAATGTATGTGTATGCATTGTAAGCTAAGTACAAGTGGTTGGCCGAAGCGCTCAGAAAGGATACAGAGGTAGGAAAGCCGCGAGAGTGCGCGGGCTCAAACTCACTCGTTGTGTTTTGTCTATTCGCTGCCAGCGCCTCTCTACGGCCCGTTTGTACATCGATAGAACATGGGAACGAGAGTTGGTTCACTCCCCAGTGAGGTGAAGCACTGGTGACGGCTGACTACTAGCGGGACCTTGAAAAAACTCAAGGAGTAAGTGAGTTCGCACATCGCGGAGAAACTCCACGGCAGCATCGTTGATGCCTAGCAAGGAGAATGCCGAGCTCGGCTGGTGGATGACAGTCGTTGAAAAATTTGAGGCTTAATGCGCTCAGGTAAACAACAAAGTGCACGAGCGGTATACGCGTCGCTTAGGAAGCTAGCAGTAGGGGATACGTTAAAAAAATTTTTGACGTCCTTAAAGAGCTGCGCGTGCTATTTCGGAGCGCACCGTGATCACTGATCCCTGATCTACTAGTGTTCGGCAAAAAAAAGTAAACGCTGCGCGAAGAAATGCTACGCCAACCAACTGACGACGTTTGGCAAGGTGTAACATGTCTTCAGGTAGCGAAATCTGTGCCGCAAAGAAACGATGTTTGGAGGGCGACGGACAGCCACATCGAAGCTATTGCGGGGCCTGCAGCAGTGCCAAAAAGTCGCAACGCCCAATATGAGAATGAGCAGCACCACTGCACATTTCGCAGCCGGCGGCAAAGACCAAGGGATTCTCCAGCGTACAAATAAAAATGCAAGCTATGCCCCTTGTCAAGCATTTTGCGCTGTGTTGTTGAGGGACGTCCAAAATTGCCCAAGACACCGAACACAACAGTAATCACGACTTCGAAATCCTGCAAATATGTGTTGCCTACAAAAATATCAAATACGGAATAGTGGAAGCTGAGGTCGCGGGTAAGAACGTTTCCTTTAATTTAGAGACTACGTCGCAGGCCAGCTTGTTACCGTTTTAGCCATACCGGAACAAGGTTTAGCAAGGTTGTTGACAGGTTCTCCTTGGATGCTATGGGTCTTCAAGGGAGGCGTCATAGCACACCTCAGAGGGATGTCGCAGGAAGTAATAGTAGAAAATTCTTCCAGCACATTGCAGTTCTTTTTCGTCAAGAAGGGAAATCAAGACGCAGTACCACTTGATGTGAGTGAAGCCTTACGCCATCTTCACCTTTTTAAGTAACTGCGGCACCGTAAGCACCTCAGCAGACTGCGAAGCAGTGATGCATTTGCAGCACGTCTTCGGGGGATTAGACTGCCTGAAGTAACCATACAGCATTGTCCTGCAGACAGCAGGATTTCCACTCGTTCAACCAGCGCGGCGCATTCTCCTGTCCATGCGCAGTCCTCTTTAGGAACAGCGACGAAGATTGAAGCACGACGTCATCATCGTAAAAGAAAACAACCTGAAGAACAGGGTAAGCCCTTTGGTTACCGCCAGAAAAAGGACGGCAGAGTGCCAATTTGCATGGATTCCCCCCCCCCCCCAATAAAATAAATGAGCACATCAACACAGAACGCTTCCAGCGCCCAATCCGTGATAATGCCGAAGGAGAATTGGCCGGTACCACTGTATTTATTTGCATGGACGCAAATTTCGGCTTTCACCAGAGTGACCTTGGCGAGTAAACAATAAAAACAAGCCCTTTTGCTATTCCTTTTCATAGGCGCCGCTACGTCCAATTGCCCTTCGGCATCCCCGCAGCACCTGAAATTTTTCAGGTGCTGAGGTATTGCTTGTTGTCATCTTGGCGCTTATGGTTTTCGGCACTGGTGCAGGCCCTGCAGTCGCGTCAGTTTCGTTGTCCATTGCTCACCAAACTTTGTTTTGTTGCGCCACAGATTCGGTAGCAACGTAGAAATCTTCCACCTTGCATCACGTTGACTATGGTTCGCGCACCACTTATTTCGCGCAACTTCGCGATATTCGTGCCGAACACTATTTAATCCCGGATCATTAATTCATGATGTTCTCCGAAACTGCACTTCACAGCTTGCTTTTTGCGGACTCGAAAATATTTAAATGCCTTCCCTTCGGCCTGCTTCCTCTAACGAAACAGATATTCCTCATGTACCACATTCCTTAGCTTAGAGCAGTAAGCCTCGAAATTTTCAAATATTGCCGCGTTATCTTTCTTGCGTTGTTGTGTTTGTGTGTTTGTGTTGTGCCTGAGAGCCATGGTGCCGTGTTTGCCTTGTGGAAAGATGGGGTTTTGTATAGTGAAGGGTCGAGGATAAATGTAGGTGGTGTTTTTGTCTTAACTGAAGACAGGGAATGCAACTAGCCAAGATTAATTCTGATGTCGAGTCCAAATATTTCAATTCAGTATAAATAAACAAACTGATTTCTTCGTCTTCTCTCAGGTTTGTTAATGGTGGAGGTGGCACTAAAAAACCGGTTTTCGAAAAAAAATAATGCATTTTCACATTTGAGTTGTTTTGGATTCCTGGTGCATAAGGAACATGCGAACAAGTCTGGTTGTTGTCTGTGCAGAAGAAACGAATAAAACGAATTTTTTTACGAGATGGCGCCATGCATTTGCTGTCGAAAGCATCTCTGAAACGCTCTATTTAAGACCCGGCATCACAGCGGATAAGAAACTGAACACAAAGTGAATGCCCGTATTGGAAAGTTCGTTTTTCGCGGCTTTTAGTCACGAATGACCTTCTCACGAGAGTATACCAGAGGGCAAAGAAATAAATTACAAAGTATACTGTTACTTGCGGCATCAGCAGTGTTGTTGGCGAAACCGGAACTGAACATCGAATTGGTGGAACATATCACGTGACCATTCACCGCTGGTTTCGCGCCAATTATGAGTTACACTTGCTGCGTTTCTGTCCTCCTCGGCTCATCTGTTATTTTTCCTGTGAGTACATCACGATCAGCGGGTGGTCCGCTTTGTGGCCAACACGTGTTGTGAGCAGGGCTGGACAGAGATACTCGGAAAAGTATTCCGGAATACAGATATCGAAATACATGAACTGGAAGCCTGAAATACAGATGCTGAGATACATTTGCTTTTAACGTAACGGGAAATTTCACAGATACTTTCGTATTCTGGAAAAGTATTCTGGAATAAAGATAAAGCAATACAAATACTGGAAAACTTTTTTCATTTCAAGGATGGTCGAACTCTGCAAAGACATTTATAAGTGCAGCATAATGTCGTAAGTAAAGTTGCAGCACATTGATACTTTCAGTTCATTTATTTATTTCTTACATTACCCTCAGTGCCATTCTAAACAGGGAGGGGGGTTACAAAGTACTTAATTAGTAATAATTACATAATTACATGTGTCAACTGAACAAATAGTACACCATTTCACAGCAAGAGTAACAAGCATTAGACACCGAAATCGACACACTCGGCGACAACAAAATTAGCCATGCTAGAAACAGCACAGTTTAAGCAAATCACTCGAATCACTAATGAACTCCAGTGAATTGAAAAAAGTATGCATTTATTTTGCACATAAAATCTGTGTTGCTCAGAAGGTTGCTGTGTGAGCATCTCAAATAGGCTGTCTTCTAGACAGTGTCGGTTCGGCCTCAGCACAACACTTGCGAAAGAAGAAAAAAAAGCCTCTCTATACCGCTGCAGACGAGCACAAATTGGTGTTATAGTGAATAAATACCGCCTTCAAAGCCGGGTAGCCTGCAGCGTGGCGATATCTCTTCTCGGGTTATCTAGATACCGAAACACTTCCGCCCTCACATGGGTTGTTCTGACCGTTCAGAAGCCGAAGTCGCTCCCCACCTTACCTACGCGCAATGGAACCCAATACGTCAAAACTGCACAATTCAAACATTGGCTTCCTAAAATCATGTTATTTGGGGATGAGAGGGCTTAAGTCCTCCCAAGTCGCTCCTGCCATCTCTCTACACAGGCGTTGAAACAGGGACAGCTTCTCAGAGCGCCCCATCACAAACTACAGCAAGCACTCGTCGCTAGGGACGAAAGAGTGTCGCCACCACCGACGCTACCAGCACCCATTTCAGCAAGCCGCAACAGGCGAAGTCGGCTCCGGCGGTGGTGGATCCTGGTACCACAAAAGACCGTTTCACGCTTGTGATCAGTTAGGAACGCACCACGACACGCTGGAGAGGTGGCTGAAAGCGCGACAAAGATAACCATCTTCTAGTCACTTCCGCCGCGACAACGGCAACTGCTTTTCGAAGGGCCGCCGCTTTGAGAAGTGAACACACGCGAAGCATTGCAAAGCCTCTGGTCCAAGGCGGTATCCGCGCGGGGGTCACGAAGTAATTGCTTGCCACACGAAAAAATGAGGTGTGCTGCAATGACCTTGAGAGGCAGCGATTTTTTTGGCAGAGGTCGACAACACTGCCTCCGCGATTCTCCTGTCTGTGGCGTCGCTTGCTTTACCACATGGGCCATTATGTGCATGAGGAGAAACCACCACCGCCCTTTCTGTCGGCGACCGGCGGCGCGCCTTTGCTTGTCTTGGCACAGAAACAAAACAAAAACATCATTCCCCCCCTTGGAAACGCCTCAACTCATTTCCGACAAAAAGAAATGTAACGAGACGCTCGTGTCCGGCATAGTATCGCGATACAAACGATACATCTCAAATGTATTTCACTACTGAGATACAAATACATTTTCCAAATGCGTCTCGATACAGAAATACAGATACACAACAGTATCCCTGTACTACTATCGCGATAATCTTGTATCGCGATACTGCCCAGCCCTGGTTCTGAGCAAGATTCACACCTCGAAAGCTTAGAAAAATTCAAGACAATTTGATGCAGCTCTCGCAGGGCAGCGCTGTGTTGAAGAGGGAGGCCCTACTTCTGCAGCAGGTGACTGATTAATTTTTATGACCATCGAGATAAATAACATGGTGTGCCATATTTAAACTAATTTTTCTGAGTTTGAACTTTTCTAGAGAACAAACCTGCTAGAAAAACTATCGTGTCCAAATTACTTCGCAAATAACTGCTTAAAAGGTTGTTTCCTGCGTGAGCCACTCATGCGTGGCTCACCCATGCGTCTCCCGTTCTTTTCATGTGAAAAGCCTCGATAACTTCACGGCGAAATTTGCTACTGTGCCTAGAAAGCACTTCATCTACGAAGACTGGAGAGCAGCGACAAGATTACAATGCGATGCTAGTTATGATGTGTTCGACTTTTCAAGGACTCATTACGTTCCTTTACAAGAACGGTAAGACACCTGCCACTTTGTCGCACGTACGATTTGCGCAAATAAGGGGTATTTCGTACACAACCCCGCGTTTACAAGGCACATACGTGGACATTCTATGTTGTTTCTCGGCCGGCGCGCGCCCTATTCGTCCTCTGCTTCATCATCTGAGGCTCCCTTAGCATGTGCGCCCGGCTGATTAGCCACTTAGCCTAACGGTATATCTAGGTTAGTCAGGAAATGCTATGACTAAGCTAATTAAGCGAAATCATGCTAACACCGATTTATTAAGGCCCATCCTACTAGGACTATGGCAATGAAGCCGTGTCAAGCTAAGACCGAGGTAGGTAAGGTCTTGCTAATCAAAGCAACGCTAATTAGGGCGGTGCTAATTAGCATAAGTGTGATTTGGAGCCTACGAGGTCCGAACATGGTCATTAGAATCGTCCAAAATGAAAATATTGCCACGCCCACTTCTTGTATTCGGGTTTGACCAGCAAGGACGGTTATCAACGCTCGACTATGTCCACGCCGCAGTGTTCGTGAAGCTTCGCGATTGTAGTAGATCGTTTTGCTAAGATTCCGCGCAAGACGCGAGCGCTCGAGCTTATTCTAGAACATGCGCGACAACCAGCGATGACGCTGGAATATTCGACGGCATATGTATAAATGACGACGCGCTTCACCGCTGGACAGTTGATCGACGGTCGACGCTCTGTTCGCCGCTATCAGTGTATCGCTGTAGTTTGACTTTCAGTTTCCCGGCCACAAGTTCGGCCAAATAAACAGTTTCATCTCGAACGTGCTGACTACTGTCTTCGTCGACGTCACGACCACAGCTGCGGTTAACCACGTTTTCAAAATATTTTTTCTGGTACGTGGGACCATCGTTTAATTTCAAATCTCAGCCTACGGTAAGAGGCTCTTCCTGATAAGAATAAAATATGGAAATTGTGATGCCCCTATAGGTGTTTAAATGCATGAAATTGAAGGTCAGACAAAAAAAACTGTGAGGACGTTTGAGTTTCCCCTGCAAGAGTAAGACGCGATAGTATTCGCAATGCCCACGAACTATAGGTGGCGCGCCGTGCTTTTCAAGATGGCGCCAGGAGGAGGGTCAACCCGTTTGTTAGCATAGGAGCAGATAGTACGTGCGGACGTACGGCCCGTGCCACTTTCACCGGATGAAGTCATGAGCAGTGCTGAATTGGATATATGAGACTAAACTACTTTCCCAAACCATGGAAAGTGCTAAGTACTCGCCACCTAATTATTTGCTGTGGTGTGAAATGTTATATTTCAGCTCCGTTACCGTGCATAACGATGCTTTGCGAAATCCTGTGCGTGCTACATAAAACTGCATCAACTAAAATTGACGTATGAGCAGAACGGCACTCCGAGGTAGTATGTACCGAGCCAACGTTTATACATACGTTGTACCGAGCCTGCCTTACGGATTTGCCGCAGTAGTAGGCCGCCAGCGAGTAGCGCCATCGCTGCTGCACGGGACCGCACGTTTAACGTGGTGATGGTTTGCAAACATAATACGCCGTCGTCATTACTTGTGCAGTCGGGAACGCGGCGTTACGTCTTCAACGGAACACAAGCATTTAACTTCCCATTCAGTAGCGCTGGTGTCAGCCATGCTGAGACTCTAGCAGTGTGCAATTCACTTCACTCGCATGCATGTTGCAGGCTCGATCAGCACGATCGAAACACGAATATCGAAAAGAATGCACACGTATCCTTTTCGCAACGTCGAAGAAGTTAGCCGAGAGGCGTGGATTGTGGCTGTGACTGCACGTTTCAACGCTCTAACCATTTCGCTTCTCTGGTCGAGATCGAGCGTGTTGGCGGCATGCGGCGCTCTATAATATCCACAATATTTGATACATGCAATGCACAAGAGGAACTATGCTTTTATTTTGATCTCGCTCAAGGATATTATACATTAAATACAATCAAAGTGACTTACGAGCGTGAGAGAACAATAACGCACGAGGGGACGTGAAGTGCAACTCGCTCCTCGTGAGTTAGCAGCTGATCGTTCATCATCGCTGTTACTCTCGGTGCCTTCACAGTCTTCTACGTCCAGTGAAAAATCCTCGTCGTCAAGATGGTTTTTTTCTACATCACTGCTGAAAGCAATCTGAAGAATTTCCTCCGCCGAACAACTTCGACCACTCCGCGTCACCACGTTTACAATTACAGAGACGTCTGGGCGCGGAGAACATTTCGCTCTCAGATCGGTCAACGAGCAAATCGCTTGCAGTGTGCTGCCACCTATCAACAAACGTACAAAAACAAGCGGCGCAGCGCTGGCTATGAAACCAACACACTGGCGAAGGAAGGCGTGGAAAGCGTTCGCTCCACGAAAGGCGTGGAGCGGACGCGTCCTCGAATGATTGAAATGTCGCTCGCACGATTAGTAACAGCGCTTTGCTGACAAAGGATAGAGGCATATTTTAATGTATCGACAACTTGAGATCGCTCAGTTTCACAAGAGCACATCGCGAGCCGGCGCGACCTCCCGCGTACAGTGTTATGGGATTCATGCACTACAAGAAACACTGACCAATGCTATATACAAGTAAAACAGGGTGAGCTTCAACTGAATATGTCAGACGATAACATTTAACTAGCCTACGTGGCTACAGAAAGCCTCGCGAAGCTGATAGTATGCGTACGCTGTGGGCTAGCATTGAAAGCGCGAGTCGCCACGTATTTTCACGAAAATTTCGCGCCTCGCAAGAACGAATCAGATTTCTCGTGTCACGGAGGGCCCAGTTTGTTCACTGATGCAGGGAACATGCCAAGTCGTAGTGTTCCTTCCTTGTCAACGCGTTAACACTGAGGTTAGCACAGCCGAACAAGGGAGCGACTGCGTAGTGCTGCCATTTTGTCGTCTACTAACCCTCCTCGAGAGGACGCTCCTGAATTCCGCTTGGCGGCGCGACAGTCTATGGGCATTGCGAATATTCGGGCCGGTGGGTATCGCCATGTTAGTCTCGCTTCGGTTCTCGGTGGATACCTCAACCGTGTCCTAAGGAAACCAATGGCTGTGCGCGTAACATTGGCTCTGTAAAAGTATCCTAGAATGCCTACTGCAAGATCAGTTGCGAAGTGCCCACTAAGCCATAATTCTTCATTTTGCAAGTAGGCGTAGGGCCCTGTATGCGTCCTAAAGGCAAAACGCTACTCTACGCAGCAGCTCACCTTGTTGATGCGTATTCAGCTTATGGATTAAATATATCTGATCGCTTTGTAACGGATGGGCCTTTAAAACACCCACTCGTTGCGCAATTCACATGTTTTGATGCATTGCCCGATTCTACGCTTCTGCCACGTAATATTCCATGCGCTAAGGAGATTCCTTCCGCTACATAACATTCACATTTTTCACATTCACAGATTCAATAAATACCGCGGTCTTATAGTAGGACACCTGCTTCCCGTGCAGATGTCTTGGGTTCGGTTCTAACTCGAACTTAATATTTTCTAGCGTTAGCTACACTTGCCTAGCCGAGCCACTTTCGCGTGGATGGTCATGAGCCGTCCTGCGCATGCTCGAGGATCAGTCATGTCAACAGCTGACGCATCGGAGCTGGCACCTCCCGCGCACCCCGCCGCTGCCGCGCACGACTGGCTTCCGCTGGTCTGTGCTTTCCAGAGGAGTGACGTGGTAGCCGAGGTAGACGTACTGATGCCGGCGCGCGCGCAGCTATTCGCCTTCGCGGTGCAGTCGCCTTCTGACACTGCGCTGGAGCCACTTGATAGCGCCTCTGACTGGCGTTTGCCAGTGTGGTTTAGCCATGAAGAAGGAGAGCGCAAATGCTGCTCAACGACGCAGAAGAGTGGAGAAGCTTAACTCATCGGATCCCGAAGTAGTTGCCTGGCAA
Source organism: Rhipicephalus sanguineus (assembly GCF_013339695.2). NCBI lineage: Eukaryota > Metazoa > Arthropoda > Arachnida > Ixodida > Ixodidae > Rhipicephalus > Rhipicephalus sanguineus. The sequence continues at coordinate 35,685,185 of NC_051182.1, read as the reverse complement.
AATAAATATACATGTGTCACATAATATGTATAACGTGTGTGCGACATTGAAGCAGCAGTAGGCATGATAATCAAGCTAATCCTAGACAATCGCGAAAGCTAAGAACAATCAGCTGAACCTTCGCTAACGCTACGTTATCCCGAATAGCCGAGCTAAGCCACTGCAACATTTTTTAGTGTTTATTGTCTTTGCCTCTTTCTCAATTTTACGGTGATGACCAAGGTGATGATTTGTCGCTCACAATCTACGGCGCCGACACCGTCGCCACAGCAGGAACTTCTGATTTCCGGGAAACCAGCTTCTTAACACTGTAAAGCTTGTCTCTCATCCACTTTGTCCCGCATGTACTGCCAAATCACAGCTAGACTTTATTATTTCACCACTTTCTCCTCACGGAGAGGTTCCGACGTGGTTGAAAAATAGCTCCGATTAGTATTGAATGTGTTGCAGTAGACAAGAGACGCGGTGGAACTTCCCGTGGTATGCAAAGGTAGCATTCTTTGGTTCAGGGACGCCCAAGAAGGCAAGCAACGCCTCGAACTTTTTTTCGTGGCCTCACTGATGGCGGAAGAAGGCTTGGAATTATGTGCCGTCGACTGCGATAGCGATGCTGGCGCGGGACTTGGCCGATTCATGTGTACACCAGAAGTCTGACGAATTTGCGCATCTTCTCCTTAGTCACTTCTGTCCAGGATCCGTCCCTGTAACTGTGCCTTGGTTTTCCGAAAATATCCATCCAGGCATACTTATTTGTTCGGCTCCATATTTCTCGGACGAATTCTGCAGTGAAAAAACAACCAAAAGAAGCCGCTGCGCGGCACTCCGCACTGCTAGGTCAAGGTCCACTCCTCGCCGTCTTCAGGGAGCTAAACTACGCTCTTTTTGCAGCCGGCGCCAAATGCTCCGGTCCGAACGAAGTTGACACCTTAGAGATAAGAGCTGTGACCTTTGGTACGCACCGGATACGTTCACATCAACGCGCAACAGCAGCGTCCCGAAGGCAGATCGAAACTTATCGGCGGATACATGCAGATGTTGCGGGGTGGTTTGAAGTAATGTCACCGTCTGTACTGAAGTCTGAAGAATCGAAGTCATCTTCTGTGTCTGTGCTGCAACCATCATTCAAAGATTTCAGCTCAGATTTGTCGGAGACTGTCGAAATACGCCGTTTTCGTGGGGCGCCCTCGAGCAATGTTGCCACCATAATGAAATCACGGGCGGTCACCTTCGCGACTTCGAACGATCTTTACAAGACTACCCGCGGCGCAAAAAAAATCTGAAAAGCGAAACTGATGAAGTACTCCCCCTTTTACCATTTAAAGGGGATGAGCTGTGCAGAAGAGCTCTTTTAGTGCCAAAATTTGAACTTGAAGCCATCGTTGGCATACTAACCATGAGAATAGGCGCTGTCACGAAACTGTTAAGCCGAACTCCGACGTATGTAATACGGTCCACTACAAGGTGCTAAGGGAGCAATGACACGCTTTTAGCTTCTAATTGTTCGCATGTTCTCGTTTTCATCTCTCCACGATGACCGGATGATATTGTTTGAGTGCCCTTATTATGGCGATGGCCTTTAGCAAAACGTCACTTCAAGATCACCGACAAAGACAGCTAAAATCATTTATTGCTGGTGAGTTGCGTAGTGAGTCGGAACCAAATCATTGGTGGAGATATTATCCTGCTCCCTGCACTGCTTCTGAACAATGAGAACGACAAAGCCACCCAGCTTAGAGCAGAGACAATCAGTGAGCAGTGCATAAGGGGATAGAACCGATCCGCTTGCACGTCACCTGCCTTCACAGTGTAAAAGGTCACTTCCAACATTTTCACTCTGTTTGCAAATAGGTTTTGTGTTATATTCATGTTCCATATTATCTATATTCAACTAAGTGTTAGCATAATTTAGTTGTAACGGCGGATCTGTTCAGCTTGGAATAACATCATTAGTCGTAAGCACAGAAATGGCCAAGGTAAGAGAGGGGGACCCTAGTAATACTATACAATGCAACGGTACGAAAGGTCGAAAACAGTAGATGCATAGTAAAGCGTAGTATACTATAGCAAGGAGGTCTAAAACCGAAGTTGGGAATAGGAGGACAGGAGAGTGTAAGGCATAGAATAGCCATGTGCAGTGTAGTATAACCACGAATGGGAAAGAGAAGTGAATGTAAGTAGGAGTGAAAAGAAGGAGGTGGATAGGGTAAAGCTCAGCATTATCATGTATAGTACTATAGTAAGAGGGCCGAAAACGGAAGTGAGGGTAAGGACGAGGGAAAAACGAAAAATTATATATTTTAATTTAGAGTACTACGCACAGCGATCAAGTTTTGGGTGTTTATTATTATGAATCTTCAAAAAAAGGTCCTCTCAAAGGTCCTCTCTCTTTGTACAGCAATTGCGCTCTGTTTTTTTTGTTTAAAGCCATGTAGCCTAAAGTACCAATTTACGTTCATACTTGATGGTTTGCAGCCTTCTGGTGGACGCAGCTTGCGCAACTTTATTTTTGTTTGCCATTGCATTTTGGAATGGATTGTTCACGCATGGCAATTCGCCCTACACAATTAAACGTTCTAATTCATCTCCCGGAATAGTGGTCTATTTGCCCATGGTCTATTTCCTGTATGTCATTGATATACGACGTCGCCCCACTCCTACCATAAATCATTATGACTTGCTGGAGAGTGTAAAAAGGATTAACACGTGTATCGACAAATAAATCAATTCATCTTTTCTTAGGTTTCGCTTCCATCGCGGGTACAACACATTCCCATGGTTTAGATATATTCATTTTCGTACTTTCTGACGTCAGCTAGCAGAAAGAGTGTTGCACACTCTCAGTCATGGCTACAACTGGCACTGGCTAACACTCCCGGGATCACACGCATATACACACACATATGCCATGTAAATTGTATTTCTAAAGCGTTAACGAGATTTTAACGGGTTATATAGCAAAACCGTTGAATTTTTATGATCGGTTCGATTCTGATAAAAAAGCGATTAACCTCTATATTTTACATCTGATGGGCAAGACTTTGTCACAATATTGCGTTTGTCATGCATTGGCCAGTGTCAGTAGGTAAAAGGGACACCACTTCATCAGGCTGAGCACCCAATAGCGTTGTGCCAACTGTTCACAGGCATGTTTATTTCGTTATCGCTCGTCATCGGTACCTTCATCATCAGGCGATGCTGGGTACACTGCGGGACGGTGGCCTTTTAGGTAATTGAGTAACACACTCACACTTGGTATTATTGTATTTTTTTCTACGCTCACATTACTGACAACATGGCAATCGGTGAGAACGGCCCACCGCGCACACAAACTTCGTCGTCCTGTACTTTCTTGGAGCCAACGCATAGCGAGCAGTAGCTGCCACAGTCTCACCTGTAATCTCCAATTCCCCTTAATTACAGCGACTTCACTTTTTATTTCGCCTCTCACCTAATTTTCTGCCGGCCTCAGTTTTGCAGGGTTGAAAAACACAATTGTTCAGCTGTACATATCCCTGCGACATGTTTCCGGTGAAACAACGTACCTTTTACGGCTGCACTTTCCTACCTGATGCGTCCTAAGTGCTTAGGTACTCTTTGAAACTAGAGAAGCCAACAAGGTGATCACACTCAAAGAATTGATGAACCTGAAGGAGGATGTACGCCGTTTCGCCTAGGTTCTTATATACCATCACCCGCTAAAATCACGATGAAACCTGACGCCGGCTTAATTAGCCGCTTACGTGGGATCTACACATAAGTAATATAACTACAACAATACTAGAAAAAAATGTTTTGAAGAGAGCCACTGCGTGCCTCATGCTGTACGTTCGGTTCAATGTCCTTAGTGGAATTATTTCTGTGGAAGAAGCTACGGAGACCGACAGGAAAGCTGAAAATCAAAATCTGAAATATGTCTCACATGAAGCATTCGCCTTAATAGAAAATCATTTGCCCTTTTTGAACAGAGACATCAAAGCTTAACGCCGGAACACTGACTGCTTAATTGCTTCGGTAAGGTGGAGACATTATTTATTGATATTGTTTTCAAAGTTCTCACATGCTCTGAACTCCGACATACTGAGCTCCGACAGATAAAGAGTTTCGTTTGTAGCTCTCTCTTGACCTTTTTCCTAAGTCGGAGCTCTCCTACGCCATAAGAAATGTGGCGGCAATAATTGAAAACCTTAACTTTTTGAAAATACTCATCGCTGACGTCTGCAGCATGCATCAGACAAAGAAGAAAGGGCATGTTATTGTAGTGTATCCACGACTATTCAATTGGCTCATTATCAATGCAGTCTATGCTTGCTATGGTCACACGCAGGCCGGGGTTCAGCTCTTGTGTTTTCTAAGTGGAACTGCCACTTGCTGACGTAGAAAGACAGGTACATCATAGAAATCTTCTGTGAGATTGTTCTCACATAGCTCTAGCAAGTAGAGCTGAGGTGAGGCGCAACTCCTTCCAAAAAGAACAGGACTGTTTTGTAGAGGTGTGACTCGACGCTGCTTTACTGCTTCAACCCCTAATTGTCTCGAAACATTATTACGCCTATGACACATACAAGTCTCAGAGCCAATCAATGTATCTAAATGGTCTAGCAGGAAGTTTCAGTTTCCGTTTTCAGAGGAGATACTTTTTTAAGCAAGAAGTATCTCCTCAATCAAATGACAAATTTCGTTTGCGAAGCATTTACAAACCACCACCATAATTCTACGGATGTCGAGTTTATTTACAAAAATGTCACAGAAGGATAACGTGGGAATGATTGCTTTACTAATTCTGTATACTAATATTCTGGATGTGGGCACTATTGTTCCGGACGTTTCGAACCATATAATCTGGAAGGCTACCGGTATAGAGTGGGACTGTACTTGAAGCGGCCCACCCCTGGATCATGTTTATTAAAGATAACAGAGAATGGCAATGTGCAATAATGTTCATAGAACGTTTTATTGCACTCGAGAAAAATAGCAGCTGGAGCTCACCTGGGGAGTGGGTAGAGAAAACGTCGAGACGTAATGAAGCACAGACAATCATATTAAGTGCGTAGAATCTAGTCGTACAAACAATGGTAGATAAACTATACATGACCTGCCAGAAACGACGCGCCTTTCAACGGCCCTTGTTTACATACATATTGTAAGTTAAGCGGCGGGTTATATCTAGTATTTCAATCTTCTTCATGACTAGGTGCAAAATGGAGCCCTATTGTCACCATAGCTGCATCGCTGATATTAATAAGAATGCAGGAATTGTCGCCAGCGTCTTGGTGCGGGGAGCTATGGCAATGAATTCCTGTTTTCGCAGCAGTATGACAACGGATTAAAACTGAAGAATATCGTGCACATACACAGACAGAAGTTCATTACATAAACTTTCAGCTGGGTGCTTATGATGGCCCATACCATCATTTGTATTGGGGTGGCTCATACCATCACATGTGACCACTGGATGGTCACCTGTGGCCAGCAAAACCAACCCAGATGATCAAGTCCATCACTATACGGCGCTTATCTTGAGCTGTCTGTAAAGTTATTTTACAGAACCGACAGATTGGCCCAAGTATCCCAAATAATTTTTGTGGGAGCTTTTCTCTGCAATAAAGCATAAAATATCGCGGACACAGCGAATACAGACATTGATTGCATAGTGAGTGGAAGAAAGAATTATTTTTCTGCCGAGCTCTCTCTAAACCGGTGAAAGCATTCCAGAACGCAGATAAGACAGATAAGGTACAAACGTTTACTGACGTTTGGAATCGAATACGTGCGCTCTTAGCCACCCAAATACGGCCAAGTCTGGCGTGTCAATGTGTGAATTTGTTAGCTGAAGCACTTCAACCCTTCTCATGCTCTCTCGTTTGCTGCAGATAACTCTCTGCTTTTGCAGCTAAGTGTTGTACACTAGTACGTTAGACGCAGCATTTTCTCGTGCAGATCCGTGACATCACTCTTGAGGAAGGTGAGGTTGCGGCGTTCTTCGCCGAGAAATTCGTGTACTACTCTAGTGTAACGTAGCTCCATGTAACTGATCTAAGAGTACACGCACACTGGTCGTGCGTGTACTAAAGAACTGCTGCCATTCTGCTTCTCTAAACCCCATTGCTTTTTCAGCAGAAAGGCCGTGAAATGCGAAATAAACCGCGTGACCACGCTTGTGCGCTACCGTACTGCACGGCTCTGAAATGTTATTTGAGCGCCTGCGAAACAACCGGCGCGCGGAACGTGTCCAAATAATCGGCCGCTTCTATAGGCATCAACTTCCAGTGCGTTAGAATTTTCGACGGCTGCACATTGCACGTAAGCGCAGTCGTCTTTGATAAACGTTACGTTCACGGTCTTCGTCCTGCTTATTTCGTTGGAAACACAATTCAGAAGGCTGCTTTGTGAGCGCGGTCATAAAGCTTGAGTTCATGTCTCGCGGGTTTCCTCGAAACACCGTAAAAGATCACCATGTGGCATGCGTGTATCCACGATGAATTGGATAACTCGTTTTTGAATGCCATTGAGCCAAACATATATATCAAGAATTTTCCATAATTGGTCTTCCTTATCTGCGAAATTCAAAATAATATAAAGAGGTTTATTAGCGGCGACGATACTCAACAATACAGCGACAGTCAAGGCGGGGCCGACTCTCAGCGCGAGCTGCGTTCTCTTCGAGCCGAAGAGCGCGACCCACTAGAAGGTGCTCGAGAGGACGACCCATTACGAAGTTCGAACGCTTCGCTACAATTACCCCCGAGTAGGAAAAGGGAGCCACCTGGCGACCTAGCAACTAGTCACTATGAGGGGGTCGTGGTAGGGCTTCAGGCGCTCCACGTTGACAATGTCGCGCCCTCGACGGCGCATGTCCGAAGACGGTTCTATGGGTTCGATGAGGTAGTTGACCGGGGATGTGCATTCGACGACACGGTATGGGCCTTCGTATTTGGGCAGTAGTTTGGAAGAGAGGCCAGTTGCAGTGGTAGGGACAGAGAGCCAAACGAGCGCTCCAGGGAGGAACGTGGGCGCAGAAGTGGTGTTGTCACTCTTCTGCCGCTCTTGGTTATACGTAGTGAAGGTCTTGGAGAGCTCACGACACTCCTCAGCAATTCTGGCTGTGGCAGAAATAGGCGCACATTCAGAGCGATCCGGCTTGTATGGAAGTATCGTGTCCATGGTGTGCGACGGGTGCCTTCCGTACAGTAAGAAGAAAGGTGAAAAACCAGTAGCGCTCTGAGGGGCGGTGTTATAGGCGTAGGTGACGAAGGGAAGAATGACATCCCAATTGGTGTGATCGGCGGCGACGTACATCGAGAGCATGTCGCCGAGCGTGCGGTTAAAGCGTTCGGTTAGGCCATTCGTCTGCGGGTGGTAAGCAGTAGTTTTGCGGTGAACAGCATGGCACTCTTTGAGAATGGCTTCCACGACTTCCGACAAGAAGACACGACCTCGATCGCTGAGCAGCTCTTGGGGTGGTCCGTGACGCAGTATGAATCGGTGTAGTAAGAAGGGGGCAACATCGCGCGCTGTAGCCGCTGGGAGGGCGGCGGTTTCGGCGTATCGCGTTAGATGGTCAACAGCGACGATGGCCCAGCGGTTACCAGCCGAAGTCAGAGGAAGTGGTCCGTACAAATCGATGCCCACGCGCCCAAACGGACGGTTAGGGCACGGTAATGGTTGCAGACCTGGTGGCGACACGTGCGTTGCAGGTTTTCGGCGTTGGCAATTGAGGCAGGAGCGAACGAACTTCTGCACGTAGCGGTACATCCCTCGCCAGAAGTATCGTTGTCGAATTCGGTGGTAAGTTTGTTTTGGATACCCCAGAGTGCGCGCATTGCGGGTCAGAGTGGAAGGCCTCGCATATTTCAGAACGCAGAGTGCGGGGTATCACTAGTAGCCACTGGCGGCCGTCGGCGTCGTAATTGCGTCGGTGCAGTAGGTCGTCGCGAACGGAGAAATGGTGGGCTTGACGACGCAACGCGCAAGTGGATGGTGTTGCGGACGGATCAGTGAGCAAGTCGATCAGCGAGGTGATCCATTTATCCTTGCGCTGTTCGGTAGCGATGGTGTGAACGTCGATTGAAGCAACAGCTATGTGAGATACTCAGCAAGGGGCATTGTCGTCAGGCAAGGGAGAGCGCGAGAGGGCGCCGGCGTCAGCATGCTGGCGTCCGTTGCGGTACAGCACTCGGATGTCGTAGTCTTGCAGGCGAAGCGCCCAGCGGGCGAGACGGCCTGAGGGATCCTTCAGGGACGACAGCCAGCATAGTGCATAATGGTCGGTGACGACATCAAATGGGTGGCCATACAAATAAGGTCGAAACTTTGTAAGGGCCCAGATGATCGCCAGGCACTCTTTTTCCGTGACCGTGTAATTGGTCTCGGCTCTGGTAAGCGTACGGCTTGCGTATGCCACGACATATTCGGGGAACCCTGGCTTGCTCTGCGCAAGGACAGCGCCGAGGCCTACACCGCTGGCATCCGTGTGTACCTCCGTTGGGGCCGTAGGATCGTAGTGGCGTAGTATGGGAGGAGACGTCAACAAACGACGGAGCTTTGCGAACGCGTCGTCACACTCGGACGACCACGACTTTTGGGCTCCGTTACCTCCAAGGAGTTTCGTCAGCGGTGATATGATGGTGGCAAAGTTTCGTATGAAGCGTCGAAAGTACGAGCACAGTCCTATGACACTGCGCAGTTCTTTGACGGACGTAGGTTTGGGAAATTCGGCCACGGCCCGAAGCTTGGTCGGATCGGGAAGGATTCCGTCCTTGGACACTACGTAGCCGAGGATTGTCAGCTGCCGTGCTGCAAATCGGCACTTCTTCAGATTCAATTGGAGGCCGGCGTTGCGCAAACGCGTCAAAACATGCCGCAGACGTTGGAGATGCGTGGAGAAGTCCGGAGCGAAAACCACGACGTCATCCAGGTAACACAAGCACGTGTGCCATTTCAAGTTGCGCAGAGCGGTGTCCATCATGCGCTCGAAGGTCGCGGGCCCATTACACAGACCAAACGGCATGATGTTGAACTCGTACAAGCCGTCGGGCGTGACAAAGGCTGTCTTCGGTCGAGCGTCATCCGCCATGGGCACTTGCCAGTACCCCGAGCGCAGATCAAGAGATGAAAAGAATTCGGCTCCTTGCAGGCTGTCAATCGCGTCGTCGATTCGCGGCAGCGGATAAACGTCCTTGCGAGTGATCTTGTTGAGCCGTCGGTAGTCCACACAGAACCGCACGGAACCGTCCTTCTTCGTAACGAGAACAACGGGAGACGCCCATGGGCCGAGGGAGACGTCCGAGGGCCGAATAACGTCGCGTCGAAGCATATCGTCGACGTGCTCATTAATGACCCGACGTTCTGCGGGAGACACGCGATATGGATGTTGCCGCAGTGGTGGTTGGGCGCCAGTGTCGATGCGATGCGTAACAACGGAAGTGCGGCCAAGAGAAGTTTGCCCGATATCGAAAGAACGAAATTCGTCCAGCAGGCACAGAAGTTGGGAACACTGGACCGATGTGAGGTTGTCAGCAATAGAGGACTTAAACACATCAGCAGGTGACGAATCGGACGTGGAAACAGCACTGAGCGTACGGGAACTGGGACAGTGCGTGTCGTCGGGTGTGTCCATAACTTGTGCGTCTTCGAGGGGTTCCACTCTGCCGAGACATTCCCCTCGCACCAACGTAACAATGAACGGGGATAGGTTGGTCACAAAAATATCCGTGTCGCCCTGAGTGATTTCCACGGTCGCAAATGGCACCAGCAAGCCTTTCCTAGTGAAAACGCGGTCACATGGAGAAAGGAGTGCAACGGCGTCGCAGAGACCGGTGCAATAGACTGACACAGCCGTTGACGAATTTGCAGGAACTGTGATGTCGTCTTTGACGAATACCTTGGTCGCAGCCGATGAACTGCCTGCCGGCGTCAAATCTGAGAATGGTGAGAGCTCTATTTCGGCTGGTGCGCAATGAATGACGGCGTCGTGGCGGGCGAGAAAATCCCAGCCCAGGATGACGTCGTGAGAGCATGAAGAAATTATAATGAATTCGACGGCGTACAGAGCGTCCTGAATGATGACGCGGGCGGTGCATACCGCCGTCGGGTGAATACTTTGGGCGCTGGCTGTACGGAGGGAGAGCCCGGAAAGTGGCGTCGTCACTTTTCGTAGCAGGCGGCTTAGTTTAGCGTCCATAACGGTTACGGCGGCTCCAGTATCGATAAGGGCAGAGGCGCGAACACCGTCCACAAAAACGTCTATCACGTTCGATGGGCTTCGCTGAGGGCTTTCGCAGTTCGATAGCGTCGCAGCCCTTGCCTCGTGGACGGCGACGACTAGTTTTCCTGATCGCGTGGGACCGGACGTGGCCGCATCAGTGACAGCAAGCGGCGTCGTGGTGACTGTGAACGGCGGGTAGATGCAGCTGGGCGAGACGTCGGCGACGGAGGCGCAGGTGGGTCGAAATATGGGCGGTTCGACTGGCTGGTGGCAGGCGACGCGTCTCTAGGCGGCTGCACGCGATTGCAATAGCGCGCCACGTGGCCGGCGTAACCACATGCGAAGCATATGGGGCGATTGTCAGGTGTGCGCCATCGGTTCGCTGGGGCAGGGCCCGCCCATGGTGCAGGACGGGATTGACGGGGCGGCAACTGATAGGACTGCATGGTGGGCTGCAGTCGTGGCCTGTGCGTGACGTCGGCGTAGGTTACCGGTACATCCGCTTCGAAAGAGTGAGGTCGAGCGGAGGCTTCGGCGTAAATGTGTGGGGAAGCCGTAGCGATTGGTGCGGGCGTTCTTGCGACAACTTGGGCGTAGCTCAAAGGTGCAGGAGCCGGATGGTGCTGGTGGTACTCGGGCATGACCTCCGTGATTTCCTGCTCGATTGCTCGACGGAGGGGAGGCAGAAGGGTGGGCGACGGCTGTTGAGCGTACCGAGGGCGAGCAAAGTCCAGCAGAGAGAACTGGCGCGCGATTTCCTCGCGCACGAATGTCTTCATCTCTGCGAGCAACGCGGAGTGGTCGGGTACGGTCGACAAGCCAGCGAGCTCGGCGTCGCGTGATGGAGAGCGACGAGCGGCAGGGCGGCCAAACACGTTGATAATGGCGGTCTTGAAGTCGGACCACGTCGTAAAATCGGATGCGTGGTTGTTGTACCACAGGCCCGCCACACCCGCGACGTAGAAAACGAGGTTAGTCAATTTTCCTGCCTCGTCCCATTTATTGGGGACACTCACGCGCTCGTAAATCGCGAGCCAGTCCTCCACGTCGGTACCATCGGCGCCAGCGAAGACGGGAGGGTCGCGAATACGAGGGACACCAGGACATGAGGTCGGTGCGGGCGGGGGTGTTTGCTGGGAGGCGTCTTGAGGCGTGGTAGGCGGCAGGGTACGGGATCGAAGAGCCAGCGGCATCGAATGAGGGCCGAGGTTGTTGTGAAGGCCCAGCACCTCCACCAAATTATAAAGAGGTTTATTAGCGGCGACGATACTCGACGATACAGCGACAGTCAAGGCGGGGCCGACTCTCAGCGCGAGCTGCGTTCTCTTCGAGCCGAAGAGGGCGACCCACTAGAAGGTGCTCGAGAGGACGACCCATTACGAAGTTCGAACGCTTCGCTACAATAATATAATATACCCTAATGAGCGTCATATGAAAGTAAATCATAGGTAGATGGTTTCAATCGGTTGGATTAACATATTGTTAAAATTGCGTACTTCTAGTTAAGACAGGAACAAAGAGCGCTAAACACTAGATGGTCATAGAACGGCAGATAGCGCACTGAGTCTGTTCTTCTATCGCCATGCCGTGTCCCGGCACCCTCTCTGTGGTTCTATCACCGTCACGTGTCTAACCCTATGCCGACCAGACCAATTCGGTGCACTCCTGCCATTCTAGGGTCTTGAAGCCCCTATATACGCGCACGCTATGCGAAACGTGAAGTCATTTAGCCTACTAGACCAATGATGGAGAGAAGCAGAGGGGTAGCTGATTGTATCGCTTCCCAGTTTTTATTAAGTGCGGAGTAGTACAGGCGGCCGGACTCTCGTATGCTGTCATCGTACGCTGTCGTAGCTTGGCGTAATGCAGGTAAAACCACGAATAGCATAGCCATCTGTAGCATATTGAGCGCGCGCTCGCGCCAAGGAGAAGTCTTCTTCCTCTTGTTATTGGAGTACCATGATGATGATAAATGCGGAGTTCTTTAGAAACCCAGAAAACCACGCATAAAATAACAAAAAACACGGAAGTAATCGAGGAGTAACAGAGCGAGAAAGAAACAATAAAGTAGGGAGGAAAAAAGAAAGAGCAAGAAAGACAAAGAAATTCATAAAGAGAAGCGAGAAAATAAATAGAAATCAACAGAGAACAAAAGTTAGTTTCGCCGCAAGGGCGAAGCAATGAACGCGATAGCAAAAAATTTGAATGTTGCACGAAGAACGACAAGCAGCTCGATACATGCAGCGTGCCGCTGGAGCACAATGAAACACGCCCGAAAAAAATGCACAGGTATACACATGATAAGTGGGAACTAACAGCTGTCGCAGTTGTTACGTCTTTGTTGGTGAGCAACGTGCTACAAATGTCAACAATGGAAAATCAGATGGTCTTACATATTTTTCTTTTAACCTGCGTGGCGTGGAGTGGCCCCTTTGCGCCTCCTGCCACACGGGGCGTCTGAAGCAAGCTGTGTCCAGTATTCTTTTTTTTTCGTTCCACATCACGAGTGGGCACAGAAAGGGGCCACTTTATCAGGCTTGTATCACAGTTTTCGCATTGAAGTTTTCAGTTTTCGCAGTTTTCAGATTGAAAGAATATGTAGGAGCGTTGCGTGTTAGAAAGCATGCTCAAGCTCCTCCGAGATGTACGGAAGGATGAACAGCGGGGGGAAAGACGGAGAGCCGCCGAAGGCAAGGAGGGGGGCGAGTTATCCCTGTCTTATCTTCGTAGGGCAGATAAAAAGGCGGCCTGAGGAAGCGACCAAGGAAAAGGGGAAAAGAGAATTGTCGCTGCTACACATCACACTCACGGAGTCCATGATCAGGTGGATCGGCGGTTGTCCCGCGGCGCCGGGCCGTACACAGACGAGAAGAGATATATACGACCCGCTCCAGCTTTGGGAAAACTCTGGCCACGATACAAGGGTAAAAGTGCCCCCCCCTCTTTCCCTTCAAAAAAAGAAAACAAAGAAAGAGCGTGAGCTGGTTGATGCATGTGGCACCGATAGGGTCTATTTTCACGCGCTCGATCGTTTACGTAGCGTCCCGTGCGTCTGAGGACATGTGTGTATAAATAAATAAATAAATAAATAAATAAATAAATAAATAAATAAATAAATAAATAAATAAAAGTCCCTTTCTGGGCGCTATAATTAGTCATGGAGGCACGTCAGTCGCCCATAGCTCTCGTTGATTCCGTGGGAGACTGATTTGAATTTGTTTACGAAATGTTACCCCCGCTGTTCGCGCTCTCGTGTGTTTTTAGAGCGGCATTATAATACTTATACTTATAAGCCCGAAAGAGTGACCAGACAGGTTAATGTGTTTCGAGAACGGTAAATTGGGGAGGCCTCTCACGTGTGCCATGTGGCTGTTGAAACGTAAACGGAATGTGGTTTCTGCCTGTCCAAAGTATTCCTATTTCCACACTACACAGCGAATTTTCTATGCCACATTGGATGAGTCACAATTAAGGTCGTCGTTAATTTTATGCCTAAAGTCCGAATAGGACACTTCGGCCGTATTTGTGGTCACCATGTGTTTGTACACCTTGCAGTGATATTTCCTGCGTAGTCTACAGACCTTGATGGTGGTCGAATTTTTGTGTTTTCGCCCTGGCCAGCAAGTCTCTGTTTGAAATACGGGTTTTAAATACGGTAGAGAGTCGAGTACACTGTTTCAGTATGTTGAAGTGGTGGTTTAATATAGAGTTTACCTGGAGGGTGGTGGCGGAGAACGTGAGTAGTATATTTGCTCCTGACGTTCTATCTTTATTTCCGTCTTTTGCTTCCATTGTGACCCCTCGGTCCAGTGAGCGAGCGCGCTCAATTGCATTGTCACTGATTTATTCTAGGTACTTTTGACGCAAGAATGCTGCTCTCAGTTGCTGTGCGTGGGTATCATATTGCGTAATTTCATAGCAACTTCTTCTGTATCTGTGGGCTTGAGAGGGGGGACACGTGTTTTGCAGTGGCGGGGCTGACTCCTGTGGAAATGCAGATGTTGGGGGTCAGTTCGTTTTTTTTTATAGAGGGAAGTGTAGATGCTGGTGCCAATGACTGATACAATGACATCCAGGAAATGAACACACTCTTGCGAGTACGTGTGTGTAAGTGTTATTGAATGGTGCAGGGAGTTGGTACCATAGATGGATATTGAAATCCTATGCTCACCATCAGCCCATACGAAAAATATACCAAGAAAAGGTCGGTAGAATATCGGTTTGGCTCGAGAACTTTCGATGAAGAAATCTCTAGAGGTGCCATGGAAATACCTGCATAGTTTTGGGTCATTTTGGTTCTCTTGGCAGTCCACTTGACTGGTAGGTAATGTTTGCGGTCGAATTCTAAGTGATTATGTTTCAATACAAGATTTAGCAGGCTCTCGAAAGCGCTTTAATCGCTCTCAGTTGTCGATTTAATTTTTCCATAGGCTGCGATTGTGGCGGCACTTCCTTCGGTTGGGGAATATTGGTGTATAGCAATGAGACATCCATGGTGATCAAATAGCTTCCTAGCGGGGCGACAATGTTTGAGACTTCTCGAAGGAAGCGGCTGGTATCTTTGACATATGATGGAAATGATTGTGGTATGTGCCTAATGAGAGAATCGATGAAGCTAGAGATTTTTTCAGGGCGGTACCATTGCTAGAAACTATAGGTTGGCTGCGATTGTTAATCTTGTGAATTTTAGGTAGTAAATAGAAGCGACCAGGAGAGGAGTTGGCCGGTGACATCGTAAGCGTAGGATGCGTTATCTTACCACCTTTGCGTAACGAGGTTAATGAAGCTTCAATTTCCCTTTCATGTTCCTCTGTGGAATCACAAGAGAGTTTTTGTAAAATTTCGATCTGCCAGTTGGCGAAGCCCTTCCCTTATGTAGTCATTCCCGTAAAGTACAATCACAGCGCCACCCTCATCGGCCGGTATCACAATGGTGCTGTGGCTGTCACTTAAGCTGCGCAAAGTCTGCCGTTCCCCCCTGAGCAGATTGTTGCGAATGGGTTGGTGTTTTTGTTATTCCTTCATTATATCTGCCCGTACGGCTAAAATGTACATGTCTAAATATTTGGCCCGTAGCTCGCTGGGAGTCCATGATTTATCGGAACATTGATTTGCTTGTGTGCTGATTCGGTCACGAAAATATTCTTTTAGACGCAATGTTGTGGCAAAGTTGTCCAAATCTTGGTACAGCTGAAACTCGTCAATTTTTCCAGAGGCGGGACAGAAGGTTGAAATGCTATGCTCAGCATCAGCCCATACGAAAAATATATCAAGAAATTGTCGGACCTTTTGATAGCAGCTTTATTTGCGGCGGTGCCAAAGGTTCACTATACAGGTTAACCACATTGGTGACATGGTGTAATTCTGAGGAGATTTACGGGAGGTTTCGATTTCATTTATATGCTTTGTGGAAGGATCACTGGCGGGACTGTTCGATGGCGGCCACGCGCCGTCGCGCATTCATTTCATTTCCTTTTTGCCCAGAATCGTACATTACTATTGATCTTCGTATTTGGCCAGCTCTTCAGTTTCTATCTGCGTCAAAATCAGCTGATTTAGCTGCGCCTTTTCTTCCTTGTTGAGCTCTTCCTTGTTGGATTCTGTCTGCGAGCGCGCGCTGTCGCCGCCTTCCGAGCCCTCCGTTCCGCAGCCTTGTCTTCCATCTGGCGAATCCGAACGAAAGAGAAAGCGCGCCGAGAGGGAGCCTCTTGGCGCGCTAACACGCACCATTTAGGGATCATTTTTCACATTATAAAGCGAGCCATACAGCGTCATCTGTCTTCCATCCGGCGACTTCGAGCGAAAGAGAAAGCGCGCCAAGAGCGCCTGGCATGCGCCAGCAATGCCGTCTACTGAGCACTTCACGAACTAAAAGTAGCTACTACAAACAAACGGAGCATGGACAGACCCACGGCATAAGAAGCTTCGCCCCTAAAAATTACATCATCTGCCACTAAAGGGTAACAGGCGGGGATGGGAAGCAGCGCATGGGTGAACTTAAAGTTCCGTTCATCGCGGGCACCTTGCCCGATGTTAACGCGTCCTTACAAGTGGAGCACACCATGAATTCACTGTAGTTGCTATTGCTGTTACTCGTCCCGAACTCTTGTTGGAGCACGCCACGGGCGTTCATCGCACGTCTACAGAATCTCGTTCCCCGACGCCATCACGTCATTGCTGAGAGAGAGAAAGGGGGAGAGGTCAGAGCCTCTTACCCAGCCCCTTACAAAGGCTGAAACGCGTGAGCGCGCGCCTGCGCGTTCCGACTAGGATACAACGCGTTGGTTCATTGCGCGTATGCAAAATCTCGTTCACCGATGTCTTCACATCATTGCTGAGAGAGTGTAAGGGGGAGAGGCCACAGAGTCTAACCCAGCCCCTTACATAGACCCGAACCCGCTAGCGCCTGCCAGCGCATTTTTTTTTCTGCGTTACGCCAAGCTAGGACAGCATACGGCCGCCCAGGCCCCTAAAGTGCTCTGCACGTATCACCATCAAAGCGGTCGAAGAACAAGAGGAAGAAGACTTCTCCTTGGCGCGAGCGCGCGCTCAAATTGCTATGCTAGGTGGGACGGTCGCCAGTGGAACTACAGGCACAGCCCAGCGCAAATGCTGCTTCGCATCTGAAACCCAGGTACATCGCGCAATGTGGGGAAAGCTTGCCTAGGTCAGAAGCTAGGCAGACGCGCAGTGGTAATCTAAACCCGGCAATCGACTACTTCGCCACTAACGGCCTTCGGATTTTGTTGTCCGACAAAGATGGATCCTTTGTGGTGACTCTGAATGGCATGTTCAGCAAGAAGGCCAACGCCGCCGTGGCCAAGAATTTCTGCGAAGTGTTGGACTGACCACCAGAGGTGAAGAAGCAATCGATGATACTCCTACATAGGCTCAACTTGGAATGGATGTGCAGTGGTTCCAAACAACTGAAAGGCGTGGCATTAGACGCGTTTTTCTCAGTGAAAACGCACAAGCCGGACATTCCCTTTCGCACAATTACATCGGAAAGGGCCACTTCGTTTTGTGCGGAGCCCACTTACCTACATATTCCACTGAGTGCTCGCACTGTCGCCGACCCGTATATGATCGCGAACTAATCGCATGTCATGCGGTTTACTAAGGAAGGAAATGGTGAGCGAATTTCCGGATTTAGCAATGATATTGAATACGTATATTATTCCTTGCCACACGGTGATATATTGACGTGCGTAAAGGAATGTATCTGTGGCAACGATAAGTTGATATTTGTCGGCAAGTGTGGCGTCTCTGTTGAAATTTTCTTGGGAGTTCGGTTGTTCGTGTCCTACATGGAATACGCCTACTTGGGTTGGGAAGATGGGACCTACGTCCAGAGCTTCGGAGTAAGCATTGGGTTCGCAAGGTGGCTCCCATACTTGGTAAAATATTTTGGCTAAATTATACAGGACACCAGAGAGCGCTTTGGGTGACAAAGTGATCGGATACGTCGGACGACTATCTTGTGTAGGTTAGCTCCACCTGCGATGATTAGACTCGCAACGAAGTGTTGGAGGTTGTCTCGCGCAAAGAATGGGGTTGTCTTTTACGTATGAAGTGCGGCGGGAAAGCAGCTACGTTTTCTTGACGTGCGCTTAACATTAAATACCGATCACATATGCTGGATATATGCACCCAGGACGGCAAAGTCGCTCTTTTACTATCACTCAGGGCATTCCCTACTGGACAAAGACGGCATAGCCTCATCCTGCCTGAAATCCGCTCTTGGAAAATCTCGCGCTCACCAAATGAGCACCGGGTTTGTTACACAGGTACAGTGACTGACAAAAGCGGGATTGCCAATGGATGTCATGGCTACCACATGCGAAAAATGACTCACCTTCAAGCACAAGGCTGGCACTGTCACTTCCAGGGTCGCCTCTCAAGACGTTAAGAGAGAGACGACGACGCCGTACGTCCAATGACAATCCTACGGCCTCAAGAGGGTAGGGTCGAGATACGGCATCAGTGTTGTGTTTTCCGCTAATCGAAAAGTGGGGCACATTTACTCTTCTATCAGCAAGCGTGCTAAATGTCCGTCTCAAAATCGCAAGGCATGCAGTATGAACCACACGAAGCCTTTTGCGCCTTGCGCAGTAGGTGTCGTATATAGACTGCCCCTGTTAGAGCACTCCACGAGTTGTAATTCTCGCCCTGGGCCCGGCCCGAGCCCGGCACTCGTTGAAGTTTACCCGCCCTAAGTCGGCCCGGTGAGTCAAACGCAAGACCCGGGCCCGACCCGAACTCGAGTAAAAATTTCACCTACCCCGCCCGGCGCTGCCCGACCCGATATCAGGCCCCGCGAGGATGCCCGAGCAATGATGTCGGTGTTGTTGGCCGAACATGAAATCGACAGCAAGGCGTTTTGAATAGCAAATACCTACGTTTTGTTGGCGCATGATACGCTAACAAGTAGGCTTTATTTACGGCAATTCCTTGTACAAAAGGGCCTCACTGTGGCAACAGTTGACCGGGCATAACAGTTACGATGAACGGTTATTCGGTAGTGGTACACTGTGCATATTTTTTTTACAGATGTAATGACAATCATCAAGATCGTTTGATAGCAGATATTGCAGCAAGAAAAATGATTACCATCATGAGTACAGTTTCAACAGTGAGCGCAGAGAACAGAGGAGACATTGAACAGAACGTTCTCGTCACTTTGTTTTTATTGCACTCTCTATTGAAATTTAAAACGTGCTCTACTATCAAACCCAATCGTGCATGCTTCTGGTTGTGTAACGCCTGTCTTCAGCATAGTAGAACCATGTCATGTCTAGAGAAATGCAGGAAAAATGGCAATTGTATTACCTTTGTTGTAAATGCCCTAACCAATATAAAATGATCAAGAACTCCGTGAACCACGTGTGCATTTCAAAATACGTATAAAGTGCAGACAGGATGACAAAAACTATTTGTTATAGCGTTGTTTCTATATATCACACCACTGCTAGTATATAGGCCGAATAACTTGTATCCTTATTTATTGCTTGCTGCGTTTCCAGTTTGCTTTTACTTGTGTTTTTTAATCACTCTCTTCTGCAATGTCTTTGGCCTTGAGGTTATTAATGAATGAAAATTCAATGAAATTACAGGGAGAGCTGGGCGAGTTAGTGCACATTCATGTTTGAAAAATCGCTAAAAGCACAGCACACAGGCAAGAAGGAGCGAATCATGCTTACTCCTTCATGTCTATGTGCTGTGATTTTTTACCGCGCTTTTTTCAAACATGAAATGAAGGAAGTCTTTGTGTCATAGTATATAGTTCATTTCTTCAAATGTTATTGTGCGGAAAGTCAAATTATCAAGAGAATCCGGCTGTAAGCAAGCCATGCTCGATCGCATCAGGTATTCTGCCGCGGCTGCAATGTCTTGAACTGCTTGCGCTAGCCGCAGGGGCGCACGAAATCTTCCTTCCGGATACTGAAGGCGTGGGCAGTCGTAGTTCTCAGACTTTGACCCTTGAAACAAATTTCGGGCGTCTCTGCAGACTTCTCCACAATTAACATAGAGTTCTAGCAGGGGCGTAGGCAGAACTTTTTAGGGGCGAAGCACCTTATGCCATGGGTCCATCCATCCTCCGTTTGTTTGTTTGTTTGTTTGTTTGTAGTAGCCACCTCTAGTTCATGAGAAGCACGCGTTCTGGTATGCGGTAGAAGAAGAAGACGACGTCGACGAGTGAGGCTATCATGCGTGTTCGCCTGTGTGGCGTTCTTTCTTCTTTACTACGTCTCGTGTTTTCAACGACGCCCGAAGACAACATTTCAGAAGTAACGCGCCATGAGGCTCCCTCTTGGCGCGCTTTCTCTTTCGTGCGGAGTCACCGGTTGGACGCTTCCTGGGTACCCATAGAACCTAGAGTTACTACACTAACATTGGACCGTAAGACTGGCGTTGTTTGCAAGCGAAGGCAGTTCCCCCTCGTTCAGGCTAGCGCAATTGCCATTCACAAGTCACAGGGTGGAACGTACTCGTCTATAGTATACGAGTATAATAAAACACACCCTTAGAAGTTGGTATATGTGGCACTCAGCGGATGCACAAACCTAAATAACCTATATCTTACCAATGCTAAAGGCGACCACAGGTTCTACCATTAAGACAAGAACGAGGATAGGGCAATGCTGAACGAATTTCACCGTCTGAACCAACATCGACTACCCGCCTTGAAGCAGCAGTACTTCCGAGCGCTGCAAGAAGACGTTGACTCTACCAACGAGTTTACCATTGCCCTCCTCAACGTTCGTTCTTTGCATGCCCGCGTAGACGATGTGGAACGGGACCCCATACTTACTGCGGTGGACGTTCTCTATCTTACCGAGACGTGAAACGCGAAAAGACCGTATATCAAATGACACGTTCCAGTCGTGTGCATCGATGATGCAGAGCGTCCTGCAGACGGTGTGGCCGTATACATCAAACAAACAGAAAAGGCACAAGATCTGAAGCTACTACCAACGTCACAGAGCCGCAACGGTGAATATGCTGCCATCGATTTTGATGGATGCATCATCATGAACATGTACCTTGCACCCAATTTGTCGAGTGGGAGTATCAAGACATTCATTGACATGGCATTCTGTAATTATGACAAGTGCAAGAATAGACCATTTGTGTTAGTTGGTGATCTGAACGTCGATATTACCGAAAAGAACAGTGAGTGGTTAATACAACATTTGGCAGCCAAATATGCTCTCACATGCACGTCCTTTGATCATATGAAACCCTCGAGCATCCGAGGGACGTGTGTAGACCTGGTATTTTCAAATTTCCAGTTGCAACCCGTACAGGAACGCCTATCCCTTCATTTCACGGAAATAAAGCCGTGATAATCAAGGGACAACGCAAGCCAACCATAATCTAAATAAGAAAAATAAAAGTCTGATGCTTGTAATATACACACGGTTTTTCTCACTCTTTATATGATCATTGATTGGGCGTTACACAGAAGATTCACGGTTTACCGATGAAATCCTCCGGAGCTTCGGCCCACTCATCATCATTCACCACGTGGATATGCTGTGAAATTTTTTTTCAGGCGGGGGGCGGTATTTCCTTGATCCGACATTGGGTCTGGGCCAATAAGTGGGGTCGAAAGTCATTTTGTCCACTGTATCCCTTGAGAAACATTTTTTTCAGGGGGAGGCACAGGCCCGGTGTGCCCCCCCCCCCTGGCTACAGCAGTGATTTCCAGCTCACCGCTTCATTTCTCTTGTTCCAGAGCCTCGTGGCACTCTTCAATATAGTCTATAAAACTTTTCTTTGAGGGATTCTCCTTGCAGGTTTCATCAGTGTACGTTATGCATGATTTGTACTGTGCGCATTTTTTGTATTTTTATGGTGTATGCTTTGCTAACGATGTTATACGGGTAGAATTTGGCCATTGCACAATGCGGGTAGGATTTGCAGGAGGTGGACAAATAGATATCTTTTATCACCAATTTCGTGATAAAGACGCGAATAGAATGCGGACGCTTAATCATTATATGTACCTGGTTCGACATAAGGAGATATCACCCGACACGAAATTCATTACTGTCTTTTTTCAAGCCTTATATATCGTCAAGTGGATATGCTCTGCCCCACACCTTGTTTAATGAATCTATGCTATTCCTGCACATTCCTAAAATGATGCGGCAATATCATGTAGCTTTCGCACCATATAGCAGAACACGACGAAAGGTCAGACATTAACAATTTGGACACATAAAGCAGGCTTTGCATGCCCATGTCGCGTCACATGACTACTGGGAGCCGGGACGGAGCTAGACTCCGAGCAGACCTTTCGTTTTAGTGGACAAAGGGAACTTTCGAGGAGTTACCCTGCTTTGGAGCTCTGTGATCGCGCTTCCGATGATAAGTTTTAGATATAAACCTATGATATTAATTAGAGAGTACATTTATTACTGCGATTACAAAACGTATTTCGGGTATAAAAGCGAGTCCGACTAATAAAAATAATCAGTTGTGATTAGCACGTCGTCCTGTGTTAATCGCCTTTCTCGTGTGACCATCTTTTTCCGCGCATTTTCAAGCAATGAATTTTCTAGCCATATAAAAGATCTTTAAGGTTATTTTTTTACAGCGAAGCTGTAACTGCCTGCTGGCTCCAACACTTCTTCTCATTTCGTAAACACTTCATAGTCATCGATGTTACTCCGTCTCCAATTGCAGACTTTTCATCATGTGTGCCACAGGGGAGAGTCCTGGGCGCTCTATTCTTTCTCATATTCATTAAGGACTTGATAACATCAAAAAACAGATTGATTGTGGACGACTGTGTGCTCTATAGCAAAATTCATACAGTCAGCGATCATAGTGTGCTCGGCCGAATGACGCATTGGTGTGAATATTGGCTGATGAGTTTGAATAATAACAAATGCAAAACGATGACATTTGCCGCTAGCTCTGAATTTCCGTGTTTACATATCCTCTTAACAAGAACGCTCTTAACATATCCTCTTAACAAGAACGAAGTTTGAATTGCTACAAATATTTTGGGATTAATATCACACCTAACATATCGTGGTCCACGCACATTGATATAATAACTCCAAAAGTATCGCAAAAATTAGGTTATCTGAAGCGTAATCTTCATATCACCTGAAACTGCTCACGAGCTCACCTACCAAACTTTCGTACGCCCTCAGCTCGAATATGCATCAGCCATCTGGTCGCCCCACCAGATATATATTATCAAATGTTTTGAAGTTGTTCAGAATCGTGCTGCTCGCATCACTGTCCATAAGTACAACAGATTATCTAGTATAACCAAAATTAAGCATTTACTTTCGCTTCCACACCTTCAGACTTGTAGGGATTGCTCTAATACGCTTACAACAGAAAACAATATTCAGCAACGTCAAAACACACTGCCTTTTGTAAGGTCGCATCGCCGGTCGAGCCGTTAGAATAATAGCACGTGCCTTCAGGGAGTGTCTGGCCAAACGGTCGCATGTAAAAGTTCTGCCCTGCCTCTGGGTGTCAAAATATGGAACGGGCTACCTGACACCTTTGTAACATACGCGACCCGATTTTCCGAAATGAAGTAAGTTTTTTCTTGCACTTACATTTCTCGCGTACAAGTGTTTATAAAACCAGTTCATTCTATCATACTGCTGTATCTGCGACTAGTTTTTACTCACTATATTTTCTGCATTTACATTCTGGAGTGTGTTTCTTTTGCCACACACACACATACACAGGCACATACATATATATATATATATATATATATATATATATATATATATATATATATATATATATATATATATATATATATACCCTGGCGTCTTGAAATGTGTTACATTTATTGTCTTGATATGTCTTTTTTATTCGATTTTCTCTAATGTAACACGTCATTTGATATCTCTTCTCCAATTTTCTATTGCTTCTTTGCTGCTGTTACCTCTTCCCTCACAAAATGTTCCAGACATTGGAACCAATAAGGTATCTGTATATTAGAAAAAAATATGTATAAAAACTACAATGGTGCAGTTTTGCCTTGTTCGGTAGACATAAAATCATCGCCATCAGTAACCTGAACGCGCTCAATCAACACGCAATCACTCGTACAGACGGTTCACAAGAGAAGCTCATACTTGCGAACCCTAATCGGTGTGAGAGAATGTTTATTAAGAATTGAAAGGGCAGTTTGGGAGATGCAACCTGCACTGACGAAATACTTTGGCGCCAGTTACAGACCCGTACGTTCCCTACCTCCTCTTTTCGCCATCTTATACACCCTGCGATATATCCCTCCCCTTTATGCATTTTCTGCCAACAAAGAGCCAATCTCGATCATATCATGTGGGGTTGTACTATGAACCCACCACCTAACTCACTAAACATTAATAGTAAGGAGCAGTGGGAGGCTGCTATGTGCAGCTCGGCGCCCGAGGTCCAGGACCAGATCCTGGATTGGGCCAAGAGGGTAGCGGAGACCTACGCCGGGTAGGCTCCTCTGCTCCCTCCACCACCGCACCCTTCCCTCTTGGGATAAATGAAGTCTTTCTCCTCCTCCTAATCGGTGTCTGCCGCCCGTATGTTCCCTTAATTTTTAATGTTCCAATTCAGTTACTAGTGGCATTTACTCGATTTCTAGAGCGCACACTTTTAAATGGAGAGATTATGCATAGACACACACGGTACAGCAGGAGGTGGGAAAGAGACGGGTGAGAGTGTAAAAGCCTAGCCAAGCCAGAACAACCTAAGTGCCCAGCAGCTCTCCTGTGACCCAGCTTTGCGCGACTTAGTACAACCTTCGATAATTTTTAAAACGGATGTTTAAATGCGAAAATTCCACTAATTGACAATAACAAATTATCTCATTTGTGGCTAATGTCGAATGTCATCCTGTATCCACCAGCAGAGATTCAAGTCTGTATTTCAGAGTGGGTAGGCTGGTACCATTTACTGGGACCTCAGCGTAGGCTTCGATGCAGTCACCCACTTACTGCTTAGGTAAGGCTGAATCTATTGGGCGTTGACTCTTCAGTTTTTAATGACCTCCACAGCCATGTTCCTTAAAGACCATGTAAAGTATACATAAAATGTCAGTCTTTTTGAACAAGGTAACTACGCTTTCGCTTAAATGTCAGCAACACGGTCAGTCTAGCTTAATTGAGTTATTAAAGATTCGTCGGCACTAAGGAATTCGATTTTTCTTTCGCTGTGCTGATGACACCATGCTATTATGGATGTTCATAGTGTTAGTTAGTATCGCATAGAGCAACCTTTGTCTTATTATAAGCAAACGTCAAAACCATGACATTAGGCCGCCTAAATTGCGTGTGCATGAATGTGTCACACAGGATCGGTATACTACACTTAAAATAATGCACGTTCATAGATACAGAGAAATCGTTTGCTGAATTTATTCGAGATTAAAATGTTTGGAGTTGCAATGAGAGTTAACGTTGGCTAATGACCTTCCCTATCTTCAGCTAAGAGGACAGAAATACCACCTAGATTTGCCCTCGATATTTCGCTATACAGAAGCACTGTTTCCACAAGGCAACCACGGCGCCAGGCTCTCAAGCACAAACACCTATATGGGCTAAGACCGACATGTAGTTCTTTTTCTTCGCGTGGACCACTTCCGAATCAAATTTGCCTCCCTCACCATACATGTGACAGTCTGTTGAATTATGGTTTGTACCTTTCTCTCCATTTTGTTTGTAATTATGGTACAGTGGCAGGATCAAGGCTAGTGGTCGGTCGAAGCGCTCAGAAAGGACACGGAGGTTGTGAAGTTCAGAAACATATTTACTTGTTGATAAACATGGTTGGACCGATTTTCTAGTGGTGAGCGAGCGCAAGCCACACGCGTGCGCAGGATCAAGTTCACTCATTGCTGTCTTTTGTCTCTCATCGTTCGCTCATCGCTGTCTTTTAAAACGTCTGTGCCTGGAGGAAACGAGCTGGGACAGTACTTTCGTATTGTACCCCGCCATGGAACTCCGTGGCGGGTGAATACAGAACTCGGATCTTTTTGTTCCTTTGTCGGAAACTCCCAATGCTGGCAGGGGCCCTCTACTGCCAGGGTTACCCCGGACTACCCTTGTCGCTTCGAAACCGGTTCCCTCTCTCAGACCGGTAACAGAATCCTCTCAGCTTCTGGCGTTCCTCTTGTGCCGGTTATAGGCGAAAGTACTGCGAGAGTACAGGGAAGATGTGAACCGGGCTCGCTTATGCTACATGTGTGGTCAGCTTCTGGATAAGTGAAATGAGCATCCTATGACGCTCCTGAACCGGCGTTTTTCCAAGCAGGAAACGGCCACGACCCGTGGCGTTAAGGAGCTTCCCAAGACCGCCCAATAATAACACAACCAAGTGTGAAGAAACCAATCTTCTTTTTGTTTGCCCCTTAGAACGCGCTAGTTTTGCCACCTGCAGCATATGTCAGCGATCCTGTTTTTTGGCACGGAACCATCGGCGCTCCTACATGCTCGTCACAGCGTTTACCTCATTAGAAGCAATGCTTCTCTCTTATGCAAATTGCGTAAAGTACATCTCGAACAATGTAAAGAGCGCTGGAGTGAGAAGTGCTAACGAATCATTAATAACAGCGCACGCTTCAGTGCGCTTCAACCTCTCCTTTGTGAGCAAGGCCTGCACACCGCGCTTATCGTGCGGGTAGGCAGTATGTACGCTACATCGCCAACACTTTATTACCCGTGAAAACATCGTGTTCGACTTGGAGTCATTGCCTTTCGAGTTCGCTGAACTTGTCTGGACTTTATTTTAATTTTTTTATCATTTGTTAGCGATTATACGCGGTAAGAGTCACAGGTATTTTTGCGTTGCGCAAGTTTTCACTACATATATGTGTATTTTCTGAATAAAATATGAGTTCAAAATCAGCGCTTGCACGTGTTTGTTGCTGCGTGTTTGTGTTTGTCTGTGTTTGTTTCTGCGCTGATGAACTTTCCTTCACGTTGGTTTTGTCGTGGACGACGGTCAGCTTGATCCCAACTGCAATGTGTGAGACGTGTGTCTCGTTAAAGGGCGATGCAACAATACGAGGACAGGCACAATAATAAATGCAGTGTTTATCGTCAGGCATTTATATAAGCAAAATACGTGATAACAATGCTGTCGTGATGACGTAGCGCATAGAGTGCACGCCGGAAACATTCTTTGAGGGCTAAGGAGAAAGAATGGCAGTTCAGGTTACTTGATTAAATGCCGCATCCTAACGAAGCCGCTAAGGAGGCTCAACTGTGCTACCCGATCTTCTTGGGGCAAGTGTCGGCCTGGGAAGAGATCGGTGGACGACGCTTCTCCATCGATTGATGACGCTTGAGGATGCGTTGTAGGCTGGTGCGGTGTTGCATCAACGGAGCTACTTGATGCAGGCGCCCTAGAGTCAGTGGACATACTCTCGGACGGCCCGCAATCGTCATCACTCAGTTCTGCTATCCCCTGCTCACTAGTCTGCAACAGCTGTCGTCTCTTACGTATAAACACCCGACCACCTTCCGTTGCCACGTCGCAAACCCGCGGAGACGTTCTTCCTATCACAATACCTTTTTGTTACAGTGTTACGTTCTTAAGCCTTACGATCCACCCTTTATAGCATTGTGACAAAGGCTTTCCGCGGTTGTTCTGATGATGCATTTTGACTGATGTAGACCGCACGCCACCAAAGTCTGCTACGTTCGACCTGACACGGCCGTCTTCGCGAAGTTATTTAGGTTCACAAGCGGCGTAGAGCGATAGGGCAACAAGCCCAGGCAAACGTCTTCGCGCTAGCCTTCAATTCTCTTCAGGGGGCGTTTAACGATCTGTACCTTTTTCTGGGCCAGACCGTTCCACTGTGAAAAATCCTCACTTGATGTGACATGACCTAAGTGGTAGTACGTGCGCTTACTGTGAATTCATTACGGGAAACTACGGACCACTGTCCGTGCACACATATAGAGATACGCTGTAACTGGCCAACATTTTGCGCAATAACGAAATTTTTGTTTTTGCAGCAGCGTCCTGGAGGTTATGGACTTCCGTGAAGTTTGAAAGTGCGTTGTACGCTACGACGCATGGACTTCTTCCAAACGAAAAAATGTCCACGGCAACGCGTATACATACGCATAATCGGACTGGGCGTTATGAGTAACGGTTCTTTCGGTTGATTGTATTACAAATTCCGACACGTAGATCAACTCTGAATCAGCAGGTATATATCATTGCTGAGCCGAGGCCATTAAAAATGAGGCGTCGTGCTCTTTCTTTGCATTTCTGCACTCCTAGGTGCCGAGCATCAATTCTTCCTGCGATTTCACGTCGCATGCTTTTTGAACAGCGTGTATTGGGGGCTAGTAGGTTAGACATATTATAAAAACTTAAACTGCGCTTAGGACGAGAGAGCAGAGTACTCCGATGTATCGTCCGAAGCGCAGTTTTAGATTTCATGGCATGCTTTTTGGTACAATCACTTTTGTTCTTTTCAACATTATGTCGATTATGACGGGAAGCTGTGATGAAAATCGCGACAGTTCACCCCACAGTCTCTCGCCGCTTGGCAATCTGGTGACAATCTGGATCACAGTAAAACTTCTTTGCAGACTAGTTGGTTCATACTTGTAAACTCGCCCTTACTGCGCAACCAGCAGGAAAGAAGAAGGGAGACAGGAAAGAGCGCAGACTACCAACTGTTTATTCTCAGTTCACGAAGCCAATATATAGGCATGCCACGCTGCGCCATCACGATGCGCACAACACCAAGATTCATTTACAACACTGCACCGTGGACAGAGCTGTGAAAAAAAAAAAAAAACCTCATTTTTAGCGAGCGCCACGTTTTTTTGTTTTTTGTTGTTGTCACATAATCACGGGGTGTACATCTCTACTTTATCTCTTTACTATTTAATCTTTTTACAACTCTAAGATGGCGCGGACAACACATGAAAAGCCACAGTGAAAATTGTAAAGGCCATGGAAAATGACTAAAATGATAAAACAACACTGCTGATATGATTCAAAGCCAAAGAGCAACAACGATGAAACACACCAATGAGGCAAAACACCAAGGTTCGCAACCTAAAACCGTCTAAAAACTTTACAAAGCGTCATACAGGAAAATCTTTTCGCCTATTTTGTTTTCTGTATGACGCTTTGTAAAGTTTTTAGACGGTTTTAAGTTGCGAACCTTGGTGTTTTGCCTCATTGGTGTGTTTCATCGTTGTTGCTCTTTGGCTTTGAATCATATCAGCAGTGTTGTTTTATAATTTTAGTCATTTTCCATGGCCTTTACAATTTTCACTCTGGCTTTTCATGTGTTGTCCGCGCCATCATTCCACATGTTTGCGACCCCGGAATGGAATGGGAATGTTATTAAGCGCCTTTTGCACGGCATGGAATGGGTATGGAATTTCGCCTTTTTCCGAAAATAGATCACGTTTTCAAACATTAGAAAGTCCGAGCCTCGAAATTAACAATAAAGCAGTATTTTTAAAATGGCTTGGCTGATTACAAGCATGGTACATTTATAAGCAATGTGCCTACTACAAACCGAGACATAGCTTAGTGTACAAAAAATTGATTATCCCAGGAGATGCCGAAGGAGAAACAAATTGCCCCTGCGCGTTGGTTCCCATTGACACCCCCACACGAAAGTGGCGAATATTCTATGCACAGCCTGATCTTTATCTCACGAGCAGTTTAGTACCTGACACACGTAAATAACCTTTGCGACAAGGAACACACTGCATACCTGCGAACAGGCGAACACAGAAAGTTCTCCTCACCCCATCCGTGCTTGCGAGGCGGGCTTGACAAGCGTGAGTGCAGTAGAGCAGTGCGACCCAGTGTTCCGTATTTGATGCAAAGCCACAGGGTGTCCGAGCGGTGCAGTGTAACAACTGATACCAGCAGATCTAGCAGACGCGTGGCAAAACTGCTTAGTCTTCTTGAACACTACATATGTCAGCATAAAATACGCTATGACGTCATTTTAGCTCTAACACACTTAATCTTAAACACTAATAAAACTCAACCATTACTATAGGTAGCGGGAGAACAGCCCCTATGGGAATAAGTAGGGTGGTTGCACTGCACGAAATATGTCGCCAAGCTACTATCCCTCGACCTTAGTAACGTGTTTTTCATACTTTTGGAGTTCCTAATGCATCTGATGACATCAGCTTTATGGGGCGTTTATTCTTAACTCGATAAAGCTATCAAGATGCCTTTCATACGTTGGAGAATTACAGGAATAAAATTGAACTGCCCGCCCATTCCCAGAGTGCGAATGGGCTAAGCTTTTTTCATTCCTAGGAATTGAAAGCAATGGAAATGCGGTCATTTCTAATTCCCCGGAATGGAATTGGAATGGAATGAAGGCGTCCATTCCGAAACACTGCTTCCCACCAACTGCAAAGTGCTCAGCCATAATTCTTCATTATCATCAGCCGCAGCACAAACTGCACATAATGCCTTACCGATGTGAAACGGTTACAACGATTCTCTGAGGAATTATGAAAAATGGCAGTGGGAACTTCCCTACTTCAGAAAAATTTCGATGATTTATGACGTAGTGGGTACCTTGCATATGTACATGTATTAGGTGCCCCAAGAGACTACAACGGGCTCTACAAAGTCCGCTCTTCCAGCTTTCGCTGTGATTGTGCGGCCTGTTCCGCGGAGGCTTGGCGATCTTTTTATCAGAACAGCGGTCTCGCACATGAGAGAGTACACTCAATTACATGCTGCTTCCGAGATCGTGCTCACTTCCTTGACACAAAGCATTGAGCCTACTAAAAAACTCGTATTTGTCTTTTGATAAAATAAATACTATGACTTTGAAATTATACTGGTTTCTGCTATAGTTGGTAGGAATTCGTGGTACAGTTACGTCCGCTCCTCTGAAAAACGTGTTTT
Source organism: Rhipicephalus sanguineus (assembly GCF_013339695.2). Taxonomy (NCBI): domain Eukaryota; kingdom Metazoa; phylum Arthropoda; class Arachnida; order Ixodida; family Ixodidae; genus Rhipicephalus; species Rhipicephalus sanguineus. Next base: position 35,654,581 of record NC_051182.1, on the reverse strand, counting down.
GCCCTTGTCGCACTTTCTTAATAGGAGGGCAAGTAACTACATCACAAATCTAATGTTTCTTCATGATTACCTCAACCTCAAATTTTTGCATAAAAAACCATTATGAACCGTTACGGAACATTTTTTTTGTTCCGGAGCAGAAACGAAACGGAACTTTTAGCGGCGGAACGAAACTAAAACAGAAACGAAAAACATTTCGTTCCGACACACTGTTCTAAACTACAGAATACTAGTTCAGATGATGTGTGGCATTTGACGAGTAGACTGGTTGAAAGATTGCACAAGTGCATTATTCGAGAGGTAGAAATGAAAGACGTTAACACACGAACACATACATCATTTCGGCGCTTATGAGAATTACACGCTGCCCTTGTTCTCTTTGCAAATATTTTAGAGACGAAGTGTAAGTTGGTTCCGGTGCGTCTCAGACGTAATAAATTGAAGAGGACAAACGTTATTAGTCCGCAATATCAATACATGCACAGGAATGCACATACCACACATATATGAAGCGCCGATCTTGATTATGAGCCCGCATTGCTGATCAAGAGTCTAGCCATTCCGGTGAACTGCTACGCCTGCACTGGAGCACTACCATGCAGAAACAGTTCGTCCACCTGCACTAAACGTGTTGGAGTAAAAAGGTGTCGAAACGAAAAGTCCATAGAAGGATGTTTGCTGAACCTCAGAAGAAGTGCACCTAATAAAAAATCACAGCATATCCACGGAGAGAATGATGATGAGTGGGCGAAGCTGCGGAGGTTCATCGGTAAACCGTGAATCTTCCGTGAATTCTGCCCAGTACATCATCACCGACGTGAGATCGGGCGCGTTTATACTTAAGGTTCGATGAGTTATGACGACTTGCAGCTCACTTTAATTTTACATGTACGCTGTGAATTTTCATTGTTTAGAAAACCATTGCTTTCGAAAAATCTGGCGTCTTTCGTTAAGCAGCTGGCGTCTTTTCGTTTTGCTTTAGAAACATCTGGCGTTCTTTCGTTCTGCTTTTACAAAACATCTGGCGTCTTTCGTTGGTTTATTTCATCAATCAACGGCGTTTTGAACAAAAAATTTATTGTTTAATCACGCACAGGAGAAATATCACCAGGCACTACCTTGGAGGTAAACAATGGCTGCTAATGGGAATGAGAGACAGAAGAATTCGGCTTTTAGTTAACGCGCACACTGCGAATTTTTTATTGTTCAACAACGCACAGGAAAAATCTCCCACCGGCACCGCCTTGGAAGTCAAAGCGTAAGACTTGTTACGGACTACGACTACTACTACTACTACGGCGACGACGACTACGAGGGACGAACGGGTGCCGCCTTAAGGAGCTTCGCCCCTAAAATAGTGCGGTATAATCTTAAACAGCACCAAGTTCATGATCTTGATCCGAAGTTTTGCACCATAAAATTCCACAATAATTCTCTACTAGGAAGTACAAATTTACTTGGGGGAACACCACGTTCACCATAGGTTCATACGTTCTTCTACGAACCCTACCACGCTTTCTGATGGCCCATGCGCTTGTCGAACAGGCAGTAAATAGCATAGACGTTGGGCCGAACACCGAAAATATGCCCGAGGTTCAACTCTCTGAATGACAGATATTAACTGCTGCTTAACTTCTAACCTGCATAAAGCAAGCGCCGTTGACAGGGGTTTTGTGTGTCGCAGGTTATAGATAATTTATTGCACCCGTATGTATACGTCGATATTAGTCGTAGAGTCATATGTATTTAGACGAAGTGACTGTTGGGCGAGTTTGTAATTCATGATGAAACTATTGTTGAGTAATTGTTGAGAGGTCATAAGGGCCTCTCAAGAATTACTCAACTTTTAGAGTTAATACACGATCCAGCCCAGTCCATCGATAGCCATCAACAAATTGATCTAATCTTAGATTTTTCGAAAGCATTCAACCACGTTTCACATGGCAAGCTAGAAAGTTAGTTAGACGTTACTGTTGGAGATAGTCCCAATGTCCACTGGATTAAGGATTACTTAACTAATCGCCCACCTTGTACATTTACAGGACACCTCCTCTAGAATAACAGCAGTCACGTCAGGAGTACTGCAGAGCAGCGTCTTAACGCCGGTTTTATTCACAATATTTACTAATGATGTGCCCCTGTCTACTAATGCAAAACTTCGGTTCTTTGCAGACGACTGCGTACTTTAGCAAGAAATTATACTGCTGCTGATCACCTAATCCTTAACAGAGCATTAGATGATGTGCACAAGTGGTGCAAGGAATGCCAAATGTGCGTGATTTGTGGTAAATGTGTCTCCTTGTCCCTTGCAAAAAACACTCGTGTAACTTTCCTTACACTATTGAGAACTGTGCCTTAACCAGAGTCTGTAATCATAAATATCCAGGAATAAGCATTTCAAATAACTCAGATGGTAAACTCGCATTGATAACATTACTAGTACACTCTGAAGAGGCTATTTTACTGAAAAGACGTCATAAGCACGATCCACCGAATATCAAACTAATAGCTTATACAACCCTCACCTGATCTGTACTAAAATGTGCTTTCCCTCTTTGGTTCTCGCTTAGCTACCAACGGAATAATACATTAAAAGCAGTTCAAAGAAAGGCGATAATGTTTTTTTCAGCGTGTATATGCTGACAGATTCGCCAACACATCTGCTAATAACACTGGCATCCCAACACTTGAAAACCAAACGAAATAAACTAATATTTCAACTACTACACAGCATTATAAAAATGGATACTTCAAGATATGCATCTTTTTCACATGCCGGACCAACTCGTGATAAGCACTACCATACACTTACAGAATAATCTTCCAACGCTAATTGCTTCAAATATTCATGTCCCCTTTAACCAATAAATACTGGAGTTCATTGAAACCTACTGTATGCAACGAATCATAAATGAAGTGTTTTACAGCTGCGATTGAAAATGAATTGCCCGCTTACCAAAAGCACAAACGACATTGCGAAATCAATAAACCCGCTAAGCGATAAGCCTCCTAAGCGATGTTACTAATGCACAGCTTCGTTCTTCTATTTTTATGATTTCATTATTTTAAGTGACATGTTGTTCGATACTTGAATGTTCTAAAAAATGTTTTATAATGTGCTATTCTTATAGTAATGCATATATTCTCATGCTACGCCATGTTAGAAATGTATACCTTATCATTTTGTAGTTGTTTTAGTGGTAATCTCGTTTATGATTTTGTTGTGACTAAAATTATTTTAACATTGTGTACCTCGAATAGTAATGTATAATGTTATTCACATGTTTTTTTGTAGAGAAGTGATATTTTACTTGTGCCTTCCCTGCTATCAGCTATGAAGTGATTAGCAGTATGGTAAAACAAGAAAAATGTAAATGATATGCTTCTTTGTGCTTTATATGCCTCCAGTTTTCCTCTACCTACTCACAAGATGAGCTCAAGGGGCTCTCTCTCGAGCAGAATAAAGCGATCTATGAATATTTGTGGAATTTGGTATTCTTTGTTTTCATTACTAAAACATCTGGCGGAAGTTCGAAACTTCAAGTACAGTTACACTCAAAGCCGGCAGCCCTCTAGACTACATAGTTCAAAAACCGCAGGACATCGATATCCAAATCCAGCACATTAGTATCTAGGTTTATTAAAGCAATCATTCGCAGGCTATTCTTCTTTGAGATTTTAAAAGTAATAGCTCTATTGTAGACAATTAAAAACACACAACCTAAAGTGTACGTCTGAATAATTATGGCCACTCAGATGCATTTAATAGCTTTGAAAATTGTATGTGCCGTAGGCGTAATAACTTTTGAGAGATTAGGGGTTGAGCCAGTAAAGCAGTGGCACGTCGCTCCTCTACGCAACAGTCGTTCTGTCACCTGTGAAAATAGTTGCATCTCACGCAGCTGTACTTGTTAAAGCTATGCCATGTCTCTTTTAGAGAGCGTTTCTATGGTATCACTGCCTTTATACGTCCGAATTTGGCAGTTCCACTTAGAAAGCACAAATGTTGAACCTTGGATTGCGTGCCCTTGCAGCAAGAACAGATTTTAATGAAAATGAGCCAATCAAAAAGTCGTCGATACAGTATATATTGTCACGTGGTCGTGACGTCGATGAAAACAGCAGTCGGCGTGTCGAGATGTAACTGCCTATTTGGCCGAACTTGTGGCCGGGAAACGAGAACTCAAACTACAGCAATACACGCTGTATACTGATAGCGGCGAACTGGGCGTCGGCCGTCGATAATCTGCTCATGGCTGGGACGCGCCGTCTTTTATACATCACGCATCGAACTTTCCAGACTTATCACCGTTGGTCGCGCAAGCTCCGTAATAATCTAGACTGTTCGCGTCCTGCGCGCAATCTTAACAAAATGATCTACTACAATCGCGAAGCGTCTCGAACACTACGGCACGGTCAGCGTCGAGTGTTGCTAACTGTCCTTGCTGGTCAAACCCGAACACATCAAAATAAAACAAGAAGTGGGCGTGGCAATATACATGCGCTTTCTGCAGCTGTTCAATATATGCTACAGACATCAGCGATAAACATGTTTGGAGCACGTCATGGTTCGGGCTTTTGTCGCAACATTTTCTATGACGCAGGGCAGCTGCCACTTAAAAAAAAGGTAAAGAGCGAGCCACAGATGGAGTGCTCTATCTGTTGGTGCTCAGTATGTCGAAGTTCAGAGCATGTAAAGAGTTTGAAGACATATGACTGAACAATGTCTTCACCATAACGAAGAAATTAAGCTGCGAAGCTTTCGGCGTTATTTTCGATGTGATTGTCCGAAAAGGTTAAATGACTTTTTGTTCACGCGCGTACTAAGCCTTAGTCAGAGTCAGATTTTCGGTTTAGAAATTCCTATCGGTCTTCGTAGCTAACTGCACGGAATTTAAATAACTAAGGGCATTGAACAAAGAGCACAGCATGAGGTATGCTGTGGCTCCCTTCGAAGCATTTCTTTCCTGCATTGTAATTGTAATAATTACATGTATAGCCCATGTAGGTGGCCAATTAAGTCGGCATCAGGCTTCAGCGTGATTTTGCGGTTCAGGGTATATAAGAACCTAGGAAAGAGGAGGTAGATCCTCCCTCTGGTTCATTAATTGAGTGCTATCACCTTGTGCGCTTCATATCACTGGTTTATTTTGTTAGATTCAAAGAGTACCAACACACTGCCGGCGCGTCAGGTAGGGCAGTGGATTAGGAAAAGGTATGTTGTTTTACCGGCACCATGTCGCAGAGAAAGCTACAGCTGTATAATTGTATACACTGCCACAACACTTGCAAAGTATGTTGATGTAGATGGTTCTCGAAAGATTGAAAGATCAACCGAATAATCAATGAAGAAAAAAGAGTCAGTTTGAAAGTGTACATTGTAGGCATAAATTGACGTATTAGTAATCTTAGCGGAGTAGTGGCGTATTAGACTAATGACATACCAGAAAACCGTAGATTTAGTTGAAGTAAAGGAATGAATACGAAAGGATGTGAAGCGCAGCCGAGAGCGGCAGAGAGTTACGAGAGAGGTGATAACATTGAAAACAAAAACTGAACCCGCACTCGTCAAGGTTAATTGGAGATCACAGGGTGAGCCCATCGTCCTGCAGTAAACACATCATTGTCTCAGCATGGCGGAGACGATGATAAGCGATAAGAAAATTATGTTGCCTGTCAACTGTTTTCACAGCGCTATTGGGAGCAGAACCTGCCGTAGTGGTGTCTTTTTGACCTCCTGACGCTGGTCAATGCTTGAAAAATTAATAATGTGACAATATTTTCGCCATCACCTGCAAGATATCAAGGCTGATAGCAATCTTATTAGACTCGTTCACAATATAAATATTGAAGGTTTCGTTATATGAGTAGTTACAGTTTTATTAATCCTTGAGATATACAATTCACACGTTGTATTTGTGTTTGTGCGATCCTTGGAATGTGAGCCGGCGCCAGACGCAGCCTAAACGGTGAGTTCGGAAAACCCTGCAAGCCGGCATAACATAGTATGAAAATGGGTATATCTTCTAGCGGGGTATATCTGAATCGTAGGACTGTGTTGTACCCGCGCTGGAAAGAAATTCTAAAACAGCATTCATTTAAAATAGATTATTTCTGGGTTTTTTTCGCACATTGCAGCTCATAATGCGCTATAGGAGGAGCAGGGCAACAAAATATACCTATGGCAGAAAGTAGGTCACGGGCAAAGAGCGAACTATTCCGTTATATACATTAGGTCGTCCAACGCCTGAGGCGAGATACCTGTGTTTGAGCAAGTCAATTCAAGAATGCAATGGCGAAAACATTCAGCAGGACCTACTCATTCTAGGTGTCGGTGTCATGTCTACTGCTTCATGAGAAGCAGTAGACGAGCTAGAATTTACACTGAATTTTTTATTGCTTTCGCTGAACCGTTAAAAGCTGCACCAACCTCTTTGTGCATTTTGAGTAGTTATGAGTATATCATAGGTAGGCCCATAGCAGGATTTTTTTTTTTGGCGGGGTGGGTAGGAGAGCACTTGCTGAAGACTGGTTTGTCCAGCGGAACTTGAAACGAGGGACAAAAACAAGACATGCAAAGACGTCGCTGCCTGTCTTCTTTTTGTCCCACGTTTTAGGTTTCGCTGTTGAAACCTGTGTTAGGTATTAACCAACTAGCTCCGGCGAATACCGTTTTTCTGAAGACCATGCTTTCGAAGAAAGAACCCAATTTGAGGAAAGTAGCTATTAGAGGAAGCAACTATTTGAGGAAAGGGGCCCCAAAAGCCTTTCTTTCCTTCCCTGAGTACTGGATTGTCCATGGTCTTACCAGACACGTCAACAACACACGCCCGAAGGGCATCCTATGGTCCGACGTCAAGCCGCTGCTCACCTTAGAGTACAGATATCAGTTTTACCGAAATGAACTGCATGGTACGGCGAGAATACGTGCGCATCATAACAAGTATTTTTTGCCGTATTTCTCCGCATTTAGCAATGGTTGACTATAGCTTGGCGAGTGCTAGGAGTTAATATTGCCGCAAAGACTGCTTTCAATATGCTTTCCAACAAGAGGACCAGCGAGCCGCTATGTAAGCGTCTACAATGTCTCGCGCCTGCGCGCGCTTCTTGTGGCACCGCGGCGCTCCTCGTGCACGGGCTCGAGACAGTGCGGCTGATCTGCGAGGCGACGAAGAAGTGTGTTCGGGAAGAGACACTTGTGTGGAACGCTTTAGCGGACTCTCATTCATTTCACCTACTTTTCTGGGCACAAGTTCGCCCATAATAAAACCAGTGTTTGTGTGACCCCTCTTGCAATACGTTACATTCTGGTGGAGGTGCGGGGTATGATTGGAAGTCCCCTTGGCGCAAGAGAACGGAGCCCTGATCCTCAACGATTGGAACCTGGCGAACTGACTCCAGTACACCAGCGTTCAAGCCGCCGCCTCCGAGGAGACCCGCCTGAATTCGGACCGCTCCCCACTGCTCCGGCAACACAGGCAGCGTTCGCCGTCAACTCCAGAGCGATGGCCAGCCCGGTGGCATCATCTGAACTCATCGTGTCCCCACCGTGCATGCCTGAACCCTTCCACGGCGATGCGTTCGAAGATGTAGAAGACTGGTTGGAGCATTTCGAGCGGGTCGCAAAGATCAACGGCTGGGACGAGGCCAGGAAACTGGGCCGCGTGTACTTCGCGTTGGAAGATGCGGCGAGGGTATGGTTTGAGAATCACGAAGCAGTGATAGCAACATGGGAAGATTTTCGACGACACTTGCTCGCTGCGTATGCCAGCACCGATCGCCGAGAGAAGGCAGAAAACGCTCTCCAATCCAGGAACCAGCGCACGAACGAGAGCGTCAGCATGTATATCGAAGACATGTCCCGGCTCTTCAAACGCGCCGATGCGAACATGACGGAAGAGAAGAAACTGCGCCACCTGATGCGTGGAGTCAAGCAGGACTTGTTTGCAGGGTTGGTGCGCAACCCCCCACGCACCGTTGCCGAGTTCCGTGCTGAAGCCACGACCATAGAGAGGGCGCTACAGCAGCGTGCCCGTCACTACAACCGTGATGCCAGTAATGCACCAGTGGACGTCCTTTCGGTGAGCCATGGCAGCAACAGTGAAGCGCTGAGGGAACTGGTGCGATCCATCGTAAAGGAAGAGCTTCAGAAGCTTCTGCAGCCACAAGTCACGCCCACAGTTTCTACCCTCGCCACCGTCATTCGTGATGAAGTTCGGCACGCACTTCTTCAACCGGAACCTGAGGCGCAACCTATCCGGCTCGAACAACCGCTGCAGCAACGTCGTGTACCAACGTACGCGGACGCTCTACGCCAACCCGCCGTGCACAATGCTTCGTTCGCAGCCCCCAGTGGCCACCCATCGGCTTCGCACGGCTCGCCCTTTCTAGGAGAACTGAGGCCACGAAAAAGCGACGTGTGGCGCACACCTGACAGGACGCCGCTCTGTTTTCATTGCGGAGAAGCTGGACATCTTTACCGAATGTGCCCATATCGAAGAGTCGGTCTGCGTGGGTTTTCTGTAAATGCGCCTTGCCCGCGTAATGGTGAAAGACCCATTGAAATACAAGATTACCTGTCGAGGCATCAATTCTCAACGGCTAGTTTTCAGCACCAGCCAAGGTCACCAGCACCTACTCGGTATCGATCGCCAAGCCCCCGGCGTTCAAGTTCCCCATCTTCAGGTTCACCAAGGCGTCGTTCAATGAGCCCGCGGCAGGAAAACTAAAGCCAGCGACCTGGGGAGGCAAGGCCGCTGATGTTCGACAAAGCGAAGATCCTCCGTCAAGGCCCCAACGCAGCAGCGACGAGCAGAAAACGACGCCCACGATAAGTAAAGAAAAAATTTCTTCAGACTTGCGCGTTACGGTGGACGGGCGTGAATTGAGCGTTTTGGTAGATACTGGTGCCGATTATTCAGTCATAAGCTATGCGTTCGCAAGGGATCTAAAGAAAGTTTTGACGCCACGGAGTGGACCACAAATACGTACGGCTGGGGGCCACCTTATAACACCTCTGGGAAGATGCACTGCGAGAATCGGAATTCAGGGTGCTACTTACGTCGCTGATTTCATCGTGCTTCCAGAATGCTCGAGAGAAGTAATACTCGGGATGGATTTCCTGCTAGCGAACGGTGCCATAATCAACCTTCAGAATTCTAGCGTTTCTTTCTCGACGAAACTGGCGATAGACAAGAAGGAGGTAGAGAGCACTGCATTGCGGGTTATCGATAGGGACGTAACCGTGCCACCACGATGCAGTGTGCTGGTTGGCGTAAGAAATGACGCATTCGTCGATTCCGAAGGTATAGCGGATGGCAACGTCGAACTACTGCTAAAGAAAGGCATTTGCATAGCTCGGGGCATTATTCACTTACGTGGTGGGTGTGCCAATGTTTTGCTCACAAATTTCGGAAATGAAATTCAGCATGTTGCAAAAGGCACTGCCATCGCCTTTCTACACAGTTTTACTGCAGCGACAGATTTATGTAGCCTGGCGTCAGCGCCACATACTTCGGAAACTACGCATGATGTTGGAGCAGCAGTTTCGATCAGCCGAAATCTATCGCCAGCCGAAAGGAAAGTCATAGAAGACCTTATAAGAAATTTCTCACAGTGTTTCTCCACCTCGTCAAAAGTACGTCGCACGCAGATCGTTAAGCACCGAATAATAACGGACGACGCAACAAGGCCAGTATATCAACACCCGTACAGAGTTTCACCAAAGAACGAGAGGTCATAAAGGGTCAAGTGCAAGAGATGCTGGAGGACGATGTCATTCAGCCGTCCAACAGTCCGTGGGCATCACCAGTAGTTCTTGTCAGGAAAAAGGACAACACGTTGAGATTCTGTGTTGATTGCCGGAAACTGAACAGCGTGACCAAGCGGGATGTATACCCTTTGCCGCGTATTGATGACACATTAGATCGGCTACGGCACGCCAGATATTTTTCGTCATTGGATTTAAAAAGCGGGTATTGGCAAATTGAGGTGGATGAAAGAGACCGTGAAAAGACTGCTTTCGTAACCCCGGACGGCCTGTATGAATTTAAAGCACTCCCATTCGGCCTCTGTTGTGCGCCGGCGACATTCCAGCGCATGATGGACAGTGTCCTCTCGGGCCTCAAATGGCAGTCATGCTTAGTCTACTTAGACGATGTTGTAGTATTTTCTGCAACGTTTGACCAGCACGTAGAGAGACTACGTTTAGTGCTTCAGGCTATCCAATCGGCCGGCTTGACTATTAAACCGGAAAAGTGCCAGTTTGGATTTGAAAAGCTGCTTTTCCTGGGTCATGTAATCAGTGCTGAAGGTGTCGGTCCGGACCCCGACAGACTGCGGCCGTCGCACAATTCCCCAAGCCGAGAGACAAGAAGGAGGTGCGTCGATTTCTGGGCCTATGCGCTTACTACAGGCGATTCGTGGAAAATTTTTCGAAAATTGCCGAACCTCTAACCAGACTCACAAAAGAGGAGCAACCATTCATTTGGCATACGGAACAAGAAGCAGCTTTCAATGAATTAAAGGAACGTTTACAAGCGCCGCCGATCCTCGCTCACTTCGACGAGACCGCGGATACCGAAGTCCATACAGATGCAAGCAATCTTGGTCTCGGCGCGGTGTTGGTTCAATGGCAAAATGGAGAAGAGAAAGTAATAGCTTATGCCAGCCGCACCCTCTCAAAAGCTGAAAAAAACTACTCCGCGACAGAAAAGGAGTGCTTGGCAGTAATATGGGCCATCAGCAAGTTCAGGCCATACCTCTACGGAAGGCCGTTCCGCGCCGTCAGCGACCACCACTCACTTTGCTGGCTGGCAAGCTTAAAAGACCCGTCGGGGCGACTTGCGAGATGGAGCCTCAGGCTCCAAGAGTACGACATTACCGTTGTATACAGGTCTGGAAGGAAGCATAACGATGCTGACTGCTTATCACGCTCGCCACTGGACTCTACTCCTTCAGAAGAGGACGACTTCCCATTCCTTTGTCTGGTGGAAGCTTCGGATATCGCCGAGCATCAACGAGCTGACACAGAACTGCTCCCATTGATAAAGTACCTCGAAGGGCATGACTCCCAAGTTCCAAGTGTATTTAAGAGGGCATTATCCTCATTCTGTCTCCGTGATAATGTACTCTACAAAAGGAACTTCGGACACAACAAGGAAAAGTTCTTACTCGTTGTGCCGTTAGCCATGAGGCATGAAATATTAGAAGCTTGCCATGATGAACCGTCGTCGGGCCACTTGGGCGTCAGCCGGACATTCGCCAGAATTCGCCTGAAATATTACTGGCCCAAGCTGTTAGCATCGGTGCAGCATTATGTGAAGACATGTCGCGAATGTCAAAGGCGCAAAACACCACCTCTAAAGACGGCCGGCCTTATCCAGCCCATAGACCCACCCGAGGCTCCATTTCGGCAAATTGGAATGGATCTTCTTGGGCCGTTTCCAATGACATCCTCAGGGAAGAGGTGGATTGTCGTCGCGACCGACTATTTAACACGGTATGCTGAAACTGGTTGCCTTGAGAGAGGAACGGCAGCAGAAGTTGCCAAGTTCTTCGTTCACAACATAGTTCTCCGACATGGCGCCCCAACGGTAGTCATTACCGATCGAGGAGCAGCCTTCACATCTGAGTTGATGCAGTGCTTGATGATGATGACTAACACCAGTCATAGAAAAAGCACTGCATACCACCCCCAAACGAACGGGTTGACGGAACGTCTAAACCGCACCATTGCTGACATGTTATCGATGTACGTGGACATGGAGCATAAGACGTGGGACGAAATCCTGCCTTACGCAACTTTCGCCTACAATACGGCCCTACAGGAGACCACTCGCGTCACACCATTTCAGCTGGTCTATGGCCGTACGTTCACTACAACACTCGACGCCATGCTACCAGTCGACAACGACAATTATGAGCCATCCGACATTGACGACTTCCTACAGAGAGCTGAAGAAGCGCGCCAGTTGGCGCGTCACCGAATACGTCAACAACAATCCAAGGACGCGAGCTACTACAACCTGCGCCGCAGAGAAGTGAAGTACCAGCCAGGCGATCAAGTATGGGTATGGACACCAATACGACGCCGCGGGCTGTCAGACAAACTCCTTCGACGCTACTTTGGTCCATATAAGGTTCTCCGCCGACTAAGTGACTTAACTTATCAAGTAATCCCCGAAGGACAAGGGCGCTCAAGACGGCAAAACCATGCAGAAGTCGTACACGTTGTCCGCATGAAGCCCTATTACGAGAGATAATGAAACATAGCCCCCCCCCGCACCCCCCCTTTGGTTACCACCCTCAATCGCGCATCGGGACGATGCGTATTTCGGAGGGGGACTAATGCCGCAAAGACTGCTTTCAATATGCTTTCCAACAAGAGGACCAGCGAGCCGCTATGTAAGCGTCTACAATGTCTCGCGCCTGCGCGCGCTTCTTGTGGCACCGCGGCGCTCCTCGTGCACGGGCTCGAGACAGTGCGGCTGATCTGCGAGGCGACGAAGAAGTGTGTTCGGGAAGAGACACTTGTGTGGAACGCTTTAGCGGACTCTCATTTATTTCACCTACTTTTCTGGGCACAAGTTCGCCCATAATAAAACCAGTGTTTGTGTGACCCCTCTTGCAATACGTTACAATATGTAATGTTTATAACATTCCTGCAAATGGCAATAGCGAACACTGCAACCAAAGTTGGGATTGTCGCAATATGAAGCCAGGGTCTTTTTTCGTAAGCAGTTTGAATTACTGCCGTATCTCTCTGGACTGCCACGCAGAATGCCTGGGTTTGACTGCGGCTCTAACCGCGATATTTAATATTTGTATCTACCTAATATTTTCCTCAACGAGAACGCTGCCGAAGCCTGTCACGCATTTTCAGCGACACTGCATTTCTTCTCTCTCTTTTTTTCTCTTGCCTCCTCTCTGTTTCTCGTCTTTCTATTCCCATTCCCCGATCCCCCAGTATAGGGTAACCAACCGGAAGGTTCCTTCCTGCCTATGCTGCGCCATCCCCTCCTCCTTTCCCAAGTAATCACCCTCACTCTTCTTTTTTATAGAATACATGGGGCAGCGAAGAGTAAGGCTGTAGTGAGGTACCCTAGAGACCCAGTTTCTACCGCGCATTACTCGCCGACGTCGCATTAGTTGAGGAGTTGATAAAGCGACCGGTCATATCTTACGCCAGCGTTCAAGAAGCGCCTTTACAGTGGTTATGCTTTAACTGTTATCGTCCTCATCTATGTCCTCCAAAACTCCACTTCCCTTTCTCACCCGCTTGATATACCACGCTACAAATGGCTATGATGTACCCTCTCCCCTTTCCATTTTTCCTCAGGCTCTCATCACCTCTTTTCACCCTCGCTTGCCTTTCTCACCTAGTAATATGTGTTCACATGCTTGACCCTATTTCTTCCTCTTTTTCCTTCTTCCTCTCCTCCTAATCCTTGATTTCCTTTCCGATATGCTTGCTATAACGTACAATACATGGCTATGCTATGCTATGCTTTACCTTATCCACCTCCTCCTCGCTCTCACTCTGCTTCCCCACCTCTTCCAATTCAATATGTTGCCCTACCATGAATGTTTCTCCTCCAGCTCTCCTATCGTTGTATTGCACAGGAATCTTTCGCCTTACTCCTCTCTTAGCTTCGCTTTCCCCCGCTTCGCTATTTTTGTTCGCTCAACAAACGGCGTTATTATAAGCAGCTCCACTTTTAAAATTGGCTTATTCTAACTTAAACAATTAGAGCTATGTTAAAATTGGCAGCTCGTTTTTAACGAGCTGCTTTTGTCGCCGGCCTTAAATTTAGCTTCAGAAATGATGAACATATCTATTGTAGGCACAGGGCCAGTAGATAGCCGGAGCCCTCGGAGGCAACACGGAGGAGACAAGAAAACAGCTTTGCTTTGCGAAGGCCCGGCTGCTACTGATCTGTCTTCAGCGGCAGGGCGGGCGCGAGCCCCGAGCGTCATCACAACTAGCCCAATAATCGATCACTTTCTCATCTCCTTCGCCAGCAGCCCCATGCAATGCAACCCGCAATGTTCGTAGCGCGTTTCCAGAACATGCGGATCGCTTTAAGATGCATCACCCTTCTAAGTGCTCTAATATGGGAGGCGCATATCTACACAAAGAAAAGCGGAGTTGAGAAGAAATGGACCCTAGCATGCACTTTGCCTCTAGTACACACTGAGCAGCCATTCGAAATCACTGGGAGGTAATGTAAAAGCGCGAAACCGTTTTATGCTCGCCTCACGCAAGCCGCACTAACAGCACGGCAGCCCTTCCCACCCTCGGTGGCGAGTGCCGCGGTGCGGAGGAGGAGCGCTCTACGCCCACAAGTTACATTCTCTTCATGTGATTGGGACGGCCGGAGAGAAATCCGCAAGCACGCAATCTCTGAGTCTATGGCATGAAATTTACTAGCGCTGATAGAGGACGACTCGGTGACGACGCACCTAAAGCATGGGCTCGGAGTATGCGCGCCGGCACGCAGTCTCAAAGGCCATGGCTAAAGCGTCTCCATTCCAGCGAAAAACACTCGCTTACACGCAGTTACGTTCTTTGCCTTTCCCTTCGTGTTAGCTTGTGACGGCTTGTCCGATTAGTGTCGCTTCCACATGCACAAACGGTGTTTCACCGCCGACTGCTTCGAGTGCGATAACACCGACTGATAAAACTGCTAGAGTACACGCTGAAGAAAGGCAAAGATGTCGGGCGGGAGGATGTCGTGCCTTGCTGGAGCGCGACAGGGGCCAGTGGGACGTGGAAGGCCTGCGCGTGTTCGCGCTCAAGCTACGAACCCCATGAAGCACATTTTGGTAGTGTATGCATCAATACAGGCGTTGTTCACGCAATTTCTCGGGAGCGCACATATGGCCGCTTCTCTCCAATTGACAACACTTTGAAGTGCATATCGAGTAACAGCGACCGGTAGCGAGTTCAGTGAGAGGTGATAAAATAAAAAAAAAGAACGCAACAATAGTTAGGGTGCATTGGAGATCACTGGTTGATGCGATCGTCCTGCAGAGGACACAGTATTGCTTGAGGATGACGGAGGCGATGATGAGCTATAAGTACATGAACTTCCCATTCAAAAATTTTCACAGCGTGATTGGGTGCAGCACTTCAAGTTATGGTGTCGTTTTGAACTCCTGACGGCGGCCAATGCATGAGAAACGCAAAAATGTGGGAACATATTTGCCATCATAGCAAAACACAAAGGCTCACCGCATTTTTTTGTTAGAATCGTTCATTGATACATATTGAATGCTGCGTTATTTAGGCAAATATATATTTAAATATAGACCGTGTAATTTTAATTTACATGGTCTATTTGGGTATGTGTGATCCTGGGAGGGTCAGCCAGTGCTAGTCGTAGCCATGACAATGAGTGCCGAACACTCGTTCGGCCGGCTGGCGCCACTAAGTACGCAAATAAATATATCTGAATCTCAGGAATGCGTTGTACCCGCGATGCAAAAGAAACCTAAGAGCGAGATGAATTTGTTTATTTATAGATTAACTTGTTCGCCTATGCTACGCACTGCAACTCATAATGTGTTATAGCAGGAGTGGGGCAACATTGTATATCAATGGCAGACAGAAAGCTTGTCACAAGTGCAAGGCTGAGGAAACAGTGTAGCTGGTGGCCTTCCCTGACAGCTCAGAAACCTCCAACTCGCCTCCGCTCAACTGCTTTAAACTCCCTCGCCCTTTTCGCCTCCTCACGTTCACATTATTGCTTTTTACCATCTTCCCTTTCCCACATCTTGCTATAGCATAGCGGATCATATAATGACCCGCTATGCTATCTTTTACCCTCTCACTTTCTCACTTCCCTCTCCTCTTTCCCCTCTCAACCCTCAAAGCTCTCCTCCTAACGCTCACTTCCACTTCCATCCTATTGAGGTACTATGCAATACATAGCTCTGCTATCTATGTTATGCTTTACTTGCTCGCGCCTCCTCACTTTGATACCGCTCATTACCCTCACTTCCCCTCCCTAGCTTTTGACCATAGATGGCTACGCTGTGCCCTCTCTCCTCTTCCTTTCTCTTCAGCCCCCACTTCCCTTCCCCACCCCTAATGCTATAGAATACATGGTGTATCAACGAGAAACGCTATAGTGGTGAACCCTTTCCAGCGACATCCATTGGGCCTTTCGCTACCGCTCATTGCTCGTGGACGCCGCTCACTCTCGCAGTCCGTGAATTGAGCCGTTCACCAAGCTTGCACTGGAATGTTACGCCAGTGTTTAACAAAGGTCTTTACAATGACCACGTTGTACCCACTTCTCTCCTGTTTTCCCTCGTATACCTCCTCCTAACACACACCTCCCTTTCCAACCCCCTTGCTTTGGTATACAATGCATGGCTATGGTATTCTTTACCCTATACACCGCCTTCTTTTCGTCCTCCTCACTCTTGTACCTCTCCTACTTTACCACACTTACCTTTCCGACTCCTTCATTCACTATACTGTGCATGGTTACCCCATGATTGACGCCCTGGCCTCCTCCCCTCTCTCACTCCCCTTTTTCACACCCTTGCTATTGTTTACTATGATTTGATATGCATTTACTCGCCTCCACCTCTCGTACCGTTTCATCGCATAACAATACTCGGCTTCCGTCTTCCTCACTTCGCCGTTTTTGGGCGGTCGACAAACGGCGTTGTTCCAACATTAAATAAATCATGTGTTAAAATTAACTTATTCTAACATGTGTAATAATATATATTACAGTACCTTGGTATATTAAAAAGCCAATTCGAGCTCAGTAAAAAAAGTTGCAAGTCACGTTTTTCTCCGTGAACGCTGGTGACGCACAAACGAATCGGTTCTCTCCCCTTATGTACTGCCATAGATTCTATATTTACCTTAAAGGGCCCCTCACCAGGTTTGACAATTTTGAGCTAACGAGCGCAATGCATACACTGGGCGTTCACGATCACGTCTGCCAAAATTTGCAACGCTACGCGCCGCGCAAATGGGTCAAATTTCAAGGTGAACGCTACTTACCCTTCCTCTCGCGGGCGCGCGCTTTAGAGAATGAGGGGATGACGTACATGAGAAAATGGCCCTACGTAGATGGTAGTGCTGTGACGTCGCTCCTCTACGTAGAAGACTGTGCCCTGACGTGGCCAACAGTAGCACGTGACACTGCGATAATTATTTAACACGACATGTGTAGTTTGTGTAATTTGTTGCTTGAAGAGATTATTAAAACTTGAGAGAAATAATGAGACACCCAAAAGGAATGTGTGCGTCTTTTTCATTTTTTTTGTGAATTCCAGCGAGATGCGGGGCTAATGTGCCTCCCTTTCCCATGCGTTCCTGTCCCCGCGGTTAGCGCATCGAGCAGACACCAGCCCTGGAAACGAAAGTAATGTTCTGGCGCGTTCGAGCACTCATTATGCTCATTTATTCTACCGCGTCCAAGTAAACGTTAATGCGGCACTGGCTCATGATACCGCCACTCTCGTGCCCGTACAAATGTCTCAACTTTCATGCCCATCCCGCAGAAACAGGCAGTACACCACAGAGAATGCCGCCAAAACGCCCACGGCCGCTACATAAAAAGAAAGGTAGCGGCCGTGCAACGCCGCTCGCGTGCTCGGGCTGGCTCAAGCACGTCATGCGCACGTGACCATGCATGCGCGAGATGTGTTCATGCGCATGTGTCAAGTGAAGAGGGCAGGGAAGGGATTTGGCTTGCTAAGGCTACACGGGGCGAGTGGCAAGTGTTTGAAACTCGCCTCCTCGCATCATGGTTTCGCGCCGCTACAAATTATTGTTTTTCTCAGCTCGTAATCAACCGATTTGAAAAATTATTGCGGCATACTGCTCTTCATTCGGCGCACAACAACTTCCAGCGTCTAACTAAAATTTGCTGCGTGGCCTGGTGAGGGGCCCTTTAAGCAGGGTACTTTGTCGATCTCGATGCATCGAGGGAGTGCACGAAGCAGGATACCTATCTCCGAGAGGATTTTTTTTCGACTCACAGACGCCACCCAGTAAGTTACGGCGAGCACAGATTCATGAACTCGGGAGGCGCACTTTCTAGTGCGCACCTGAGAGGCGCGAGCGCTGTTTCCCGCAAGCCCGACTGTGTTATGGCTCTGCTGTGCCATGCCGAGACGCTGCCATAGTGCTCTAGCGTTGTGCCTTGCTTCACTACTCCTAAACGGCTGCGCCTTAAAGGGCCCCTCACCAGGTTTGACAATTTTGAGCTGACGAGCGCAATGCATGCACTGGGCGTTCACGATTACGTCTGCCAAAATTTGCAACGCTACGCGCCACGTAAATGGGTCAAATTTCAAGCTGAACGCCGCCTGCCCTTCTTCTCGCGGCCGCGCGCCCAGAGAATGAGGGGATGACGAACATGAGAGAATGGCCCTACGTAGATGGTAGTGCTATGACGTCGCTCCTCTACGTAGACGACTGTGCTCTGACGTCGCTAACAGTAGCACGTGACACTGCGATAATTATTTGACACGACGTGTAGTTGGTGTAATTTGTTGCTTGAATGGATAAATAAAACTTGAGAGCAATAATAAAACACACAAAAGGAATGTGTGCGTTTTCTGTTTTAATTTTTACTGCGAATCGGAGCGAGATTCGAGACTAATCTACCTCCGTTTCGCACGCGTTCGTGTTCTCGCGCTTTGCGCATCGCGCAGACGCCACCCGTTACAACGAAACTAATTTTCTACCGCGTTCCAGCGCTCATTAGGCTCATTTATCCTCCCGCGTCTAACTAGATGTTCATGCGGCAGGCACACCGCTAGTCTCGCGTCCGTAAAAATGTCGCAGCTTTCGTGCTCAGTAAGCCAAGTGATCGGCGAGGGTGCATTCGGCATAGCTTGCAGAGATGAAACTCCAAGAACGCCGCCACAACACCGCTCGCGTCTCGGGGGCTCGGGCTGGTTCGGGCACGTCATGCGCTCGTGACATTTTGTGCGCATGACGTGTTCATGCGTATGCGTTATGTGATCCTCCTGCGCGCGTGCCGAAGAGGGCAGGGAAGGGATTTGGCTTGCGAAGGCTACGCGGGGCGAGCGGCAAGGGTTTGCAGATCGCCTCCTCGCATCATGGTTTCGCGCCGCTACAAATTATTGTTTTTCTCAGCTTCTAACCGACCGATTAAAATATTCTTGTGGCATAATGCTCTTAATTGGGCTCACTACAACTTGCAATGTCTAACTAAAATTCGTTAGGTCACCTGGTGAGGGGCCCTTTAAGTGTCAAATTTCAGAAGATATATATATTTTATGCACACTCATCAGGTTCTGTATGAATTTGTGGCCTAGAGCTCGGCTTTTTTAGCTCCTTTACGCGAAAGCCGCGGAGTCTGAGTTTCGACTCTCACTTAGGGTCATAGGCGTGCGGAGGATTCCCTTTCAGGGGGGCGAAGCTTCATCGCAGCTACCCCTCCCTATAAATCAATCTATTGGGCAAACTTTGTGCCCCCTCTCAGGTGACTAGAGGGGGGGGGCGGCTGCCCCCTGCCCTCACCCCCTTGCGCACGCCTATGCACAGGGTAATTCAGTAACGCTATCTTCTAAACTTCTCTCCGAGCTACCCGCGTGCTCTTTTGCTGGTGACACATCCGTGAAGTAAAAAATAACGCCTTAAATTCTTGATGGAAATCATGCGTTGGACTCAACGATGGGTCTACCTTCATATGCAACTTTCTTTGCACAGTGAGCAACAAAAGCTGTGTAGCTTGAGTTGGTACTGCGGCGTCCATGCTTGCGGACGCTGAGCATACCAAGTTCATATGAGCAGCTGCTGGAAATAAGACCCGCTGGTATTGACCGGCTTTGCTGTCGTGTGACTCTGCACAAAAAATAGCCGTAATAGTGCGAAATACAATTTTCAAATGTTCTGTTTATAATGTACTTGCCTTATTCGAGACGTGGACTTGTCATGAAGACACGTGCCATTATTTTCGAGTTGCCTAGTGGCAGCGAACGTTCTGATTTGGAGAGCTCGGATGACAGACGCGCTGGCGCAGAGGCATCGGCAAGAAAGGGTTTCCGAACGATGCTGCTGCAGAGGATAAAGACGTAGAATTTTAATAAAACAATGTACTCATTGATACTGATGATGAACTACAACGACCACGATGACGACGATGATGACGATAATGATGACGATGATGTAACAGACCTAGGGGCACGCAAATTCGCCTTGAAAGCTAAAACGACGGTAATGATCAAAACGTTGCGCATGAGAATAAATGCGCTGATGATGGCGATAATGAACGATGAAGACGAATACGTTGAAGCGCAGCTGTTGGCAAGTGTAGGCCCCAGAAATGGTTTGGCAGCATTCAAACAGATCCGCCGGCAGGCCAAGTTCCAACGAGCGATGAAAGAGGATGATGTATCTAGTGTAACTGGTGTTCGCAGGCTCAACGCATGTGGACGCTAGTTTTCATTCCGAAATAAAGCTAATTCTTTTTTATTTGCTTTCGGAATATTCCCTCTTTTGCCTCTGCTGTTATTACATAGTCTAGGATTCGACTAAACAACGTCTCGCGTAGGGTATACATTTCCTGAGAATAAAAAACACTTGTCAATGTCTCAATGATAATGAATTTATGAACTGAAACGAAATAAATTCATTTTTATTGAAACATTGATGAGTGTTTGTTTATTCTCAAGTAATTGTTATTGCGTGTATGCCAAAAATTTGCTTGCACAACTCAACTATGCATGGTAGACAAAGTTGAGGATCAGTTTTGACAATCTGTTGACTAGATAATCTATAATATTATTCTTCTGCGTCAACACATGTATATATTTATAAAATTCGGGCATTGATTTATTTTCTTTTATTATTCTTATTTATTTATCTTTTTCATTTTAGATCAAGCCTGAAAATTTCCTGTCGAATTTATAATTTTTTCTATTCTGTAGCCTCCCCTCTAAAGTATTATAACATTTATAAAACCACTCAAGTCTTGGCCAATCCCCCACAGTGAGTGCGAACCAAAGTTGAAGGTGAACAAGAGCAAGAACAAGTAGAATGGATTAGCGTCGTCGTGCCTCTTTCATATCGCCTTCTCATTTGGTTGTCATTATTCACGTCTCCGTGTGGACCTCAAGCTATCCACGAGGGAAAGAACTTGAACGTTAGTATTCATGTATATGTTGCGTGATTCCACCATGAGCTAAAGTTCTCTGCCTTCCGAGAAGCGGAAATAACGTCAATGTCTGTTCCAAAAGAGTACAGATTTCAACCTGTGAACGAGAGCTGTGTTAATAATAAATAACAGGACTTTACGTCCTAAATGGACGAGGCATATGTAGATGACATTTATTTTTGTTTAGCTCTGTTTCGTTGCTTTGTACATGCGCATTATGTTGACTACTGTGTAGGCAAACACATGACACTGCGCGTCAAAGACGGGATGGGGTTTATTTCAGCCTAAGTTCAACTTACCAAGTACCCGCTCCACGAAAAGTGGGTTTTATTGTAATGGTAAGGTGGCGACCGTAATACTAGATGATGATTCGCATAATATATGTGAAATGCACAATGTTAGCAGGAGAAAGGCGAGAGCGAAAGCTTTATTGAAAGAAATTGAACAGGTAGGTGAAGAGGCAGCCCTCGTAGACGCCGCCTGGGTCAAAGGCAAAGAGGCCTACACGGCCGTGGTGGTCGACAGCCAGGGCGAGATACGGGACGCCGTCACCCTGTTCACTAAGGAATCAACGGTGGCGGAGCAAGCCGCGATTGCTTTAGCTATCAGGAACCGAAAATGGTCTTACATTTATAGCGATTCCAAAACAGCAATTAAAGGGCCCCTCACCAGGCCACATAGCAAATTTTAGTTAGACGCTGAAAGTTGTTGTGTGCCAAATGAAGAGCAGTATGCGGCAGGAATTTTTCAAATTGGTTCATTACGAGCTGAGAAAAACAATAATTTGTAGCGGCGCGAAACCATGATGCGAGGAGGCGAGTTTCAAACCCTTGCCACTCGCCCCGTGTAGCCTTCGTAAGCCAAATCCCTTCCCTGCCCTCTTCACTTGACACATACGCATGGACACGTCATGCGCATGCATAGTCACGTGCGCATGACGTGCCCGAGCCAGCCCGAGCACGCGAGCAGCGTTGCACGGCCGCTACCTTTTTGTTTATGTAGCGGCCGTGGGCGTTTTGCCGGCGTTCTCTGTGGTGTACTGCCTGTTTCTGCGGGACGGGCATGAAAGTTGAGACATTTGAACGGGCATGAGAGTGGCGGTATCATGAGCCAGTGCCGCATTAACGTTTACTTGGACGCGGTAGAATAAATGAGCATAATGAGTGCTCGGACGCGCCAGAACATTACGTGTTTCCAGGGCTGGCGTCTGCTCGATGCGCTAACCCTGGGGACACGAACGCATGGGAAAGGGAGGTACATTAGCCCCGCATCTCGCTGCAATTCACAAAAAAAATGAAAAAGACGCACACATTCCTTTTGTGTGTCTCATTATTTCTCTCAAATTTTATTAATCTATTCAAGCAAGAAATTACACAAACTAAACATGTCGTGTCAAATAATTATCGCAGTGGCACGTGCTACTGTTGACGACGTCAGAGCACAGTCGTCTACGTAGAGGAGCGACGTCACAGCACTACCACCTACGTAGGGCCATTTTCTCATGTACGTCATCCCCTCATTCTCTAGAGCACGCGCCCGCGAGAGGAAGGGCAAGCAGCGTTCACCTTGAAATTTGACCCATTTCCGCGGCGCGTAGCGTTGCAAATTTTGGCAGACGTGATCGTGAACGCCCAGTGTATGCATTGCGCTCGTTAGGTCAAAATTGTGAAACCTGGTGAGGGGCCCTTTAAGAGCTTAGACAAGGGCTATGTCGCTGGGACTGCTGTTAAACTTATCGGCAATGTAGAACCTATAGAAACTGAAATCCGATGGTTTCCTGCACATATGGGACAAGTGGATGAGGCTCGGGTCAACCTCAACGAGGTGACGAATGATCTGGCACGAGGACTCGCTTGCCGTGCCCGTCAGAACCGAACCGACGCCCACTACCACTCCGGGGATCATAAAGATAATTTACTAACCTACAACGAGATCACTAAATACTACTACTTGGGGCGTAGACAATTCCCACTGCCACACGTAAAGTTGAACAGGGCTCAGGCAGTCACGCTACGTTTACTGCAAACTGGGACGTACCCCACTCCGTATTTTGTAAAAAAAATTCACCCTGAAAGTGAAATTAGAAAAGAATGTGACGCATGCGGTGGCATCATTGAAATCAAACACATGCTGGCGGGCTGTCCCGCGACTCTCGCCAACCCCGAAGAAAACTGGCTTCACTGGCAGAAGATGATCTCCAGCTGTTCATATGAAGATCAACTTCGGGCTGTCCCGAGGGTTCACGATGGCGCCCCAAGGCTCGGCCTAACGGTGCCGACGTGGACGCGGCCCGCCTCGGTCTGAAAAGACCGGGCTTCAGGACTCTTAATAAAGTTTGTGAATGAATGAATGAATTGCGAAACGTGTTATGTTTTTTTTTTGTCAAAGGACCTCGTTTTTTGTGCGTCTCGTTACCCTTTATAAAAAAGAGTTTTCTTCATTCACTAATAAGTCTGCACCATTTTATTGCACGTTATATGAGCGCGCTACATTTCATACTTCGGGCTTCTGCAGTACATTCACTCAAATATAACTCGAGTAATAGGATTTTCTTTTTTATGCAGTTTGCCGGAACATTTCTTTGGTGAGGAAACCCTTCCTAAAAGGCTGTCAAAATGAAGAACTTCACCGCGTGCTTCATCGTTTCGGCCTTCTTGCTCATGAGGTGAGAACTCAGTTCTTCAACCGCTTCCTAAAACGAAAAAGCAAAATGTGAGACCCCCTGGACATCTATCAGTGGCCTTTTTAGAAACAAATGTTGCTTTTGTCCATGCAGATAATTAGCTGTGCTTCCTTACCGCAGACGCAAATATTTTAAGTGCTATATGTACGACATCTTATAATGTGCGGTTGGACTGCGAAAACATGCAGTCATCTCTAACACTAAGGCGAGATGGTACATTCACAAGGATATCGACCAAATCACATGACCGAGAAGGCCATGACATCCTCACGGCGATGAAAGACTTGAAAATAGTGCTCTTTGCATACGGGTCGTTCAACAGCGTAACCCACTGAGACTTATGACATTATTGCATAATGTGCCGCTGAGATAGCTTCGCTGAGAGCCAGCCTGCGATTTATTGGTTTACCACACACGTAACACAATTCGTGACTAAACTTCTTTGTTATTTAAACAGCGGGGCAAAATGCGATACTTCTGTAAAAAATGAGCAATGTTACCCTGTTGTTTTCAAACAATGCAACGGTGGTAAAATATGTGGCACGCCATTAAAACAAGCTTGGCGGGTAAATCAGCTATTCGTCCTAGCTTTGAAAATGCTTTGTTAAAATATAAGCTTTCATATGCATGCACACATTTGTTTTTCAGTATTATTGTCACTTTGCAGATGCTGATATTGGTACATAGTGAACGCGCGAAATAGATTCACTTTCATACTCATACACAAGGCACGATGACAGAAGACCCATGCATGAGTCCCCGAACGCGGTGCGCGAACGGTTAACGCACTGCACTGCACAATAGCGAAATAAATATTCAAGTACCAGCAGGTGATCATAAACTTCTAACAGGAACCATCCTCTCATGGTACGCGAGAATTGCTCGTGTCCCTGCATTTATTCCAGTGAACACAACAGATAATTAAATACGCCGTTCATGCGCAATCATAGCTAATATAAAAACGACAGGGAATTCTTCTCGTGACGTTAAAAGTTGCAAAAGTACCTACAATGCTCAACGACCGCCCACCTTCTGCGGTGGTCAAGTGGCTATGGTTCTCGATTGTTCACCCGCGGGTCTCAGGAATGTATTCCGGCTATGGTTGCCGTATTTTGATAAAGGCGAACTTCTAGAAGCTCGTGTACTTTGACATAGGTGCACGTTAAAATGCACCAGATGATCATAACTTCCGGAGCCCTCACATGGCGTCCTTCATACTGATACCGTGGTTTAGGGAACTAAAATTCGAACGATGAAAAAAAAAGTTATGGTTACCTGGCCGGACATTGTAAAAGTTCACGGAACGCGCGGCGAAAGGTAGCGCGGAAGTCGTAAGCAAATAAAAAAAACACAGCGAGAAAAAATTGAAAGGGGGTAACAACGTGATAAAAACAGAAGTAACTACAGGTTTTCCCGCTCAATTTAATCGAAGCGCCAGCTAAATTAATCTGGGTGCCAGCCAATTTAATCCAGCCGCCACGCAAATTAATCCAATTGCCAGTCACTTTAATTCAAGTGCTACTGAAACTATTTCGTACGCCAGCCGATTTGATCCAATCGCCACCGAATTTATACCAAGCATGTCGTACGTGACTACTTTGCGAGTTCAAGACGACCCAGTATTTTGGGAAATGCTTGGAGTGAATAGTTTTGCAGTGAATTAAAGTGTGATTTAATCAGGATGTGTAGAGTAGCGTTCGAGTTAGTCACTAGTGATCACTTTGTGTAGTGTAACCATCCCTGCAAAAACCCACCTGGTGACTACTGGTATCAAAGGGTGATTAACTGAACGCTTATGGTGCTACTGTTGCAAGCAGCAATGAGCCTTGAGTTTTCGTGATCACTAGTGATATGTTCAGCTCTATGGCTTCGTACTTTCTTACAACGTTCTATCATGGGTATCAAAGGAAACGACACTGAAAGGCCGACACAAATAGTGTGTGTAAAGTATGGTGCGAGAGAGTCACTCGTGATAAGCAGTCCCAGTTACAATTCGAGCGTGTACTCATTGGTAACAAACAAATTGTAATAAAATGAGCATTGTAGTTGTCACCATTGCAAGGCCAATCACTCCGACCTATGAGCGATCACTAGTGCTGTGTTCAGATCGATGATATCGTGCATTCATGTAACATTGCATCATGGGTATCAAACGAAACGTCACTGAAAGGGCGATACAGTTCTTATGTGCAAAATATGGTACACCCAACTCACTAGTGATAATACATCACTTAGTTTTTGAAGCAGTCCCAGTTACAATTCGAGTGTGTACTCATTGGTATCAAAGAAATTGGAATAAAATGAGCATTGCAGTAGTTATCATGGCAAGGCTAATCATTGCGGCCTATTAACGATCACTAGTGATGGGCTGAGATCGATTATCTGGTACATTCATGTAAGATTGCATCATGGGTATCAAAAGAAAGATCACTGAAAGGGCGATACAGATCTTGTGTGTACAATATGGTACAACCGAGTGACTAGTGATAAGAAATCACTTCGTTTTTAAAGCAGTCCCAGTTACAATTCGAGTGTGTACTCGTTGGTATCAAACGAATCGTCATTAAATGAACATTGCAGTAGTGAGCGCTAATCACCCTGACGCATTAGCGATCACTAGTGATATGCTGATTAATGGTCTCCTACATTCCTGTAACCTTGCATCATGCGTGTGAAATCAAAATTAATTGAAAGGGTGACTGAATCGTATTCTCAAAGCTGTGGAGGACAGAGTCACTAGTGAAGACGAGTCACTTTGTCTGGCAAGTGACTCGCCAAAAACAGGCGAATATTTTACAAAGTGTGGAAGATACGTAATAAATTCTGCGAGAATATCGCTAAGTTTTTTTTTTACGATCCGAAACAAATGGTTCCACATTAATAAAACAGACGACAATCTGTCGCGCCTGTTTTTGGCGAGTCATTTTCACGTAGACGAGAAGTAGGCCTGGTGCGACGCAGAAGACGAGCAGATGTACATCGAAGTGTCTCGTCACGGTATCGTCATGTCTGCGCGGGCGTGATCCTTGAATTAGGCGAAAGTTTGCGCTGCGCGTAGTGCTGCTATGGAACACGGCCACAATCGACACCCTGGAAGGCCTCGGAAGACACCTGAGGTACGCTCGCGTTTTCCGTTTGGATCGTTGCCGGATCATAGATGTTCACAGAGGCGGAGGTGATCTGAAAGTGCTGTCCCAAACACTGGGAGTAAATATAAAGACAGTGGGTTCTATTGCGGCGACTGACTGTGAAACAGTGAAGACATGTGGCGGTTCGTCGAAAAACTTTTACCCAGACGCGGTCGATACCCTGCAAAAAATTGTAGAAGGAAATCCATCCTTCGCACTGGAGCAAATAAGGAGGCCTCTCAAGGAGAAGAAGCCTGATATTGAAGTCAGCATATCGACAATTGATCGGCTTCTTTATGGCCATGGTTATTCAGTAAAACTGCTCACCCAGAGGCCAGTAGACCGAAATAGCACCGATATGAAACAGCTGCGGCGCCGTTATGCCCAATGGTTTCAAAACAAAGGAACTACGTTAATGCGACATTGCATTGATGAGACAAACTTCAACGCCTGGTGCTCACGCAGTTTCGGAAGAGCAAAACGAGGTGCTCCAGTGTACCTATCTTCACAAGCACAAAGGGTACAAATATACATATTATAGCCGGCATGTAAATGACCTTCTGCATTCGAATATTGCGGACAAGGTCCGCTGGGCTGATTTAACGACGTTTGCCGACGAAAAGCGTCGGCAAACGTTTTTCAGCAGGAACCGGCAACAGTGGTAGTGTTCTTGTTTGACAACGCACCAGCGCACCGCCGCGCTGAACAGGTTGCCCTCACTGCAAGCGAGCACATAGTGAAGCGGCTACCGCCCTACAGCCTATTTTTCAGTCCAATTGATGAACTGTTCTCAAAATTCAAGGCAGGTGTCAAGGGCTTTCTCTCCGAGCGGAGAGATGACCTCCTCATGACACCGGTAGGCATCTCTAAGAAAGAGCATTGCCTTGCCCTGCTGGCTGAGGCCGCGGGGCGCTCTATGGAGCTCATCCAGTGTGTGGAGAGTGCCGCTTATGATAGGCACAATTACACTTACGTGCAAAGTGCTCTGGACTGCCATGATATGTAAGACACAGCTCAGAAACATGAGGACGGCTCCCAGGTTGTAACACTCTTTTGTTCACGCTAATAAAGCTCGTTTTCACGGGCTTGCTTTCACGGGTACTCATTATCACCATTTCCATGACCGATCAGAAGAGCTCGACGTTATAGGAACAGTCATTGTTTCGTAACAATTTCAGAATGTTTTGTCCGGGTAGCGTTTTTAGTTCGGCATTGCAATAACTTGCGAGACGGGTTATTAAACTGTAAAGAGGTAATAAAGCAACAGACGTGTGGTCTTCCTGCCCATAAACATGCTGCGAAACGATTGATGAATCACTCCTTCGGCTTCATTAACATTTAGCCTGGTTATCCTGTTCGGCAAGTCGGTTGTAATAGAAGGCTTTCGCCGGACGTAAAGATACATACTTGGAATCGCGAGGAGCAACCAAAACAAAGACATCATTGACCAAGCTTCTACTTCTAGAGAATTACTCTATTACAACGTTCCCTCGGACTTGTCCTTATATAAATAAGTTTCATTGCTGCCTTAATGGAGGGGCTCAAAAATCAAAATGAAAGCCTTGTGACTATATTCTTGACTTTAGACTTCAGGTATAATGCGTAAACAGTAAGGTAGTTTAGAAAAATAGGATGCTTACAAAGCTGATAAGGCTGCAATGGGGGCTAGTCGGTACATCATCTTGTAACGCGCGGCCTTGAATGTCAAGGGCCGAAGAAAACGAACGCAGCACAGCCTTTCCATGCTGGAAATAATGTAAGCTGTTATACGCACCACGTATGTTGCCCTTCGTTTTGTTCGGTCCGTGTCATTCCTGGTAGCGCATTACAAGATGAAATTCTTACGAAGCGCGTAGCGCTTTTCGAATTTTTACATAACTACGCAAAATGTACGTTTTCTATGTTATTCCAATTGCATATTTTAGTGACCACAAATATTCTTACTTAACAAAATTTTCAGTGACGCTCAATTATTCATGGCTTTACTGACACCAACCGCTACATGTGAAAATTATAGGCACGTCTATATTGCCAGACAAAGCGACTCGTCATCACTAGTGACACCGTCCTCCCAAGCCTTGAGAATAAGGTTCACTCACTCTTTCAATATATTTTGATCTCACACGCATGATGCAACGTTAGAGGAACGTTCGAGACCATCATTCAGAACATACGACTAGTGATCGCTAATGCGTCAGGTTGATTAGCGCTCACTACTGCAATGTTCATTTAATGATAACTTGTTCGATACCAGTGAGTACACACTCTAATTGTAACTGGGACTGCTATAAACAGGAACCTATTCCTTTACATTAGTGACTCGGTCGTACAATTTTTCCTACACAAAAAGTGCATCGCCCTTTCAATGACCTTCCGTTCGATACGCATGATGCAATGTTATGTGAATGTGCGAGATAATCCATCTTAACACATCACTAGTGATCGCTATTAGGTGAGATTGATTAGCCTTGCGATGGTGACTACTGCAATGCTCAATTTATTACAATTTGTTTGATACCAATGAGTACACACTCGAATTGTAACCGGGACTGCTTATCACGAGTGACACGGCCGTACCATATTTTACACACAAAAATCACAGTTTCGCGGCAACGGCGAAGCAATGTATGCGATAGCAAGAAATTGGCATGTCATACGAAGAACTACAAGCACCTCGATACTTGCAGCACGCCGCTGAAGTACAAAGAAGGACGCCCGAAATGAAAATAATACACAGGACAAGCATGAACAACTGTCACAGTTGTTACGTCTTTGTGCTTGAGCAACGCGCTGCAAGTGTCGACAATGATTGTTTGTTCGTTTCCTCAAAACCATGGCACATACCCACTCTGGGAGATTGGCGAAGACTGCCTGTCGAAAATGTAGAATGAGACGTTCTTAGATCTTTCTTTTTCTTTTAAAGTGCGGCGCGTGGAGTGACCCATCTGCCTCTCATGCCACATGGCGGCACCTGACGCAAGATGTACCCGGTGTTCTTTTTTTCGTTCCACATCACGAGTGGGTACAGAAAGGGGCCACTTTGTCGTGCGCGTAATAAGGGCAGTTTTGAAATTGAAAGGAAAAGTAGGAGCGTCGCGTGATAGAATTCACGTCCAAGCTCCTCCTAAAGCAGTAAATGGTAAACATAAATAGCGCACCGGCCGTTCTTCCGCCGGCGCATACATGACGTGTGGTTGAGTTGTCCAACGCTGGTTCGATTCCCCGGTCGGGTACTTCAGAAGTGTTTTCTTCTGCTTTATTTTTGTTTGTGTCTTTCTTATAGATATATATACATATAGATATCCAGGACATGACGACGACGGCGGCGGCAAAAATCCGCCGAGAGTGTCTCAATGTAATTGCTATCGCAATAATAATTATGTCGGCCTTTGAGTGTCGTTTCCATTGATACCCATGATGAAACGTCGTAAGGCAGTACGAAGCCATAGAGATGAACATATCACTAGTGATCACGAAAACTCAAAGTCATTGGTGCTTGCAACAGTAGCAACATGAGCGTTCGTTAATCCCCTTTTGAAACCAGTGATCACGAGGTGGGTTTTTTAGGGACGGTCACACCACACAAAGTGACCACTAGTGACTCACTCGTGGCTTACTCTACACCTCCTGATTAAATCAAACTTTATTCACGCCAAAGCCAATCGCTCTAAGCATTTCCGCAAATTCTGGGTCGTCTTGAAGTCGCAAAGCAGTCACGTACGACATGCTTGGATTAAAATCGCTGGCGATTGGATTAAATTGGCTGTGGTTCGAATTAATTTCAGTGGCACTTGAAATAAAATCACTGGCACTTGGATAAATTTGCGTGGTGGCTGGATTAAATTGACTGGCGCCCGGAATAATCTTGCTGGCAATTGGATTAAATTGAGCGGGCAAACCTGTAGTGCTACACGTACAAGAGAGAGTAAGATGGAAGCATTACACCAAATATTAAAGAATTGTCTTATAGAAGGGAAACGGTAGCTTTAACAGAGGTACCAAAAATTTAGAAACTTAGCAGCAGTGGCACATCGAACTATTCCTTAGAACCAATGGATTGCTCTGCGCAAACAGGAAGCGGAAACAAAGACGTCTTTTCCTGCTTTCTCTGAGTGAAAAAAATGGCCGCTCTTGCACGTTTCTTGTCGTTTTTTTTTATTTTTTTTGGCGTTGTCTATCTAGATGCGACGATGCTGCAAACGAGGACTGCAGTCGCGCAGGGCCGCATGTGCTTCGTACTCTTTCGCCCCGTTTATTTAGGTGCGTTTACACGCCCAGCACAATACCTCAGCGCCCTAGCACCCTTTAGTACGCTGTAGTGGCGTGCGCTAGGTTTACATGAAATCGGAGGATATGTACGGGTACCACAGTGGCGCCGCCAGCTGGTGGGGGAGGAAGTGTTCAAAGTCTTCAATGTCGCATCTGTATATATAAAGGAACGCATACAAACACGCATACGAACATGTGAAATGGTAATTGACGTCCCCCACCCAAATAAAATTTCCGGCTACGCCGCTGCGTTACCAGTACAAGCAATCCACGAGTAAATACAGCGGACAATATACATTACCGACAGCCAAGCAGCACTGCCCTTTCAATGCAAGAAACAAAATTATCACGTCGAAAGTCTTATCAAGAGCTGGTACACAGTTGGTCTTCGTCTTCAGGGACACATCAAAGTGTATGGCGTGTCTATCCCGTTTGCATCGTCAGTTATCATTATAGTAATATCAGGGGTTCAACGTCCCAAAACCACTATACAGTTATGAGAGACGCCGTAGCGAAGGGCTCCGCAAATTTGGACCACCTGGGGTTCTTTATCGTGCACTAAATATACGTACACGGGCCTCAACCATTCTCGCTCATCGGCTTCAATAAAAAAAAAAGTTACCATTTAAACGAACCAGCTTGCATAACTAAACAAGTGTAAAACATCGCCATTAGATGCTACAGTGACAGGGACAACTTCTAAGTTCAGCATTTGCTTTCGGCGAGCACGGCTTAACACCCACCGGTCTATATTTATCACAGCATACTGCAGTCAAGCTGAAGACGCCAAACAGGTGGGGTTTCAGGTAAAGAAATCACTTTGCCGCGACAGTCAACATAGTGGTCGAAAGCGTAATCATTCGAACACCCGTAGGATCAGTGCAAATCTACATATATTTACACTGGTAGAGTAACAAAAAATAATTCAATCACCGACCAAAAATAAACACTCATGCATCAGCAAAAAGAATATGCCTATCATCGTTGGAGCTCCTGCAGCACCATGCTGCAGCACAGCAACTGCCTACCATATTTAAAATGCCAATGCAATAGTAATAAAGCAAAACCCATTCAAGAAAATGAAAAGCAGCAGACCAGGCCAGCCAACGGACGATAAGTAACCGCGCATACTTGCGTTTGCTTCAGCCGTCGAAGAGCAGCGCCGCAGTTTTTGTGCTTCATCAGTGGTCAGAGAATGCAGTGTCAAATTCAAGTGGCAGGTCGATTACTCTCTCGCAATGGTTAAACAAAAGAAGCGCAATCTAAAGGGCTCGTTTTTTTCATTGTTCAACACAGCAGTAATGAGAACTAACAGACAAGAAAGCCATGGAAAGTTATGCTGTAGTAATTGCGATGTAAATGTCAAGAAAGTAAAGTCGACGAAAAGATAACTTTTCGCTGGCAGGGACCGACGCTGCGACCTTCGAATGCCGCGTCCGATGCCCTACCAACTGCGATACAGCGGCGGTCATCCCCCGGCGACTTCATGGGGTATATATGACCATTTTAAACTTGAGCGTGTTAATCAGCCCCGCTAGTCGTCATGGCGGCGAGTGCTGACGGAGGCAATACAAAACCACGTTAGGTGCAGAAAGATTTTGTAGCGGGGTGGGGTACAATCAATACATTCACTGAAAAATAAGAACGTAAGTTTCGACTTCCAGTCATCCTAGGTGAATTCATAAGGGACCCTGTGAATATTTTTTTATCCTGCGTATCTAAAAAATTATGTATCTGCAGCCAATTTTGTGGACGCACAAGCACATGGCCGACGATAAAGAGGTCACACGCGAAGGTTTTGTGGTGGTATCGCATCTGTGAAAAGGTAGCGCGTTTTCCCTTCTTAGGGCGATAAGCACCATTAGGTGGCGGAAGTCGCGCGCGGGGGATCTTCTCAGTGTGCGCTTTCTGCCAATCACCGAACACCACAGCCCCGACGCATTAGTGAAAGTTTTCATCGCGGACGTGCTTGATGCACACACGACTCGTAGCCGATGGCTGCTTGCCGTTTCTCAGCTTCACAACCCACGCATCACGCAATTTCTCGTGCCGCAGCTACCGGTGCAGGCTCATACCGGGCTCCGTTGCGACAGTGTGGTACTGCAGCACCGAGCACTAAAGCACACTGTTCATCACCTTCGGAAGCAGCCACTCCTATTACGATGGTTTCGATTGTGTTCAAATTGCGAGAAAACCTCCACCTTTGCACAGACCGCAGCGAAAGTGGAACTTGAAACTCATTTTTAAAGGGGTCATGAACCACTTCGTGGGCTTGGCGTGAAAGTACCCTGGAATGAGTCCAGAAATATATAGCCGAAAGAATTTTTCGAAAAGGTAAAGAATGACCGGATATATAGCGATCGCAATATTTACCCTCTTAACTCGCTTCATTCCGGAGGAGAGACGGAGCGCTGTCCGAGGAGCCCCGCCCAGTGCCTCAAGTCACCTCGCATCAGTGTTGTGTGGCTGCCTTTCCGCGTAAGTTGGCGGCATTGACGGCTGCTGCTGGAAACTAATAGTTCCGGTCGGCTACTTCTCGCGGCGTGGCGCGGTCTATCGCGTCTGGGTTGTAAGCGCTGACGCGATCTATTTGCATTGATACTGTCGTTACTTCGCTTATGTCGCATTGATATTGATACTTCGCATTGGTACTGTCGTTACTTCTCTTCGTGACTTCGCTTATGTCGCATTGATATTGATACTTCGCATTGGTACTGTCGTTACTTCCCTTCGTGACTTCGCTTATGTCGTTTTTCCATCAAATGAAAATTAAACTGAAAGGAAACGCCGGGAAGCCCTCGATGCTGCCGATTAGCACGGCATGTTCACTCAGTATAAGCTTCTATATAACGAACAGGCCAAGCGGCCTGCCTCAACACACGAAATAAAATCCCGTGTGGAGAAAACACGACGCAAAAACAAAAAAAAACGCGACTCTTTTTAAGCGGCCGCTGTGAACGAAAGGAAGCGAGATAAAATGCCTTCGACCTTCCGGCGGTTGCAGCCCGCCAGCCCGTGGGCGAGAGCGAGGAAATCAGACAATCAGACGCGTCGGAATACAAGCGAGGTTTGAAAAAGCGTCGCCAGGTATGCGCGCGAAGGAAAAAAAAAGCAAAAAAAAGAAACGCCAGAAGAGAGTCGTTTTAGGCTGCTCGAGCAGCGTGCGAGATGCCCAAGCAATGCCGTCATGGGATTACCTTGGCCTTGTGAACGCCGCTTCTGAACTGCCCAGCTGTGTCGGCCGTGTGTGCGCGTTTTGTGCCAGCTATTTGCCGCTGGACGTGAAATGCGTGGTTTGACGACAGTGCAATATGCCTTACTGCGGGTCTTACTGCGGGTGGAATATGGTGTGACACTGTACCGGCGACTCAAGCGGCGAGCCTGCCGCTGTGTATATTACCAAGAAATGATGGGCACGCTACGTTCGCCGCACCATCGGGAACACAATGGTAAGTAATACGAATGTTTCCTCTGTTCGCACGTCCTTATCGTCGCTCGGGCAGCTGAAGGTATCCTCCTGTACATTGCGTCGAGTGGAAAATGCAATGAAAAATCAAAAAAGCAAGAAAGAACAGTCATTAAGCTCACATACCGACGATGTGTAATGCGTGTTTAGAAACTCCTCTGAATATAGCACATGCTTCGCACGGCCAGCTAATGATGCGCGAGTGCGCCTTGACAAAAAGTGTTTCTACAGCATAATTTCTTTCTTTGCGATAAAGCATAAATGAAGCAGAGAGCTTTCAAGGAGTATACACGAAAGCAAAAAAAAAGCCGCTATTATGACGCTGTTATGTAATGAAATGTGCATTGGTGCCAAGTTCGTTTTCTGTTTATGTTGTTTTCATGCTAGATTTGCTTATCTTGATCCTCCGGCTCGATGTCAATTTGTGCGCGTTCACATGCGACATAATCGTCACATAATTATGACAATATGATGAAATATAATTATGGCCATATGATGTCACAGACATCCGCTAAGTGACGGTGTATGTTGTTAAGAACATGCATTTTATGGTACTGTCACTTCATTAGTCACATATCAGCACTAGAAATTGCCAGGGTTACATATGCATATTTATAGCCTTTAGGAGATGTATTAATTATGCAAGGCTATTTTAATCACATTGATATAAGCCAGTTGAACCTGTTGGACCACCTTGTTGAATCACCTTGTTCCTTCCATCTCGTTATTTTGTTTTGAATTATGTTGCCATAGTGTTTATTGCCTGTACACAGTATTCTCACTGTTGACACAATTTCTGACAAGGTGAAAACACTGGCATTGTGTCCAGGTCTTCTCTTGTCCTCATTACAAGTATGCTGTTAATTTTTGCCATGAATCAATACCAAGTTGCCCAATATTCAGTCCTAAATAGAGCAGCTCTTGTTGATCAAGAATCTAGTGGCCAAATTGTTTAAAAACGAAGTGAACCTCCCCAATAATCCCACCCCTTTACACAATAATGCTAACTTGACTGACATCGAAATCTACGCGAATGGTGGTACACTGGACAAGAGACTTCTAGTGTTGTTTCGCATTTCTTTACGCTCGTATATTTTTCGCCCTGTGTACTTGAAAAGTTGACAAGGAACTACTTAGCAGCCTCACAATTTTGCATTTGTTTCATCTTTTGTTAAAAGATCTGCAATAAGTATAGTGAAGTGTGAGCCCTTGGCGAGAAATTCATTTTTATGGACACAGAAAGCTTAATGAACTTCTTTTCTTTATTATTTTCAGGAAGACATTTCTGGCAAATCAGCAAGAGTTGCTCGCCCACTGCTTGCGTAAGAGACAGTGTATTGTGGGAACACTCCACTGTGACTCATTGTACACTATCTCGAACATTTCTTACGTCTTACAGCATTTGGGCAAATACTGGGTTTGATGAAGAGTGGTATGCATGATACTGCGTGCAACATTTCGAGCAGCATGTGCATTTGAAAATTTCGCATTGTTCAAAGTGACACTTAGTGGAACCGGCTTTATTCAGCAAACTTTATCTTAAAATGGACTGTTGGGCGAGTTGATGTGTATTCATAGTTAAAGAAAGTGCGAAAAAATCCCCCACAGCGCAGAGAAATGACAATGAAAGGCACAAGATGATGCGCTACTAGCAACTGAAGTTTTATGCAAACCGCAGAAAGATATAAACACACAGTATGAAAAAACTACAAAATTAAAGAATCACGCAGTCGCAGAAAGAGCAAAAACATTTCTAAAATACCAAGCACGTGTTACACTTCAGTTGCCAGTATAGCGTCGTCCTGTCCCCTTCATTTCTGCGTGTGTTGTGGTTTTCATTTCCCGCTTTCTTTTACTCTGAACTTAAGTTCTGACTGCTTTATAGCCTATAAGTGTGTGGTCAAATTTAATTCAACCTCATGGCATATCAAGTCCTAGTATCGAATGTGCCAAGCCGTCAGCCACTATTTGTAGGGAATTTTTATTTTTGCCACATTATTGCCTAATTTCAAGTTCATCTTGAAGCCAAATGCTGGGCTTAGTTTTCAATGTAGTAATTATGAGTAAGCCATGAAGTGAGGAATAAAATATCAAGAACTTTAGGTTGCAGATGGCACTAGCTGGCATGGATATATTGTAAACATAGATGTACTAATTATGCATAATATAAGTATTGGTACATTGTACTCATGTGATAACGCCGACAAGTTCCCAAGCATAATTCCAGAAATTTGCGTCAGTTTTCAGGTATCTGTGAGGAAATATGTGCATCAATATATGAAGGCCGCGTTGTCATTTTGTGGGCATTGCTGTATGCTTTTATAAATTTTAGTAAGTGAATCTGCAATCAATTTTAAACTTTTCTGCAGGAAACTCAACTGTATGATCACGTGCGACATGTTTTGATGCCATAGTGCAAACTAATGCAATAAAAATACTAGAACATGCCTATCTGCATGGTTGCATATTTCTCAAAAGTAAAGCTACCCTTATTGTACTAATTTAGTTGCCTTCATGTGTAGGCTGACACCAAGATCCTTGTGCATCCCATTTCTTTGGATTGTGC
The DNA here is from genome assembly GCF_013339695.2 of Rhipicephalus sanguineus. NCBI lineage: Eukaryota > Metazoa > Arthropoda > Arachnida > Ixodida > Ixodidae > Rhipicephalus > Rhipicephalus sanguineus. Next base: position 35,617,311 of record NC_051182.1, on the reverse strand, counting down.
TTAGATACTGGTACTGTGAAGCGCACATATCAATATGCATTATGAGGAGGTTTTATAAACTACTTTCATGTTGCTTTCCTGCTGTGAATTATATATAGTGCTTGGGCCGTACTCTATATGTTGTTCCATGAGTTCAGTATTGGGTGCACGTTCTGTGCACAAAAATGGAAATACACATATGCATACGCCGTCATGAGGACTGTTTCTGTTTTGATTCCAATAAAATAGTGCAAACGCTGTTTCTTGTATCAGTTGAGGTATGACTATTTGTCGTGCATGCAAATGGAATAAATGACTTCTGCATGCAATAGAAATTAGTGAAACACTGCTCGCTCAATGTACCGGTCTGTGTCTTATTACCAAACAAGTAGAACAGGCGATTTCCACATTAGAACACACTGTGAAAGAGAAATAGGTGACATGCATTTAGGCAACAATTCATCACTCTGTTCTAAAGTAGGTTGGGTGATATTTCATTAATCGTAGCATAATTGAAGGTGCCTGTTGTATAAGTAAACTTCAACATAATGTGCAAGTGGACGAGGGAGTGCACATACGACTAAGTTTTTTTCAATTTTGTACCTATTTGCTGTTGTCCTCGTGTTTCTGTGTTACCTATGTAACATTCTGAATTGTGAACAAGCCAACCTGTCTAGTGCCGTGAATATAGTATACTAGCAATTCAAGCGAACCATTATTTTCTGGAGAACAGCTGTTTCATTGAGGAGGACTGAAATACATATATATATTTTTAATTCGTTCTGCGTCATCTGTGCACGGGGAATGCCAAGTTCACATGGACGTTCACAAGGGTGAAGTGCAAGTGCATTACCTTTTTTATTTCGCGGGAAACATGTCATTGGTAAATTTGTGGACGTTGTGCTTGACCAACGTTACTATATTAGCTTGACATCGGGGCACGCTTTTGGCATTCGCTTTAACGCGGGGGTCTGATGCTTAACAATAACGGTTAATTAGTAAGATAGTAGGTAGTCTACGAGTATGAAAGCAACTAAATACAAAATATCAGTTATAGAGAACCACTGTATGCCACGCTAAAGCGCGAATTGCAAATAAGTGCTCATTGCAGAAATAGATTATCGTTCAGCTGCTCAGAAGGCGCTGTTGCCCGTGCGTGCAGCTCGCGACAGTAGGCGCCCTTTTAATGCAGCTAATGTAGGAGCGTTACAATGTCCTTGTAATTGTAGCGTCTGCATGTGTAACTTTTATATGCTATGGGAGCGGCAGCCGCGAGCGCGCCGACGGTAGTAGAGAACTATGGACAGGAACAGGCTCACGGCTCGCGCTCAGTGGCGTTGACAGTGAGTCGCGGATGAGTCTTGGAATGATAAATACGTGTTGCTCAGTGCACGGGGAGATCGAGCGGCCGTGCTGAGCGCCTCGTCCTCGTCTCTAAGGGGTTCTGCACGGCGGCTGGCCCAGACCCCTACAATCCAAACACAGACGGTCTTAGAACAGCTCAGAACACGCTGCTGCCACTGGACGCGTGCAGCTCACGGCAGAAATTACTAAAATTGTCCCACAGCATATGCGCATGAAATGCAGATACGTTCGGTGAACTGAAGATAGCTTTGTCACGCTGGTGTCCACAAATTTCGGGCGAGCGAAGCATTGTCGATATATGGAGAAGCACTCGAGAGGGCACACGTTTATCATTTTTATAACGGCACGACACGACGAACCGAAGAATTCGGAGCAGAAGGTGTTGACTTCGGCCTGCATGACGCCCCACAAATTATGCAGCTTAAGCACAGACCGATGGTTGTTCTTTGAAGACGACTGTAAGCAAAAGTACTCTCAGTGAGTTGACAGTGGAATTCAGGTTGTATTATTTCGACCTTACCGTTAAATCCATCTTCGGAATATCATCAACGTGAAGTGTAATATCCAAAGTTCAAAGGATCGTGTGCATTCTCTGTCAACAAAATAATAGTGTTAAAACCCTCAGCTATAATCCAACCCTCATGGTTCAGGAGGGGCCGCTCTCCGGTCTGTTAATGAAGAACCTTCTTGCAACTCTATCTGTACACGCACTGATCAAGTCAGCACGAGATCCATGTCGTTAGAACTCAACGCCACACACAAGGTTTGTAAGGTTTGAGAGTAGTTATGACGTACAAGACTAATCGAAACAAGCGAGGCACAAGAAACTGCGATACCGAAAAGGTCGTGCGGCCAAATTCAAGTTACGCTCGAACGTGCGCGGGCGCATCAAGTTCAGCAGACGACAGTTGGCTTCTACCGGAAGTGAGTCATCTTTTCGCAAACTCGGAACGAAGTTTTTCCATATTTCAGCCTGTTTATTTAACTACAAGGACTATTATACACAGTTCCAACGGGAAAAAGCGCATCCGATCCAAACACCGCTCTTCATTTATTTCGGCTATTGGCCAATAAGCATGCTATGTCTCTTGCGACGTAAACAGGCAGATCCGTGACGTCAACGGGCAGACGCCAAAGCACAACGACGAGAGCGAGAACCGGCCTCTGTTTGAAAAGAGGGTGCCTGAGGAAACGGCAACTTCGCGCTCTGCTTGTGGCCTTTACGCGGCGCGTGCGACTGCAATATTTGGCAGAGCAGTTCATAGCCTTGTCAGCTTCCCGCAGGATGTATTTTTCAACAAGCCAAAGGGGTGCTTCATGACCCATTTAAAGCACACGGCAGCGCTCCAGAAGCAGCCAACGCGGCCGCTAAGACCGTGTGATCTTGTCAAGCACGTCAGGCCGATGATAGCGCCGGCGTTTCCAGCGGTGGGCCTTGCACCGAACAGACCATTGTCGTAGTACTCTGTCGCTTCTCCGTTTAGGCACACCATGCACGCAAAAAGCTTACCAAAATAAAGCGAGTCTAACGCGGGCAATTTCGACTGTGATAGAACACCGATAAAATTCTAGCTCAATCCCTTATCTCTGTCGCCATCCATATTGTACTGTGCGGTTTTTATTTTAACAAAGCTTGCTATTGGGCGAGATGATGCATGGTTTTAGGGAAAAATTAGAGCACGAAAGTATGCATTCACCTGTCGTCCTATGTGAGTATCTATTCTTGCGCTGCAGTTTTCTATGAGACTTGTACGATCGAGCTTAAAATATTACGCCAGAAAATGGCCAGTACACATTCTCTCTCCTTACGCTGAATAACCTTTTCTCGCTATTCGGCGGGAAGCTGGTGCCGTTTTGACTTTTTGTCCGCACTGTAACTAGCACTTTAGAGATGTAGCATTCGACCGCGAATGGTACTGCACAGACACCCCTTTCTTTGTTTTCAGCGGAACGCGTGTGCGTCGACCTCCTAATCGATACGCACCATATGACGGATCGTAACGCAGAAATGAATGAGAATACACGGATGCGAGCAGTGAGCAGTCCGGTGCAGCTGTCATCTGCCAAGATGTTATACGAAACTGACTTAAGGAGACCTGCTTTTTTACCTGTGTTTGGCTTCCAGTGGCAGATGTGTTTTATGCCTCAGGAAAGCGTCTCGTGAAATACAGCAAAAAAAAAAGTTCATGCGCTCGTAGTATAATCATTTTGTTTATAGCTTTCTTGTATACTAAGAAATCTTTGGCATTTTTGAAGAGCATTCCATCTGAAGTGCTCTGTATCCTGTTAAAACTGCCTTACCATCGTTTGTTCTTTTTTGCCCAAAGGTGCATTTCTTAGGTATATGTACCACTCTATTGTGGTCTAACTTATGCTGCAGTATTTACAAATTGTCATAATAATAATAATAATAATAATAATAATAATAATAATAATAATAATAATAATAATAATAATAATAATAATAATAATAATAATAATAATAATAAAAACTGGATAGCAGCGTCTGGAAAAGAAAAAAGGAAGGCGATAACTGTACTAAAATATTGTCACGTGGTCGTGAGGTCGATGAAGACAGCAGTCGGCGTTTTCAAGATAAAACTGTTTATTTGGCCGAACTCGTGGCTGGGAAACGGAAAGCTAATTTACAGCTATACACACGGTATGCACTGATAGCGGCGAACAGAGCGTCGACCGTCGATCAACTGACAAGCGGTGAAGCGCGTCGGCATTTATACATGTGCACTGTATAAAAATATTCAGGTGTTGACACTGCGCGCGCCTAAGCGGCCAGAAAATGTTCGGTCGTCGGTCCGTTGAGCGGTGCGCCATCTAATGGCTTGAGGCGGAGAGCGCCCGCGAGTAGCCGAATAACGGTGGTGCTGCGTCATCGCCGCCGCTCTCGCCGTTCCCTCTCCTGTTGCTCTCTCGAGTTCGCCCCTCGACGCCGCTTGGCGGATGCACATTATCCAGCAAAATGGCACAGAAAAATGCACGTTATCAGCAGCATGCGCGTTGCTATGGGGACGACTGCCCCGCTTTTCGTAGCGCCCTCTGCAACTCATCTGATAAGAACCCGAACAATATCTGGACGCGCGTGGATTGCGGTTTCCCATGCGTTGGGGGAAGAATGTCATCACCTGAGTATATTCTTACACCGTGTACATGTGCCGTCGAGTATTCCAGCGTTATCGCTGGTTGTCGCGAAGTTCTAGAATAAGCTCGAGTGTTCGCGTCTTGCGCGCAATCTTAAGAAAACGATCTACAATAATCGGGAAGGCTGTCGAACAATGAGGCGCAGTTTGCGCTGAGCGTTGCTGACAGTCTTTGTGGGCTAAAACCGAATGCAGCAAAAGTGATAATAAACACACGTGGCAATATAGCGGGGCGGTGTCCTGTTCCCTCAACAGTGGAGCAGATGAGGTGTACAAAGGCGTGTTCATCCCGTGCGCGCGCGTACTATTCTTCGTTTCGCCGCTGCGCTCCGCTATACGGCACTTATAGACTCGGTGGTGAACGGTCGCGCGTTCAGGTTAAAGACCTGGTGGATGTACACTTGCACAAATGAAAACGTTACATATTTAAACAATAATTTGTATCCATGAGTGAACGTAAACAAAAGGGGACAAGTATTTTGACACAGCTGTTTTTTGATCATTTTTATTGTAAGCGGATTGATTCACTTTTAATTTAATCAACGAAACACTTCACTACCACAACAAATATGAGAACGAACGTATTTCGCTTGAATGCGTACCCCACTCCAATTTGCGCATCATACGATGGATGGTAGCAACAACGCCAGAGGTTTATATAAGCACTGCCTTTGCTTTCTTGACATCGAAGCGCATCTGGCCCAATATCATGGCAGTCAGTATCAACCCTGTTGATTTTGAGAATTATCGGCGTATCTCTAGAAGTATACATCTCAACCTAATAAGTGCGAATTTTTCAGCTGTGATTGGCAGCCTTCGAGCAACGTAATCGTAGAAGCAGGAAGACTTATATTTGGCAAAGACGGCTGTTGGCGTCATGTAAGTACAATAATAATATAAGCAGTTTTAAGGGATTAAAAAACTATACAACTATGAGAAAGAGAAGCTTTATTTAAGTACCCTGGCTGGGGTCAAGAGTGGAGGGGTGCCGGGAGACGAGCTCTTCGTAACGGCTCCTCCTCAGGCGGCGGCCAGGCCTTGAATGCTGGCGGAGTCTTCGGTCAGCAGGAGGGCCCAGAGCTGGTCCTCTGGGCACGTGCTGAGCAGCGTATCCTCCCACTGCTCCGCCTTGGTGATTCTAAATGTAGGGTTTATGCTGTGTCTTATTGTGTGAGTAGTTGCGAGAGAGGCCCATATGAGATCGTCGAGGTCGCCGCGAGGCGCACCACACGCCTTGCTTTGGGGTGTGTGGACTGCGGGATAAATACTGCTGTCCAGTGAAGGACATGGGAAAGTGCGTGTTTAATGAAAGCCAGGTCGTGAATTGCTGCTTATTGTATGATGTGTCTGGCAGCTGGTATTTGACTCGGGCCTTACGGTAGTAGAGGATTTTTCAGAACGTAACGATATATTATCTCACATCGTCGCGAAAAGAGGAGACGGTCGCCCCCCTTTAGGCCGTATCGGGTTGCGAGGGGGTGGGGGATGGACTAGAGCTCGGGCGGCGTCAAGGTTGCACTGCGCAGGTTGAGAGATAAAGGCTCTTATGAAGATGTGGACGGCAGTCAGAGAGTCGCTGATGATGCAAGATGCTTGGGTGTGGCGTGGGCTAAAGCGATGTCTGTATAATAAAGAGCTGAGACACGGCGTCGACAAGAAAAACTGTTATGACAGAGTATAGAATCGCAAGCCTAGCCAGCGCAAACAGCAACAGCATTCAGCACGAGCCGCTCCTGTGTAGCGCTGACGATACGACTGTGTAGCTAGCTCTTCAGGGTGCACTTCTTCTTCATCACATTTTCCCCCTCGCTGAAGCCGGAGCCCATTAGGCGTCCTAAGGTGTCGTAAGAACAAGGGGTTCGTTGTATGGCTTGAGGCGATCCACGCAAACATTTTCGCGGCCTCAGCAACCCAGGTCCGTAGTGGGCGTGAGGGGTTCGATGAGGTAGTTTACGGGAGAAGTTTGTCGTAGGATGCGGTAGAATCCACAGTACCGGCTGACAAACTTTGCGGAGTTACCTGGAGCAGAAGTGGGATGCACCCAGAGCGAAACAAGAGAGTTGGGCGAAAACTCATTGTGGGGCCATCCGTCGTCGTGTTGAAGTTTATGTAGCCCATGTTCTTGAGCTGTAAAGGAGCGGGCTAGTTGCCGACATTCTTTTGCATATCGAGCAGCTTCGGAAACTGGTGTGCCCTCTGATGAGTGGCGTCAGTAGGGAACAATGGTGTCGATCGGAGACGATGGTTCTGGCAATAGAGTAAAAAGAAGGGAGAAAAGACTGTCGTCGTCTGGGATGCCGTATTGTAAGCGTACGCTACGAAGGGAACACTAAGGTCTCAGTTGGTGTGGTTAAAGGCGACATACATAAAAAGCATGTCGCCAAGAGTTCAGTTGAAGCGCTCGGTGAAACCGTTTGTTTGGGAGTGATATGCGGTTGTACAGCGGCGAATCACACGTGCCGTAGCGCCTGGCAGAGCGGCTGTTTCTGCATATTTCGTGAGGTGGTCTATCGCCTAGTGATGCAGAACTATCGGTAAATAGACTATCGATAGTATCAATATTTTCTTTGAAACTCTCGATAGTGTAGACACATTATCGATAGCGCTACTATCGACAAACTGTCGATAGTGCAATAGGTAGTACCATGGTTAATATTACTAGCGATATTACTGCCATGCGTGTTTATTGCTCCGTTTTGATGTATTCGGGTTTCTTCCACAAAGACTGTTAGCAACGTTTGACGCACACCGCGCCGTAATGTTTGAGAAGCTTCACGATTGTTTGAGATTATTCTGCTGAGGTTACGCGCCGGACGCGCATAGTTAAGTTTGTTCGAAAGCTTACGCGAGCACCAGCGATAACGCTGGAAGGTTCAATGACTGATGTATAAAAGACGACGCTTTCCAGCGATGATCAGACTACTCGACGGCCAACGACTGTTCTCGCCGCTTTCAGTGCGCAGCCTGTATCGGTTGTCTTTTGAGTTTTAACTTTCTGGTCACAAGATCGCCCATATAAAGAGTTCTATATTTCCAAGTCTTGTTGCAGCATTCTTCGCCGTCACAATCACGTGACAATACTATCGATAGTGGTGTGAATAATGATGTTGTTTCGGGTCGGCCATATTGCCAAAATATTCGTGATAGCCTACTATCAGCTTCGCTTAGTTTATGAGCAATTCTTGGCAAAAGAAATAAATTTCCGCAGTGAAAAGGGCAGCATATGTCCATCAATAAATCAATAAATTCACATCCAAAAACAACCAGTTACACCTTACAATTACCAAAGATAGTTCATCATATTTTTTTTGTATTTTGAAATCATACAGTGCAATATAAATTTGAAGCCGCGCAGTTCCCCTACATGTAACGCCTTCCTTTCCGCTACAACTGAATAGTTTGACTTCATGATCATGTATCAGCAAAGCAGTCAGGTGAAGAACACAAGTATGCCCCATGGTAAAAATATAAAACGGCGCTTACTTAAACACAGGACGAAGGAAGAAGAGACACACACGGCGCTGGAACTGGTTTAATGAAAAAACAACACGTGCTTTCCAAGGCGAGCGCGCATGCTCATTGCCCAAGATAAATCACTTGTCAAACCATAAGGCAAAGCCTCGTGTGAGCTCCCTAGTCACCCCTGGTTAACAGGCCAATTTCCTTCGAAGATAACGCCAGGCAAGGTTGGCTAACGCAATCACTTGCCTTCCTTGATATGTGAAATGCCTCAGCTACTTCTCCAGCGTAGCTGTCATTATGAACAAACAAGATTTTTGAGTCAACAAAAAATGGTACAGACTGACACTCAAAACAGTGCTTGTACAAGTTAGTTGCTCTCTTTGGTAATGAATTCTTGTGCTCATGAAGCCTCACATTAATGCACCGCCCTGTTTACCCTATGTATGTACGGCCGCATGACAAAGGTATCTGGTATACAACAGCGATTTAGCACGGAACAAACTTGTTAACGTGTTTTATTGGGCAGCCTGAGCTTCTTCATGATGCCTCTATCTTTCTTTGAACTGCGGCTCCCACCTTGCCCACTTGATTAGGAGCAGAGATTAACACCATACCTGGCACCTACTTTCCGAAACTTATGGGAAGGGGAATGCGTGTCTAAGGCATTACGGCTACCTTTCAATCACGGTCATCCATATTAGCGAGTTTTAGTATATCGGAAAACAGCAAACGCAAGGATTTAGCGTTAGCGTTAGCGTTGCGTGCTCCTAAATGCGCATGAGCAGAACGTTAACGTAGCCCGAGCTCTTACGTACGAATGCTATTTCTGGAATATAGCGTTCAACGCTAATGCAAGCAAGAGATTCCGTACGTAGGGCAAGATGGCGGTGCCTGTTGAAGCGAGAGGCGTGCACTTCGAGTCTTTCTAGTCGTCGTTCTGCATTATTAAACTCATCCATTCCCAAATAATGTTCGTATTTGATTTAGACTTGAGTAATGAGGCTTCGCCAACCGTGTACCGCAGATAAAATAGCTCCGTTTTTGAGATACAAAGTGGATTTGCGGTGCAGAAGGCTTAACAAAATTTGGTTACAAGGTCCGCTCATATTTTCTGTAGCCGCGCAGAGATGGCGACAATGTCTTCAGTCGCCTCTTTCCAAGATACGGCCACAAGTCAAGCCGAGACATTGTCAAGATTCGTTTCCCCTCATGTTTATCGCGGCAGTGCATGAATCTGATGCGTGATGCGTGTGCGTTTCACGAGCGAGGACGACTTTAACCTTGAACTCGGCATGTCGACAGAAACCTATGTGTTTTGGTCGTCAGAACTCAACGGTTCTGCAAACGCGACGTGGAAGCGCAACAACGGTGATTTGGATCAGCTCGACTTAGTTGCGCTTTTGTGGATTCTACAGTGCATTTAGGGTTTTTATCTCTAGATGGCGCTGTATGTGCTTGCGTTATCGTTAGCGGGAATGTCTTACGCTGTACTAAAACCACCAGCTGGCACGCAGCGCGTTCCGTTTTAGCGTTAGCGTTGAGACGCACGCTAACGCTAACGCAAGTGTTTCCCGCTATACTAAAACTCGCTCTTACTGCGCTTCTCTAGGTCACGTTTCGACTGTTTCAATGTTCTCATTAATCTACTCACACGTTCTACAAGAACCGAGTCTTTGAGCAAGATGGCAAGTTGGGCCAGTTGGATTACGTTCATAATTGAAAATTTTGTTGAAGCGCACTAAAAAACAGACGGACAGAAGAGACTGACAAGGACAGCGCTTGCTGTTTTTTAGTGCGCTTCAACAAAATTTTCAATTATGAACGAGTCTTTGAAACCGGCTTCCTTGCAGCGACGTACCTGAGTCTCTAGACTAGTAGTCATCTTGTGAGCACAAGACTTCTTTACTGCCATTCCTAGGCAGCCCGAGACCACGCCGTTTTTTACAAGTTTGGAGTGACATGACTTGTAGTTTAGCAGAGGCTTCTCACTCCTGGGGGCATACTGCCAGCATACGTGGTCTTGTTGAAAAGTTAGTTCCAGATCTAAATAACGCAGTTTTCGATGCTCCTGTATTTCATCGATGTGGCTTCTTTGGTGAATTCAGCTACTGTTGTTGGTGGATTTCTCACAAGCCCAGCAAACAGTTGCTCCTTCACTCCTCGCATGAGATACCGTAACTTCCGCTCTTCCGGCATCTCGGGGTCTGCCCTACGGAAAAGACGGGCCATGTCTTCGGCGAACATAGCCACGCTCTCATTTGGTTTTTGGATGCGGGTTTCCAGGAGACGTTGTGCACTCTCCCTTCTGTCGTCACTGGTAAAAGTGTCAAGCAGCTGGGCGCGGAAGTCGTCCCAAGTAGCCAAGCTTCTTTCCCGGTTGATGTACAACGTCTGAGCGTTGTCCTTCAGGTAGAAGTAGACATTCGAAAGCTTGGCTTCTGGGGTGGCCCATTGGTTGTATTTCGCACAACGCTCGAACTGGTCCAGCCGGTCTTGGGCGTCTTCATAAGCTTCACCATGAATGCACTCAGGAATCATAGGATTCTGCAGTGTCAGGTGCGATGGAGCTGCAGTGGTCATGATTGAAGGAGGCAAGCGATTGCTGGAATTTTCTGACAGGGGGTTGAGCTCGGGCGCCAGGCCTAACAGACGGCGACTGAATCGGTGGACCGGTGTTTCGACGCGTGGTGGCGATTCCGGGCTCGATTGTCGGCTCCGCGAAGGAGTGCCAAGCACGAAGCTTACCCAGCACCTCCACCAGTGTAACGACGTGGGATCGACGAGGACACGGAGAACGATAGGCAAACACGATTTATAATTCAGAGAAACTGCCACGTCTTCTTCGTCCCCGCGATGGGCCAAAAACACTCGCGCTGCTTCGTTGCCGTCGCCACTGGCACATACGCGCGGCAATATGCGTATACGATTACCAGCTAATTCATCCTCTACTCTTTTGTAACCTTGCTAAGGAAAATGTTACTCAGCACGGGAGCCACCTTTTCACCAATACAAACGCCTTTCTTTTGCATAAATGTTTGTCCTTCCGAGACAATGTACGTATTGTTTAGGTAGAAAGACAGGAGTTCCAGAAGTGACTCAGTAGAGATACCGGAAAAATCTTGGAAAACGCGATCGTCATTGTCGTTTTCGATGCATTCCTTAAATACTGCATGTGCGGAAGGGAAAAAAAAACAAGTATGTCAACTTTCTTGCCCTTCAGCCTGCTGCTCTGGCTCCCCTATGTACCACATGCGCGGGGAACCAAGTTTATTCTGCAATGAGCTCGTGCTGTTGGTTTTATACTATCGATAGTACCGTCGAAGTTTTTACTATCGATAGTGCTATCGATAGTATTTTTACCATCGATAGTTCGATAGTGACTCAGCTATCGCTAGTTTCGATAGTGTCATCGATAGTTCTGCATAGCTATATCGCCACAATACCCCAGCGATTTCCGGCGGATGTCTGTGGCAGAGGACCGTAAAGATCTATTCCAACCCGGTCAAATGGTCGCATTGGACACGGCAACAGCGGCATTGGTCCACAAGAGTGGCAAATATCGGGTTTGCGGCGTTGACACTCAGCACAAGATCGAATGTACTTTTGTACGAATGTGTACATACCGCTCCTTAAAAAACCGAAGACGTAACCCGGCATAGGTTTTAAACAGACCAGCGTGTGTGCACTGTGGATCGGCATGGAAAGCAGCATACGTATATGCTGGCGCGGAGTTGCCTATTTGACATTTTGACCGCACAAAAAAGACGAGGACAGAGGGATGTACGACGACATGGGCGACATGTCTGAGAATCGTCAGCTTACCGGCCGTGTCGTCGTACCTCCCTGTGTCCTCGGCTTTTTCGTGCGGTCAAAATGTCAAACAGTAAGCACCAACTAGGCCAAACGCAACTTCTCCTGGAGTTGCCTGGGTATGACAAGTAGCCATTTGCGGCAGTCAGATTAGTAGTTGGGGCGATAAAGGACTCCATCACTTATGGCGAAGTAAGATGCTTGTCGGCGTAGTGCTCGAGGTGGTGGGTGTGCGAGGGCATCAGAGAGGTAATCCTACAAAGTCGCAATCCACGAATCTTTGCGTTGCTCCAATGCCATGTCGATGGATCCTAATGGCGAAGATAAGTTGTCCAGCATGGAGACCCTCGCAATGTCAGTGGAAACAGGCGAACGCGAGAGAGCGTCGGCATCAGCATGCTTCTGGCCTGAGCAGTAGATAACCCGGATGTCGTCCTCCTGGAACCGCAAAGCCCACCTTGACCAGCGGCCGGAGGGATCTTTGAGAGAGGACTACCAACAATGTGTGTGATGATCGGTAACGACATCGAAGGGTCGACCGTACAGGTAAGGTCGAAATTTCGTAATGGCCTAGATAATCGCTAGGCATTCTTTTTCAGTGAATGATTAATTTGCGTCCGCTCTTCTTAGTGTGCGACTCGCGTACGCAACAACAGTCTTGGTAGCCGGGCTTTCGTTTGGCGAGGATTGCGCCAAGACCTACACCGCTAGAATCCATGTGGATTTCTGTGGGAGCACTTGGATCGAAATGGCGCAGTATGGGTGGTGTGGTGAGCAGTTGACGTAGCGTCGCAAACGCATGATCGCAAGCCGGGGACCACGCGGATAGATTGGGGTCTCCTTGAAGCAGATCTGTCAAAGGTGCCATATTCGAGGCGAAATTGCAAATGAATCGGCGGAAGTATGAGCAAAGGCCGAAGAAAGTGCACAATTCTTTTAAAGAGGCAGGCCTCGGGAACTCTTTAACGGCACGTAGCTTAGCGCGATCTTCGCCGTTCTTCGATACTACATGTCCGAGAATGGTCAGCTTGCGCGCCCCAAAGTGACATTTGTTTAAGTTTAGTTTGAGGCCAGCTTGAATGAGACATCGTAAAACCCACTCTAAGCGATGAAGGTGCGTGGGAATGTCAGACGCAAATACCAACACATCATCGAAGTTACACAGGCATGTGTTCCACTTGAGGCCTCGTAGATTAGTGTCCATGATGCGGTCAAATGTCGCGGGCGCATTGTAAATGCCGCCAAATGGCATCACATTAAATTCGTATAGGCCACCCGGTGTGACAAATGCGGTTATTCGCCTATCATCTGTATCCATAGGTACTCGCCAATAACCAGAGCGGAGATCGAAGGAGGCAAAGAACTCTGCACGTTGTAAACAGTATAGGGCGTCGTATATGCGGGGCAAAGGATAAATATCCGTTCGTGTTGTCTTGTTTAGATGTCGATAATCTACGCAAAAGTGTATCCTGCCATCATTCTTTTTAACTAAAACAACTGGTGATGCCCATGGACTGTCTGACGGTTGAACGACACCGCGCTTTAGCATATCGTCTACTTGTGCATCAATGACGCGGCGTTCACTCGACGACACACGGTACGGTCACTGTCGTAGGGGTGGGTAGTTACCTGTGTCGATCCGGTGGCATAGAGTTGATGTTTGGCCTATATAAGTGCTGTGGCTGTCGAAACCTGGGCGAAAGTTGTCAAGGAGGCGTAAAAGGTCGCGGCTGCTGCGGGTTTAGATCGTCGTCGATGACATGGTTGAAACTGTCGTCAGCCGATGTGCCAGTCAGGGGACTGCAGAAGAGGGCGTTGACCTCGGATAAACCATCAGGAACGTACGTGATGGTTTCGCAAGGCTCCATTGTGCCGATACATTCACCATGAAGCAACGTAATCGGGAATGGGAATGGATTGACCACATGTACGTCGGTCGCACTACCTCGAAGGGTGCGCAGAGCAGTTGGGAGCGGTGAGAGGTGGCGATGAACGAAAACAGCGGAAGGCGTGAAGAGGGCGATACTGTCGGAGGCAGCGGAACATGATACAGGTGCCTAGACAGTAGCGTGTGGAGGGATCTGGGTGTCGTCGATGATTACCAACTTCGAGCAGGAGAGATGGCCGTCGGCAGGTAGAGCATCGTCAAGAGAGGAGGAGGCAACTACTGCACGGGCGCAATCGATGACGGCTTGGTGACGGGACAGGAAATCCCACACTAAAATAATATCGTGGGAACAGTGCGGAAGTACGACGAACTCGACTGCGTAGGGCACTCGTTGAATGAGAAGGCTGGCAGTAGACGCCGCAACAGGTATGACGGGCTGTGCTGTGGCAGTGCGAAGAAACGGACCGTAGAAGGGGACGTCACTTTTTGGACTGAGCGGCACAGTTTTTCGCCGATGACAGATATTGCAGCACCCGTATCGATGCGAGCAAGAACAGAGACACCTTCAAGAACGGCATTAATATCATTCGTCGGGAGAAGAAGAGGGCTTGTATTTTTGCGACGATGACACAGTTCTTGCCTCGAGAACTGCGCCATTTAGTTTTCCGTGTCGGTTGCAGACGGACGTCGATGCATCGGGGAGAGCGAGCGACGACGACGAGAAGGAGAACGGCGGTCAGAAGCTGGTCGAAGGCTTGGTCGCGGATGTTGCAACTCGCGGTCGGAAGCGTAGGAGGACGTGTGGCTGTAATCAGGTCCGTGCGGGTCGTCACGCGATTATAGCAGTCGGCGGCGGCACAGGCGTGCAACATGTCCGGGTAGACCGCACGAAAAGCAGATTGGCCGGTTGTCGGCTGTGCGCCAACGATTGGCGACTCGATGGTCCGGAGGTGTTGGCGGCATCGTGGCGTAAGCAGGAGTAGACAACGAAGGCGGCACGCGGAACGTGTGTGGTCGTGGTCGTGCTGCTCCTTGGGCATACATCAACGGTGTGGTGACTGGTGGCAGCAGCTCTAGGGGAAGGACCTCAGACATTTGGTCTTGTATGATGCGTTGTAGCGCGGAATTGAGCGGCGTGCTACGCTTCGGCAGGTTGGGGATGAGTGAGGGCTGGCGAGCAACTTCTTCGCGCACAAAAGCTTTAATCTGCAATATAAGTAGGGGATCTTGCGAGAGAGGTAAACCGGACAACGATTTTTGATGTTGGACAGGTCGGCGGGTCACGACGCGTTGCCGGCGGAGCTCGTCGTAGCTTTGGCACAGCTCAGTGACTTGGGCGACAACACCCAGGTCCTTCGAATTAGCACCTGTGATGCGGCCTCGTATATGCCCTTCAAGATGTGCTTGATTCTGTCCGCCTGGGCCATGGTCGCATCGACGCGTTTGCACAGGTTAATGACGTCCTCAATATTGCTGGTAAAGTTCTCGCCAGGTTGCAGACAGCGCGATTGCAGGCGCTGTTCCGCGCGAAGCTTTCACACAGCAGGACGGTTGAAGACTTCGCTGATCTTAGTCATGAACGCTGTCCAGGTTGGAACGTCTGATTGGTGGTTCCGAAGCCACAAGTGAGCAATACCGGTGACGTAAGTACCGACAGTGGCCAGTTTCATGGCGTTGTCGCATTTGTTTAGGGCAGTCGTGAGTCATCGACTCCGTGGTCATCAGTGCCGCTGAATATTGGAGGGTCCCGCTGACGGAGCGCGCCGGATCATGCGTTGGACTGCGGTGCAGGTAGCGGCGGACTTGTGTTAGTTTCGGTGGTCATGGCGGCAGGTAGAGTCCCGTAGCGCAACTCATGGATTGTTAAAAGTCCTAGCAACCTCCACCAATTATAATAAAGAGCCGAGACACAGCGTCGACAAGAGAAACTGTATTATGACAGAGTATAGAATCGTAAGCCTAGCCAGCCCAAACCGCAACAACGTTCAGCACGAGCCGCTCCAGTGCAGCGCTGACGATACGACAGTGTAGCTCTTCAGGGTGCACTTCTTCTTCATCACATTTTCCCCCTCGCTGAAGCACGAGATGACGCAGCAAGAGGTGCAAAACTCCTTGCGCATAGACCTTACTGCTTTCCCCTCAACCACGTCCCTTCAGTCTCTTCAGGACACGGTCGATACCCTGCACGCTTTCACGCTCGAGAGCATCCGAGCAAGGCCACCCCTTCAAACCCGCACCCCGCCATGGTGGTCTACCGGTTATAGCGCTCCACTACTGAGCGAAGGTCGCGGGATCGAATCCGGGCCGTGGCGGCTGCATTTTTGATGGAGGCGAAAATGTTTGAGCCCGTGTACTTAGATTTAGATGCACGTTAAAGAACCCCATTTGGTCGAAATTTCCGGAGCCCTCTATTAAGGCGTCTTTTATAATCGTATCGGGGTTTTGGGACGTTAAACCCCAGATATTATTAATATTATTATTATTTCCTTCAAACCCACGCTTCCAATACCGCCCCCGGTGCCCGACCGTCGCAAAAGCAAGCCGACGAGACGTCTTCAACTAACGCTAATCATGGCTGACTGGTCTACTGCAACTATTTGGCAGTGGAACTACCGCGGTTTTCGCCCCAAGCGCAGCCTCTTACACCTGTAACAACTTGACCATCCGGTTCCAGCCGACGTCCTCACGCTCCAGGAAATTAACCAAGGCAGCGCAGCACTTTGGCCCAATATTGTTTATACGTTGGGAAACGGTGGCGCAATGATGGTCTAAATAAGCCACTATAAAAGCAACGTTGACAAGCCAGCCTATAAGGATGCCAACAATGGTCCGTCGTAGCCAGCCAAAATACAATATTGTTACCGCCATCGTAAAAGGACGGCAAGAAATGCCCATCGTAGCCAGCCAACATAAAACATTGGCAGCGCCATCGTGTAAGGACGGCAAGCAAGGCCCATCATTCCCAGCCAACATACAATATTGGCAGCGCCATTGTATAAGGACGGCAAGAAAGTTCCATTATTCTGTGCCTACATAGAATATTGGCACGGCCATTCTGTAAGGACGGCAACAATAGAATAACGTCGCCACCCAACGTGCAATATTGGCAGCGTCGTTGTACAGTAAAAGCTCGCTAATTCGGATTTCACGGCACTAGCAAAACCCTCCGAATCAACCGAACGCCAAATTATCGTAAGTCAAATTATCGAATGGCGAATTATCGAAAAGAATAAATAAATCTCTATTACATCACTTCCCTTTCATTTTCTTGAGGAATACACAAATTCATTTATTTTTTTTTTTTGCATAAGAGCAGTGCAAAAGACGCATTTTTCGTCATTTGCGAATTCGTTCAAAATGTGAACGTAGCTCAGGAACCTCGAGTCTTAATCCGAAACGTGTTCTGAACCCATTCCTTATTACGTATAACAACGCGATTGTAAAGGACGACCACGCCTTTCGATTCGAAAACCAGCGGCCGTTTTTGCTCCTTTACATCGCATGTTTGCGGCGCGTCGCAGCTCGGCGCGTTCTGAGGTTCGTCCGAATAAACCGAGTTGCGGCCAAATATGACTGAATTAACGATAGTTTGATGCCATTAAACAATAAACATGCTTGCGGGACCAGAGAACACGTCCTAATTATCTGATTTTCCTAATTATGAGGTGTGGAATTAACGAGCTTTTGCTGTATAAAGATGGCAAAACAGTCCATCGTTGTCAGTTAAGAAACTGAACTCTCAATTCAATTCTATAAGAAAGGGAACATTGACGCACACAGGGTCTTGATTTTTAAGTTGGCATTTAGTGCGGCACAAAATATATCCTAAACAGATGGACAAAATTTGTTTTAGAGATGTTGAGCAATGTAAAATAAGTACCAAGTTCTCAAATGAGTTTTGCGCACTGCTGGAAATACATCTATGAGAATGGAAACACAAAACAAACCTCACATTGCAATGCTCATAAAGTTAACGTTAATTGTGTAATACAGCCAGGGTATACATCGGAACTGCATAAAAACAAAAAAAAAACATTCTGCCTTTACATTTAAGCTGTATATAGCGTTGATGAGTTAATGGAGTAGAATAGAATTCTAGTCTGCTTCGCAATGGGCCTCTGCGCTGTTGCGGCTTTTGCGCACGCGCACCAAAATTATTCTCACGGCTTTATTAGCGGCGAACAATGAAAACATTTCAAGTGGCTTCCACCACGCCACGTATTTTGTGTTGCTACACGACTGGTTTCATTACAGGATTGTAACTTCTTTATGTGCGCGCTACAGCGACGTGCTATCCAAAACTACGGTATCGCCCGCGGAATCTCCAAATAAGCGATCAGTTATGTTTGCACTCTCAACGCTTTACGCAACCAGACGTGTTCACTTCGAATAAATGTTCTCGGTGATAGGGAGGCCGGAGAAGCAGCGCGAGGCCATGTTTTCCTGAGGAATTTTACGTCCTTTCCTCCTGGCAGGGGGGTAGCGTGGTGGTGGCTGGCTATAAAACACTTGACACTTGACGGCTGCTCTGCCCACGACGATTCAAACGTAGCTCCGTGCTTTCAATGCCTTTGAGAGCGACGGGGGGCGGGGGGGAGGGAGCGAGGGGCGAGGTAAATGACGAGAGACGACGGCACCTCGAAAGATGCGTAGGCGCTTCGGCCCCTTCTGGCCGGCGGCTATTCTTCGTCAGTCTGTGGTGGTTACTTTCCCGCGTTCGGGCTCCCGGTATCAGCGGGCGTGCGCCCCATAGTATTCAGTCGAGAGTCATCGGGAAAACAATGGAGTCGGATACCGAGACAGGATGCCGCGATTCTATGGATACCGAGATTGGACGGCGATGCCCCAGTGAGAACTCAGCTGTCCTGTTCTTCATCGGACCTGATTGTTTTGACTTTTGAAGAGCGATCCGCCAAAGACCGCCGATATGTTCTGACAACTCCCAAACTTTCCGTCGGATTTTTGTGTGCTTATATCGCGTTCAGTAAGTCCATTCTTTCCTTCGTCGCATGTTACTTTCCGTGTGTTTCGTACGTGAAATATGTGCTGCATTTATAAATGTCTACATTACCGCGTATTTTGTTTAGAATTGTTCGTTTATGAATACCCATGGGAGGGGCATCATTGTGCCCGTTGAAGTAGGTTAGTTATGTCCTCGCCCTTAGAGATGTAAGCATTTGCGTTTGTTGTTTTGTTCTTTTCTCGCGTTGCCTTGCGCCAGCTAAACGTCCGTTTTTCATTTGCCCTTCGCCGCTCGTTTCGCGCAAAGAAATGATGGACTTGTAACACATACATTTTTCTAGTTGTCAAGTTGTCATAGTGTTTCAAGCTCTTACCGAAGTCACCTTTTAATTAAGAAATAGACGATGAACATTCTGGTAGTTCCAGGTGCTTATGGATATCGCCTGTAAAGAATGCCTGTTCACTTGTAGATGTTCATTTATTTCATTTTGTATCACGCTTCGATTTTCACTCACTTCCTTTTGAAGCTGTGGTGAACTGACAACTCAAATAAACGCTAACACCTAGGGAGGCTGTGGGTGTTTGTGAGGGGTCCCGTTTCCGCAATTTCTAATATAAGAGCGTTATTCAAGGTAATTAGTGTAGGTTCTGTGCAGCTGTTATGTGCCAGAAAGTGGTAAGTAGAACAAAGCGTGAAATGTGAAATTATTTTTAAAATTCGCAGTCAGATGTATACATGCAGAATAAACTTGTTTGCACTCTCAGCTTTTCTACGCTAATTATCCCTGCTGCTTCCCTAAAACCAAAGCGTGGGCAACGTGCATTTATTTACGTGCACAAAAATCTACCTCATCTTAAGCTACACATTCAGTGGAAAATGTCGTAAAGGTATTGACATAGCCAACGAAAAGGCTGGCAAGAGCCAGCGTTAAACGCTGTAAAAGAAAGAATAATGGTGCAGCCAACGATAAAGGCTGGCAAAAAAAAACGCCAGGCATGCGCTGAAACCGCAGCACAGTCACAGCGAAAGCTGGAAGAGCGCCGGCAGCAATGCGTCCGGCAGCAATTGCAGCGCGTAATTCAGGCCAATCCCGGCGGACATCATCGCTGGTGGTAGACTTGCCTGCTAACTACTTCCAACTCCTTCCCTCGCATGGTCTGTGCCCCCTCTCGCGTCCTATTCCGGGTCCCCCAACCCCGAACAAGAAGGCGACATCACGGAAGCAGAGGTTTACGCGGCGCTTCACAAGCTCCGGACTACATACGCCCCTGGCCCAGACCGAGTCCTCAACAAGCTCCTTCGCACTCTCATCGCCCCTTCGGTCGCCGCACTTCTTTCCTCAGTGACTGCTGGCGCTCTGGGAATATCCCCCAGTCGTGGAAGCATGCGCGCGTAGTTTCATTCCAAAACCAGACAAGAAACTCACCATTGAGGATCTCCGGCCTATGTTCCTTACCTCGTGCGTCGGCAAGCTCATGGAATACGTCCTTCTTTCTCGCTTGCAAACTCACGTTGAAACCCACAGCCTCCTTCCCCACACTATGTTCGGTTTCTGCCCTGGCCTCTTAACGCAAGACGTTTTCTTGCAGCTCACCACGACCTCCTCAGCTCATCCACTTTCTCAGACACGAAGGCTCTCCTCATCCTCAATCTTCAAAAGGCGGTTGACCTGGTCTCTCATTCGGCTATCCTCACAGAACTTGGATCCCTCAACCCCGGCGCACTAGAAGTCGGCTTGTCTTCTGTGGAATGCAGTCACGTTTTATGTACAAGCGGTTTAACAGGCGGCGCCCAGATACCGTCTCCCAAAGTCGCATATATTGGTTTACGAGGTGGGCCTCCTTCAACTCCTGGTATGAGTTGAGCACCCCTAGTATCGACAACTTTGCATTGGAGGTAGTTACCGGGAGGTCCAAAGCTCGCTTTGTAGCATTCCTAATGATGGCTTCGATGCGTTGGCCGTGTTGCTTCATAGTGCGGAGGTGGGCTACGGAGTAGAGGATCCGGCTCATTACACAGGCGTGGGCAAGCCGAATGGGCTCCGGAAATTTCGACCATCTGGTGCTATTTGATGTGCACACAGTACCTAAGTACAAGATTGAATAGTACGTCAAGTCGATTGAAGTGAAGGTACGCCGAATCGAACTTGAAGAGTGAAACTCCCAAATGAATATCTGAGGTTTACCGTCCCAAAACAGCGACATCATTATGACAGACGCCGTGGACGGCTCCGGAAATATCGACCAGCTGGTGTTCGTTAACGTGCTCCTAAATCTCAGCGCATGGGCCTCAAATTTCCGCCTCCATCGAATGCAGCCGCCGCGAGCGGGATTTGATCCCGCGACCTTCGGGTGAGCACTCGAGCGCCATAACCACTAGACCACCGTGGCGGGGAGTGAAGCTCTTTCAGCTAGCTAAAGTGGATGCTTGGACGTGTTGGTACGACATGGCGGATAAAAAACAACGCAAAACACGGAGCAGAAGAAAGAGGTTCACATACAACACCGATGACTTACGACAATGCTTTAATCGTCAACCCCGCGCAGTATATACTTGCGCAGGGCAAAACGAAGGCAAGTAAGGTCACTGATAAACAAAAGATAACGTGAACAAAGTAACAGCATTGTCGCAGCAACTCATGCACATTTTACGTACAACCATCAGTTAGAGAATGAATTTCTTTTCATGTCAAAGCAATTCAAGGCTTGCTCACACACACGCAAAATGAAACTTGGAGTTACAAGTATTGTTATTAATCCCCTTGAATACTTTATTAATGGGAACAATGTTATTGCAACGCTTTGCAAAAAAAAACACAAAAACACCTAAAGTGCAACGCATTCACGTGGTAAAAAAATAACCCAAAATGACAGTCAACTCAAGAAGCAGAGAAAACTACTTCGAAGTGGTTCTTTTTTTCGGTGAAGGAAATTCTTCAGATTGCTTTCAGTAATGATGTTGAAAGAAATCATCTGGACGACGAGGGTTTTTCACTGGACATGGAAGGCTGTGAAAGCACCGAGGGTGACAGCGACGATGGAAGATCAGCTGCTAACTTGCGTGAAGCGAGCTGCTCTTCACGTCCCCCTCGTGCGTTATTGTTTTTACACGCTCGTAAGTAACATTGCTTGTCTTTATTGCATTATATTCTTGAGCGAGATCAAAATAAAAGCAGTTTTTCTTGTGCATTACATGTAACACAATTATTTTAAATATTATGGAGCGCCGTATGCCGCCAACACCCTCGAGCTCGACCTGCGAAGCATGAAACATGCAGTCATGGCACAATCCACTCCTCTCGGCTAATTTATCCCGTACTTCACCGGTACATTCTGAACGTCCTTGTTGTTCGACGAATTTTTCGCTAGTTGCGACAAGCATACGTGTGCATTCTTTTCAATATTCACGTTCGACCGTGCTGATCGAACCTGCAACATCCGAGTGAAGTGCCAGAGTCTGATCATGGCTGTGACACAAACGCTACAGAATGGGATGTTGAATGCTTGTGTTCCGTTAAAGAAGTAACTCCGCGTTCCTGACTACGCAAGTAATGACGACGGCGTAATACCTATGCAGACCATCACCACGTTAGGCACGCGGTCCCGTGCAGCAGCGATGATGGTACTCGCGAGCGGCCTACTCGGTACGTACTAGGCAGGCTTGATACGTACTTCAGTGAAACCTCAGTGATACGATCACAGCTCATACGAATTTCGGGGTGATACGAATTTTTCGTCGGTCCCGGTCAAGGCCCGTTGGCCTCCAATGCAATGGAGTACGGTTGTTGCGAACCGATTTTGAACCAGCGACGTTTGATACGAACGTACGCTACCGCCCAGGTACAAAGAGGTGCTGCCCGCGCTGTCGAGGAAGACGCGCCAAGCACGTGCGAGCGCGGGAACGCAAGCATGGGCATGCGTGCCGCACCACCAAATTGTCAGAATCACGGTGTAAGAAAAGAAAAACACTTTTCTTTCGGTCAGCATAAACCTTTAGAGACGCGTCACGGCTTCCGAGATTGTGTGCGTGAATCTTTGAGGCGCTTATGCGCCTCCGTGTGCCTTCGCGTTTAGATTACAGATGACGTTAGCGGCATGCTTTCTTTTTCTAACGCGTCGATGCGGGCTGCTGTCGTTGTCCTGTGTTTACACGGGCCTTCCTCGTGCATCAGACGTCCTATGAGAGGTGTACGAGGACCGAAAGAAGGCGAGCACGGTCTCGGCGAAGGAGTCAGGCCTGACAACGTCATCATGCGCGACCGTTGAGGTCGCACTTGTGCGGGCACGGCCGTAAATCTCCCAAAAAACATCCCCAACACCTCCGCGGTAACAAAATCATAACACAGGACCACGGTTCTTTAATTTTGTGGCCTTGATCCATTGCGTCAAAGCGCTTGTTCTGTTACTTTCGCTGCAGTACTGCAGTGTCTTACAAAAAGGCATACTAAAATTTGGAAGGGGCTAGTGCTGTCGCGGGTCACAACGCACCTGGTTCGTTAATTAAATACGCGCGTACGGACCCTAGATTTACGAGTGCTGGTATGATTACCGACACCTAAAAACTTAGCTGACAATCATTCAGGTTTCTTCCTGACATTCCTGCGTCCCTAAAAAACATTAAATGAGAATGTACGCCAGATTTCTTTTGTCGCTTGCTAATTTTCCATGCTTTCTGGTGATACGAATTTCGGATGATAGGAATATTTTCGGTGGTCCCGTGAGATTCGTATCACCGAAGTTTCACGGTACCTCGGAGTGCCGTTCAGTTCATACGTCAATTCTAGATCATGCAGTTTTCTGTAGCACGCACAGGAGTTCCGCAAATCATCGTTGACACTCGTTAACGGAGCTGAAATATAACCTTTCTAACTGCAGAAAATAATTAGGTGGCGAACACTTAGCACTTTCTATGGTTTGGGAAAGTATTTTGGTCTCATATCCGTGTCAGTGCGTGTCATGAAAGCGGCACGGGTCGTACGTCCGCACGTTCTGTTTCTATGCTAACAAACGGGTTGACCCTTCTCCTGGCGCCATCTTGAATCGCACAGCGCGCCACCTATAGTTCGTTGGCACCCCACATGGGAAAGGGGTGCGAAAAGAAACTGATGATAAGGATGGGTGATGTCAGGGCGAGGAGGATGGAAATGAGCCAATGAGATGGTGAGGCATATCATTGTCTTGTATTGTGAATCACAGAAAGGGATGGGGAAGGAAAGCAAGGATGCGGATGAGAGAAAGGAATGCAGAAGACGAAGCAGAGCATAGCCTTAATGAGTATAGTCAGCGCCTCATCTATCTTACTGTGCCTGCGCGAAGGAGAGGAGCGCAATGGGAAGCGGCATGCGGCGTTAGTGAGGCTTTTAACCGCCAGGCGCCGCCACCAGAGTTGACCCGCCGTCGCGTGGTCGCTCGCAGAAGCGAATGCCGTCCCTGCATTCGTAGCTGCTATATGGTTCAGTTTTTGGCTCTATGCATGCTGTGTAAAGTGTAATAAAACTTTGCAAACAAGAACCATGAACCGCTTGTTCTGCACAGGCAGCCAATTTTAAAGGCATGTGCCGTTCGCGGCTATTTGATCGAGGTGCTCATGCGTCGTCTGCGAGGCCGATACCAGAGAGCGCATGCCAGTGATTCGCGTTTTGTCACCGTTATGTTCGCTTGACTGAGAGTTGGTGACTGCCAGTTGGGCATGTTGGTAAAGGTTCATGATGAAACAAGCGCAGTATGCTCTGTCCTGTGCCCTTTCTTAGTCTTCGTGCATATTGTGCTTCTTTCTTCATGGGAGTCGGTTTGTGGCTGTTTGAAGGCCGATTTTTGAAAGCAGCAATTGCCAGGAGTAAATACCGAAAGCGTAGCGCTTATAGTACCTTTATGCACACTACCGTTTCTGGTGTAGCACATTACACGCAAGCCTGGAGTTCATATGCTAAATAGTACGAAATGTCGCTAGACTCCTTACAGGGATATACGTGATCACACGTTCCCATCGTAAAGCTTTTGTGAATTACATTTGTTGCCACCGAGAGAAAGCAACAACTGGTGTCCGAAAAAGAGGGACTGTGCCAGATGATTCCATCATTTCAGAGCTTAGCCCGCCTCAAACAGTACCATCATAGGCATATTTAACTCGCTCGGCGAGCTTCGTCTCCCGCCGGGGGCAATGCAACGAAGATGTGCGAGCGTACGGGGCGCGGAAGAAGAAGAGTAGTGGAGCCGGCGCTTGGACTGTGTGGTTGGGTGAACCGGACTAGGCCTGTCTCAGAAGTACGCTGCTCTTTCCCAACGCCATTTCACCTCATCTGTAAATAAACACAATCACCCGTAACAATATTTTAAGCACATATTGCTAGATCGGTGAAACATATTCATGTCCTGCCAATTTCATCAGTTTTGGATGCAAATTTTCCCACCAGGGATGATTGTGTAGCAGCGTCGTTAGCTTATGTTGTGAGTATTTTCCACGCGTTCTTAACATAAATGTGCGTTTTTCTGAAGATCACTTTTTGAAAAATTTGCAAACATGATATAGCTCCGCTCTAAAGTTATCCAATCGGTTGTTCTGAAATATGCTGAGATTGTACTTAGAACCCTCCCACACAGTGACAACGACTATCAAAAAATAGATACATTAGAATTAAGCAAAAATACAATTAGAAAGTGAGGACAATATTTATTTTTCTTGTGAGATAAATGTAGGAACGCATTTTTTGGGAAGGGAATAATACCACTACTATGGGTAGCTAACGTGCGAAACGTCATGGTGATTCTATTTATGTTTTTCAAAGAAATGTACATTTTATTTTATGCACCAGTGTAAAATGCCTTGCTCAAATACAAAATATATACAGCACTATAGATGACAAGAAGAATATAATATGATGGCAAAGATCCCACTTGGCCAACACGCAAATTTTTATTTTTAAATATGTGCTTCCTCTTGTGAGATATCATTCTGAAAGCAATACGACCCATTTAGATTATCATATCCCCTTAATAGCCTGACAACCATCTTCGAGACCGTCACGAACAAGTGGTAATATTAATTATTTGGACGGTATTTTTCCGTGAGCAAGTTTTATGATGAGATGTCACTTTCTCATGTTACGCTTGAGGAGAACGAATGCTGTATTTGCTGACGCTGCAACAGTTGTAATACTCTAATGCCCAGTTACATAAGAATCAACATGAATGTCAATCTACAGTTGATGTCAGACATTTAGAGACCATTAGAACAGTGCAAACAAGATTTTCTAGCAATTTGTAAATATATTCAGTTAAGCTACACAATACGTCTTGCTAGCGCGTCTGAGAAAAGGCTGGAAGTCTAAATTCATGGTCAGCACCAAAACATTTACCAGAAGCAGTGACTGCATGTCTTGCTTTATATGATCTTATGTTACTTTTAATAGGGACAAAGTTTATTTGGGCAGAAATTATTTCTTGTTGGTAATAAAAGATGATATCTTTAAGCATTTGGCGAACTGCTTTTCAGAGCTGCGAGGACAAGAGCTGTTATGAGCGTGGTTGTGAATGCCCCAGCGGATTTCTACAGCTCTTTGGATTCAAGAGTTGTCATTGAGTAAAATTCTGAATTACCTGCAATATCTAAAAATACACGTTGTTGAAAGAAACCTGTGTTTTTGTTGATATTGCCAACGTCCCAATAGTATGTGGAGATGTTGGCGCACAAACAAGGCGGCGGCTACTGCTCAAATCTTGAATAGGTCAGGCATGCAAAACAGCAAGAATACACACGAACAGTAGGGTACAAAAAACGTCACAACACACATGTGAAACAACATGAACGCAACGGAAAATATTATGTAAACATTTCAATATTAATGGACCTAATAATGTCTCTTTTCTTCATGGAGACGAACCCTCACATATACCAGCAAACAATGGTACCTCCTTTATAGCTGCAACCATGAGTGACGAACACTTGGAAAGGAAACAGCTGATGCACTTCTATTCATTGGTTCAATGTTAGAGAGAAATATTTCATGAAAACAGGCGTAATGAAAACCTTCTCAAACAAGAAAAAAAGCCACGCGCTTTTAAGGCGAGTGGCCATCATCGGAGGTCGATAAAGTCGTTTATTGACACGAACGCTGCATGGGAATGCACCACCGGAAACATCGAACCATGTCAGTGAGCTCTTCATGGAAGAAGAGTACTGGTAGTCATCAACGATGAAGCCACTTTTACCCGGTAAACCCCACGTAGTTCTACAGGGAAGATATTTACCGTCAGGTTCAACATAACGAAGGCGTGTGCATTGTAGTACCGAATTTGCAAAGCAACACGCATCCCATTTTGGCAGCAGCAGCGGATCTGCGGACAGTATTAAAGAGTAGTGTGCTGCTTTTACAGCCAATGTCTTCGATACACTGACCCGCATCCGAGGAAAGCCGGTGGTTTTCGCGGGAGTGTCTGGTGACCCCTTTCTATAGCGTCGACACAACACTCTGTAGCATAACAGCCCACGACTGCAAGGTAAATGTGACTAGTACCAAAGTTTCCACAGAATTTCTTACGTTCAGGAAATGGCCGCTCATCAGCTGCTCATGTGGCTTAGCGCCATCTGGGTAAAAAGAAAACACTTTGAGCGATCAAAGGAGATGTGACGCAATATCGGATAAAAAAGGGGTAATTTTGTTCGCAGGCAGCTGGCAGCGCTGTGGTTGTGCGCCACTCTTCAGCTAAACCAAATGTCCGAGGAGAGCAAGCAGCCGCACTGAAATGAACGCATTGCGGCGTTCCCAGTGAAAGGGGCAGGGAGTCAGTGCCCAAGCGCGCCATCACTAGATTTAGTATACGAAGAAGTGACGTCCTGGAAGACAACTTGTAGGCGTATCAAGTATAACTTGTGCGCTGCCTATTTCGCCCATCACTCGGACTGATCCTATAATGAGCACTTGTTCTTGAGTGCTGGCATGGTTTCAGAGCTCAGGTGAATGCGGTTCGTTGTCCATGTCTTTCGCCTCTGTTAGATCACTCGATGCTGATGATTTGTTAGTTCATACACATAGCTTTTTTCTGTAGTAATATTACTTTGCTCGGCAGCATCAATCGACATGGTCTGTTAAAACCACGCCTTTACCTGATGGTCAGTTCGGCACACTGTTTCCTCAACACCTCTTAATGATCTTTGCACGTATGCATCAATGTGTGAGAGGACGCACACCAGAGCTTCGTTTCCTGAAGATTGGGCATCATCGCCCAATCACATGATTACCAAATCATCATTACCAACACGAACGCTTCAAACTCTTTTCTTTTAGGGGCGAAGCTCCTTTGGGTGTGGGTCTGTCACTCCTCTGTTGTATGTAGTAGTAGGTAGCTACCTCTAGTTCTTGGACTGCTCACTACATGGCGCTGTCGTAGCCACCTCTAGTTCTCAGAAATATCCTTAGATGGCGCGGAGGCGCTCGCTGCGTTGCAGATGCGTAATATGGACTGCTCGCCGGAAAATTGAGGCCAGGAGCGGGCCCCAAAGTGTGTGTCTATGTGAAAAGTTAATGCAGGTGCGCGACCTGATCGCACGGGAGAATTAGTCATGTCTCTCTGACCTGATTAGAAAAGGGGTGCCCGAAATATTCAGGGAGGAGCCTCGAGATAACTACGCTTGTTTGGCTCGTCACAGAGACATGCATTTCACCAGGTCAAGGATAAAATGAAAAAAAAAAAGACTAGCTAAATGCAGAACTGGCTACGCTTGCGGTATGGAAGATGAGTCTGCCCTGAGGATTAGAAAGTGAACGCAGAATCCCGTCTAGAAAGAGAGCAGAATTTGGTGCGTTCCAGCATCGCATGTGCCGCCAAGCCACATGTGAACTAGGAATGACTTCTTTTAAGAGATGGTAAACCAACGCGTACCGCCAAGTCCGCTGTTACTCCTGTCAAGTAAACATGACTGCTTCAGGGAAATCATCAGTGCAGCTTCTTCATTCTCGCCCATCATCATCATCATCAGTTATCCGCCGCCACGCCACGCATGCAGAACAGCTCATGGCGAGAGTTTGAGGCGCGAGCCAGCAGAGAACGTGCTGACCGTCTCGACCCGGTAGGATGCTGCCGCCTGCTCTCCTTCCGCTTCAGCTGTCGCCTTCCGAATAAAATGGCGAAAATGGCATGGCCGCGCCGGCCACGGTCATGTCTCTCTCACTCTCGGCAGTCAGATTCAGACTCCTAGAGCACCAGTAGAGTTCGTATATCATATGGTAATAATAGCAATAATTTCAGGGGTTTTATGTGTCATAACCACGGTATGATTATGATTGACTTCGACGGTTAGCGCATAAAATAAGTATACAAAAGATAGAGACGTAGGCGAACCAAAGCCTTCACGAACAGGCGAAAAAAAATGCGGCAGGCAGGTTACCCTGATGCTGTAATAGTAGCCACCAGTGAACGTGTGCTAAAAGAAACAAGAGTACATGGACAGTTAGCGCTGGAAGGAAGAAGTGAGCAAAACAGGCCGTTCTTCGTTATCCTTTACATTCACAGAGTATCCCACGGCTTCAAAAGAATGGCGGCATGCTTTAACGTAAATGTTGTTTTTTCAGCCACAAATAAGCTAAAGGGGATTTGCCCGAGACTGCAGTATCGGCAACAAAGAAACGAAGAAGCACGAGGTCAGTGCAAAATGAAGCATGACCTTCGCTTTTTGTCTTGTGTAATGGTGGTTGTGTACCAGATCCCCCTTATATCTGGGAAAGCTTACGTGCACCAGACTGGCCGCTACCTGAACACCCGTCTGCGTGAGCACCACAGCTCCTTAAAATGTGCTCCGTCGTCGAATTTGGCCTTACATTGCATTCAGGTTGGTTCGATCCGCAGTTTGAGCTAACCTCCGTTTTATTCCGTCACAGGGTACATTTAACTCGCGAGATAGCTGAGGCTTGCGTCATCCAGAGGCAAGGCACCTTGTGCGTAAGCCAGCCGTCTGTACACCTACACGATAAAGCATTGTCATTCCTTAGCGTAGCTTCCTAATATCACGTAAGTATCTGATGTCGCACGTGGAATATGAAAGGGTGTATGAAGATTTGAAGTTAGCTGTTTTCTGATTGATTGGAGCACTGTGCTGTCAAAGATTATTTTATATTTTTGGCTTTGTTCCTTGTTTTTTTTTTTTTTGGGGGGGGGGGGGGGTTGTCATTGCTGTCCGACGCATGTGGCATTCTGCGCAGCAGTACGAAATGGTTTTATTATAGTCTACAGAATTTTCATGTCATGAGCCTGATGCTTGTGATCGTTGTGATTAGTGATGTATATATTGAAGCGCCTGCCCCGTGTAATGAAGCGCTTGGCCCCATGAAGCGCCTGCCCCCGTGTAAACCCAAAACCCACCAAAATGACACAGTGCTCAGTGTAAAGTAAAGCGTCAATGAGAGAGTGAGCATAAAGGAGTTTCTACACGCAAAATATGTGTGTACATGATGACATAAAGGAGCGAAAATTTGCCCATGCAATGAAATCAATAAACCATATATGTGTCTGACAAATCAAACAAACCGTATAGGACATAAACAAACGCTAATGTAAAACATGTAAAATACTTCAAGAAATTGAAATTTTATTACAAAAGGTTTCAAAAATGAAAAAAATAAAAAGGTAACAACGTCAGTTAGCAATATGTGTGACCAGTAAATTAAACACACTTTACATAACATAACCAAACGTTAATGGGATTTACACAAACAAAATACTTCAAGGAGTGTGAAACAAAGATGATGACGGTGCTTATGTTTGTACAGATAGTAAGTGTTCCTGCAACTTTATATCAATGCCATATGAGACTTTGCTGTCAATTAGAGAAGCTCCAATCGGTTGTTCGTTCAGGAAATGCGAAATTTGATACAATACTTTTTGTGAGCCGTAATTCGTACGTGGTTTCTCATATGTATACACCCTATGCCGTAGGTTGTGACTGTGATCTCTCGGGAGGTGCCTCTGATAAAACCCTCAGCGATAAGTTCCTACCTCTTTATAAATGAGCATTGGCATATTTTGTTTCATGAAGTTGGTAACCGTATTTTATGTTCCTTAAAGATAGGTGCAGTATGATGCCTGAAAGAAACCCCTCATATTAGTCGTATAGCTCTTTTACAGCGAAAGCTGTTATGAGATCATTTCAGCGGCCGTTTTTGGCGCCGTAGTTGTCCGCCGCCGCCGGTGTCCGTAACCAGTATCGCTCGAAATAAGGAGAAAAAACGAAAGAGGAAAAAAATTCCAGAATGGAACGAGGTTCGAACCTGGGCCCTCTGCGTGGAAGCCGAGTATTCAACCTCTGAGCCACGCCGGCGCTTGAAAGTGCTTTGCGAGAAGGTCCGATACACGCTTCATGTCGGGAAGGAACCACATTAACATGCAATATAGCGTGGCAGAAGAGTAAATAAGCACCAAGCGTCGCACAATGCAAATTCTGTAACCGAGCATCACACAATGCGAACTGCGCAACGTGTAGGCTGTTGAATGCTTCCAACTAACAACAAAGGGATCCACCATAATTCTCCATCGTCATCAGGCACAGCATCAACAAAGTGCGCATAATGCCTTACATGCGTTTAGCAGGTACCACGGCTCTCCGTAGAATGACGAAAAATGGCATAGTGCCTGCTTCTCTACTCCTCAAAAATTACAATAATTTATAGCGTAGTGGGTTCCTCGCAAGTACACTTGTGTTGGTTGCCAAGCCCATAAGCGCATGATCCATTTCCTTGGGGTCTCAGTAAAGTTCTTCGCCCCTCCCCCCCTCTCTCCCACATCAACGTATGTTTACAGCATGGCGGAAGAGGGAAATAGCGACCAGTCGTCACCCAACGCAAATTACATAACTGGTGGGCCGTTTAAAGATTCCAACCCATTACAAAGGGCTGAGCCATAATTCTTCATCGTCATCAGTCGTCGCCTCAACAAAGTGCACATAATGCCTTACAGACGTGCAGATGGTGCCTCGCTTCTCCGCAGAATGACGAATAATGGCTCAGTAGGTGCTTCCCAACTTCATTTATGGCACAGTGCGTACCTTGCTAGTGTGCTTGTATTAGTAGCCCCAAGAGAGCTTACAACAGGCTCTAGAAACGCCGCTCTTCCAGTTTTCGCTGTGACTGTGCTGCAGTTACA
The DNA here is from genome assembly GCF_013339695.2 of Rhipicephalus sanguineus. NCBI lineage: Eukaryota > Metazoa > Arthropoda > Arachnida > Ixodida > Ixodidae > Rhipicephalus > Rhipicephalus sanguineus. The sequence goes on along the minus strand of NC_051182.1, from coordinate 35,585,559 downwards.
GCGCAGGCCTGGCGTTTTTTTTTTTTCAAAATGTGAATTTTATCGAGTGTTTGCTTTAGTGTATTCCCCCATATAAGAAGACAACAATGGAGATGTGAGTGAACAATGCACTAATATAGTTGTTTTTTTAACCACCACATAGGAAGGAGTTCTCGCAATTTGCACATTGTACCGTGGATCTGGAAATCTTCGTACGAACGTGGTTGGTGTGTAAGGACCAGTCTAAGTGTTCTTGAAAAAGTATTCCAAGAAATTTATGCGCTGTGACACGTTCAATTTTCTGCCCTTCAATTGTTATTGTAGGCTTGCTTGCGATAGCCTTATTGCGTGGGTGGAATAAAACATAATTTGTTTTTTTTGGTGTTTATTTCTAATCTATTACACCTAAGTAAGCCACAGGTTTGCTCGTTCAAGGTGACTGAGGGAATTACCGGCGAATAATATATTGGTGTCGTCCGCGTAGAGAACAACATCGGGTGTTAGCTGTATGTTAGGTAGATCATTGATATGAATCAAGAAAAGCAAAGGCCCTAAGATTGATGCTTGTGGACCGCCACAAATATTATTACCTACGTTAGATTTAGTGTCGCCGAGACTGGTGTACTTTTGCCGATTACTTAAAGAAATTTTAGATGCGAAGCAGCTTTTGCGCTGGGCTTTGTCCGTAGTTCCATTGGCGACCGTCCGCTTTCTAAAACCTATTATAGCCATCTGTAATATATTGAGCGCGTGCTCGCGACAAGGAGATGTCTTCTACGTCTTGTTCGTCGACCGCCTTAATGGTGATACGTGCAGAGCGCGCTCCCGCGCCAATGAGAAGTCTTCTTCGTATTGTTCTTCGACCGCCTTCATGATGATACGTGCAGAACACTTTAGGGGCCCGGACTGCCGTATCCTGTCCTAGCTTGGCGTAACGCAGACAATACCGCGTGTGCTAGCACGCGCTAGCGCATTCGGGCCTGTGGAAGGGGCTGGGTAAGACGCTGTGGCCTCTCCCCCTTACACTCTCTCAGAAATCATGTGATGGCGTCGGCGAACGAGATTGTGCAGACGCGCGATGAAACCAAGCGTTGTATCCTGGTCCAAACCCGCTGGCATGCGCTAGGGCGTTCGGGCCTGTGTGAGGGGCTGAGCAAGACGCTGTGGCCTCTCCCCCTTACACTCTCTCAGCAATAACGTGATGGCGACGGGGAACGAGATTCTGCAGACGCGCAATGAACCCGCGTGGCGTGCTCCAACAAGAGTTCGGCACGAGTAACAGCAACAGCAAGTTTGATCACTAGGCATTCATAAGGAACCCAAGCTCAAGTTTGCGGCGCGACGACAGCGCCGCGCCAGCCGCGCTGCGGCTCTGTCGGCAAGCTCCGAACCTTCGGCGCGGCCGGCTCAGCCCCTTTCAGGGTAGCGGTAGCGTACGTGCGCACGCGTTCTTCTCTCGGTGCGGGTAACTTTATTATTTTATCTGCTGTAGTCTTGTAAACTGCTCGAAACCTCCAAAAAAAGGCAGTACAAAAAAAGAAATTTCCATTGTACATCCAAAGCTTTTCGACGACTGTATTACAAAGCATGACTGGCACTCTGTATTATGCACTGTCTCCCCAGCCAATTTATACGATTATTTTGTTCAGATACTCGATAACTACAGGAAAAAATGTACCCGCTGTGTAAAGATACGATTACGCCGAGAAGAGAACAAATGGCTGTCGCCACAAATATTAGCTGCAATCAAGGAGAAAGACCTTTTGTGGACCCAAGCGAAACGGGCTCCGAACCAACCTGAGTTGCACCAAAAATTTAAACTATGTAGGAATCGAGTGAACGCCATGATCCGATGGGCCAAGAGAAATCACCTACGTGGAAAATTTAGCGAAGCTCACTCGAACATGAAAAAGACTTGGTCTCTAATAAATGAATTAAGAGGCGTATCTAAACGTGATGGCCATCAGTTATCGCTTCTCTCGCACTTTGCAGATGATGGAATCACTGTTGCGAATGAATTCAATACTTTCTTTTCACGCGTCTCTGGTATTGTTAAACCACACCCCGAAGTATGTACTCTAAAATACAGCGCATGCAAATCAGCGTATCTTCCTTCTATTTCAGAATGTGACCTCAAATCAATCCTTTTCAACTTAAAATCTAATAAATCACCTGGCATTGACGGAATATCAGTAGATGAGTTACGCAGAAACTTTAATGCTATTAAGTGTGTATTATTAACATTGCTCAACCATATCGTTGACACTGGAATTATCCCAGCAGAAATGAAAAAGGCCCTTGTGATACCGTTGTTCAAGGGTGCTGCACGAAATAAGCATGAAAATTACCGTCCCATCTCTATTTTACCTTGCATCTCTCAAATACTGGAAAAACACATCTTGCAAGCTATGTTCACGTACCTTGATGCCAATAACGTTATATCAAATGCGCAATATGGTTTTATACCAGGTAAAGGCACACAGGACCTCCTAGAGGATATTTCAGACCTTATAAATTCTGCTTTCGAAGCAAACCAGGTTGTATGTGCTCTATTCGTGGATGTCAGCAAAGCTTTTGATAGTGTGTGTCATAGTCTACTATTAACAAAACTCTCATTGATTGGATTTCGTGGGCCTTTTTTAAAATTACTTACCAACTTTTTAGACGGTAGAGCACAGCTAGTATCCATAGGACAGTACCGCAGCAATATAACCTCTATAAAAGCCGGAGTGCCCCAGGGATCAATATTAAGCCCACTACTTTTCAACTTATATGTCAATGATCTCGCCGCGGCTGTGTCTACTTGCATATTTCAATACGCTGACGACACTGTCATTTTGTCTCGGCATTCCCGTTTTCCAGAAGCAGTTTCCCTTCTGCAAGATTCTACGATACATTTGATGAACTGGTTCGCCAATAATGTGATTAATGTAAACGTCTCTAAAACACAGCTCATTTGTTTCCATAACCCACTAAAAAAAGTTAGTTTAAGCGTCCCATTGCTGGCTCACTGTTCGTCTTGCTCTCCGTGTTCTTGTACACCTGTTCCATATGTTTCATCTGTTAAATACCTTGGGGTATTTCTTGACAGTGACTTCGCCTGGAATTCTCACCTGGCGTATGTTTGTTCAAGGCTCAGGGCAGTCTCTCGTACATTATACACTATGAGATACTATACACCACTATCTATTCGCAAAATGATACTGAAAGCCTTAGGTTATAGTGTTCTTCGGTATGGTGTTACGGCGTTCGGTCACTGCGCGATTCGTTGGAAAAATAGAATAGACTCTATACTTCGTACAATTTTGAAAGTGATTAGTTATGATTTAAGACTGCCCTCAGGCACAGACCTTTTTAAATCATTACGATGCTCCAACTTTGATGCCCTTCTGACTGAGACAGCTGTCCTAAGGCATTTTTGGTCTAACAAGTTTAAAGTTCCTTACGTCCCTACACGCTGCCTCCGACCTAAAAACCGTTTTCGAGTGATTCGCTGCTCCACCAGATACGGTCAGCGCACTCGTAGCTACTTTATACCGTCTCGCCTTAATCAACTACCCCCGAGTGTCTTCCGTGCAAAAACAAAATTCAAGCTTAAGCAACTTCTCCGTCGTATCAATCTTTAACTACTTCGTGATGTCTTTACTTTTCATTCGGTAAATGCCGTTGCGGTATCAAAACCTTAAGGTAACCATGTATTTCAGGCTGCGCATAGCTGTGGGTGTATTAAAGGCATTTTATTTTTTTCTCTACAGGTTTGAATGATGTTACATTGCTTTATCATGTGTTCTTTCGTTTTTCGTGGTTTTCCCGCTTATTTTTTTTTTCTTCTTTACATCACCGAAACTCTGATGGTCTTCTATTATTGTATGTTTGCCATTTACGAATGGTCAACTCATGTAAGGCTAGGTGACGTTATATGTATTACCATTAGTTTCATTTCTTCGTGCACTGCTGTACATGTGCGTCTATTGTTTGTATGTATGCGCGAAAAGATAAAAGAAAAGGTGTCTGCATTTAAGTGGTCCTATAGACAAATGAATTCCTGTTGTCTGCTGTCTGCCGGCTCTGCCCTTCAAGCCCAATGAGGCTTTGGCAGGCCAATTTTGTATCACATTGTTACTGTGCCAAATGTTAATAAAGTATTATTATTATTATTAACTGGGGGGCCGTCAGCTGGGTACGTTGAACCGAGAGGCTTGCTGTGCGAAGCTGCGCATTTTCGCGATGGCAGAAGCGACCGCGCGGAAGCGCAATCGTGGTCCGAAGTAGAGGTGTGCACGGGCTCCGGGTAGCCCGAAAGCCCGAGCCCAATCCGGCCCGCGGGCCGGGCTCGGGCGGGCGGACGTATTTTAACCTCGGGCGCGGGCCGGGCTCGGGCTACTTGGAGTTTTATCGAGCCCGGAGCAAAGCCCGACTCAAGCCCGAAATATAGAGAATGAGCGCGAATTGTGTTCCAGCACGCATACAGCGCCTTTTCCGCGACCGACATTTACCGCTTTTCCTTTCCATTCGCTACTTTATACAAATGGGGAGCAGGTAAAACACTGCCTCTGTTGCAACAAACAGAGAAGTGACACCATGCACCTGAGCTTGTGACGGCACCACGCGACTGTTCGCGTTAGATTTAAGGCCAAACGCCATGAGTGAAAATTCACGCGACAGCGACGAGCGACTGATTGTCTTCGTGCAAGCTGACGCTTGCATGGGCATACCCCATACACGTGACGGCTTTGGTGAGCGAACTCCATTGTTGCTCGCATGAGGCCGTCTACTTGTATTGTGTAATCTGTGTAATAGGGACTCTTCGTCGTGTGTCGTTTGATCATATTTGACATGCTCAATAAAATGTCAAATTACCGGAAAACGAGGTTTTGTTTTCGCAGTGAAGCTTCAAAAAGCCGGGCCGGGCCGGGCCGGGCCCGGGATTGTCTTTTCGTACGTCGGGCCGGGCCGGGCGGGCTCGCAGCCACTTGCCGTCGGAATGGGCGGGCCTTCGACAAAGTCAGCGGGCCCGGGCCGGGCTCGGGCTCGGAAATACCACCAGTGCACAACTCTAGTCCGAAGTATTGCGGTTTAGCGGCCAGCCACAACAGTGCAGACAACACCAATGCACAGGATTCACGTGTTAAACTGTACCGTTTCCCGGGCGTGTCGTACGATAAATAAAGGCGGCAAGCGTGGATAGCTGACAGCGCTGTCTCGCCTTCTATTTTGGATGTCTGAGTTCATCGCTTTCATTCGTTCCGACTGCCTGAATCGGTAAGTAACGCGGCGCATGCACGCAGCGACTATATTAATGATTACTCGCTGTCTTCTCGTATAAGTCCAGCAACGGTTGTAGGTGAAGCAACTTTGTGTTTTGATTTCACGTGTTCGTGAGACCTACCCGTCGTTGTTGCACGTTCACATTCGCGTTATACCGTCAGCATTGCGCGGTTGGTTGAATTCAACTGAACTCGGCACATTGTCAGAAGTTCGGCGCCTGCATTTCACGAGTCGGGAAGGCTGCTTTATCACGCCGGAACGGGCGTCTGTGCATTTTGAGCAAGCTTTCACATCGTTCTACAGGTTTGCTTTGTTTTTGTCACTTTATTAGGGTGATATATATTTAAGCCGCCAAATACGACTGGCACTTAATACATGCTCTGCAATTGCAACCTTGAAGTAACCACCTTCTGACTTTGTGCGATTTTCTAGCCGCGTTCACGCAGCAGGTTTTATACGCCTGTCAATATCATAAGAAGAGACTGCAAGCACGACGCGAGAGCCGAAAAAACGGGGCGAGCAGTTCATCTTGCTTCACAGTGGTTAAAGCTTCAGCTAGCTGCCTCGCTTCTTAGTCGGCGGGTGATTCTCCAGCGGCACGGATGACTTGACTCTAACCTTCTCAGGAAGCAGTGCCATGGCCGTATAATCTTTTTTTCGCACGCCGCAAACGTTTGTTCACGAAAGTACACGGCTGCTACTGTAAGTATGCCATATCAAAACAACAATCATATGATTCGTAGTCCACGCCGCAGAACATCGATAGCGTGCACGGCTTCATTTCGGAGTGCATGTGGACCATTATTCATCTTTAACATGAAAGAATGAGACTTACCTCGAGGTATACGCGCTACACGGTGTAATCGCGACTTGGGAAATGCATTTCGCTTTGAGTTGGGCGTCGTTGTTGTCGATCGTCTGCTCTTCACCGTGAATGTGATTGACGAGCCTTTCTCATTTTATCAAGTTCGCTTTTCGGAAGTGCCAGTCAAGCTTGAAAATCCTTTTGAAGCCGCACTGCAAGCGGTACATTGCGAGGCGCCGCAAGTGCACCGCGACAGCTCAGCACGTGCAAAGCGAGCGGCAACGCGGCGGAGAGAAGGGAAAAGGCGCGCTGCTAACACCCCAGTTTATCTTCTTCTGCCAGAGATGGCGCTGACTGTCAAGAGCAGCAGCGGCGCTAAGCGTTGCTCGGGAAGCCTACAGTCAAGTTCAATTTGGGGTATTCTAAAGTATTTTCATATTGGAGGGAGTTTTTAATTTAAATCGCCAGACCACCTCCCCTTGTGTTCTCTCGCCATGTTTGAATAGATTTGTATCGAGCGAAATGTACATCATGGTTATCGCCAGAAAACCGGGTTTCACTGAATGTTAAAATATCGAAATTATGTTCGAGTGCATCGAAAAAAAGGCTTACAGATTCTTCTTCGTTCCTTAGACTACGCGCATTTAGTTTTAACAAGAGCAGGCCTTTGACGTTTCGTGTAGCTTTTCATTGCCGAAGAGAAAATGCATGGTAATAGTTTTGCGACTGCGTGAAAAAAGCCATGAATTAAGTCAGCCAGAAAGAGGGGACTTTTATGAGTTATCGCAGCCCTTCTACATCTTCAGCTGTTCTTATTCTAACAATTTGATGACGTGGGCTTCGTCGCATGAACATCTTCCCATTCTTAACCCAAAAAAACTGATAATGCAGTTCACGGGCTTTACACGTTATCAGCCAGAACAGCGTTTATCCTAGCGTGTTCTAATATATTCTAGCGTGTTTCGAAATAAACGTGGTTGGAAGTTAGGGCTTGTGCTGTCTACGTCTCTATCTTTTGTATCCGTATTTTATGCGCTACCCAGTCGAAGGTATGCGTCTTTACTAACCTGTCCAACTTGCCCTCTTACGACTATGAAGCGCGCCGTAGTGGAGGGCTCCGGAAATTGCGTTACACCACCTGGGCTTGTAGCTACGTATACGGGCTTCTAGCATTTCGCCTCCATGAAAATTCAACCGCTGTGGCAGGTATCAACACCGTTGCTTTAGGGACAGCAGCTGAGCTCCGTAACCTCTGCGCCACCGTGGCGGCTGAATGATGATTAGGTATGCGTATAAATGTTCATCCAAATCCGGAGCCGCAAAATTCAGCGGAAGCCGAAAGAAGCACAACTAATTACCGCTTTGTGATCGTGTGCTATCCTGCCAATGGTAATATGCAGTTGGCGTACGCAATAACAAATTCCGCACTTAAGTTCTACAAGACAATTCCATAGCCGCTAGCATCCACGCACTGCTTTCAGTGGAGTCAGATGAAAGTGCTTTCAACTACGAAAAGGCACGTGATCGTTGCGACACGAGTCATAATCACAGTAGCCTGGACGACTCTCAAGCAAACGCAACGTCCATGTTGATGGGTTAAGTGACAGCTTAAAGTGGGATGAGAAAATATTTGGCACTGAGCGAGTTTTGCCAGAATCGCGTTGGCCAGCTTCTACGAATACCAAATAGCTTAAAGCATTCGACATGGGGCCTGAAAGGGTATTTTCAGAAAATGAGCTGTATATCACCATAACGAAGTGTTCAAGCAAAGTGGACGAGAGCGTCACGTGTATTTCTGATACGGGAGAAAGCCATAGTAAAAAATTCGATTTTTTGTGTATTAGCTTGATTAAACACAGTATACTTCTTATAAGGATCTTACTGCGACTATAGGAACTAAGCGGAAGTCGCTCATGGCAAATATTAGAGCGTCTTTTGGACATTAGAGCGTTTATGCATATTAAAGAGACCCTAACCACGCCGCGTTTAAAGATGAGAGAGTGGTTTCTTTCTCGCCCTCGTTTCCATTCTTACATGCGATATCTCCTCCTCGCCACTATTTTTTAAAAGCGCGTTACAATGCCATCAATAAGCGCGGGGCGTATCAGGATTTCGTGCTTCTCGGCTACACGCTGTTATCTCCGCTTGCACAGTCGAAAACACGCAAAATGAAGTGAAATCCGTAGTTGATGGCCCACGATACACATGCGAGCCAAGTGAGCTACTGCAAGGCAAAGCAAGGTAGAAGACAATTCACACCTGCTATTTCACGCATATGGACAAATCTAGAGTACCTACCGTAATGACGCCACGTGAACTACTGCTCTTGCGTCACGAAGCGCGCCAGAAAGACGTGAAACGCCAGGATAAAAAAAAACACGCTCCTTTCTTTTATTTTAAAAGGCTGGTGGGGCCATTTCAACGTTTTCGTGACCACGCCGATTCACATCGTTAGTATGGTAACGATGACTTCAAGTTAAATTTTTGCCGCTATGTAAGCACTGCTTGACAGCAAAGGCCATCCAAACGTTAAAAAAGCATGTTTTAACACGAAAGTGTTTTATGCCGGGGGCCACCAAGACTGCAGTGACGTATTTCCGTCACGGAAATGATGTCGAAAAAGTTTACACGATTAGATGGCAAAGAAAAAGATGTCCCCACCTCCTCGAAGGTAATCGTGAGGAAATGCGAATGCATTTCTTGCGCCGAGAGTACACGGCATAGTAATCGCTTCACTCCATTTATATATACGTACGAGCGAGCGGACGGGAGAGTGGGGAGCAGGGAGGAGAGAGAGAGCGAACGGCGAGAGAAGGAGCGGCACAGCACTGCACCTACCCTCTCCTACACTTTCTCCACACACGCGGGAGCTCCGCCGAGCTCCCGCGATGCGAGCGCCCTCACACGCCAGAGCGCGCTCCTCCTCTCCACTGACTCTCCGCTACTCCGCCCGCGCTACCTGCTCCGGTTGTTAGGGGCGAGGATAAGCGCGCGCGCCCGCAGCTGTTGCTATGGGAGAGGAAGTGAGAGCGGAGAGATAACACCTGCCGGCGCGCGGACACCGACAGACGCCTGACATAGCCCGACAAAGAAATGTATTCGCATTTAAAAAAGTTCCGTCAACGGGCATCGAACCCACCACCGCTCGGTCTGCAACAACAGATGCCGGGCACGCTATGAACTGCGCCACGGTCACAGACTGTGGAGATTTTACAAAGGCGCCTTTCATATCTACCACTGTTCCGGTCGACGGGGTGGTGTTGCTCTCTGGGAGCGGTAAAGTAATGTAACTCGTCATTACTTTGGCCTCCGCGATTAGCACCTGCAACGCGTTACACGTCCGACCCATTCGGCGCGTTTTCAATAGAAGTTCAGTTTTGTCTATGCCTTAACACAGCGCGAGGTGGCGATCTTAGCCCAAGCGTCGCTAAAGCGTCGGCCTCGCTCACAGCATCACGCTAATCCAAATAAAAAAATCACAGTATATCCACGGAGTGAATGATGATGAGTGGGCGAAGCTGCGGAGGTTCATCGGTAAACCGTGAATCTTCCGTGAATTCTGCCCAGTACATCATCAGCGACGTGAGATCGGGCGCGTTTATACTAAAGGTTCGATGAGAGTTATGACGACTTGCAGCTCACTTTAATTTCACATGTACGCTGTGAATTTTCATTGTTTAGAAAACAATTGCTTTAGAAAACATCTGGCGTCTTTCGTTAAGCAGCTCGCGTCTTTTCGTTTTGCTTTAGAAACATCTGGCGTTCTTTCGTTTTGCCTTCAGAAAACATCTGGCGTCTTTCGTTGGTTTATTTCATCAATCAACGGCGTTTTGAACGAAAGTTTTATTGTTTAATCACGCACTGGAGAAAGCTCACCAGCCACTACCTTGGAGGTAAACAATGGCTGCTAATGGGAATGAGAAACTGAAGAAGTCGGCTTTTAGCTAACACTTACACTTCTACTTCTACTAACGTTTCCTACTGGAACAATGCCAATGGCTGCTAATGGGGAATAAAAGACAGAAGAATTCGGCTTTTAGTTAACGCGCACGCTGCGAATTTTTTATTGTTCAACAACGCACAGGAAAAATCTCCCACCGGCACCACCTTGGAGGTCAAGATCTGGTACTAGCGTTACGACTGGTTACGCACTACGACTACGAGGGACGAACGGGTGCCGCTTTAGGGAGTTTCGACCCTAAAATTGCTCTGCGACGCTCGCCTGCCTCACGTTGCTGTAACACCGCGTTCCCCACTCACGCGCTCGCCCCGAGAAAAATCGCGGCCGGGCTACCGGGGCGGCACGACGCGATTTGCGTTTCCCTCTAGTCCGTCCGTGGTGCTCACTCACATTTCTACATGCCGCGGGATGGCGACCAAGTTCTGCGTGCAATATGCGACACTCTTCTGGCTACCACACCTCGTTCTCTGATTACGCTTTCACCTTCAACTTCTACAGCTGCCAGAAGGGTTGGTTTCATCATTTGACATGGACGTTAGTCGTCGGAATGGAGATGTACCACCAATCATCAGCGTGGGTGCATCCACGTTAAACGGTGCTATAGGTGCCGACGTTAATATACATTGTACAAACTCTCTTATATCGATGTACAGTAAACATTCAATTACTTCTGTAAGGCGACGTTTTACTTTCGTGTTATTCCGATTCCTATGACGGAGGGATCAACAATGTTATTTTTTATATTCCGCAAAATGTGGCATCTTGCTTAGCAAGTAATGTCGTCGATGGGTTCTTCGCACACATTTACTACATTGCTGAGCTAGACAATATAAACTATGCACAGCATGTCCCTGCTATGAAAGGGTGTGTTTCGCTCGTGAGTTTCTTTTTTCAACCGCGGGGATATTTTTAAAGCTCGTTCGCAGTCCGGTAGGTGAGCGGTCGTTGTTTCAGACATGGCGTCAACGTCGGTAGCGGGCGCTCCACGGAAACGGCGAAGTTCGACGGATTTCAATGAATCCGAGAGGGAATCTCAAGATGATGGTGGCAGCACAGACCCGGAAGACCACTTCGATTCGTCAGACTTGAGTACAGACGGCAAAAGTGCGTCAAACCGCCCTGGAACATCAGCAGCTATTCGCCGGCAAGTTTCGTCCCCTCCTCGGGCCGTTTTATTTTATCGCTGCCGCGCGTCGATGTAATCGTATCTGGTGCGTACTAAAGGTTTCAGGTCTTAACTGCAAGGTGTCAACTTCGTTCCGGCAGGAGAATTTCGCTTCCGCTCGAGAGGAAGTAGATTCTATCCGCAAAAACGGGGCGAAGTGGACCTTGGCCTGGCGCTCCGGGTGCCCCGCGGCGAATTCTTCGTGTTATTTTCACCGCAGAAGCCGCAAGAAAACTATGCAACCACACCAATAAGTATGCATGGATACAACATTTCGAAAAGCCAACGCACATTAGACGACCTTGGTTTCACCGCGTCGATAAACTCCTCAGCGCAGTGGCGTAACAGGCACTAGTGCTTACGTTTTCGTATGTATGCAAATAAGCTTTGTATTCCAAAGCCTATTTGTCTTTGCAATATTATTATATAAGCGCATGGCGTTCGAAACGTATATTTTGCTTTGTTCGTGCTTATATTGGGCAGAGTAGCTTTGCTGTTTTTATGATTTTTTTCATCTTTAGTGTTTTTTTATTTGATAACTTTTCGATAACATTAAAATAAACCGGATGTTTCAAATAAATTTTGTTCGAAAGACCGATTCTCGCTCTGTCAATTGATGTCCTGCGCCTAATCGTCAATTACTTACTGTGGCAAAGAAGGATTTTTTTTCGAGCCTGGTGACGCCTATGTCAACATCCCGTTATAAAGGGGCCGCTCATACCTTCCATCGATCCATCCAAGAGCACTGTGAGAGGACTGTGTGATATACATATAAAAGGCGTGTGCATGTAGCGTCCGTAATGCGTTTGGCAGTAGCTCAGTGGGCTAAACGCCCGCGAGCCGTCGTCTTGGGCCGAGAGGTCGTGGGTTCGACTCCCGTGGACCTAACTTTCTCTAGCAGCTTTTTTTGTCTTTCCCACCTGATGGCGTTTATTTTGCTGACGTACTTCCGTGACGGAAATACGTCATGAAAGTCTTGGCGGACACCGGCATAAAACAAATTCGTGTTAAAACATTTCGGGGGGAGGGCACGGGCCCGGTGTGCCCCCTCCCCCTGCCTACGCCACTGCCACGTTGACGCCTGGTGGCACATCTCCCTCCTGGCGACTAACGTCCATGAACATGAATGAAGCTTTGTGGCAGATCTAGTAGTTAACACACACCTGTACACAGCATATGGCGAATCCCGTGCAAAGATGGCGTCAACATGCACATAACAAACACTATCTCGACTCTTTCAAAGCGTCGTCATTTGAGGAGAGAAACGGCAAGGTGTGCGCTCCATAGTAGTCGGTGCCAGTGCACCGGAAGCTACAGGCGCCGGCGAAACACCGTTACTTCTTGTGGAAGCGGCCCTACGCTGGCGAGGTGGAGTAACACGCTGACGCAAAAGGCGAATAGCGTAACTGCGTCGACGCCGAGTCGAATCAATGTGGACACCGCATTTTACCGACCGTAGAGTTTTCTTCAATACTGCTGCGAATGCTTCCACCGCGCTGAGACTACAGAAACCCTCGCAGTCGGTGATTAAAATAGTGTCAGTATGTATTACTCTAAGTCTCCGAGATTGTCCCCGGCAAGCCCCGTTCCTAGTGTGGTCCAGGCCGTTTTGTTCGCACGGGGAGATCGTAATCAGAGAGAGCGGTGTACAGCCAGCAGAGCGTCGGTTATTGGACGCACAGCTTCTTTACTGAATGTCGCCATGCCGCGGAATGTTAAAGAAATTACACGAAGCTGTGGCTTAGCCAGGGAGGGGCACACCGGGCCCGTGGTTCCCCCCCCCCCAGAATTTTTTTGTCATGACGTACAGAGCTCCAAATGACACTCGATCACATCTGCCAGCCAGACCCCCACTTCAGATCAAGGAGGTGCCCCCCCCCCCCGAACAAGATATCTGGCTACTCCTCTGACACAAACAGCACACCACGGCCGTGCTACAAACGCGACGGGAAAAGCGACGCGCGTATTGTCTTCGACGGTGGTAGAATAGGAGTGTCTTCTCTCTAGTTTGGCAGTGATTTCTAACGCTTCGAGCGGGAAACGCCGCGTGACAGCCAGGCGAGTATCGCAGAGCGAAATTTTAATATGGAAGGCCCGGTAGGCGAAAGCTCTGCAGGACTACCAATAAAGTTGTTACCAGCCAATGGATACTTTGAGCGAGTGTTGGGCTAAAGCTGCCACCTCGTGGTGTAAGGCGTTGACAAAATTACACTTTTATTGCAAACGCGCGGAATGGGACTGCGGAATGTATATACGGCTTCAAGATGAACTTGCATTATTAACAACATAGCAATTAGTCTTTATTCGAATATATTAATAGTTACCAAAATAATAATCTAAATGATGTACTCCGCGGTAAAGTTGTTATGACACGTCTGCAGGCTTGCTTCATAAACAAACTTTTCTCACGTAATTCATTCGTTGACCGTAAATACCTGTGCTTCATGTGATGTCTTCTCAGCATGTATAATCGTAACCGTTCATGGAGTTATTTGACACCATGGACACTGGCATTGACGCGATACTGCGGACACTCAAAACTCAAACAGCGATGCATCTGTCGCTTTTGCACGTGATATAGCATAGAGCATTACATATATTTAGGCATTTGCTCTGAAAAGCACGCGATGAACTCCTATGCGGAAAATGGGAGCTTACCGTTCTCCTTGATGGAGTGCCTCGTACTCTAAACCATGCCTATGGCAAAAGCCTTACATGTCTCACTCAAAGTGAAAATTGACTGTCGGCTTCGCCGGCGTCAGTTAGAAGATCCAAGAAATGATCGCCAAGACATGACGTCACATGATATCACAGATCCCCGAATTTTTTTGTGTATACACGATATCATCACATGACAATGTCACTCGGTCAAAGATGACTCTATCACGGATGCAGTGCAATATCACTTTGGCTGCGGAAAGCATGCAATCGCTCCAATCACACAGGCAGTGAAAAAATCCCGCCATATGCACGAACTTATTGATGATTGAGGAGCTGGCTCGGAGATAATCGCGTAAACCTTGAATGCTCTGTACAATCCCTCTACTGTCGTTAAAAGACGTTACACATTGTTATAGTAGCGATTATGGACAGGTTGTTGCCGGCCCACAAGCGGTCGCAGGCCTTGCAGCTGTGGCCGAACGTGTGGTCGAGGAAATCGCGCTGGAAACGCGCGTCGGTGTCACCAGCTTCAGGTAGCGACCGCTTTCGGCGCTTGCCGCTGCATCCCGCACTCGTACTTCTTCGAGGTGACTTTCCGCCGCTTCCGCGCTGCTTCGGCTTCGCGGGCTTGTATCTCGGTGTCTGCACGACGCTGACATCTCTCTGCGGTCTCGCGAGCTCTTGCCGCAGGGTCTTGACGGCGAGCCCGCGGGCTGCTGCCTTGCGAGCCCTCCGCTCCGCCGCCTTGTCTTCTTCGTTCATGTTATTAGCATCGAAGCGCACTGTCGGAGTGGAGCGAGTGCCGCATGCTACATTTGGCTATGCTATATGTGGTTTTGCCTGCGTTATTATCATCATCAAGGCTCTCGAAGAACAAGAGGAAGAATACTTCTCTTTCGTGCAAACGTGCACATGCAACACTTGGATATGCTATATGTACTTTGGCCTGCGTTAATATCCTCATCAAGGCGCTCAAAGAACAAAAGGAAGAACACTTCTCCATCGCGCGAGCTGCGCCTGTAGCGGTCGCCTCTTAAACTAAGGTTACGCTTACGGTGCGGGACATTGCCCCAGCTTAATAACCTGGCGAGCCTGCTCCTAAAAACCACGTTGGTTGCCGAAAGCTTTCGAAGACGGCTGGTATGGGAAATCTATACATCGAATGAAAAGCAAAAAACATGACTGATCCCTCTGTCATAGGAATCGGTATAACACGAAAGTGAAACGTGTCTTCACAGACGTAATTGAGCGTTTGCTGCGCATTCTTTCGCCCTATGGGTGAAGGAATGAATGCTACAGCAACAAGTTGTAATGTCACGCGAAGGAGAACGGCAAGCAGCTCGAAACTTGCAACGCGCTGCTCAAGCAGAAATGGCGCACGGAACGAAAACGCACAGGATGACAGCGAACCAACTGTCACATTTGTAACTTATTTCTGCGTGAGCACCGCGCTCCTTTCGCACAAGCGGCCCCTGCAGTGAGGCAAGTATCCTTCGTGCTCTCAACGCGAGGCGTACAAACCGCCGCGATCACGAGATAAGCGCGCGCACGGGCGACCACGCCCTGTAGACGCGGGCGCTGGTCGCAACAGCGACGATTTTTCAAGCGCGCTTTGCTACGCTCTTTGAGCCCTTCGCGCCATCTCGCTAGTGATAACGAAAACACGCTGTAACGCCGATCTCTGAGTACCGCCACCGGCAAATGGTGTATATAAATAGCTCGCCGTTAGCATTGTGAAGAACGTACAGTTTTTGGCCAAATCGTTTCGCGCTGCGGAGCGAGGGGTGGTAAGTTCGATTCCCGGTGACGGAACTTTTAGATGCGAAGTATCTTATGGCGGACTTCAATCCGGTGGTGGTGGTGGTGTGACCACCCTTTCCATTTCCCCTTCTATACTCCCCATTTCCCCCTCTACACTTTCCCTCCCCCTACCTCTCTTCCCTACCCCTTTCCTCTCTCTAATTTCCCTCTTCCCTCCCCCTCTCCACTTCCCATCTGCCCTCTTTCTCTGAAACGCGGGCTAGACATGCCGAAATTCTTTCCTGCGCAACGCCGCGATGAGCACCAGCGCATGCGCGTCCGCTCCCCCTCTTTCTCCTACCCTGCCCCCCTCTCGCACGCCTGCCGACCGCGTTGCCCGCTCGCCCTGTGGGAATTATTGGCCAGGCTAGAGGGAAGACAAGATGCGCGTAGCGCTCCTCTTCGCGTTCCACGACGCGAGGTCGGTAGCATGCCCAAACAACGCCAACGGAACGCGATCGTGCAAGTGCTCCAGCTTCGCATCGCATCATGGTCCCCTTCAGCGGGAAATGGTGTAATTTTTTTTCTTCTGTTTTTTTTATTTGCCCACTGTTAGTCTTTATATTTTACAACGTCATTTCCGTGGCAGAAATACGTCAATGGAGCCATGGTTGACCCCGGCATAAAACACTTTCGTGTTAAAATAATGGTGAAAAGATGGTTTTCACCTTGGGGTCATGCGAGTGCATAATAAACCCTGCGAGTTTTCGTTTTCTCTACACAGCGAGGCTTTCTTTGTTTTCAGTCTGAAATCGCATCTCTCTGCTAGGTCTTCATCGTAACACCAACAGCCGTGACGCAACTTTCATCTGATGATAGTTATGTTTGCTAGCGGTACGGATATAAACTGCTAAGGGGATGTCCTAAGCACTGAAGATGATGAATGTGTACTGCAGGTAACTATACCGCAGCGTAAAGCACCGTAGTCTGCGCTAAACGTTCGCGCGTGGTACCCTCTAGCCATTTTAATTGATCGCATTACTGGCGAAAACACTGCTGGACGCCAACAAAGGTGAACATATTTACTAAGCTTTCGGTTCCCACCCGGGAGCGCTGATCACAATGAGACGAACACCATTACGAATGCAAATATGTATTACATCGGCCTCTCGCCCGCCTCACTATATGCTCAATTCGTGGTTTGCGAAGCAACATTGTCAGCATGGCCTCGATGTCCTCTTCTATTGTCGTTACGTCAGGGTTCACACAATGCACGACAGTCATCTACATTACGTTCGGCGCTTCAACTGAAAAGAGGCGGTCCCCTGGTCTGGAATCGAAAGCCTATACTCCAGTAGTAGCCGGAAGTGCACCATCGCTATGGCTGCGTGAGGCATGTCACTTGATGATATTTTTCGCAGTGTTCGTGTCGCCCCAGGACGAGGAGAGGGCTATCAAAAACCTCTATCATAAAAATACCAGAAGCACTAATGTAGAGAGAATACACCCCCAGTGTATACTATTTGCGGGTGTGGGTTTCTAGCACAGTGTACCAAGGATTTGGAAATTGTCTGTATTTTCCATTACACCTGACAAGCATGCACACATTTTAATGCAAATTCAGTACCTGTAACTATGACGTTATGGCAATAAGACTTACGTAAGCTAACGAGCCGTTGACATATACCTCACATTTTCCCACCGTCTCTGCTAAGTGACAGTTGCAAACGCGACAACGTGCTGTGCAGGAAAGTGGGAACAAAAAAATGCTAGGTGTGTTCCAAGGGACAAATTGTAAAACATTTTCATGCTTGAATAGCAACTTTAGCATTTGTTCAGTGAGTAGCAATGAAGCCTTTCGTCATTTGCTGCATACAAAGAATATTGACTTTGGCCGAACCAGCACAAACCACACCATGACAAATGCAATAAGGAGCACATTTTTCTCACGTTTCCGTATTTTTTTCAGGGTGATTCCAATTATATGTTACTGGAATATTTTTTGAAAGGTGTTCTATCAGGCGAGTCGAACTGATATCTGAATTTGTTAGAACGAGTCGGACATTGTTTTATTAAAAGGACCAGTAACGTTGGTCTCTTTCCTCGTGCTAGAAAGAGGGAACATATCAGAAGGCAGAGTCGGCAGCGTCAACTAGTGCGCTCTAGCCTCTTAATTAGTACAGAGAAAAATGGAAAGGGGAAAGAACTTGTGATCAAGGGTGATGATCAGGCAGGAAAAAGTGGCGCTATATGCTAAAAAATTGGACAGGGGCGAAGCATGTAGCGAACGGTGTTTTTATTTTACTTCTTCATTTGTGCAACAATACAAGATTTTCATGGTGATTTGGCAAAAGCTGACGTTGAAAGAAACGTCACCTGACTGGGCCTCTAGCGCCATACACGCATTCAATTCACGGAATAATCGCATGCGTGTCGTACATAATATGCAAAAAAGTACTAGCATTCATAAATAAACAGTAGAAATGATATAGACAGTGGTGGAATTGCATAACACAAAACTGCTACGTAGTACAACTACAACTTAGTACAAGTACTAAGTGCAACTTAGCACAAACTGAAACTTAGTACAATATACATCCTATACAGAAGTCATACAGAAGCAATGGCAGGAAAACAGAATTACTGACATATCGACAGTAATTTCATTAACAGCAGTTGCTACCAATAAGTAGATAAATACATAATAGATAACTAAATGAAGCGCTAAATGGGTAAACATATAAAAACTGCAGTTATGAAACTTCACGAGCACCATTACCGCACCATTACGAGCATCACAATCAATGAAATAATTTTTGGATTGCTTGCTGAGTGTTACCAGCGTGCGATATGCAGGAATACATGACAATAAAGCTTTGTGGGTTTTTAAATGGTTTGGAATTTGCCTCTTTAATAATCGTAGTCAATAATTCGTTCTGGTCTTTGGTATAATGAATTTCGAATGTCTGAAGAGATACTTAGGAGAATTGTTAGTATATGATTCACAATGAAATAGGAGGTTACATGTTCATGATATGATAAATTATGAACAAAACGGAGGGCTTTCTTTTGCATAATGAGTAAGTAGTAATAATTATTTTGAGATGTAACCCCCAAACAAGTATGCAGTAATGAAGGCGAGAATGCATCAAAGAAAAGAAAAGCTGTCGTTTAGGTACGAAGGCAGTAAGTTGCGATGATTGTTCAACATACCCATTGTTTTAGAAATATTGTGTGTCATCAACTCCACGTGGTTAGTCCATCGAATATTTTCCTGAAACTGGGCTGCCAGAAATTTGCATTGCATAACACGCTTAAAAACGAGTGAATGCGAGCCAGTTGGTAAGAATCCATGATTAAAAACAGCCATGGTTTAACAGCCATGTTAAAAACAGCCATGGTAAGAATCCATGGTTAACACGCTCTATTTGTTCGCATCGAAATGTAATAGCATGACAGAATATCACCGATTTTTTATTGGCGTGAAATGCCAAACGTTGTTTCACTGACATTTAATTGTAGGCGATTAGCATATAACCAGTGTGACAAACTCTGTAACGAGTTTTTCAGTGGTATGGCAGTAGCTAAGTCAGCACAATAATAGAATGCGCTCGTATCAATGACATAAAGAACTCTGCCTGGGGTGAATGAAATTGAAACTATATCATTAATGTAGAGAAGAAGCAATGTTAGACTTATAATTCTTCCTTGAGGGACGCCATACTTAATAGCTTGCAAGTCTAATTTTGTGTAATGAACTGAGCTCGATTTGCCAAATATTTGATTTAAAGTTAGAGACCCACCACGTATTCCATATTTTGGTATCTTAGTAAGGAGGATATCATGTTTGATTGAAGCAAATGCCTTCTTGAAGCCTCAAATGATGCCTAAGGCATATAAGTGATTTTCCAATGTTTCTGGAGGTTTCACTAAAGTGCATTCTGTGGAGGGGTGGAGCATGCAGTATGCGCCGCTGTTTCCCACAGCTAAATCACTCCTGATGGGCAATGAGAGACAGAAGGAAGATTAGACATAGAGACGCGCAGACCGCTTTTAGTTAACACGCACGCTGCGAATTTTTATTGTTCAACTAGGCACAAGAGAAATATCTCAACGGCACTACATTGCAGGCATGATACAGTGCATGATACGGGATGGCCGGCGAATGGTTGTGCAGCGCGAGCAGTCGGTTTTTAGGGGCGAAGCTCCTTAAGGCGGCACCCGTTCGTCCCTCGTAGTCGTAGTAGTAGTGCGTAACAAGTCTTACGCTTTGACCTCCAAGGTGGTGCCGGTGGGAGATTATTCCTGTGCGTTGTTGAACAATAAAAATTCGCAGCGTGCGCGTTAACTAAAAGCCGAATTCTTCTGTCTCTCATTCCCCATTAGCAGCCATTGGCATGTTCCAGTAGGAAACGTTAGTAGAAGTAGAAGTGTGTTAGCTAAAAGCCGACTTCTTCTGTCTCTCATTCCCATTAGCAGCCATTGTTTACCTCCAAGGTAGTGCCTGGTGAGATTTCTCCTGTGCGTGATTAAACAATAAAAATTTTGTTCAAAACGCCGTTGATTCATGAAATAAACCAACGATAGACGCCAGATGTTTTGTAAAAGCAAAACGAAAGAACGCCAGATGTTTCTAAAGCAAAGCGAAAAGACGCCAGCTGCTTAACGAAAGACGCCAGATGTCTTCTAAAGCAATGGTTTTCTAAACAATGAAAATTCACAGCGTACATGTAAAATAAAGTGAGCTGCAAGTCGTCATAACTCATCGAACCTTTAGTATAAACGCGCCCGATCTAACGTCGGTGATGATGTACTGGGCAGAATTCACGGAAGATTCACGGTTTACCGATGAACCTCCGCAGCTTCGCCCACTCATCATCATTCACTCCGTGGATATGCTGTGATTTTTTTTTTTTCTGTGAAGAAACTCGTCAGCAGACGCTGCCTGCGTAGGCGTTGTCTTTCACGGGCTAGGGCGCGTTCTCGTTCTTTGCGAGATGGTAGTTCAGTGTTCATCGCAGAAAGAGTGTTTCCATAGTCAACGCGCGCCGTTCGCTCTCTCTCGACGCACGGCGAGCGCTGAGGCGGCGGCGCCCTCTCTTGCGCTCAAGCATATGCACCGTCACGACAGCAGACGACGAAGCACGCCGACACGCCGAGACCCTAAGCTGATTCGCCCCTGATAGATGGTGGCTTTGCTGCAATTCTGGAGTCCATTCCTGTTCACTGAAGGAAATCTATAACTGCCCTTGTAGCGGCAGTAAACAACGTGTGATCGCAGATTGGTGACAAAATAATACTTTAACTTAGTGTTGCCACACCGATCGCTGCAGTGTTTTTCACTGCGGCACGTAAAGTAGGCAATCAGAAACTAGATGCTCTGTTGTTTCACACACTTGGCAGCGTTCGCAGTGCGGGCTGTCCGCACGGCCCATGAGATGGGTGGAGGTGTGGTAAATACAATGCCCAGCCAAATCCCCTATACTAAACTGGCGTGCCTTTGGCTTATGCTAGCCGGGAGGCGTAAATAATTTTTCTTGTTCCCTGAATATACGTAGCTAGGAGTAAAACACCAAAATTTGGAATTTATCGTATTAAATTTCCAAGCACTACCTATGGTGTGGCGTAAGCGCAGTCTTCCAGTTTAATATACGAGAATGAAATTTAAATAAATATCTCTATTATGCACAGTATCATAACGGCAAGCAAAATTTGAGTGGGCGCTGCGGTAGTGAGTGAGTGAGTGAGTGAAACAACTATAATAGATTCAGGATAGACGCGAGTAAACTCAACGTCACCTGGCTAGGCACACTAGGGGACCATCAGCTTAAACTTGACGGCCGTCGCGCGGACCCTCTGGACGGCCAGGATTTGAGAGGTCTGGTAGTGTATCTTTATGAGCTTCTTTATTTCTTCTTGGGCGAAAAGGGAACCGGCAGAGGTGCAACCCCACAGGACATGCTCGAAGTCCGCAAAACAGCCACACAGAAGGCATCCGGTCATTGCGTAAATTTTGGTAGCACAATTTCATTGCGGGATTATTGTCAAAAATTCTTGCTGCATTTCATAAACGCAAGCAAAATGTCACAGCGTGCCGCGGCAGTGGCAAACTGTTTAAAGCGAAACTCTTCTGCACGAATCTACCCTGTGATATTCCGAAATATCGCAACTTTAATGACTAACATTTGCAACCTACTAGTGCCACTGCGACGACTCATGTATGGCGTGAGGCAAAGCTGTTGGGGTGGATAAGTACGAAGGGTGACATTCTATTGTCTGAAGGATGTGAATGGCAATGCCCCACGGTACCGGAACGCGCTTGTAGACGCTGATGATCAGTATAGCTTCTGCTTATTCGCTTGATGTATGGTGGACGCCAGAGGTGGACTTGTTAAGACACAATACTTATATCGCTCGTTGGAAGGTTCAGGTGACGAATAGCCGCCGTGCGGACAAAAAGAAAACACATGAATAACAAAAATCGGACAATCTCCCCGAAGGGAACCCTGATGGGATGCGAAACAGCAGCGTTGCGCACGGGTGGCGTCACGGGTTGAACGGCGCTAACGCGGGTGCTGCGGTGAGCGCTGGAAGATTCGTTTGAAGCGAAATTCGGTGTAGCGTTTACTGCTGTAAGCGTTTGTTTGAAACACAGACACGGGAGGCGGGCGGGCATTCGAGCCGGCAGCTACGGGCGCTCCGGCGGGTGAGGGAGAGAGTGACGTACACGCGCACCTGCGAGGGAAGCGTGCGAGGGGAGCGTGACGTCAACACCCAGCTGGGGCGTGACCTACTTGGCACCGCAGCAACACCTGCGCCGAGGGAAGCACGTTGCCTCGCGTTTGTGCGGCTAGAGGGACAGCGTTACACAGACTAGTCAAAAAGCTGCTTCGCATCTAAAAGGTTGCACAGAATCCCTCTTACAAGGCAGCGACGCCTTGCAACGCAGTTGAGGGGCGGTATCGGCATGGGGCCTTTCAACTTCTTTGTAATTCTCGCCCGTGTCTCGAACGCTATCCCAATTCACACGCATCCCACGACCACTGCAACGCGTGTTTCATATGAAAAAGCATAGCTGATCTATCCGCCATAGGAATCCGTATAACACGAAAATAAAATGTGTCTTCACAGAAGTAGTGCCTATTGTGTAGGGATGTATGAGAGCTTGTACAATGACAATTTGGCAGCTATAGCACCGTTTGACGTGGATGCTCCCATGTTGTCACCTAGTGGCATGTCTCCTTGGCGACGACTAACGCCCATGATAAGGAATACATCGTTGTGGTAGCTGAAGTTGTGAACATATATTTGGACAGAACGAATCGCATGCAGATACATCATGCCTCTTTCCGCGCGTTTCTTCCCGACCTTTCATCCCCTAACGTATTGAGAGCGCTAACGTACTGACTGCAGCTTTTCTGTTAAGGCTAGATATAAGCAATTTAGGGAGTAAGCTTATGTATTCTTACATGGCAGATTTGCATACTATTCGGCAGATCTGCATGCAAATTTTGGCGATATGTGACGTCATGATGACGTCATCACGTCATGACTCTGCATTATTCACGTAGACGCCGACGCCGCTTCACGCCCACGGTCAATTTTCGCGTTTGATGAGGCACAAGGTTTTCGCCATAACAAAATATGCGTAGTTTACAGTAGGAAGTAGTGTGCTAAACCAGAAGTGTAAATTTTGCTAGATAGAGCTCTACAGTGTTAGAATAGACGGAAGCTTGGCGTGTGCGTTCCTGACCTACTGTTTACCTTTCTTTCTTTCTTTCTTTCTTTCTTTCTTTCTTTCTTTCTTTCTTTCTTTCTTTCTTTCTTTCTTTCTTTCTTTCTTTCTTTCTTTCTTTCTTTCATTCATTCTTTCTTTCTTTCCTTCTTTCTTTCCTTCTTTCTTTCTTTCTTTATTTAATTCTTTGTTTTTGACCTTCTTTCTTTCCTTCTATTTTAATTTCTTTCTTTCACATTGCGCGAAGCTCTCTCCTAACGTAAGCGTTCAGTTTTATTGTAAGAAGCGACGCTTCCCTAGATGCTGCTTTCGGGCTGAATCGGTTAGGCATGTTTTGCGTTAATTCCAGCGCTCGCGAGCCTCTAGAACGGTCGAACGAAAGGACTATCACGCGATCATAGAAAATTGGGTTGGGAATGTACTTTTCTTTCAAGGAAAGCTGAAACACTTAAAAAAATCACAGCGTATCCACGGAGTGAATGATGATGAGTGGGCGAAGCTGCGGAGGTTCATCGGTAAACCGTGAATCTTCCGTGAATTCTGCCCAACCGATGTGAGATCGGGCGCGTTTATACTAAAGGTTCGATGAGTTATGACGACTTGCAGCTCACTTTAATTTTACATGTACGCTGTGAATTTTCATTGTTTAGAAAACCACTGCTTTAGAAAAATCTGGCGTCTTTCGTTAAGCAGCTGGCGTCTTTTCGTTTTGCTTTAGAAACATCTGGCGTTCTTTCGTTTTGCCTTCAGAAAACATCTGGCGTCTTTCGTTGGTTTATTTCATCAATCAACGGCGTTTTGAACGAAAGTTTTATTGTTTAATCACGCACTGGAGAAATCTCACCAGGCACTACCTTGGAGGTAAACAATGGCTGCTAATGGGAATGAGAGACAGAAGAAGTCGGCTTTTAGCTAACACTTACACTTCTACTTCTACTAACGTTTCCTACTGGAACATGCCAATGGCTGCTAATGGGGAATGAGAGACAGAAGAATTCGGCTTTTAGTTGACGCGCACGCTGCGAATTTTTTTATTGTTCAACAACGCACAGGAAAAATCTCCCACCGGCACCACCTTGGAGGTCAAAGCGTAAAATATTACGGACTACGACTACTACTACTGCTACTACTACTACGACGACGACTACGAGGGACGAACGGGTGCCGCCTTAAGGAGCTTCGCCCCTAATATGACTTCGGAGCGTGTAGGAACAGTTTGATTCCTGGTGAAATCGAAACGCGATGTGAGAGTTCCCAAAATGAACGCAAATGGAATTTTTTTTTTCGCAAAAGAACTGATGCTGTGGCCGCAGGCCTTTCGAGACGCTGAGCGAACGCAGTGACGGCATCCTCGGTATGCCGCGTTATCTGCGAAAGCCGCACTGCCGAAGCGTGGCGTCCTCGATTAGCTCCCCTAATGTACGGCACGTCACGAATTAGTCACGGAGGCCACGGTTGAAGATACGAGAGACGCTTCTTCACTTAGCGCTCGGCTATTTGTTGTTATTCGGGATATCGTAAACCAGCTGCAGAACTGTCAGCTTCGCTATGCTTACTCGAGCCTTCGTCACCTAAGCAGCGCTCTTGCAGTTAGGATCCTTGAGCGGCGTGAACCTTCCGTCGGAAGGCAGCACGGCTCCGTCAAAGGAACCGTAGATCACGTAGGTCGCCATGCCCACACTTTCGGCGCGCTAGCTTGGGCGCAGCAAGACGAACTTTTCTTTCGCGCACCTTAAGCTCCTGCTCTTCAAACCAGGAACAAAAATTACGACATCGTCGACAATAATGTTGGTCCTTGCTCACCACGAAGTTTTATCGAATTCTAAAACCTCTTCAGCTTTCCTTTAAGTCACAATTTTCCTGAACTGCGCTGTCCAGGAGATCGCTTGTAATGTGCCAAGAGAAATATTTCAATGAAGCGCCGATAGTTAGTGCCGTGCATCCCGATTGTTTTTTTTCTTGCAACGTCGGTTGAACGCGTTCATATGATCTAGTCCACTTCACGTCGGGGAAGCATGAGCGCGAGGCCTAGTGTTCAAGGCACTCGCTCTGGAATGAAGATGTTTCTTCAGTTTTATGAATGATTGCTTTGGCACGCGTCAGCTGTGGGTGAGGAGGGTTTGTTGAAATCTCATAACCAGCTTCATAGGATCGTCAATGCAGGCATCGCTTCGAAATGATAAATAGTTATAATGGTTAACGATTGGAGATTACTGAATGTTTAAAGTGAAACGGTTAACGATTTATATTGGTTAAATATTTAAATTCACAGTACGATGTACTCTACTGTGGAAGTTAATTTCACACCTTGAATGGGTAGCTACAGGAATTTTCAGTATCGAATAGCGTGAGTGTAACAGAAGCATTTAGGAAATTGTTAACACAAGTATTCTGAGAAAGCATCACAAAGGCCACAGGTATTTCCTCAACTTCCGCGAATGAAGTCTGCAAGGAATTTTGCTTTGAGGATGACGAATCCAGAAGGTCGATCGAAACGTGGCCATTTAATACATCCTTTTATAGTTTCTTTCGGTAACAATCGTTATCTTGCAGCAAGATCGGAGTAATCACTTCTTTATCATTGCCTAAGGCGGAGGAAGACGCTCTTTTTCAACCAAGTTGCCTTGATAAAGCGTTGTCCAATGCGCCCTAACAGGCTTCAGAAGATAATATTCATGGAAAGCTTTTACTGACGGACCTCAGCTGCTGGTGAGGGGTGTGCTCAAAATACCTTCGTCACCGACAACCCACCCCCCTTACCTACAGTTGGCGCGCGCCAAGAAATAATAAATTAAACGGAATAAATTTTCTTTCAGCTGCGGGGCGCTTGAACCCCCGTCACCACGGTCCTAAAGTGAGTGTCTTGAACACTAAGCCACGCGCCCATGCTTGTCCAAGGTGAACTCAACGAAAGCATAAGAATGCGTTCTACCCGCATTTGAAGGACAATGGGGAAACAGAATGCTTGTTATAGGCGATTCACTGAAAGATTTCGTGTTAGCAGGCTAAAACCGATGTAGTGGACAACGCGTAAGGTGCATACTAGTAACTGGGCATTTTCGGAAAATTCAGGCGTTGAAAAATCACAGCATATCCACGGGGTGAATGATGATGAGTGGGGCGAAGCTACGGAGGGAATCATCTGTAAACCGTGAAACTCTTCCGTGAAATGCGCCCAGTACATAATATAAAGAGTGTGAAACATCGTGTATATATTAAACATCAAACTTTTATTGTACTGTTGGTTTACGTGGTCCCTTCATTATCACTTGTGATCGGTGAAATGCAAGGAAGAAGTCCGCTCCCGAGCGAAAGAGCGCCAAGAGCGACCGCATTCCCCGCTCGCCCTGTGCGAATTAAAGGCAAGGCTAGAGGAAGACAGGACGCGCGTTCCACGACGCGAGGTCGGTAGCATGCCCAACGAAAGCCAACGGAACGCGATCGTGCAAGTGCTCCGGCTTCGCATCGCCTCATGGTTCCATTTAGCGTCCCAAACCAAACATATTGCTCAAGGTGTGCCTTGCGTTTTTCGTAGAAATAATTTCTTTATCATGTACATTAAGACGAAAAGTTGAAAGCTCACTAGAGTGTATCGCCCGCAAAGTATGTCTTTTAGTGTGATTTAACTCTCGTACGGCAGGATCCTCGCGCCGTTGCCGGTCCACCTCGCCCGTTGACGATCGGGCGAGGTGGCTACATATAACTACTACTACTACACTTTAAGAAAAACATCTGGCGTTCTTTCGTTCTGCTTTTACAAAACATCTGGCGTCTTTCGTTGGTTTATTTCATCAATCAACGGCGTTTTGAACAAAATTTTTATTGTTTAATCACGCACAGGAGAAATCTCACCAGGCACTACCTTGGAGGTAAACAATGGCTGCTAATGGCAATGAGAGACAGAAGAAGTCGGCTTTTAGCTAACACTTACACTTCTACTTCTACTAACGTTTCCTACTGGAACATGCCAATGGCTGCTAATCGGGAATGAGAGACAGAAGAATTCGGCTTTTAGTTAACGCGCACGCTGCGAATTTTTTATTGTTCAACAACGCACAGGAGAAATCTCCCACCGGCACCACCTTGGAGGTCAAAGCGTAAGACTTGTTACTCACTACTACGACCACGACGACTACGAGGGACGAACGGGTGCCGCCTTAAGGAGCTTCGCCCCTAAAAATCTAATGCCTAACCCGCGTTTCCGTGGTCGCGCGATAGTCTTTCGTTTGACCGTTCTACAGGCGGACGAACGCTGGAAAGAATATCAAAGACGCCATGCCGATTCAGCCCGAAAACTGCGTCCCGGGGATGGCCGCTATATGGAAAGAAAGAAAGAAACAATGAATGAAAGAAAGAAGTAATTTTTTTTCAGGGCGGTGAACTTTAGGGGACCAGGCTGTCGGCGTCTAGTGTGCCACGTCGCTTGTCACACTGACCTAGCTGCTATAGCGTAGCCATGTACAGTATGTAGAATATAGCAAGTGGGCGGGAAAAGTATGTTACGGTGAGGAGGAGAGAGATGAGTAAGAGAGAAATAAACTTAGTAGGGTGGAAGCTTGAGTTTTTGTTTGTGTAGCGGACAAACGACAAGCGCCTACTTACAACTGAGGTTTATTGCGAAAACGCAAAAAATAACTATATGCATGAGGGAAACAGAGCCAAAGGCCAGGTTTAACATGTGCAATTACTGACCGTGACAACTCATCAAAAGCTCAAAAAACGAAGATTAACATGTCCAATGGATGACAGAGAAAAAATTTCGGCAGATCCCACGTACCGTGGGAGTCGATGTTATGCGAAGCATGCGGCGGGTAGGTGACTGGCGTAACTTTTTTTACTGAGCGACACGTTACAAAATGACGCTGAAGATTTGTATAAATTTTATACGCACACATATATATGCTGAAGAGCCGCATATATGTTATATAACCAGTTGTTTACGGTTGGGTAACGCTGCCAATGGCAACGTGGGTATTACCAACACCAGAAGCGTTAAGGTGATATGTAGTGCTTATACGTGTCCCGAGAACACACGCACGTTTCACGAACCCGTGTGCATGTGTGGAAGAAGTTCTTGACAGTTCTTGAACAAAGGCGTCATCACCGTGATCAGTGAGCACCAGCAGCTGGTCATGACTTGTTATAGTATCCGGTCCTGATCGTGCTGACGAGGGGTCCATGTGTAGTGAAGTATGTGGTATAGTAAAGCTGTTGTAATTCGTGGATGCCTCGGTCATTTCGTCGACAAATTGTCTGTCGACAGAGCCGGCGACATGTCGGAACCTGAAGCCACCCTTCGCGTTGGTGAGGTATAGGCCGTCGAGACTGGTAGGCCTGGATAGTGCTACGTAGACCAACATCAGTGGCTGGTGTTTGTTGTATTCGTAGGCTACCTGGGCGTATGTGGCTACGCACCCTAATCCGCAAAGTGGCTGTCAATCAATCTGGCATCATCCTCGGTCAGCATGAGCCTCGTAAGAAATGAAGAGGAGACTGCGTCGTTCTGGCGGACGAAGTGTACTTTACGGTGCGGTGATGTGGATATCATACATATGACAGCTGCCCACAGCTGCCCACAATGCATTCATTTCAGCAGCCGCCTCATCCATCCCGTTCTGCGACATGGATGGGACCCGCGAGCCGCTGGCGCACTTCCGACAACCGCCCCATTTGCTTTGCGTGCGGTTGCGCCGGTCACGTCGCACGCTACTGCAATCGCGTGCAGCCGCCTCGGGTCGCATCAACCCTGACCAGTTCATCAAGCAGCCCTTATTATGACCAAGCGCCGCCAATGTCACCGACGTGCCGCCCCGCACCATCTACCCGCCGTTCACCGTCTCCACGACGTCGCTCACTGTCGCCGATGCGGCCACGTCCGGGCTCACGCGACCAGGAAAACTTGTCGTCGCAGTCCACGAGGCAAGGGCTGCGACGCTATCGAACTGCGAAAGCCCTCAGCGAAGCCCCTCGAACGTGATTGACGTGTTTGTGGACAGTGTTCGCGCATCCGCCCTTACCGACACTGGAGCCGCCGTATCCGTTATGGACGCCAAGTTTAGCCGACTACTCCGAAAAGTGACGACGCCGCTTTCGGGGCTCTCCCTCCGAACAGCCAGCGCCCAAAGTATCCACCCAACAGCGGTCTGCACAGCTCGCGTCATTATTCAGGATGCTCTGTACGCCGTCGAATTGATCATAATTCCTGCCTGCTCTCACGACGTCATCCTAGGATGGGATTTTCTCTCCCGTCACGACGCCGTCATTCATTGCGCACCAGCCGAAATAGAGCTCTCACCATTCTCTGAATTGGCGCCGGCAGACAGTCCATCGGCTGCGGGCAAGGTACTTGTCAAAGACGACACCAAGGTGCCTGCAAACTCGTCGACGGCGGTGTCAGTGTACTGCGCCAGTCTCTCCGGCACCGTTGCACTTCTCTCGCCATCTGACCGTGTTTGCACGAGCAAAGGCATGCTGGTGCCTTTCGCGACCGTGCAAGTCACTCAGGCCAGTACCTCAATTTTTGTTATCAACCCATCTCCGTACAGTGTTATGTTGGTCCGAGGGGAATATCTCGGCAGCGTGGAACCCCTCGAAGACGCACAAGTTATGGACGAACCAGATGAAATGCACTGCCACAGTTCCAGTACGCTCAGCGCTGTTTCGACATCTGGTTCATCACACGCTGATGTCTTTGGTTCCTCCATTGCTGACGACCTTACACCGGTCCAGCGTTCCCAGCTTCTGGGCCTGTTGGACGAATTTCGCTCTTCTTTCGATGTCGCTCAAACTTCTCTCGGCCGCACTTCCGCCGTTACGCATCGCATCGACACTGGCGCCCAGCCGCCACTGCGGCAACGCCCATATCGCGTATCTACCACGGAACGCCGTGTAATCAACGAGCAAGTCGACGACATGCTGCGACGCGATGTTATTCGACCATCTAACAGCCCCTGGGCGTCTCCTGTCGTACTTGTCTCCAGGTTTCTGCTCCGTAGGTAAGTACCGGTAAGATGCAGCTGTTATATACCTTCCTCTTGAGCGATAGTGGCAGATTACCATTCATGATTTGATAATGCTTGCCGAATGAGCCCCAACCCATACTTATTCTTCTAGTTATTTCACTCTCATGGTTCGGCTCCGCGGTTACTACCTGTCCTAAGTAGACGTACTCCTTTACAACTTCCAGTGTCTCGCCACCTATTGCAAAGCGCTGTTCTCTGCCAAGATTGTTCCACATTACTTTAGTTTTATGCATATTAATTTTCAGACCTACTCTTCTACTTTCCGTATCCAGTTCAGTAATCATGAGCTGCAATTCGTCTCCCGCGTTACTCATCAAGCCAATGTCATCAGCGAATCGTAGGTTACTGAGATACTCTCCATTAACTCTTATCCCTAACTCTTCCAAATCTAGGGCCCTGAAAACCTCCTATAAACACGCGGGGAATACCATTGGAGAGATCGTGTCTCCCTGCCGTACGCCCTTCTTTATTGGGATTCTGTCGCTATATTTATGGAGGACTATAGTGGCTGTGGATCCGCTGTAGATTTCTTCCATTATGTTTATATAGGCTTCGTCGATGCCTTGATTCCGCAGTGCTTGCATGACTGCTGATGTCTCCACCGAATCAAATGCCTTCTCGTAATCTATGAAGGCTATGTATAGGGGTTGGTTGTATTCCGCGCATTTCTCTATCACCTGATTGATAGTATGAATATGGTCTATTGTTGAGAATCCTGTACGAAATCCTGCGTGGTCCCTTGGTTGATTGAACTGTAATGTCGTATTAATTCTGTTAGCAATTACTTTTGTAAATATCTTGTAGACAACGGACAGTAAGCTTATGGGCCTGTAATTTTTCAGGTCCTTGACGTCTGCTTTCTTATGGATCAAGATGATGTTGGCATTCTTCCAAGATTCTGGTATCCTCCCCGTCGAGAGGCACTTCGTATACAGGGTGGCGAGTTTCTCTAACATAATCTCTCCACCGTCTTTCAACAGGTCTGATGTTACCTGATCCTCACCAGCTGCTTTGCCTCTTTGCATTCCCCTTAGGACTTTCTTTACTTCTCCTGTCAATACTGGTGGGATGTCAGATTCCTCTGCGCTGGGTAGATATAAACTGTCAATAACCTGTGTCGCATACCCGTACTCCGCGGCCCGTGGTAAACGGGTATGTCCACACGTGTCTAGTGGAAAGGGTTTGACGACGTACGCGACAGGATTTTAATGTTATTCATGTCCTGAACCGGCAATCATATTCGTCAAATACTGTTACCCTCCCATGCAAATTTTGGTCTACACCAAGTTAAGGAGGCGATCATGAGAGCACCCAGACGTAGGCGGCTGGATAGATAGATACATAGATACGTAGATAGAAACGCTCAAAGTGCCTGAGGTTCGCTAAGAAATGCTTCGCATTTAAAACAGCGAAGATAAAGGGAACGGCGAGAGTATAGCAACGCAGTGGGAAAGGAAAGAGAGGACGAGGGAGAAAAACAGGGGTTAAAGCTTGCCATAGCCATGTATATAGTAGTATAGCAAAAAGGTAGGAAAGGGAAGTGAGGTTAAGGTGCAGTAATGTAAAGCTAAGGAGGACTGAATGAAGGACAGGACTGAATGGAGGCCACTACATCGGAAATGCAGGTTTCCTTTCCGGCTCTGGATGCTAAGCACGCGGCACGTTTTCAACGACAGCGCTGAAGTGCCGGCCAACCACTGCTCCCCACTTTCTACAGCTTTCACGCCGAGCGGACGAGCACTTAATTTTTCCGTGTGGATAACGAGCGCTAAAGGACGGGACAGGAAAGGACACAGACTATTGTGCTGACTAACAACAAAGGTGTTTATTCTTCCAGTCAGCTTATATAAAAGCACTACCACCGCAATTAAACAAAGGAAAACAAATGAAGACTCAGCCTGTGCAGAGTCAATAAATTGGTCAATGGGACATGAATTCTATCTCCTTTGGAAAAATAGAAGGGAGGCTTGCACGCTGCAATTATTATTATAATAAGCTTCTGAAATGAGATGCGCACGTGCGTATCGGTGTTTTAACAAGCATGTCATATCTTGAAAAGATGGCGGGCAACCGCAATCATTACAGTGAAGAGATAATTGGCGATCTCTAACTTGCTTCTAAACCTTGTTCGAATGCTCGATCATGCTGTCCTTAGCCTACCGCCTCCTTTGACCAGCATATTAACGATCACATGAAAGAAGATTCTTGTGCACAACACCATTACAACATTCAACATTTGCTGGCACAGGCTACCAAGCTTATTTTAGACAGAAAAAAGCCGCCTAACGCCTTCTCTTCCAACGACATTCTTGAGATTGTGCGCTAGCTAGTGCATAGGGACTAACCGCTACACTTTGCTGCGAGTATGTGTCGGACTGAACAGCTGCTGAGCGCTTGTTTTTAAAGCCTGATACGAGGCATTCGGCGACGTTAGTCAACAGCGTTATTGGAAAACCTGGAGGCTTGAGACGTGCTACTGGTAAACGAAAACTTACTTCAACTTGATGGTCGCTGGACCTGTCAAGCGCCGCCTTCATGTAAGCTCTTGCAATGGCGCGCTCACAATAGTGGAGTTCGCAGAAGAAAACGGTAGAAGGCTCTTTTGAGATCCAGGCACATCCGCCCGACACGCATGGCTATTTGAGACCGAGAGTTCCAAGTCTAAGAACCGTAATTTGTTGTCTGAAGGATGCTCAGTGGTCAATTTAAAATAACTGATTTACGAGAGGAACACTAAAAACGGTAGCATCAGCAGGCTGCACGTCAAGAGTGTTAGTGCTGTAAACGATTAAAAAGTCATCCACGTATTGCATCACCTTTACCGTGCTCATCTGACTGAGTGTGCTGTCAAGATTGCGGGCACAGCTGACTAATTAAATGTCACTGTCAACAGGGGCCATGCTTGAACCTATGCACACACCTTTGCGCTGTATCAAAAGCTGATAATCCAAGCAGATGAAGGTGGATTGCGTATAACACTTGAAAACCTCTAAACACCTGTCGGCAGTGATTCCACATGCTTTTAGAAACTTTAGAACACCGTATCTCTCAATGCAATTGCTAACTTCGATGCACACATCTTCCTCGGGCAACGAGTAATATAAGCCCTTCATATCCACGGAAGAGGCACAAACACCCATTGGACAGGCAACCCGTAGAAAAGCTGTAACAGTACCTGGCGTCCTTATGAGGTTGAGGCCGTCGACGTCAAGTAGGGAGAAAAATCTTTGCAGAAACACTCTCACTTCTCGTTACCACGTTCTGCGCGCACAAATAATGGCGACGAACGGGCAGTGTTTTTTTTGTGGGTCTTGGCGCTGAAGAAGGCCGCAAGGCTGGTTCATTGGCAGGCATTAATGGAGGATGCCAGTTATGCAAATTCATGTTTTTCGCATAGCTGAACAGCCCTTCTTTACACCTTCGCAGGAACCACTCCTTTTACTTCATTGGAGTTACCGAAAATGAATGGCCGCGTCTGCTTTTACTTGTACAGACTGCGAGGTAACACGACGAATCCTCTGTCTTTGTGGGGTATGAACAACTTCAGCCGAACTTCTCGAAGGACGGTAGCCACTGTGCGGAGTCTAACGCTGTTGCCTTTTTAAACCCGGTGAAGTAAGTAGTCAATGCCTTTGCTGATGCGTGTCAGCTTCATCTGTTATTGCTCTACCAGCGGCTGTTCTTACAAGGCTGAGCGATTCGTTCTTACCCGGATGACGGTTCTAAAAAACGTTCTCCAGGATTGAGGCATAACCGAGTACATTGACTTCTTGACCTTGCCCGGTATTCTGATACCTGTTCTTAGGCCGTCGAACAACCGCGTTGCCATAAAGGAAGTCCGCAGGCTAAGAAGCCACTCGCAAGTCTTGAAAAACCTCTTCTGACCACTGGGGAAAGTCAGTTTGTTGCGGTTCACAATATGCACGTAGTAGGTATGGAAGCGTACTAGTTAGGCATGCTTCTAACCTGAAAATACGGCACATTGTATTGATGTGGCCTTCTGAAGGCGTCGGTGCGCAAAAAGAAGTGCAAGTTCCGGTGGCAGGTAGGAATGCTTGAGCCAGTAAGCGTGGACGCCAGCTCTACATGTCGCGGTGACGAGCCAATAGATGCAAACGATTGAAAAACTTAAGCAAACAATGGCGTGAACGACGCAAAAGAGCCCAGTGTAGCGGAAATGAATTGCAGTAGGGTGCGCATTTGGGCTGATTTATTCATTATGATGAGTGGAAAACTAGCGCTAAATCATGAAGCAACTAGCCTAAATGCGTACCCTACTGTAATTTTTCTTTTTCTCATAGTTTATATATATATAAACTATGACAACTCTAAAACACCAATGGCACAGGTGTGCAGAGTGGCTCTGTGTTATTCAGTCGGAAGTTTCCGCCCGTCCCTGTCTGTTTCGTCCGTTGTCTAAGAAATTTTGCGCCAGAAGTGGTGATCATGGAGTACCAGCTAGCTCGAACCCACACCCTGTTAAGCCATGCTTGCTGATGAGTATCCTAGCTCCCTTTTTCAACTGTGAGTCAACGCTCTTCCCATACAAATACCGGAACGCTCTCTCTTGCCTTCTGCTGTCTTTTATATTCCTTATACGCTCATCAAAACTAATTTTCAAACCGCTGAAGTCGCTACCGAATTCAGCGCCACCACAAGTGCGCATTTCGTACAGTGAAATATAGTCTTGAGCTTGTAATTCCACTGCCCTATTTTTTGGCTTAAGGTAAAATGTAGGTTAGTAGAAAATGTGTAGGGTAAAGTAGGGTAATTTTGACCGTGATGTAGGGTATTTTACAAAAATTGGTTGGCAACATTACTCTATACTCTCTTATATTGCTGGGTAGTCAACATCTCTTATGGGCTGTACTGTTGCTAGCTCTATGTTATTCACCTATTTTCTCTTCTGCCTCCAGTTATAAATATTCTCTTTGTACAAAACATATATGTGCTGTTTACGCCTTAAGACCACCAAGATTTCGTACTGAAATATTTTTTTCGACAGTGTTTCCTTGCTGTCACAGGTGAGATACGCGCAATAAAATGATATCGTATAGTATGAATACTTCAGAGTCATATGCAACAAAACCTTTATTTATTCGCTGTTATCTGTCTATTTATTTATGTATTTATTTTACTGTTCATCATCAGGCAGCGACAAAGCTGCGATCACGAAATGAAAATGCGCATTGCGATATATGCGATAAATGCGCAGCACGACTGACAATACAATAGTTTTTCTTGAGAAGCCACATGCAGGGAGACAGACAAATAACTTTTTAAGTTCCAGCGATTGCAATTAGAATCATTAATTGCGTAAGTCAGTCAACAATGATAAAAAATGTTGCTGTTTATCCTGAACTGATTTTTAGCAACCACTCTACATATGCTGCCAACCTGGTACACACAATAAAGCGAGGTCATGTGTGAACGAAGACATAACAGAAGCTGCCGTGCGGTTCCCGCATATTGCTGGAGCAGCTTGTTTCACCGTGCAGAGATACGGCATTTATTTTAGTCATGCGTCGAAAATTTGAATTTCGGCTATTGGAATTATGCTATCCATCTAAATGTTTTCCGTTTACGAAGTAAGTAAAAATAAACCAGAAAATATTATATAATATGTATTTAATAAATGTATTTGTCATGAATGACTCTTATTGAAAAGAATGAGCACAGATTTTTTTTCACTTTTAGGACTACCATGATCATGCGCATCTCAATATGTAGAACCCAGATGCTGACACCGTAAATAATTATTTTGGACCTGAAAGGGTTAAGCCCAGTAA
The DNA here is from genome assembly GCF_013339695.2 of Rhipicephalus sanguineus. Lineage (NCBI taxonomy): Eukaryota > Metazoa > Arthropoda > Arachnida > Ixodida > Ixodidae > Rhipicephalus > Rhipicephalus sanguineus. The sequence continues at coordinate 35,549,434 of NC_051182.1, read as the reverse complement.
TTGTTCCACTGATACTTATGAAATTACACTAGTAAAACACATCAGCAGCATGCCTGATGTCTACTCCAGTGGAAACGGTCTTTTCTGGAATACTATTCATGTAGCGATACAGAAAGTATCAATAAAACAGTGAAATTCGAAATGTCGTCGGATTGTAGACATAATTTGATATCAGTGCCTACACACCACGAAAGACTATCAGTTTAAAGAGTTTACAGCGTCCAATGTTCAGCACTTCGAGTTAACACAGCCATGAAACCCAAGGTACAGAAAGCTCTTTGTTTCTAACTGATTCGACCTTCAAATCGGCCATTATCTGTTATTCTCCCTTTACATTGCAAGCTTAATAGTAAAATCCTTTAGGAAACAACGCTAACTTCAGCTGTTTGAATTGTTTTTTTTTGCTTTAATGTCATGGAGTTTGCAGACATTTGTTTTTCTTCCTCCTACACAAAAACGGTCTCAAGACTCACGAGAGGACACATTGGTTCAGTTCCCTTCATAAAAAGCACTGTTTCCTGTCGTTACAACTGTTAGAATTTCGAATTGCGCCCTAATACACTATTTATGCCGTGGACTTTACTGTGATAAGACTGAATAATTTATTGTGCATATCAAGCTGAAATAGGAAGCAACATTGCCTTCGCCTCGTGGGGATGCGTGTAAGTTTTTGTTCATAATATCATGTACTCATTTAAATTACCTGTTAAGACGTTTATTGACGGCGAGATTGACGGCGACGATGCACAACGACAGAGCGCAGACTCGCAGACTCTCACGAGCACGAGCTCGAGGGGCGTGCTCTCCGAGAATAGGCGAAGAGGGTGACCCACTAGGAGGCGCTTGAGAGGACGACCCATTAGAGCGTTCCAATGCTTCTCTACAATCACCCCGGGTACGAAAAGGGAGCCGCCTGGCGACCTAACAGCTGGTCACTATGAGCGGGTCATGGTAGCGCTTGAGGCGCTCCACGTTGACAATGTCGCGCCCTCGACGGCGCATGTCCGAAGATGGTTCAATAGGTTCAATCAGGTAGTTGACCGGGGATGTGCGTTCGACGACACGGTAGGGGCCTTCGTATTTGGGTAGCAGTTTGGAGGAGAGGCCAGTTGCAGTGGTAGGAACCGAGAGCCATACGAGCGCTCCAGGGAGGAACGTGGGTGCAGAAGTGTTGGTGGCACTGCGAATGCTCTTCTGCCGCTCTTGGTCCTGCGTAGTAAAGGTCCTGGCAAGCTCGCGACACTCCTCAGCAAGTCTGGCTGTGGCAGAAATAGGCGCACACTCAGATCGATCCGGCGTGTATGGAAGGATTGTGTCGATTGTGTGCGACGGGTGCCTGCCGTACAATAAGAAAAAGGGTGAGAAACCAGTGGTGCTTTGAGGGGCGGTATTGTAGGCGTAGGTGACGAAAGGCAGAATCGAATCCCAATTTGTGTGATCGGCGGCGACGTACATCGATAGCATGTCGCCGAGCGTGCGGTTAAAGCGTTCGGTGAGGTGATTCGTCTGCGGGTGGTAAGCAGTAGTTTTGCGGTGAACAACGTTGCACTCTTTGAGGATGGCTTCGACGACTTCCGAAGGAAGACACGGCCTCGATCGCTGAGCGAGCAGCTCCTGGGGTGGACCGTGGCGCAGCATGAACCGGTGGAGCAGGAAGGAGGCTACATCGCGCGCTGTAGCCGCTGGGAGGGCGGCAGTTTCGGCGTATCGCGTAAGGTGGTCTACAGCGACGATGGCCCAGCGGTTACCAGCCGACGTCAGAGGAAGTGGCCCATACAAATCGATGCCAACGCGCCCAAACGGCCGGTCAGGGCAAGGTAAAGGCTGTAGACCTGCTGGTGACTGGTGCGTTGAAGCTTTGCGGCGCTGACAATCGATGCAGGAGCGAACGAACTTCTGCACGTAGCGGTACATCCCCCGCCAAAAGTACCGTTGGCGAATGCGGTGGTATGTTTTCGATACCCCAGAGTGCGCACACTGCGGATCAGCGTGGAACGATTCGCATATGTCAGAACGGAGACTGCGGGGTATTACTAGTAGCCACTGGCGGCCGTCGGCGTTGTAATTGCGTCGGTGAAGGAGGTCGCCGCGAATGGCGAAATGATGGGCTTGACGACGCAACGCGCGAGTGGATGGTGTTGCCGATGGATCAGTGAGCAAGTCCATCAGTGAAGCGATCCACTGATCCTTGCGCTGTTCGGTAGCGATGGTGTGAATGTCGATGGAAGAAACGGCATTGTGAGACATTGAGCTGTGGGTATTGTCGTCAGGCAAGGGGGAGCGCGAGAGTGCGTCGGCGTCGGCATGCTGGCGTCCGTTGCGGTACAGCACGCGGATGTCGTAGTCATGTAGGCGAAGTGCCCAGCGGGCGAGGCGGCCTGATGGATCCTTCAATGACGACAGCCAGCATAGTGCATGGTGGTCGGTGATGACATCAAAGGGGCGACCATACAAATAAGGTCGGAACTTCGTAAGGGCCCAGATAATCGCCAGGCATTCCTTTTCGGTGACGGTGTAGTTGGTCTCGGCTTTGGTAAGCGTACGACTTGCATATGCCACGACGTATTCAGGGAACCCTGGCTTGCGCTGCGCAAGGACAGCGCCAAGGCCAACACCGCTGGCGTCTGTGTGTACCTCTGTAGGTGCCGTAGGGTCGTAGTGGCGTAGTATGGGAGGCGACGTCAACAAACGACGGAGCTTCGCGAAAGCTTCGTCGCAATCTGACGACCACGAATTGAGCGGCCCATTACTTCCGAGGAGCTTCGTCAGCGGCGATATGATACGTCAGCGGCCTCAGCGGCGATGATGGGTTCGTGGGCCCTCAGACACAGACAGAGTCAAGGACAAGAAAACATTTATACACAACACTGATCAAAAGACAAATACATACACATACACTTGCTGGACACTAACATACACAACTACGCTTCCCTAAAGCCTCAGTCCTAGCAGTCCTATACGTCTACGCGAGTATCCGCGCGTTCTGCCTAATACGGAGTCTATGGTTCCGTAGACGCCACTCACGGTACCGAAGACCGCTAGCTGACGCACGCTCGCAGCAGGAGAGTCCCGACGAGCCGTCGACGTGGCAGACCCAGATCCCGAGATGCTCGCTCAGGACCCACTGGACTACGATGCACCCCGAGTAGCACCGAGTCCCCTCAGCATTCGGTAGTACCGGACCGCAATACGTGGCGCCAGGACCACGCCCTCAGAAGTCGGTAGTGCCGGACCCCAGCAGCGTCAGCACAGTGGCCCGACTCGGTAGCTAGCTTGTCTCGGACACACCATCTGGCACACCATCAGTACCTTGGTCTGGCCCGCTCGCACGTCCACCGCAGGAACACGCCGCAAGGCCTCGCCTGGGACACCCGTTCGCCACAGGAACCGCCAGGCTCGTCCCGGCTGGTATGATGGCCCCCCAGCTCGTGGATCGAACGAGCTGCTTCTTGTTCGATTGCTGGCCACGCACGCTCTGTCTTCGCCGTTCTGAAGCTCACGCGCTTCCCGTTGGCCTCTCTCGCGCGCACTCCGTCGTCTTCTTCAGTTTCGTTTTCGCTTGTTAATAACCTTCTTACTACAGTCGCGAAGTTTCGAATGAAGCGCCGAAAGTAGGAACACAGTCCTACGAAACAGCGCAGTTCCTATACGGACGTAGGTTTGGGGAACTCGGTCACGGCCCGAAGCTTGGCTGGATCGGGAAGAATACCGTCTTTGGACACGACGTAACCGAGTATTGTCAGCTGCCGTGCTGCAAATCGGCACTTCTTTAAATTCAGCTGCAGACCGGCGTCGCTCAAACGCGTCAAAACATGCCGCAGGCGTTCAAGATGCGTGGAGCAGTCCGGAGCGAGAACAACGACGTCGTCGAGGTAGCACAAGCATGTTTGCCATTTAAGGTTGCGCAGAACGGTATCCATCATGCGCTCAAAGGTGGCGGGCGCATTGCACAGCCCAAAGGGCATGACGTTGAATTCGTACAAGCCGTCGGGCGTGACGAAGGCGGTCTTCGGTCGAGCGTCATCAGCCACAGGTACTTGCCAGTACCCTGAGCGCAAATCGAGAGATGAAAAGAATTCTGCGCCTTGCAGGCTGTCAATCGCGTCGTCTATTCGCGGTAGTGGATACACGTCCTTGCGGGTGATCTTGTTAAGTCGGCGGTAGTCCACAAAGAACCGCACAGAACCGTCCTTCTTCGCCACAAGAACGATAGGAGACGCCCAGGGGCTGTTAGAAGGTCTAATTACATCGCGGCGAAGCATCTCGTCGACTTGCTCGTTGATTACACGGCGTTCTGTGGGAGACACGCGATATCGACGTTGCCGCAGTGGCGGCTGGGTGCCAGTGTCGATGCGATGCGTAACGGCGGACGTGCGGCCGAGAGAAGTTTGAGCGACATCGAAAGAAGAGCGAAATTCTTCCAACAGGCCCAGCAGCTGGGAACGCTGGACTGGCGTAAGGTTGTCATCAATAGAGGAACCAATACATCAGCGGGTGATGAACCAGACGTGGAAACAGCACCGAGCGTACTGGAACTGTGGCAGTGCATTTCATCTGGTTCGTCCATAACTTGGGCGTCTTCGAGGGGTTCCACGCTACCGAGACATTCCCCTTGCACCAACGTAACATTGTACGGGAATGGATTGATAACAAAAATAGAGGTGCTGCCCTGAGTGACTTGCACGGTCGCGAAAGGCACCAGCAAACCTTTCCTCGTGCAAACACGGTCAGACGGCGAGAGGAGTGCAACGGTGTCGGAAAGACTTGCGCAGTAGACTGACACCGCCGTTGACGAGTTTGCAGGCACCTTGGTGTCGTCTTTCACATGTACCTTGCCCGCAGCCGATGGATTGTCTGCCGGCGTCCAATCAGGGAACGGTGAGAGCTCCATTTCGGCTGGTGCGCAATGAATGACGACGTCGTGGAGGGAGAGAAAATCCCATCCTAGGATGACGTCATGAGAGCAGGCAGGAATTATGATCAATTCGACGGCGTACAGAGCATCCTGAATATAGACGCGGGCGGTGCACACCGCTGTAGGGTGAATACTTTGGGCGCTGGCTGTACGGAGGGAGAGACCGGAAAGTGGCGTCGTCACTTTTCGCAGTAATCGGCTAAGTTTGGCGTCCATGACGGATACGGCGGCTCCAGTGTCGATAAGGGCAGATGCGCGAACACCGTCCACAAACACGTCTATCACGTTCGATGGGCTTCGCTGAGGGCTTTCGCAGTTCGATAGCGTCGCAGCCCTTGCCTCGTGGACTGCGACGACTAGTTTTCCTGGTCACGTGGGACCGCACGTGGCCGCATGGGCGACAGTGAGCGACGTCGTGGAGACGGTGACCGGCGGGTAGATGTTGCGGCGCGGGACGTCGGTGACATAGGCGGCGCTTGGTCATAATAAGGTCGGCTTGATTGGCTGGGGAGGGTTAATGCGACCCGAGGGGGCTGCACGCGGTTGCAGTAGCGCGCGACATGACCGGCGCAACCGCACGCAAAGCAAATGGGGCGGTTGTCGGAAGTGCGCCAGCGGTTCGCGGGTCCCATCCATGTCGCAGAACGGGATGGACGAGGCGGCTGCTGATATGAGTGCATTTTGCGCAGCACTCGGGGCCCGGGGACGACGTCGACGTATGTACGCGGCACAGCGGCCTCGAACGCCTGTGGTCCGACGATGGCTTCGGCGTAACTTCGCGGGCGACCCACAGGAATCGCTGGGGGCGGCCTTGCTACAGCTTGCGCGTAGCTTAGTGACGCAGACACTGGAGGCGGCTGGTGGTATTGAGGAATGACCTCCGCGATTTCTTGCTGAATCGCTCGGCGGAGAGGAGGCAGGAGGGTAGTGGGCAGCTGGTCAACACGCTGCGGTGGAGCGAAGGCCAGTAGAGAGATCTGGCGGGGAATTTCCTCACGCACGAATGACTTGATTTCGGCGATCAAGGTGGAGTGGTCGGAAATGGCCGACAAGCCCGCGAGATCAGCATCGCGTGATGGCGGTCGACGGGCCATCAAGCGCTGCTGGCGCAGCTCCTCGTAGCTTTGGCACAGCGTGATGACCTCTGCCTCTGTGCGAGGGTTTTTGGCCAGCAGCATGGTGAAGGCATCGTCGTCGATGCCTTTCATAACATTCCTGATTCTGTCAGACTCCGGCATGCTCGCGTCGGCTTTTTTGCACAAGTCAAGGATGTCTTCAATGTAGCTCGTGAACGATTCACCGGCCTGTTGCGCCTATTCACGCAACCACTGTTCGGCTTGCAGCTTACGGACGGCAGGGCGGCCAAACACGTCGACGATGGCGGTCTTGAAATCGGACCACGTCGGGAAATCGGATGCATGGTTGTTGTACCACATGCCTGCCACACCCGCGAGGTAGAAAACCAAGTTGCCCAGCTTGCCTGCTTCGTCCCATTTATTGGGGACACTCACCCGTTCGTAAATCGCGAGCCAGTCCTCCACGTCGGTACCATCCGCGCCGGTGAAGACAGGAGGGTCACGGATGCGGGGGACACCGGGACAAGCGGTCGGAGCAGGAGGCGGCGTTTGCTGCGCTGCGTCTTGCGGCATGGTAGGTGGCACGGTACGGGATCGAAGCTCCAGGGGCATCGAATGAAGACCGAAGTAGTGGTGACGGTACAGCACTCTCCACCACTTTGTTAAGACGTTTATTGACGGCGAGATTGACGGCGACGATGCACAACGAAAGAGCGCAGACTCTCACGAGCACGAGCTCGAGGGGCGTGCTCTCCGAGAATAGGCGAAGAGGGTGACCCACTAGGAGGCCCTTGAGAGGACGACCCATTAGAGCGTTCCAATGCTTCTCTACATACCTGACATTACGCGCTAATACTACGACCTGAACATAAAGCTGGCCTTTTCGAGAGACTCCACATAAATATTGGCCAAGTAGGTTTGGGGCACGTGTCTTAGTCAAGCCCTACTCTCGGCTTCTATTCCCGCATCCTCATCTCTCAACGCAAATAAAGCTTTACTACATTTTGTTATTTTACTGCCCTCCTACAGGGTGCTAACGACAAAAACGTCCTCAGCTGTTTCTCAAGCTGCTATTCAATACAAAAATTGGTATTGCTGAGATTGCAAATTTTACCGATAAAGTTGCGTCAATTTGGAATATCACAAGGAGCGATCCCGCAAAAAACTCTTGCATTAAAAACATTTCACTTGCGTGGCGCCTATTCATATTTTGCTTGCTGTTATGAAACTATTCATAATAGAGATGTTTATTTAATTTCAATCTCGTATTCAGATTGGTAAGACTGCTGGCGCAATTATTTTGAGAATTTCCAAAGCATTGTGTTCCACTGCTAGCTATGTGTGTTCACAGAAGATGAAAACTGATTTTTCGCCACCCGGCTAAAATAAACCGAAACTACGGCAGTTTGCTGCACCGCATTTGCCTGGCCATGGCATTAACTCGCCGCTACGCTCTGCGAACGCTGCTAAGCGTGTTTGCACGTTGCCGCAACTGTAAACGCTGTGAAGTGTGTGAAACAACAGCACATCTATTTTGTGATTGCCCACTTTACGTGTCGCAGCGAAAAACGCTGCCTTAGACGCTGACAAGAATGGGGGTGGTCACACTAAGTGAAACCGTTAATTTGACACCAATTTGCTGTCAGACAGCGTCGGGAACTGCTACGAGGGCAGTTATAGATTTCCTTAAGAGCACAGCAGTGCACTTCAGACTGTAGCGAATCCACTATGTTACGGAGCTATTGTATGTACGCACCACTTTTAAAGACGATAGTCTTTCTTTGGGAACTTAAACGCAGAAATTTTCGTCTGTCTTTCTGTCTGTCTGTCTTTCTGTTTGTGGGCACGTCCCTCGATTCAGCCACTCGGCCAAAGTTGAACCACTTGCCCAAGGGCCAGCCGTCTTGAACTGGTACGGCTGTTCATACTTGTGAACGTTGTCGATCAAAAAGTAAATACCATGCATATCTGAGGTGCAACATCACTAGGTAAGTATTAGGTGGCGTGTTCCTTTAATAGAAAATGCATACATACGTAATTTTAAGGACCCTAGTTTCTTAAGCTGCGCTGAAAATGCATAAGAATGGAAGCTTGAGCGAGTTGCTATGCGTTCATCTTTGTTGAAACAGCGCTCACTAGACGACGACGAAGTAAAAGAAGGCACAGGACAGGCGCTGCCTGTCCTGTGCCTTCTTTTACTTCGTCGTCGTCTAGTGAGCGCTGTTTCAACAAAGCTGAAAATGCGACTGCGCTGAAATTTGCCTTCCTCCGTGCCCTTCGCACGAGCTCATTCTTGTGTTTCGGTTCTGTATTGCACTGTACGAATGCCATGGGTTGGTGTTGAAAACCTTTAGTTTTGAGAAGGCCAAGAAGGTGAAAAAAAAATATTTAAAAAATGAGAAAGCAGCGTTGTGGGCGCCCTTCAGGCTGCCGGTTGTGGGCGCCGCTCTGGCGTTCCTGTTTTACCCAGGCGACGTGTAAAAAAAAGAGTGTGTGGAGAGTACTCGTTGAGTGCGGACGTTTCTCTGCTTCAGCGCTTCGCGCCAAACCGCGTTTTCGGGCTGGCTGGCGTCCCCGCCGGTCGCGTTGGTCACCGCCGGTCTTCGCCTGCTGCTGCGCCGGGACTACCAGCACGCAACACAACACTCATGTTTCCCGACGTATTGCCAGATGGCGTCTATATCTCACACAGCGCCTCTTCTATCGTCTTTACACGACATTTGCAGCGAAGCACGCAGATACGCGGCCAATTTTTTCCTCCTACGTCACCATCCTTCATGGCTATTTCTTTCTCCTTTCCCTTCTCCCATATACAGAGTAGCAGGCTTGAGCACTCTATCACAGGCATATCCCTCTGCCTTCCTATACATCCTCTCTTTCAGAGAGCAAGAAAAGATAACAAACATCCCACTCTGTCTAACCGATCTAGATATTAGTTTCATGCTCCAGATAGAGCCCATTTTGAAAAAAAAAATCACAGCATATCCACGGAGTGAATGATGATGAGTGGGCGAAGCTGCGGAGGTTCATCGGTAAACCGTGAATCTTCCGTGAATTCTGCCCAGTACATCATCACCGACGTGAGATCGGGCGCGTTTATACTAAAGGTTCGATGAGTTATGACGACTTGCAGCTCACTTTAATTTTACATGTACGCTGTGAATTTTCATTGTTTAGAAAACCATTGCTTTAGAAAACATCTGGCATCTTTCGTTAAGCAGCTGGCGTCTTTTCGTTTTGCTTTAGAAACATCTGGCGTTCTTTCGTGTTGCTTTTACAAAACATCTGGCGTCTTTCGTTGGTTTATTTCATCAATCAACGGCGTTTTGAACAAAATTTTTATTGTTTAATCACGCACAGGAGAAATCTCACCAGGCACTACCTTGGAGGTAAAGAATGGCTGCTAATGGGAATGAGAGACAGAAGAAGTCGGCTTTTAGCTAACGCTGCGAATTTTTTATTGTTCAACAACGCACAGGGAAAATCTCCCACCGGCACCACCTTGGAGGTCAAAGCGTAAGACTGGTTACGCACTACGACTACTACGACTACGACTACGAGGGACGAACGGGTGCCGCCTTAAGGAGCTTTGCCCCTCAAATATCTTCAGTAACATATACTTCGAATCACCCTCAAAGAAATCGGCAGACCAGAGAAAAAAATGTGCTGCTTATTTCAATTCTCATGGTGCTTCTTGCGCTGCTTTTTGTTGTCACTTTGCTGCACCGCACGCAGTCGCTTTTCAACTCTCACTCACCAGAGGCAGCGCTTACATGCGAGGTGTATGTCAGCGGCTCGTGAGCGTTCAGAAGTACTGCTGCCCTCATCTCGCGGTTACAATTACTGACTTTTCATTGAAATGTGAGCGTACTTGGCAGGTGCATTAAAAAATATAGACTACGGAGAAAAGTTTCTAATATCGTTGGCACACTGGGCTAGAAAACCACGTACATAACTAATATACTCAGAATGTATACACGACGTGCATTATTACTTTGCTATGTTTTATGACAGTGCTTTCTTAGATGCCTCTCTTCGTCTTCGTCCTGAAGCGACATGAATACTGCACACTCTAACGGCACGAAAACTTTTGAAGATCCCTCTGCTGGACACGGACACTGAGAAATTATCATCAGGTGCTACGACCCACGCAGCCATAACGCCATTGCACTTCCTGCTACCACTGAAGTCTTGGCTGGTAGTTCCAGTCCACGGGACACGACTATTATCGATTGGAGCTATGATCATGATGTGAATGACGGGCGTGCATGGTATGAACGCTTAATTTACCACAAAAAATGGGGACAAGGAGGGCATGCTGACAAAAGTAATACATTACTGTCATCGACGTAGGCAATTTCGTTTAAAAAAGCATGAATGGGACATATTGTGAGGTAACGGGCATTTTTCGATGTAATGAATATTTACGTGCGTAATGATGTTTGTCTCATTGAGCAAAGGTTCCAGAGTGGGAACGAACACGTCAGTAAGTATTTCTCACTTCGGTAGGCGTCGACCAATGTTTTCACCATTAAGTTATTTTCTTTCTTCACGCTGTGGCCACTAGCAATAAGTTGTGGATATCTACTGCTTTGTGCCTGCATGTATAGTATTGTTTCCTGTGCATCGTTCTTTATTGTAGAATATAGATGCCCCCTGTTAAACTCTTGAGTTCGAATAATGGCACTAAAAGGATTGCTAGAGCAAGATCACTCGCAGACATCATGAACCGTCGGCAGAGACGTCCCTATCTTCATCGTCAGTGTTGTTGTTTTCTGTTGATGTAGTTATTTCTCCCACCCACCTTCTGAAACTTGCGGCAGCCACCGTGGTCATGCATTTACTCCAGGATCGGAGGCAATGCATTCTTTCTGCACATCTACTGGGTTTTCCACTGCATGCGTGGTAGGCGCACCTTCTATCAAGTGACAATGTCTTGTGATGACGTCATGAAGACGTCACAAATTTAGGCGATGTGTGACATCATGAGACACCATCAGGTGGAGATGATTCCACGAGTTTATGCCACCGACACCGACGGTCAATTTTCGCCTTTGATCAGGCGTCTAAGGCTTTCGACAAAGCATGTCTTTGAGGACGAAGTGCTCCTCTAAAAAGGTACGATAAACTGTCATTTTCAGCACAGGAGTTCATCGCACGCTTTTAGAACGAATGCCGAAATATTTAGACTGTTGCATGCTAGATCATATGCAATAGCGACACTTTCATCGCTGTTGGACTTGCGAAATTGCATTTAGAAAAACGGGTCGACGATTTAAAGTTCCATGTTCTCTACTGTGGTGTGATTTTTTATTTTCTTCTTCAGAAGACAAAGCCGAAAAATGCAAGCAAGGCAACCAGTTCCTACCGGCACTTTCTAAGTTCTGTGTATAGAGCCAAATCTTCCCACGAGCGGTTGCCATCAAGTATTGTGGATAGGCCTGATATGGCGCACAGGTATTGACTAAGATTCAACTAACAGGTTAAGTAAAGAAATTTCTTGAAGAAAGCAACGACTGAGTAGTGCGATGACAGCTGCACTACAGATTGCATCTTGTAATTTATCAGTGCGAGAACTACCATTATCTTACAACAACAGCTAAATTCCCTGTTGTTAATGATGCAATTGCTCCTTGACGCCATGAAGTCCAATTCAAGTTCCGTACGGCGGAGGAAAGCACGCTTTCTGAAGACAATTACCTACCTAAAACACTGTTTTATATTCCTTAATTAGCCTTAATATGTAGTGATTCTCTGCATCCAAACACCTCTTTCTCTCTCAAGCATCATTAGAAGCGAATTGAGGGCTAGGCTCGGATTATACACACATTTCGCTTTATAAGGTCCCAATTCTGTTGGCTGAGCTGATTATTGCCGGCTACTGCAGCTTATGGTAACTTTATGTTGGCAAGAAAGCACAGGCAGCGAACACGAAGTGTCCTCAGTGTTCGACGCACGTTATCCCATCTCTTGTTGTTTTCGCGCCAAACTGTTATCTTCACTGACCCGGATGCTCAAGCGTGTTTCTTGTATGCGTTAGTGGAAGGACAGTGTACACGGATGTACTTATAAGAGAGCCTGCAACGAGCAGTTGTTCTCATAATACCGCATGTAGAAACATTGGGTCTGTTGTGCTCACTACATAAATCCGAGGTACTGGTCAGGCTTCACATTCTAAGAGGTAAAAAAAGCAACATACTACACCGTCCCGGTTCTGAAAATCCTCGTAGAACGAGAACTCGTCAAAAGAGTCAGAACTCTACGCATCTTAAGCATATGCGCGCAAACAAAACGCAGTAAAGATGTCACCATCGAGAAAGGAAGACAAGCCACAGCTGAAGTTATCCGGCTCACCAGAAGAATATCCAAGAAGAGACAAGGGGTAAAGGATAAGGATTTCAGCAAACCAGTACAAGCATTTGTATTCAGGGGAATCAGATATGGACACACATACCTGGAATCAGCACCGAGGGAACCACAAGTAATTGACGGATTAGTTATGCAAGCCGGCAAAGGAGCCATCGGATTGGCCGTGAACACGCCCAAAGAGAATCGATTACAGTTAGGAATACACAACTTCCTTGGACGAGCTCGTCGCGCTCCACAGAAGCACATGAGAACTTGAATTTACCCGAACGACCGATGGCAGAGCAATGCTAAAGGCAATAGGCAAAAACGCTGAATCCTTGGTAGATGACGTCCAGAAACCCGCCTTGTAGTTAGGGAAACACAACTACCCTCTACCAAAAATTTTAGGCAAATTCGGCGCATTGTGGAAATCGATTTCGTACAAGTAGTCAGCGAGAAGCACCTGTATACGATTGTGCTTTGATCCAATCGTTAGGAGCTGTTTCGGCGTCTTTATGTAAAGTGAGTAGTCCTGCGCATATTGTCGGCTCAACGGGCAGGCCATGTGGCCTAGCGTGTAAAGGGTAGCTTTTGATGTCACGTAACGTCGGCAGTGACGCTAGAGCAGATACGCCCGTTTTATCGCCAGGAATTGCATGCTACTGGGTGTTGATGTGGCTATCAGGATTAGCTGTCGTAGGCGAATTCGCGCAACGCTTGACGATAGCTCGCAGAGTCATTGCCGGACATAGCTAAGGTTATAAGTGAATATCAAAACGGGTCGCACATTCTGCATCCCATCTTGGCAGTGTCCTGACACGACGTTTATACATTATATTTTTCCTAGGCTGTTTGAAGCACTGTAGTGGCTTGTGGCACAATGCTTGCTGCCTTGCAGAAGGCCTAATTCTGAATACGGCTCACCAGTGCTTCTTATTCGCTGACTTCGGATTATATCACGCGTTGGCAACACCACCGACACCGCTAGCCCATTTTCGGTGACACGGGGTTATTCAGGCTGTTGCGTTAGGATTTCCAAAGTCTAGGCTGAATTAGACTTTGGAAAAGTCTTTGGGATGCGGTATGGGGGTATGCTTCACACGTTGGTGGTGGAGAGCATTTAATGACCTACGCAACTGTACGCCTTCCTTAATTCGCGCATCGCAAGATAGAATGAGGGAAGCAGAGTGCGACACCTAAACGCCGCAATCCAACGGGTTGCGTCCCACGTGCGACAGACAGCTCCGCGGAGCCTTAGGCCTAACCAGTCGCTCGACAACAACCGGCATCCAGCCAGCCACCAGCATAGGCGCAGAAGAGGCCGGCGCGAAGAGACATCACCTCTGTGAGGTGGCCCTACGCCACTCTCAGCGCACACAACATCTTAACGAGCGATCGGCGTCCAGACGCAACAACAGCAGGAACGACACCCGTGGCCTCTGGCCACCCTGCTATACAAGCCGTGACTCCCAGGGAAAAAGAGACAGAAGAAACTATTTACAGAAAATTCAGATAACCTACGAGGCTTCAGATAACCACTTGCCAACAGATAACCACTTGCCGAATTCAGATAACCGCTTGCCAACAGGAACAAAAACTGATAAAGGGTTTTGGGACCTTCGCCGAGTCCATCGTCAACACAGAAGGCTTTAAAATCAATATTGCGCTTCTTGCGGAGAACTGGTCTGAGAGACAGACTAAGCAGTCTCATATTCTCGTTTCCTTTTCTTCCCCCTCTTTTTCTTTCTTTTCTTGCTCTCCTTTTTTGTAGCATCTCTCTTCTATCATCTTTTATCCCCCTTAACCCTTCCCCCAGCACAGGGTAGCCAGCCGGTCTATGAACTGGCTGACCTCACTGTCTTTCCGCTTGTTTCTTCCTTCCTTCCTTCCTTCCTTCCTTCCTTCCTTCCTTCCATAATGGGCCAACATGTGCAAACACGCCACAGCAACCGAACCCCTCGATCTCAAGAAGGCACGCCGGCAACGATAGCGATGAAAATCCCCCCTAGGCCTACTCTAACAAGGCTCACACAAAGGCGGCCCCCAACAGCGAAATCTGTCCTCCGATGCCCCAAGAGCTCCACGTTGGGCAGCCAGTGCGGGGTCTGAAAATGAGCCGGGCCACTCTCGGAACACACGGAGACAGTTCACGTAGACAGACAGACAGCCACGTGTATATTTAACAACCACTTTTACAAGCGCCGTCAAACCCCAAAGAGGCTCGCTGCTGTTTCATGTACGCCGGCCCAAGCTCACCGACAGGGCGGCGACACCACGCCACCTTACAGCGCGCGATCACAGCGCCACCTCTCGTTCGGGGGCTGGTAAACCTAACTGCGGCAAATCAACGAAACGCGCGTGCGCGATGAGGTGCAAACGACTTCACAGGGGGTGATAGCAACCCCACATCTTGCAGCAATAACTTATTACCCGGTTTTCGTGTAGCTTCAGTGGTGTTTCAGTGTCCAATATTTGTGTCGCTTCAGGATGAAAGGGCGATCTCAGAAAGCTCTCCCATAAAAAATGACAAAATAATAATGCAGATCGTATACACCTTCTATGTATAGTTGTGAGTGTAGTTTTCTGGTACAGTGTGCCAATGATTCTGGAAACTGTTCTCCGGCGTCTATATGTTACATTGCACGGGCGAAACATGCTCACATTTTAAAGTAAATTGAGCACTTTTAACCGTGACATCAGGGCGACAAGGCTTTGGAACGATCACGAGCCATTGACAGTGACCTGGCCTTTTGCCGCCGCCTGTGCTTAGTGTCAGTTGCAAGAGTGACGACGAGCTCTGGAGGAAAGTGGCAGCTGAAAATTCCGGATGTGTTCTGAGGGCCCAATTGGAGAATTGTTTCTTGTTTGCAAAAATTACAATAGCCTTTGTTCACTGCCTAATGATGGAGTCTTACGCCAATTTCCACATACGATGTATATTCACTTGGGCCGAAGGAACAAAAAAAAAAAAAACACCACGATAAATGCGATAAACAGTACTACGCCACCTACAAACACATATTATGTACGAATTTATGTTTTAAGACGATTCTTCAGCTATTTGCTGTCAATTTGATGTGTCTTGAACACGAGAGAACATAGTTGAGACTTAAAAATAATCACAATGACAACTATAAGTACATGCATGCACATTTATATACCTGCGCATGAACGTCAATTTGGGCATCTTGGTGGCTTCGTATCTGTGATTTCACAAAAATTATGCAACATGTTTTTACAGATTAAATTAGAACACGCGCTCGGCTTTATTTCTTCGGAGTTAAAAAATAGAAGGTGGCCTTTGTTTAATTGAATTTAAAAATATTGCATTTTTAGAGACATCACTTCACTTGTGCATTATTGGTTTGCGTGTGAAATGAAGCTCGGGGCCAGTATTTGGCAAACTTGTTTAACTAATGTGTGGAAGCCCGCCAGGAAATTTTTGAAATTTTAACTAGTATTGACGCGGCGCCAAAAATACTGAAATTAAAGCACTGGTGAACAATGCGCCGTATTTGCGAAATTTTCCTTTACGTACTTGCTATAGAAGTGCAAGAAAACACAATTTTACAAACGCACGTTACTCACGCACGTAACAGTATCACAAGAAAAATCTGGAGACTCACAGGTACAATAGTTATTTCGCAGGATCTCGTCAAAATCCCACTTCCGCGCAATTCGTAAACAGCGGTTCTGGCTCAGTGGATACTTCCAAATTCTTTTTTCGCTAAGGCAATTTTTTTTCAGAAACTAAGATTGCTTTCCTAGCCGCGGGGACTCGAACAGCAAAATATGTTTTTTTAGCAAACATAAAGCAGTCGGCCGACATGCACCGACGTTCTTATCTGAACACACCCAGCAGCACTGCAATCGTGTCACCAGGGATCAGGACATTTTTCTTTTCTGATAATAATTTACCAAGCACGCTGTTCAATTCATTGCAAAAAAGCAGTTACTAAAGACAAAGGCGAGCGATAGAGGCAACCGACAAATATTTTGTTGATGTCTTCGAGTTCAATGCCCAGCTGCACAATTTGACACAAAAAATAGTGTGTCATCTCGACGTACATAATGTAGATCTGGAGATACAGAAAGAGCGATACCACTAGAACTTTGTCAAAGTCGATAGCAGTACTCGAAAACATAAGAGGGAAACGGTGTAAGTTATCATTTGTGTGTGAAAGCCAAGTTTCAGATATGCAGGTAAGAGAACATTTCTTGTCTGAAGGTGCCAATAGTCAGTGGTTTGGTCTATAGATCCTCGGGCCTATTGTGGGGGGCTACGTTTCCAGGGTTGCCAGAGGGGGCTGGTACCAAGATAAGTTGCACGTCCCCCTGGTTTTCAGGGTAGTTTTGGATGAATTTGCAGAAGGTTTTTTAGATTGTTCCCCTGTAGTAATCATTACGGCAGTTTTGAAGTAACCTATAATGGTTTCAATTTTCAGTTTGACTAAATCAAGCTAAATGCAGTCTTCTTCAGCATCGTCGGCATGTTTGACTTCGACTCTAGCTGCAGATATACCTTTTCCGCTTCGTGTGCGAAGACGCCGATATTACAGGGGAATGCCGCCACATCAACATAAGCCACCTCCTGCCATTCCTCGAATTTTTTTTTTATCTTGCGCCCACTCTCTAGCTTTTCAATTAAATTCGTGGTAGGAATCATCGACGTCTTTTGTTAGAGGATGGTTACTTTTTTCTGCAATCTTCGAAGGGATTTTCCCCAGGTTCTCTACCAAGGGTGGAGCCTTTTTGAAACCTTACTTGAAAACCCGGCTCTCGTCACTTTGCTATCAAGAATGCTATGTCACGCTGATAACGCACGCGCCGTTTGTGACCGGGAAGTGCCGGGACCGCTGGGATAACGCGAGGTGGATGACGAATATTGTTGTGTCGCAGAAATACTCCTGAAATGCTCGATCTTTATTACGATAGCAATTATCTATATATATATATATATATATATATATATATATATATATATATATAAACAAAAGCCAGTTCCGACGCGCGGAAGCGAACGAGCGACCTGTCGCTCCGCAGCGCGCGGCGTTAGACGGCTAAGCGACGAATGAAGAGTACCATCTTTCAGCGTGCCAACGGCGAGCAATTTATATATACCATTTACTTCAGCGTGCGTACTTGCTCCCCAGCGAGATGACGCGAAGTGCGCGAGGGACGCGCTTTACAGGTCGTCGACGCGCTCGTAGTGACGCGCTCACGCCTCCGTGCACTTCGCCCTACAGGACATGGTCGCCTGCGCGCGCGCTTTTTTCGTGGAGTGGGGGTGGGGTGGGGGAAGGGTCTGTTTGTATGTCTCGTGCTTTCACCGCGATGTCCGCGCTGTATTTACAGAGCGTACGAAGGTCCCTTCGCTCGCTGCAGTGGCCGCGTTTGTGAAACGAGCGCGTCGTTCAAGCAGAAATAAGTAACAACTCTGGCAGTTGTTAGTTCGCGCTCGTCCTGTGTAAACCTGTGCGTTGGTTTCATGCGTCTGTAGAGAGCTTCCGGCGGGTGGACTGACTGCGAGATGAGACGCCCATGTGGTATGATTGTTTATTCTCCGTCTGCCGAGCTGCGGCGGCACGCGAGCGTGGGCCGCCACCGCAAAAGAGAGATGGAAAGAGAGGAGAGAAAAATCACAGCATATCCACGGAGTGAATGATGATGAGTGGGCGAAGCTGCGGAGGTTCATCGGTAAACCCTGAATCTTCCGTGAATTCTGCCCAGTACATCATCACCGACGTGAGATCGGGCGCGTTTATACTAAAGGTTCGATGAGTTATGACGACTTGCAGCTCACTTTAATTTTACATGTACGCTGTGAATTATCATTGTTTAGAAAACCATTGCTTTAGAAAACACCTTGCGTCTTTCGTTAAGCAGCTGGCGTCTTTTTCGTTTTGCTTTAGAAACATCTGGCGTTCTTTCGTTTTGTTTTTACAAAACATCTGGCGTCTTTCGTTGGTTTATTTCATCAATCAACGGCGTTTTGAACAAAATTTTTATTGTTTAATCACGCACAGGAGAAATCTCACCAGGCACTACCTTGGAGGTAAACAATTGCTGCTAATGGGAATGAGAGACAGAAGAAGTCGGCTTTTATCTAACACTTACACTTCTACAGAGAGAGAAGAATTCGGCTTTTAGTTAACGCGCACGCTGCGAATTTTTTATTGTTCAACAACGCACAGGAGAAATCTCCCACCGGCACCACCTTGGAGGTCAAAGGGTAAGACTTGTTACTCACTACTACGAGCACGACGAGGGACGAACGGGTGCCGCCTTAAGGAGCTTCGCCCCTAAAAGCGTACACCAGACATTGTCTTACGCATACACAAAAGCACAGTGTAAGAAATGATACACAAAGTAAGGTTCCCGGCACAGAGGTTATGTTACGTGCGTGTGCGGAGGCGTGAGAATGTAAACACAACTTGGGCTTGCGAGTTCCGAAGCTCACCACAAGGCTCCCCCCTGAGAGAGGAAGCCGAAGTGACGAACGATTAGTTAGCTCCACCGAACGCGGCGAGCCGGAGGTACTTGGTGTCGGTCGTAAAGATCTGCAGGCGCTGTAAGGGGACGCGTGGCAGATGCTGAGATGCAAGAAACTGGACCGTCTACGTACGCCGGCTTCAGCCGCTCAAGCGCGGCTGCATCGCGCGTTCCATTAAGGTCGACGATGAAAGTCGAGGAACGGCGTTCGAGTACACGGAATTGCCCTAGATAATATGGTTGCAGGGGACCGCGCACAGGGCCGTAGCGCACGAAGACATGCGTCGCTTTGTATAGGTCTAGAGTCACATACACAGTTCTTGAGTGACCTGCTCGCGTTGGTTGTGGTCGAAGGTTGCGGAAGATATGACGCAGCTTGTCGGCGTACTCGCTTTCTGCGGGAGAGGAGTCGGGTTTAGTGGTGTCGAAAAAATCTGTCGGTAAACGAAGAGGGGCTCCATAAACAAGCTCGGCACTGGCGCACGAAAGGTCTTCCTTGAACGGAGATCGGATTCCCAGCAGTGTGATTGGGAGAGCATCAAGCCACTTGGCCGGGTGACCGTGTGCTGTAAGCGCTGTTTTGAGATGACGATGGAAACGCTCTACGAGCCCGTGTGTTTGTAGATGGTAGGAGGCAGTTCGTAGCCGCGCCGCTCCGAGCAGCTTGAGGAGTTCCCTGAAAAGCGATGACTCAAACTGGCGGCCGCGGTCCGTGACGATTGTTGTGGGACAGCCAAATCGGGTCACCCAAGTAGAAACGAAGGCACCGGCGACAGTAGCTGCTGTGATATCAGGAATCGGTGTTCCCTCAAGCCATCGGATGAAGCGGTCAACACAAGTTAGTAAATGCCGGTAGCCTTGACAAGGGGAAAGTGGGCCGACTACAGTAAAACCTCGGTGATACGATCACGGCTCGTACGAATTTCGGGGTGATGCGAATTTTTCTGTAGTCCCGGCCAAGGCTAATTAGCCTACAATGCATTGGAGTACGGTTGTTGCGAACCGATTTGCACCCCGCGACGTTTAATACGAACGTACGCTAGCGCACATGTACGAACAGGTGCGGCCCGCGCTGTCGCGGAAGAGGACGCGGCAGTCACGCGCGGGCGCGGGCGCGGGCATGCGCGCTGCGCGACTATCAACGGTGCGTCGTTGCCTCCGAGATAGTGCGCGCGAAAACTGGAGGCCTTTAGGCACCTTCGCGTTTAGATTACAGATGACGTTGACGCAGCGCTTTTTTTTGACGCTTTGACGCGTGCTCTTGTGCTCGAGGCAGCAGCGTCTTTGTACTGTCAACACGTGCCTGCCACGTCGATGCGAGCCATGTCCCCGCAATCAGACGTTCTATGAAACAAAACTGAAACTTGGGCTGCGGGTCCGCCATGAAGTTCCATTAAAGGTGGACGAAGACCCCAAGAGACGAAGCGGACGGTCTTGGCGATGGAGCTTGGCCTCCAGCTATCGTGTGCAAAGCGCTTCTTAAGTCACTTTCGCCGCAGTACTTTCGTGTCATGCAAAATAGCGTAGTAAGATTAGGAAGGGGCTACTAGCGGTCATGGGGCACAACACATGTGGTTCATTAATTACACAGGCGCGCATGCACCTTATTACGAGTACATGTAGGATCGTTGTCGTTTAAAAACTTTACTGGAAATCATTCAGAGCTGTTCATGACGTCGCTGCGGCCCTGAGAAACACTGAATCAAAACGTATGCCAACTTTCCCTTATTGTCGCATACTAATTTTCCATGTTTTCTAGCGATACGAATTTCGAATGATACGAATATTTTTGGCAACCCCGCGAGATTCGTATCACCGAGGTTTCACTGTATATCGATGTGAACCACCGCGAAACGTTGATCAGTCTGCAGGAAACGCTGAAGTGGGGGAGCTGGGTAACGATGTACTTTTGCACGTTGACATGGTTGCGCACGGGCGAACCCAGTCGCGAATGTCAGCGTTCATGCGGCACCAGACGAAACGCGATCTGGTCAGTCTTTGCGTTGCACGAACTGCAGAGTGTGAAAGGTTGTGCACTGCATCAAAGATTTTCTTTCGGAAGCAGAGGGGCAAGAACGGTCTCTGTGTGCCTGTAGAGGTATCGCAAATGATTGGCACGTCTTTAAAGGAGAATGTCTCCAGCTTGAGTGAGGTTTGCGTTTCCAGTAGGTGAGATAGTTCTGAGTCGTCTGCCTGTGCTCTTGCCAGTTCATGTGTATCGATGGGATAGGACGACGAAACTGACATTTCTGAACGACTGCGTGTGACGGCATCCACGCGACTGAGTGCGTCAGCCGGAGTGTTGTCAGCGCCACTGATGTGCCGGATGTCCGTCGTGAATTCGGAGATGAAGGCTAGTTGTACTTCCCGTGGTGTATACAGTGATGCAGTATGGCCTATTGAATAGGTGAGCGGCTTGTGGTCGTGAAAACTTTGAACGCTCTGCCTTCGAGTAGGTGGCGAAAGCGACGTACTGCCATGTAGATGGCGAGAAGTTCTCGACCGAAAACGCTGTATCGTGTCTCAGTAGAAGTCATGTGCCTCGAGAAGAACGCAAGTGGTTGCCATGCACCGTTGACCTTCTACTGTAGAACAGCTCCTAGCGCTGTGTTGGAAGCGTCAGTCATGAGTGCCAGCGGACAATCTGGTCGTGGGTGGGCGAGTAGATTGGCCTCGGCTAAGGCACACTTGATAGCATCAAATGCGTCATCCGCAGCAGTATTCCATTGTAGTGCTTTCGCCGAGTGTTTGCTGCAAAGCATGCGGTCTAGGGGTTCCAGCAGCGTAGCGCAGTTTCTGATAAAGCGGCGGTAAAAGTTTACGAGGCCGAGAAACTAGCGGGGCTTTGTGGTTGACGCTGATTTGGGAAACTCGATGATGGCTTGCACTTTGTGAGGAAGTGGGCGGATGCCCTTGATGTCCAAGTAATGACCAAGGAGTTCGAGGGTTTGTTGTCCAAATTGGCTCTTTTCTGTGTTGATGACTACGCCGTTTGCGTAGAGGCGCTGGAAAAGTTGACGCAGGTGGTGCACGTGTTCTTCGGGTGAAGAACTTGCGACTAGGATGTCATCTACGTATGCAAATACGAAAGGCAGTCCACGGACAACAGAATCGATGAAACGCTAGAAGGTCTGCGCCGCATTGTGAAATCCGAATGGCATTCTTATGAATTCAAATAGTCCGTATGGTGTTGTGATTGCTGTTTTAGGAACGTCTTCATCTGCTGCAGGCATTTGGTGATAGGCACGTACAAGATCAGTTTTTGAATAGATGGTTGTGCCGTCTAGAGATGAAGTGAAGTCTTGTATGTTGGGGAGGGGATAGCGGTCCGGAACGGTTTTGGTGCTTAGGGACTGGTAGTCCCCGCATGGCCTGCAATCCCCAGACTTCTTGGAAACAGACAATATGGAGAGGAGATGCCCAGCTACTGGAGGAGGGTCTGATGATGCCGAGTTCCAGCATATGTTCGAACTCCGAACAGGCCACCTTGAATTTGTCTGGAGCAGGCGCCGCAGGCGAGAGAATACAGGCGGTCTTGACGTAACAGTGTCGTACCGAACGTTATGAGAGACCGGTTGAGTTCAGTCCTGTGGTGATGTCAGCTGAGGAAACTCTGCTATGAGGGCTACAAATGGCTATTTCGCAGCTGTAGCACATGAGAGTGCTACATCCGTAGTTGCGCGCACTGCGATGCCGTGGATGAAGAGATTAGTTGCAAAGTCTATTAAGCGCTTTCGTTTGACGTCGACGAGGAGCCCATGTTGGTTTAGGAAGTCAGCACCAATTATTGCGGAACCAATATCAGCGACCAAGAACACCCACCGGAAGATTCTTCGAAGCCCCAAGTTCAGTGTGTAGAGAAGCATTGGAACGCTGTAATGGGCCGTCCTCTCGAGCGCCTTCTAGTGGGTCGCCCTCTTCGCCTCTTCTCGGAGAGCACGCCCCTCGTGCTCGTGCTCGTGAGAGTCTGCGCTCCGTCGTGACTGTTGTGCATCATCGCCGTCCATCCAGCCGTCAATAAACGTCTTTACAAAGTGGTGGAGAGTGCTGTACTGTCACCACAACTTCGGTCTCCATTCAATGGCCCTGGAGCTCCGATCCCGTACCGTGCCATCTACCATGCCGCAAGACGCCGCTCAGCAAAGGCAGCCTCCTGCCCCAACCGCTCGTGCTGGTGTCCCCCGTATCCGCAACCCTCCTGTCTTCACCGGCGCGGATGGCACCGACGTGGAGGACTGGCTCGCGATTTACGAACGGGTGAGTGTTCCCAATAAATGGGACGAAGCAGGCAAGCTGACCAACTTGGTTTTCTACCTTGCGGGTGTGGCAGGCATGTGGTACAACAACCATGCATCCGATTTCCCGACGTGGTCCGATTTCAAGACCGCCATCGTCGATGTGTTTGGCCGCCCTGCTGTTCAAAAGCTGCAAGCCGAACAGCGTTTACTTGAACGAGCTCAGCAGGCAGGGGGATCGTTCACGAGCTACATTGAAGACATCCTTGACTTGTGCAAGAAAGCCGACGCGAGCATGTCGGAGTCTGACAGTATCAGGAATGTTCTGAAAGGCATCGACGACGATGCCTTCACCATGCTGCTGGCCAAAAACCCTCGCACCGTGGCAAAGGTCATTACCCAGTGCCAAAGCTACGAGGAGCTGCGCCGGCAACGCTTGATGACCCGTCGACTGCCATCACGCGATGCTGATCTCGCGGGCTTGTCGGCCATTTCCGACCACTCCACCTTGATCGCCGAAATCAAGCCATTCGTGCGTGAGGAAATTCCCCGCCAGATCTCTCTACTGGCCTTCGCTCCACCGCAGCGTGTTGACCAGCTGCCCACTACCCTCCTGCCTCCTCTCCGCCGAGCGATTCAGCAAGAAATCGCGGAGGTCATTCCTCAATACCACCAGCCGCCTCCAGTGTCTGCGTCACTAAGCTACGCGCAAGCTGTAGCAAGGCCGCCCCCAGCGATTCCTGTGGGTCGCCCGCGAAGTTACGCCGAAGCCATCGTCGGACCACAGGCGTTCGAGGCCGCTGTGCCGCGTACATACGTCGACGTCGTCCCCGGGCCCCGAGTGCTGCGCAAAATGCACTCATATCAGCAGCCGCCTCGTCCATCCCGTTCTGCGACATGGATGGGACCCGCGAACCGCTGGCGCACTTCCGACAACCGCCCCATTTGCTTTGCGTGCGGTTGCGCCGGTCATGTCGCGCGCTACTGCAACCGCGTGCAGCCCCCTCGGGTCGCATTAACCCTCACGAGCTCATCAAGCCGTCCTTATTATGACCAAGCGCCGCCTATGTCGCCGACGTCCCGCCCCGCACCATCTCCCCGCCGTTCACCGTCTCCACGTCGTCGCTCCCTGTCGCCGATGCGACCGCGCCCGGTCTCACGCGACCAGGAAAACTAATCGTCGCAGTCCACGAGGCAAGGGCTGCGACGCTGTCGAACTGCGAAAGCGCTCAGCGAAGCCCCTCGACCGTGATTGACGTGTTTGTTGACGGTGTTCGCGCATCTGCCCTTATCGACACCGGAGCCGCCGTATCCGTTATGGACGCCAAGTTTAGCCGACTACTGCGAAAAGTGACGACGCCGCTTTCCGGGCTCTCCCTCCGTACAGCCAGCGCCCAAAGTATTCACCCTACAGCGGTGTGCACAGCCCGCCTCATTATTCAGGATGCTCTGTACGCCGTCGAATTGATCATAATTCTTGCCTGCTCTCACGATGTCATCCTAGGGTGGAATTTTCTCTCCCGACACGACGCCGTCATTCATTGCGCACCAGCCGAAATAGAGCTCTCATCATTCTCTGATTTGGCGCCGGCTGACAGTCCATCGGCTGCGGGCAAGGTACTTGTCAAAGACGACACCAAGGTGCCTGCAAACTCGTCGACGGCGGTGTCAGTGTACTGCGCCAGTCTCTCCTACACCGTTGCACTTCTCTCGTCATCTGACCGTGTTTGCACGAGGAAAGGCATGCTGGTGCCTTTCGCCACCGTGCAAGTCACTCAGGGCAGTACGTCAATTTTTGTTATCAACCCATCTCCGTACAGTGTTATGTTGGTGCGAGGGGAATGTCTCGGCAGCGTGGAACCCCTCGGAGACGCACAAGTTATGGACGAACCAGATAAAATGCACTACCACAGTTCCAGTGCGCTCGGCGCTGTTTCGACGTCTGGTTCATCACCCGCTGATGTATTTGGTTCCTCCATTGCTGACGACCTTACACGGGTCCAGCGTTCCCACCTTCTGGGCCTGTTGGACAAATTTCGCTCTTCTTTCGATGTCGTTCAAACTTCTCTCGGCCGAACGTCCACCGTTACGCATCGCATCGACACTGGCGCCCAGCCGCCAGTCCGGCAACGTCCATATCGCGTATCTCCCCCAGAACGCCGTGTAATCAGCGAGCAAGTCGACGACATGCTTCGACGCGATGTTATTCGACCTTCGAACAGCCCCTGGGCGTCTCCTGTCGTTCTTGTTGCGAAAAAGGACGGTTCTGTGCGGTTCTGTGTGGACTACCGACGACTCAACAAGATCATTCGTAAGGACGTGTATCCACTACCGCGAATAGACGCGATTGACAGCCTGCAAGGAGCAGAATTCTTTTCGTCTCTGGATTTGCGCTCAGGGTACTGGCAAGTCCCCATGGCTGATGACGCTCGACCGAAGACCGCCTTTGTCACGCCCGACGGTTTGTACGAATTCAACGTCATGCCCTTTGGGCTGTGCAATGCGCCCGCCACCTTTTAGCGCATGATGGATACCGTTCTGCGCAACCTTAAATGGCAAACATGCTTGTGCTACATCGACGACGTCGTTGTTCTCGCTCCGGACTTCTCCACTCGTCTTCAACGCCTGCGGCATGTTTTGATGCGTTTGAGCGACGCCGGTCTGCAGCTGAATCTAAAGAAGTGCCGATTTGCAGCACGGCAGCTGACAATACTCGGTTACGTCGTGTCCAAAGACGGTATTCTTCCCGATCCAGCCAAGCTTCGGGCCGTGACCGAGTTCCCCAAACCTACGTCCGTCAAAGAACTACGCTGTTTCGTAGGACTGTGTTCCTACTTTCGGCGCTTCATTCGAAACATCGCGACTATCAAATCGCCGCTGACGAAGCTCCTCGGAAGTAACGGGCCCCTCAATTCATGGTCGTCAGAGTGCGACGACGCTTTCGCGAAGCTCCGTCGTTTATTGACGTCGCCTCCCATACTACGCCACTACAACCCTACGGCCCCTACAGAGGTACACACAGACGCCAGCGGTGTTGTCCTTGGCGGTGTCCTTGCGCAGCGCATACCAGGGTTCCCTGAATATGTCGTGGCATATGCAAGTCGTGACCAACCAGACCGTCACCGAAAAGGAATGCCTGGCGATCATCTGGGCCCTTACGAAATTCCGACCTTATTTGTATGGTCGCCCATTTGATGTCATCACCGACCATCATGCACTATGCTGGTTGTCGTTATTGAAGGATCCCTCAGGCCGCCTCGCCCGCTGGGCACTTCGCCTACAGGACTACGATATCCGCGTGCTGTACCGCAACGGGCGCCAGCATGCTGACGCCGACGCACTCTCGCGCTCCCCCTTGCCTGACGACAATGCCCACAGCTCAATGTCTCACAATGCCGTTTCTTCCATCGACATTCACACGATCGCTACTGATCAGCGCAAGGATCAATGGATCGCTTCACTGATAGACTTGCTCACTGATCCATCGGCAACACCATCCACTCGCGCGTTGCGTCGTCTAGCCCACCATTTCGCCATTCGCGACGACCCCCTTCACCGACGCAATTAGAACGCCGACGGTCGCCAGTGGCTACTAGTATTACCCCGCAGTCTGCGTTCTGAAATATGTGAATCATTCCACGCTGATCCGCAGTGTGCGCTCTCTGGGGTATCGAAAACATACCACCGCATTCGCGAACGGTACTTTTGGCGAGGCATGTACCGCTACATGCAGAAGTTCGTTCGCTCCTGCATCGATTGTCAGCGCCGCAAAACTTCAACGCACCAGTCACCAGCAGGTCTGCAACCTTTACCTTGCGCTGACAGGCCGTTTGGGCGCGTTGGCATCGATTTGTATGGGCCGCTCCCTCTGACGTCGGCTGGTAACCGCTGGGCCATCGTCGCTGTAGACCACCTTACGAGCATCCGCGGTGAGACCAACACTTCTGCACCCACGTTCCTACCTGGAGCGCTCGTATGGCTCTCGGTCCATACCACTGCAACTGGTCTCTCTTCCAAACTGCTGCCC
This sequence comes from Rhipicephalus sanguineus, assembly GCF_013339695.2. NCBI lineage: Eukaryota > Metazoa > Arthropoda > Arachnida > Ixodida > Ixodidae > Rhipicephalus > Rhipicephalus sanguineus. The sequence goes on along the minus strand of NC_051182.1, from coordinate 35,522,341 downwards.
AAATACAAAGGCCCCTACCGTGTCGTCGAACGCACATCCACGGTCAACTACCTGATTGAACCCATCGACCCATCTTCGGACATGCGCCGTCGAGGGCGCGACGTTGTCAACGTGGAACGCCTCAATCCCTACCATGACCCGCTCATAGTGACCAGCTGCTAGGTCGCCAGACGGCTCCCTTTTCGCACCCGGGTAATTGTAGAGAAGCATTGAAACGCTGTAATGGGCCGTCCTTTCGAGCGCCTTCTAGTGGGTCGCCCTCTTCGCGTCTTCTCAGAGAGCACGCCCCTCGTGCTCGTGCTCGTGAGAGTCTGCGCTCCGTCGTGACTGTTGTGCATCATCGCCGTCCATCCAGCCGTCAATAAACGCCTTTACAAGTGTTACAGATCGTTGCCTGTACACGGGAATGTGCGTTCCGCTGACAGCTTTGAGGTGGAACAGTACAGTGGAAGTGCGTTCGGCTTTTGTGGGTGGGAGGACACTCACTTGGGCTCCGGTGTCGATAAGAAACTTCTGTCCGGTAGTTCGGTAGACGATGTGGAAGAGGCGACATTGTTCTTGGCGCTGACCGCTCGTCGCCGCTAGTGGTCGGCCGTCGGATTTGCTGACCAAGTGCATGGCAGGATGCAGTGGCGGTCCATAGCACATACGCGGACCTGCGGATTCACTTAGCTCTCGTTGTCTGCGCCGATTGGGCGTGGAAGAACGATGACGTTGGCGCTCACGGTTGGAGGATGGTTCCGGGTGAACTGCGGCCGCGATGAGTTGTTCCAGCCTAGTACAAAGGCGCTCATCTTCGGAGTGGCCAATGGCAGTGGGCGCCGGGTTAGGTGGCTGAGCAGATGTGACGGGAGCAGTCGGCGGTGTTGATTGCGTGGGCGTGCTGGTGGAGGCGATTGGGAGATTTGGTGTCGCCACCTCGACAACTTTATCGGCTAGCGCAGCCACCGATGTCAAATCCATGGCTGTGGCTGTAGCAAGCACCATTTGGACCTGGGACGGCAGTCCCTGTAGAAAAAAGTCACAGTTTCGCCGCAACGGCGAAGCAATGAATGCGATAGCAATAAAGTGAAATGTAACGCGAAGAACGGAAAGCAGCTCGAAATTGCCAGCGCGTCGCTCGGGCCTAAAGGACGTATGAAAAGAACGCACACAGGATGAGCGCGAACTAATGCGTCACAGCTCGACACTTGAAACGCACTGCTCAAACATAAAGCAGGACGCACGAAACGAACGAACAGGTACACACAAGACGAGCGCGAAGTAATTGTCACAGTTGTTACTTATTTCTGTTTGAACAGCGCGCTCCTTACGCAAAGGCGGCCGCTGTAGCGAGCGAGGCGAAGCACCCCACCGGCCACCCCTTCTTTCCTCGAGATAAACGCACGAAAGCGACCACGCCCTGTCGCGCGAAGAGCAACGGCGTTCGCAAGAGCGGGGCGACGATCTTTAAAGCGCGCCACAGGCGCGCTCGTCGCGCCGTCTATGTGGCCACTAAGAAAGCATGCTGAATTACATGATGTATATAAATAGCTCGCCGTTAGCAGGCTGAAAGGCGGTGCTGCCGTGGCATAACGTGTAACGCGGCGGGCTGCAAAGCGAGAGATCGCCCGTTCGATTCCGCGCGTCGGAAAGAATTTCTGAATTATTTTTCTTGATGGCATTTCTATATATATACGTACTTATACATATACGGTGAATGACGGCGACGGGGACGGATATTTTCCAGCCCAGACTGTCCATATAATTGATATCGCAATAAAAGTTCTCGTAGCACTGCATTGTCCATAGTTATCGCACTACTACCGAAGAGCTGCGTCATTGGCCGCAAAGGTTGGCTTGGCCGTCGGTCACCGAGTTCCTCTGCGGAGAGTAGCTGCTGTATTCTGGTTCTCTCCGACGCAGCAGTCCTTTCTGGTAGGGCTGCCTTGAGCTGGTCGTATGGTCTTGCCGGGGATTGTTGCGGAACAATGTGAGTATGTCGGCTACTTCTTCTGCAGCTGTTGACGGGAGCGCGCCGACTGCGTGGTGGAATTGCCGCTGTTGTGAGGTGATTCTTGATAGCTGGAATTGGATTCCACTTGCAGGAACCACACGGCAGGGTTGCCAATTGTAGAGAGCTTGCGGCGGATGGACTGACTGGGAGACGAGACATTCCTGTGGTATGGTTGTTTATTCTCCGTCTGCCGAGCTGCGGCGGCACGCGAGTGCGGGCCCCCACCGCGAGAGGGACATGGAAAGAGAGAAGAGGGAAAGCGTACACAGAGATTGTCTTACGCATACACAAAAGCACCGTGTAAGAAGGAACACACAAAGTAAGGTTCACGGCACAGAGTTTATGTTACGTGCGGTTGCGGAGGCGTGAGAATGGAAACACAACTTGGACTTGCGAGTTCCGACGCTCACCACACGTCCTTTATGTTTGCGCAGCGCACTTTAAGTGTCGAGCTGTGACACGTAATTGTTAGCGCTCGTCCTGTCTGTGTTTATTTGGTAAGTCATTTGCGCTTGAGTGACGAGCTGCAAATATCAAGCTGCTTTCCGTTCTTCACGTACATTCCGATTTGTTGCTATCGAATTCATTGCTTCGCCGTTGCGGCGATACTGTGACTTTTTTCTTAGAGTCTACTGCTCTGCCGGCAGGCGTTCGGATCAATCTGAGCTCTCGTGTGCTTCGGCGGGCCTCGACGAGCTCATCCAAGGTGTCGTGTATTCCTAGCCGATATAGTTTCTCGTTGGGTGTGTTGATGGGGAGTCCGAAGATTGCGTTGTAGGCTTGCCTAATCGGTGCATCAATTACATGTATTTCCCACTGTGGTAATAGGAAGTATGACAAAGGATATGTATTTTGGTGATTACAAACGCTCGTACTGGTTTGGAAGTACTTTTTTTACCTCTTGTATCTTGTTCGCTATTGTTTTGATGAGCGGATTAGCTTGTGCGACGGTATGTATCTATTTTTGGGGGGTGACGTCATTACAGCGCTTTTCTTGCGAGTATGTGCCTAAGATGCATTGAATTCTCTCCCATTTTACGAGTTCTCGTTGTACCAGGATTTTAATAACCGGGCCCGATAGTCTGCTGCTGTTTTACCTTTTGGAATGTCACGCCTGACCAATCTCTGCGGCTTAGGTAGTGAGCAGGTGAGACTCAAGGTTTCCACAATGAGCACTGTGATAGAGACTGCTCGTTTCTGGGTCTCTTCTAAGTACCTCGGTGTTCATTGTCCTTCACACGTGGCTCCATTCGACTTACATGCTCCACAATGAGCACTGTGATAGAGACTGCTCGTTTCTGGGTCTCTTCTCATTACCTCGGTGTTCATTGTCCTTCACACGTGGCGCCATTCGACTTACATGCTCCACAATGAGCACTGTGATAGAGACTGCTCGTTTCTGGGTCTCTTCTCATTACCTCGGTGTTCATTGTCCTTCACACGTGTCGCCATTCGAGTTACATGCTCCAAAATGAGCACTGTGATAGAGACTGCTCGTTTCAGGGTCTCTTCTAATTACCTCGGTGTTCACTGTCCTTCACACGTGTCGCCATTCGAGTTACATGCTCCAAAATGAGCACTGTGATAGAGACTGCTCGTTTCTGGGTCTCTTCTAATTACCTGGGTGTTCATTGTCCTTCACACGTGGCGCCATTCGACTTACATGCTCCACAATGAGCACTGTGATAGAGACTGCTCGTTTCTGGGTCTCTTCTAATTACCTCGGTGTTCATTGTCCTTCACACGTGGCGCCATTCGACTTACATGCTCCACAATGAGCACTGTGATAGAGACTGCTCGTTTCTGGGTCTCTTCTAATTACCTCGGTGTTCATTGTCCTTCACACGTGGCGCCATTCGACTTACATGCTCCACAGTGAGCACTGTGATAGAGACTGCTCGTTTCTGGGTCTCTTCTAATTACCTCGGTGTTCATTGTCCTTCACACGTGGCGCCATTCGACTTACATGCAAGATACACACGTGAGTATCCTCGTCAATGAAAAAAAAATTCGGCAGATCCCACGTACCGTGGGAAACGATGTAATGCGAAGCATGCGCGGGATGGTGACTGTGGCGTAATTTTTCACATCGAGCGAAACGTTACGGAATGACGTCAGAGAAATGTGGAATTGGTATACGCATACTCACATGTTGAGTCACATATGTATTATATAACCAGCTGTTTACAGTTGTGTAAGGATGCTGCACTGCTTGTCAGCGATAGTTACATTGTGACTCACCACAGATGCAATCCGAGAGCTCTGCGCGTTCACGAAAGCTGGGGCGGCAGTGTTGTGGCCGTGGATGCCCCAGTGGCGATAATAGCTGTGGCGCCGCTCGACGTTGCTTTGGAAGTCTATACTTCTTCGTTATGACGGAGAACGCACGCACGTTTCGCGAACCCGTGTGTATCTGTAGAACGGGTTCCTGGCAGTCCTTCAACAAGGTCATCATCCCCGAGAACAGTGAGCACCATCAGCTCGACCGGACTTGTTAATCGGATCCGTTCGTGATCGCGGCTATGTGGAGTCTAAGTGTAGTGATGTGTGAGGTACAGTGCAGCTGGTGGAAATTCCGGATGCCTCTTACGATGACATGATCTATGATGCCTCCTGTTGTGGACGTGGCAGAGCGACTTTTTGATGCAATGTCCACATCCAAGCCGTCTTTCACGCAGTATAAGGACCAAACTTAGTTGGGTCTTGATAAATCAATGTTGAAGTCGCCGGTAATGATGAGAGGCCTGTTTCTCTCGGAAGATTTATTGTAGGAAGCATTGACCTCGGTTTTTGCATAATCCACATGGTCCACGTTGCGGACCACGTGGACGAGTGGATGGCAGTTGAGCGTCTTCCAGGGGTGTTGTCTTCAGCTTGCTCACTTTTCTTGCGTCCGCTGCGGTGGTGTAGCGGTTACGGTGCTAGGCTGCTGACCCGAAGGTCGCGGTTTCGATCCCGGCCGCGGTGGTCGCGTTTCGATGAAGGGAAAATGCTAGATACCCGTGTACTGTGTCATCTCGGTACACGTTAAAGAATACCCGATGGTCAAAATTTGTGGAGCTCTTCGGTACGGTATCTCTCATAATCATATCGTGGTTTTGGGACTTAAAGCCCCAACACTTCTTATTATTATCACTTCCTTTACGTGTCAATGTGTGTGTTCGCGGTTACCGTGTTGGATGAGACTGTGTATCACCTGTGGCACATACCCGCATAACATGAACTCTGGTATACGGGTATGTGCCACACGTGACTGAGAGAAAGTATTTCATGACGTACGCGACAGGTATTGTGTTATTCTTGTCATGACCAGTGCATCGTGTTCGTCATACAGTGATCCCCTTATATGCGAATTTTGGTATATTACAAGTTATGGAGACGACCAGGAGAACATCCAGACGTAGGCGGCTAGATAGATAGATAGATAGATAGATAGATAGATAGATAGATAGATAGATAGATAGATAGATAGATAGATAGATAGATAGATAGATAGATAGATAGATAGATAGATAGATAGATAGATAGATAGATAGATAGATAGATAGATAGATATCGTGACTTGGGTGTTGCCGCACTGCTAAGCACAATTAGTTGGCCCCGCGTCCCGGTACAGTTGAATGCAAGAACCCGGTAGTTGGTCCTGTGGGTGCACGTTAAAAACGTTGGATGGTCAAAGTGAATGCGCAGTCTCTATTTGCGGCGTGACTCATAAGCAGGTCATGATTTCTCGCGCGGAATGTAAAACATTTATTTTTTTTAAAGCGTGTAATAAATGAAAGAACTGTGCTAAAGCTTGCTGACAAATGAATCAACGTGCTGTTTGAACCATCGTTTTCGTCGGAGGCATCTTAGGTCTAACACACGTGAAGCTTTCGTAAAGAGTTTACTTTAATGATATGAAACACTTTGTCGCAGAATGTCCTTCATAACCTAATTTGGTATTTACATTGAATTGTCAAGTGGAAAAGCTTTTCCTGAGCAATAATAAATGTTGCACTTCATATTGCTTGAGAAAAAAGCTAAGAGACTGAAAGGATAATGTAAGGTTCATTGCTGCAAGAATAACACAAATGGGGAAATGTTCACTTATGAATAAAGCTGGCATAACCTGCAGTAGCCAGGAATCATCACCTCAGCTTACGGCATTGCGACCTTAAAGATCGGAATTTGTAGTTCAGCCAAGCGTGTCCACATTAGCCCTGAGTTCGATTGCAATGATGCTTGGAGAGAAAGAAGAGTTTGAAAGAGAAGAAGCGTTTTCTTTTTATGCTAATGAAGGAGCATGGAGCGACATTTTATGTACGCAGTTGTCCTAAGAAAGCGCTTTCTCCTCCGCCTTAGCCAACCACGAAGTGAACCTAAGGCTTCAAAATAAAGTGGCGTTAATAACACAAGGGAAAAATAGTTGCTGTTGCAAAAGAATGGCAGTTAACGAAATAGTAACTTAAAAGATGTGCTCCCAGCTAAAGCTGTTGACGAACTACTGAATCGTTCATTTCTTCAAAATATATTTCAGATAATTTATTCGTTGATACTTAGTCAATACCTGCACGCCACGCGAGGCCTTCCGAGTACACTTGCTGGTAACCGGTCGTAAAATAATTTGGCTCCACCGACTGTCCCCCCTTCCCCTCCCCCCTCCATGTAACCTGATGAACAAATGTGTGTTAGCGTGTATCCACACGACGGACTTATCCGCGGAAATCTCGTCCGCGGACGATCGTTCCGCCGCCCGTCCGGCTGCAAAGCACATCCAGACGACGGACGAAGCGAGTAGACGGACGCGCCGCAGCAAAAAAACATGGCGGCACTGTCTGAAGCGAGAGCTGCCCGCTTCGAATCTTTAATCTCTTCGTCTCGCATTGCGTGGGTTGTTAGTCCCAAACTGACGATTGTGTCGGCTTTAGGTTTGTGTCCTCAAGCTTCGCCGGCAACGTATTCATGACAATTTGGTACTGTTTCAGAGCGCCGTACTCGTTTTCTGAGAGCTGTAGGCTTAGCGAGTGCCTCTATTAACAGAACATAAGCTCGCTGATCTGCGGTAGCGCGAGTGCTACCAAATCCCAGAGGTCATAATAATGTGCGAATGCTTGCTTGTTCCTTTTTTCTCTAGATGGCGCGAACAGTCTGAAAGTCGAAAACACATTCATCGCTACCAAAATTATTGAAGGTTTTTATGTTTCCGTCTACGGCGCAGAGTTTCTTTTAAGTTGAAGATGGAGTTACTAATGGAGTTCCATACGAGAAAAAGAAAAAGCAGCGCTTGTTGCCAGACCGATAATGGCACCTTCGGCTAAATCTGTTGTGTTATTCCGCGCGAATCCGAATGCGAAAAAGAGCTTGGCATTTTCCGTCCGCGACGTCCGCGGACGAGGCACGGATGGCACAAATCCGTGACGCGGGTTCACGTGATGCGCCGTCCGCGGCGGAAAAGACGGATTCGGTCCGTCGTGTGGATACACCCTTAGGGACACACTGTGGTCTTGGATATTTACGAAAACATTTTTCACGCGCATAGTGCTTAAATATTTCTATATGTTCCTTTCCTTGTTGTATGGACACTACCCAACTGTTCGTAGCGTCCTAGGATGGAATAAACTTTTTCTAAACACAACTTTGAAAGTCCGATAGTAGTGCATCTGTCGCTATTACATAAGCTCTAGCATGCGGCATTTTAAATATTTAAGAATTTTTGTTCAGAAACGCATGCAATTAACTCCTATGTAGAAAATAGCAGCTTACCATTCTTCTTTAGTGGAGTACTTGGTACTGTAGCATTGCCACTTTTATCATATTGGTAAACTGAATTCGAAAACGTACTCAGCGCTAGCAGAGAAGGACGTGGGAGTGAGGACACCACAATGCGCTAACCTCAACAACTTTATTTCCAGGAAGCATCAACCTACTTATCTATGCACAGTGGCGCCACATCTCTCCAATCACTTGCCAACCAGAAAGCATGTCTTCTTATCTAACAGGCTAATAGGTGGGCCACTAATACACGTGTCACTATTACGAGAGATCGCTCGGGCTTCAATTTTCTCTCGGACGTCTTTACCTTTGTCCATGAATCATATGTTGGTGCGCAACCACATTCCAAACAGTGCGCACCAGCATTTCTTAAAGACTCCTTATCATACGCGAAAATAGATCGTCGACGTTGGCGACATCAACGCGAGGATTCAGGAAATTATTACCACCTGGTGACGTCACATGATGTCAGAGATCACCGAAATTTGTGATGCCTTCAAGATATCATGTCACATTTTTACTTCGTCAAAGGCGGGCATATCACGGAGGCAGTGCAAAACCAGCTGAGGTGCCCAAAACTTGCAATGCCTTTGATCCTGGAGACAGTGCAAAACCACGTTAGGTGCATAAAGCTCAGAAAGGGAGAATGGGGTCAAATGCATGCATCGACTGAAAAGAAATAAAATGAAGGAAATATGGCTTTCGCCTTTGAATCGTCTTAGGCCACTGTAAAAGCAAGCCTGTGAGTTTCAGAGCGCAGCTCTTAGGCGCCTCTTCATGCGTTGATCGGCGTCACCGTCGCCGTCGGTGGCGTAACCTATAGACATGAAGTATTTCAAAAATAAAAAGGCGGAAAAACACCCAGTGTCGCAAGGGATTCGAAACCGGGCCCTCTGCGTGGCTGTCGCATGTTCTACCACGGAGCCACGACGGTGCTTGAAACTCGTTTGCAAAAAGAACTTATACAGGTGTCTTGTCGAGGAGGGAATAGCGTTAACCTATGTAATATAGCGTGGAGAAGAGTAAAACCACAACCAGTCATCACACAATGCTACTTGCACAAGGAGTGTGTGGTTTAATGCTTCCCACCCATTGCAATGTGCTCAGCCATAATTCTTCATCGTCATCAGCCTCATACAGCATGAATAAAGTGCACAAAATGCCTTACAGATGTGCAATGGGTACCTCGCTTATCGGCGGAAAGACGAATGCTGTCGCAGCGGGTGCTGTCCTACTTCACAAAAATTATGATTTAAGGCGTAGTGGATACTTTGCGGAAAGCCAACCCTTCAAACACAGTTGGCCTTGCCCCATTACGAAGCCGAGCTCAGAATTCGCATTAGGTAGTATCGTAATTGTCAGGGAATTTTTTTTTTCATTTTTTTTGCAGGGAAACGATTTTGTGTTTGCTGTCTGAAACGTCAATGCTCTCCTAGGTCAAGCAAGCAACGTGACGGTGCTTCCTGCGCAGGAGAGTTATGTTATCGAGAGGTATGGACATGAGATGCTACGCGGCTGTCCTAACCGATGAAATTTATGGGTGTGCATTGCAGGGAACTGGGCCCCCATCTAGTTCATTGTAGTAGGCGCAACATTTTTGCGCGTGGTGCCCCTCAGCCATCTTAACTTGTGACCCGATTGGTGGAAACATTGATGACCAGGTGAAAAATATTCGGTGGCTTGTCGGTTCCAAATGGGAGGCTTGTTCTCACTGAGAAGCACCACATACGCATGTAAATATTCATTATACTGATCTTTCGCTTATGTCACAATATGTCCAATTAGTACTTTGCGAAATAAAAATGCCTACGTCGATTACAATAAGCTATTTCGTTTGTCAGCATACCCTCGTCTCTATTTGGTGTGGTAACTTGTGCGTCTATACGATGCACGCCAATAATCGACAATAATCTACAACGTGTTCTGCGCTCCCCCTTAAAATAGGCCGGTCCCGTGAACAGGAAACGTCGCTTCAGGATGCAGGGCTTCAAAGTATCGCTGTAAAGTGCAGTATTCCTGTGGCTTCAGGACAAACAGAGATCTCCGACACCTCTATAATAAAAAAACACCAAAAGTAAAAATGCAGATCATATATACCTTCAGTGTATAGTAGCTGTGGATGTCGTTTTCTAGCACGGTGTGCCAATAATATTGGAAACTGTTCTCTATGTTCTAGTCTTGATGTTGTTCCATTGCACCTGCCAAGCGTGCTCACAACTTAAGGCAAATTCGGTACTTGTAACCGCGATATCTGGGCGACAAGTCTTACGAATGCTCACGAGCCGCTGACATACACCTCGCATTTCGCCACCGCCTGCGCAAAGTGACAGTTGCAAACACGACAACGTGCTGTGCAGGAAAGTGGACACAAATAAAAAATCCAGGTCTGATCTGAGGCATCAAATGGAAAATTATTTTCTCGTTTAAAAATTAATTCAGCACTTGTTCACTGCTTAGCAATGAAGTCTGCTCAGTTGTCGCATACAAAGTCACTTGGGCCGAAGCAGCACAAAAGACTCCATGACAATTGCAATAGGCAGAACATTTTAACACTAAAGTGTAATATGCCGGGGTCCACCAAGGCTTTCATGACGGATTTCCGTCGCGGAAATACGTCAGCAAAATGAACGCTGTCAGATAGCAAAAAAAAAAAAAACTAGGAGAAAGATTTTGGCTGACAGGAGTCGAAACTACGACCTCTCCGTTCGCGGACGATGACTGGCGGGCGTTTAACCCACTGCGCTACCGTCAACCACTAGGAGGTGGCAACACGAACGCGCCTTTTATCTCTCACACTTCCCTATCACAGTGCTCTTGGTTCGTGGGTGGTGTCCTCGTCTGGGACCGGTAGAGTGAAGTAATGCGTGGTCTCCGCAATTATCTCCAGTTACGCGCCCTTGCTACGTCCATCGAATTCGGCGCGTTTCCAATAAGAGAAGTGTAATTTTGTCAAAACTTGAACAAACGCTAGGCGGTGGCTTTAGCCCAAGCCTCTCTCACCGCATCCATTCATATCGAAAAATAGCTGCCCGATCGATGCTCGCCTAGCTGTGGCACCGAGTTCCCTTCTCGTCCTGTGTGAAATCATCGCCAGGCTAGAGGAAAGAAACGATGCGCGAAGCGTTTTATTTCGTGTTTCACGACGCTTTCAAGGAGTGCATACCGAGTATCAGTGTTAATTATGTGTTTGTTGGTGCCATATTTGCGCGGGATTCGCCATATACGGTAGCCAGGTATATGTTAACAACTTCACATATACCGCAAGGGGTAAATCATGATCATGAACCTTAGTCGTCGGGACGGAGAAGTGTCACTAGGGGTCAACGTGGGTGCGTCCCCGTCAAACGGTGCCATAGCTGCCCAACAACAACATACATTGTACAAGCTCCCATATATCAATGCACTATAAACAGTCAACTACTTCTGTTAAGACACGTTTCACTTTCATGTTATACCGATTCCTATGACGGAGGGATCAGCCATCTTCTTCATCTCGTTTCCAAATTTTTTTCACGAAGATTCGAAGCGTATGTTACAGTAAAAGATTGTTTAATATGCTTTATCTTGAGAACAAAACTATACATCTAGATTGGTCAGGGTGAGTGGGAGTGTGATATATTAAAAATCGTTACGTTTGATCACGTTTCTGGTTCTCTGAGAGAGAGAGGGAGAGAATTTATTAGAGAGCAGAGAGGTCGGGCTGAGCTAGTGCTCTCTAGCCTGCTACCCTGTTCAGAGGAGGAGGAAAGGGGGAAAGCAAGAGTGATGAAGCGTGATGATGTGGAGAGGAAGACGTGTTGCGTATATATAATAACCACGAAACATTGTGGTCTCGCTACAATATGTAGTCCAATCCTGTGCTATCAAGGGAATATATAACTTCCCTTGTAGCAGTTGTTGACACTGTCTGATAGAAGGTTTGCGACAAAATAACGTTTTTGCACAGTGCTGCCACACCGATTTCTGCCAGCGTCTAAGCCAGTGTTTTCAAGGCGCCACGTAAAGTGGGAAATCACAAAATAGATGTACTGTTGCTTCACACACTTAGCAGCGCTCACAGTTGGGGCAGTGTTCACCCACACTTGGTAGCATTCAGAGAGCGTAGCGGCGAGTAAATACAATGCCTAGGTGGTGAATCCCGTGTAGGAGACTGGCGGGGCTTCGGTATATTCTCCCCGGGAGGCAAAAACCCATTTCTCTTCTTGTCTGAATACACAGAACTCCCAGCAAAATCCCCCAAATTTGGAACTGCCTATGATAGATGGAATTGAAACAGAAAAATTCCATTAACAACAATTCCATAAAAGAAAAGAAAACTTGAGAGGGCGCCAGGGCAGTGAAAGTTTTTTCAATGTTTCTGCGCGAATACTCCATGTGATATCCCAAAACGTCCCAAGTTTTATCACCGAAATTTGTAATCTCGGAGCGTCACGACGGGGAATCTTGCATGCAAGGACGCAGAAGCTGTTGAGGCGTAAAGTAAAAAAAAGTGTCATTCTAATATCTGAGATGTGCTAGAGGAATGCCCTTCTGCGCCGGAACGCGCTTGTAGACGCTCATAATTGACATAGCTACAGTGTATTCGTTGGATGTATGGTAAGAGCCAAAGGTGGACTTGGTATGACGCAATATTTATATGGCTTATGGGACGAGTCGGGTGAAGAATAGCGGGCGGGCCGACGGAAAAAATATGGCTGATCTCTGTCATAGAAATTGGAATAACGCGAAAGTGAAACATGTCGTCACGGAAGTAGTTCATTTTTTATAGTACATTGGTATATGAGAAATTGTACAATGTCTGTTGTTGTTTGGCAGATATAGCACCGCTTTATGTGGACGCACTCACGTTGACGCCTAGTGACCCAACTCCGTAACGACGATTAACGCCCATGATTATGATTTCACCCTTTCGGTAGCTGAAGTTGTCAAGATATACCTGGACACCGCATGTGGTGAATTCCGAGCAAATATGGCATCAACAAGCACGTAATAAACACCGATACTCGATATGCACGCCTTCAAAGCGGGCGGCGACAACCGACACAAGAATCGCAGCGCTGGCGCCAACAGCTCGCGCTTGGCTATTCCAGCTAGGGTGGTGTCCCACTGCGGCATGTTGTTCTTATTCCTTTTTACAACACCCCGGCGACAAAGGAGAGCCATCCTGGCGAGTCAAGGTGACGACAGAGAGAAGGGTTCGTGGTATGGTTTGAGGCGACTGACGTGGATTGTCTCCAGATAAAGGTGGCGCCTGTCTGTAGATGGCTTAACTGGCTCAATCGCGTATGTTATATGTGATCGACGTTCCACGACGCGATAAGGACCGTGATACTTCGGGGAAAACTTCGACGACAGCAGGGTGTTTGTGCCCTTTCTTTGTCCCGTCTCGTAGCGCTGTTTTCTACATTAAAACGGAAAGGTGGGCTAGTTGGTTTGGTTACATAATTCTACTTGAATTCGACGACAGGCCAGGGGAATGGCAGGGCAGTCGGAGCCAAATGAGCGAGCCTACGGCGAAAGTCTCGACTTGCTGGTGGCGGTCATGGCCTTCTTTTTCGAGGGCCTGCTTGTTCAAGGTGAATGAGCAGGCCAACTGACGACACTCTTCAGGGTGCTGCACAATTACAGAACCAGGGCTGAAGTCGGATGTGTCCGAACGGTACGGCAAAATAGTGTCAAGGGTGGCGCACGGTTCGCGGCCATATATACAGTGAAACCTCGGTGATACGATCACGGTTCATACGAATTTCTGGGTGATACGAATTTTTCGTTGGTCCCGGCCTAGGCCCATTCGCCTGCAATGTAATGGAGTACGGTTGTTGCGAACCGATTTTACCCCAGCGACGTTTGATACGAACGTACGCTACCGCCCAGGTACGAAGAGGTGCTGACCACGCTGGCGCGGAAGACGCGCCAAGCACGTGCTAGTGCGAGAACGCAAGCGTGGGCATGCGCGCCGCACCGCCAAATCGTCAGAATCACGGTGTAAGAAAAGCACTTTTCTTAGAGGTCAGAATAAACCTTCAGAGACGCGTCACGACCTCCGAGATTGTGTGCGCGAATCTTTGAGGCTCTCATGTGCCTCCGTGTGTCTTCGCGTTTAGATTGCAGACGACATTAGCGCCATGCTTTTTTTAACGCGTCGACGCGGACTGCTGTCGTTGTACTGTGTTTACATGTGCCTGCTTCGTGCATCAGACATCCTATGAAAGGTGGACGAGGATTGAAAGAATGCGAGGACGGTCTTAGCGAAGGAGTCAGGCCTCACAACATCAACATGCGCGACCGTTGAGGTCGCATTGTGCGGGCACGGCCGTAAATCTAAAAAAAAAAGAAATACCATATCCACGAAGTTAATGATGATTACGAGTGCTGGTATGATTGCCGACATCTAAAAACTTTACTGACAATCAGTCAGGGTTCTTCCTGACGGCGCTGCGGCCCTGAAACACAAATGAAAATGTGCGCCAGCTTTCTTTTGTCGCATGCTAATTTTCCATGCTTTCTGGCGATACGAATTTCGGATGGTACGAATATTTTTGGTGGTCCCGTGAGATTCGTATCACCGAGGTTTCACTGTATATGAAAGAAAGGCGAGAAGCCCGTCGTTGACTGCTTTGCCGTATTATAGCCATAAGTTACAAATGGGAAAACCACATCCCAGTTTGACTGGTCAGAATCGACATACATCGCGAGCATGTCTCCCAGCGTTCTGTTGAAGCGCTCAGTGAGACCATTGGTCTGCGGCTGGTAGGCTGTAGAGGTGCAGTGAACCGTGCGACATGCGCGACGGAGTTCTTGAAGAACCTCGAATAAAAAAATCACAGCATAATCACGTGGTGAATGATGATGAGTAGGGGGAAGCACCGGAGAGAATCATCGGTAAGCCGTGAATGTTCTGTGTAACGCCCTATCAATCATCATATGAAGAGTGAGAAACACTGTGTGTATATTACAAACATGAAACTTTTATTTTTCTTATTTTGGCGATGCTTGGCTTGCGTTGTCCCTTCATTATCACGCCTTTATGGTCCGTAAAGTGAAGGGACAGCGGTTCTTGTACGGGTTGAAACTGGAAATTAGAAAATACCAGGTTTATACACGTCCCTCGGATGGTCTTCTCGCCGCAACCGTCCAGCTTGTCGAGCAGCTTCGGCCTCGCGGGCTCGAACGGCGGGGTCTTCTCGCCGCAGCCATGCAGCTGGTCGAGCAGCTTCGGCTTCACGAGCTCGAACGGCGGGATCTGCTTCGCGGCGTCGACGTGCAGCTTCGGCCTCGCAGGCTCTCATCTCAGGATTCTGTCTGCAAGCGCGGGCTGCCGCCGCCTTCCGTGCCCTCCGTTCCGCAGCCTTGTCTTCCATCTGGCGACTCCGAGCTAAAGAGAAAGCGTGCCAAGAGGGAGCCTCATGGCGCGTTACTTCTGAAATGTTGTCGTTGGGTGTCGTTAAAAAAATCACAGCATATCCACGGAGTGAATGATGATGAGTGGGCGAAGCTGCGGAGGTTCATCGGTAAACCGTGAATCTTCCGTGAATTCTGCCCAGTACATCATCACCGACGTGAGATCGGGCGCGTTTATACTAAAGGTTCTATGAGTTATGACGACTTGCAGCTCACTTCATTTTACATGTACGCTGTGAATTTTCATTGTTTAGAAAACCATTGCTTTAGCAAACATCTGGCGTCTTTCGTTAAGCAGCTGGCGTCTTTTCGTTTTGCTTTAGAAACATCTGGCGTTCTTTCGTTTTGCTTTTAGAAAACATCTGGCGTCTTTCGTTGGTTTATTTCATCAATCAACGGCGTTTTGAACAAAATTTTTATTGTTTAATCACGCACAGGAGAAATCTCACCAGGCACTACCTTGGAGGTAAACAATGGCTGCTAATGGGAATGAGACACCGAAGAAGTCGGCTTTTAGCTAACACTTACACTTCTGCTTCTACTAACGTTTCCTACAGGAACATGCCAATGGCTGCTAATGGGGAATGAGAGACAGAAGAATTCGGCTTTTAGTTAACGCGCACGCTGCGAATTTTTTATTGTTCAACAACGCACAGGAAAAATCTCCCACCGGCACCACCTTGGAGGTCAAGATCTGGTACTAGCGTTACGACTGGTTACGCACTACGACTACGACAACTACGAGGGACGAACGGGTGCCGCCTTAAGGAGGTTCGCCCCTAATACACAAGACGTAGTAAAGAAGAAAGAATGCCACGCAGGCGAACACGCACGAGAGTCATACTCGTAAACGTCGTCTTCTTCTTCTACTGCATACCAGAACGCGCGCTTCTCACGAACTAGAGGTGGCTACTACAAACAAACCTACAAACGGAGGATGGACAGACCCACGGCATAAGGAGCTTCGCCCCTAAAACACACGCGCTCTGTCGCTGAGTAGTTCGCGTGGTGCACCATTACGCAGGACAAAGCGACGTAAGACGAAGTTGGCTACGTCACCAGCAGCGGCTGAAGGTAGCGGAGCTGTTTCAGCGTATCTCGTTAGGTGGTCTACGGCGACAATTATCCATCGATTGCCAGCTGCGGTGTAAGGAAGCGGTCCATATAGATCAATGCCGTAACGAACGCTGTTTTAGGACGGTCACATTCTGCCATCGGGACCTGCCAATAACCTGAACGTAAGCCCAATGACGAAAGGTATTCGGCACCTTGCAACAATGATGGCGTCATCGAGGCGGGAAAGAGGTTAGACATCTTTCCACGTAATCTTGTTGATATGTCGGTAATCAACACAAAATCGAATCAAGTCATCTTTTTTCCTCACGAACACTACAGGTGAAGACCAGGGACTAGAAGAAGGCTCGATGACACCGCGCTGAAGCATGTCATTCACTTGCTCCGCGATGATATTTCGTTCCGTTAGTGACATACGGTAGGGGCGTTGCCGTAACAGAGTGTGACAGAGGTGCCGTAACAGAGTTGCCGTAACAGAGTGTCGACACTGTGAGCAACTGTGGTGGTTTTACTCAGTGCCTTCTGCGGGAAGTCAAACGAATGTCTAAAGTCATGAAGAAGCGCAATAAGCTGTGCCCGTTTATCCTGAGGGATGTCGCTGTCGATGGAGCGGTTGAATACATCCGAGGAGACGTCATCCGAACTAAAACGAAGAGTTACGGCGTTCAAATCAAGTTTTGGGCGAGTTTCACAGGATTCTATGGGCACGATAGCATTTTCGTCTACAGGCTGGACGTGGCCAAGCGTCTCATTAAAGTGCAAAGTGAGAGGGCATAAGCTGGGGTTGCAAACCAATATTCCCATCGCACGCTGATAGACGGCAGAACGGCAAATGGCAGCGACCAGGGGCGTAGCCAGAAATTTTTTTCGGGGGGGGGGGGTTTCAACCATATTTCATGTATGTTCGTGCGTGCGTTTGTATGTGTGCGCGTATATATACGCAAGCAAAATAGAACAATTTCGGGGGGGGGGGGTTGAACCCCGCCCCCCCCCCCCCTTGGCTACGCCCCTGGCAGCGACGTACTGTGGCGGCGACTGAAAACGTCAGATGTCGTGAACCCAACGGTAGTGCCAGCGCAGTGGACAGGAACTATGACGGCACTGAGAGGAGGAACGTCAGTGTCAGTTGCAACAACAAGCTTGCCGACATGGGTCGTTCTCTGTCGGTAGATGGGGCCTCAGAAAACCGACACAAGAATTGCAGCGCTGGCGCCAACAGCTCGCGCTTGGCTCGTCCAGCTAAGGTAGTGTCCCACTGCGGCATGTTGTTCTTCTTCCTCCTTACAGTAGCAACGGCGCGTATTTAGGGGCGAAGCTCCTTAAGGTCGAGGCTTGTCAGCCGTTGCGTCGTAGCCAGCCGCTAGTACTCGGAGCGCCCACTAAATGGCTCTGCGGCGCTCGCTCCATTCCGACGCGTGCTCTGGTTTGATAGGAGACCGCTAGAGGCGCAGATGCGCTCGCTCTCGTATACTACGACGCGTGTTCTCGTTGGATAGGAGACCGCTAGATGGCCACAACTGTAAACGATGTTCGCTCTCGGCGCGCATCCTCTCTCATTCGACAATCGTCAGTCTGTGCGCCTCGATAATAATAATGTGAAAGAAGAAGCCAAGGCGGCTCCTGCGCGGGCTCGCCGCCGAGACCCGGAGGTGAGCTCTCGAGAAACCGAAGCGGCACGGGCTCGCCATCAACAACCAAGAGCCACCACCGATCCAGAGGCGGCGAGGGCTCGCGCAGCCAAAGCGGCACGGGCGCGTTGTCAAGCCGACTCTTCGCTGAGAGCCCGCAAAGCTTCCAGAGTTTCGCCCACTCATCATCATTCATTTCGTGGATATGGCAGGATTTTTTTAGCCTGGCCGCGCACATGTCACCGCCACGTTATACAGGGGACGCTCGTGGGATCCATCCGTCTACCCAGAGCAGTTTGAGAGGAAAGTGTGAAAGATAAAACGCGCGTTCATGTAGCTTCCTTTATGTGGGCTAAACGCCTGCCAGCTATCGTCGCGGACCGAGAGGACATGGGTGCGACTCCTGTCAACGGAACTTTTTCTTATAGTTTTTTTTCGTTGCCATTTGATGGCGCTCATTTCGCTGCAGTATTTTCGCGACGGAAATACGTCATGAAATTCTTTGTGGACCCCGGAATAAAGTATTTTCGTGTTAAAAAACCCTGAATAACACAATTTATGCCCATAATCTCATTTGAGAGTTGTCAGAGTGATGCGTAAGCGTTGCGTTCTATTGCAGGCAGCGCCAACCTTCGAACGTCAGCTTCGCGTGGCATAGGCATGGCGTCTTTTATCACATCTCTAGCAGTCGTCAGTGTCTTGAACGCTTTCCCATTGTAGGCGCACCCAGCGACCGCTGAAACACGCGTTTACATCAAAATATCACAAATTTTGCATTTTACTGATGTGTACGATCCTCAATGGCAGCTCTTCATGTTGTCCTGGAGATGTCTGCTATTCTATTTCCCACAAAATTGAACGAAGCCTTCTCACAGATTGTTACCTTGCTACATTTGTCTTGCAACGCGTGTACAACACACTCAAATTAAAAACGGACATGGCGATCGCATGACTCTCACACGACTTTGCAAAAGCACGAAACCGATGCGAAAATGTGAGCGCTCCTCCGGGTACGATCCTGCGCGAATGGTATTCCGTCCACACTTGAGCACTGAAGATAGGCTGGGACATTTTCCTTCTATGGTGCTCATTGGAGGCCACTCTCGCCGAATTCGAACTCTATTGTCCATGGACATTCGGAATGCTTATGATCATGTAAGTCATGAAGGAATTGCTCCGACCTTACCTTGACTTCACTTCCCCAAAGCAGTGCGCGTAATCGTCGAAGCCTTTCTGCGTGACTGACCTTTCTCCTTCCGCCTGGTTGGTCACGCGGAAGCTCTGTTAACATCACACAGTCGTGTTCCACATGTATCTGTCCTCGCGCCAGTGCTTCTATTGCGATAGCAATTATATGGACAGTCTCGGCTTGTGTTTGCCGTCGCCGTCGCCGCCGTCATGCACCGTATATGCATAAATATGTACATATATAAAAGTCCCAAATAAAAATAATTCAGAAAAATGCTTCCGAAGCGCGGAATCGAAACAACGACCTCTCGCTCCACAGCGCGTGGCGCTAACCACTACGCTACAAAACACACATCCTTCAGGTAGCTAACAGCGAGCGTTATATACACAACCTACCGCTGGCAGTACTCCCGACGGCAGGCACTATAAGAGACGGCACGAGGAGCGCAACGGGCGCATTTAAAGGTCGTCGGCCAGCTCGCTCGCGTCTTCTAATATTTTCGCAGGGAGAACCTTGCCCTTCCGCTGTCTGCTCTCGCGGTTATCTCTTGGTGAGGCACGGAGTGATGTTTCGAGGTTTCACCGTGATGTCCGCAATGATGCTACGGAGCATACGAAAGTCATTTGAGCTCAAGGGATGCCGCTAAACGAGCAAACAGAAGATGAGCGCGAACTTTCATGTGTCACAGCGGGACACTTGAAGCACGCTAGCTTCCTTTCTCGCGCTGTTACTCGCGGATACTCGCGCTGTTCAAAGCGAGAGTATCCATTGGCAAGCCTCACTTCGTATAGAAAGAGATAAACATTTTAATGAAAAGCTGGAGATGTTATTGTGGCTCTTCGCCTGACATGCTACTGCAGGTGCTGGGTGACGATTATGCATTACAATTTCTTGCTATCGCATTCATTGCTTCGCCCTTCCGGCGAAACTGACTTTTTTAACACTGTCCTTCCTGTGTTGGCGTGGCAACACGTCGTAGTGCAGGCATTTCGCTTCCTGGTGTCTGCGTTGATATTACTGTGACGAATGTCCACCCAGATCTCGCCCGCCAAGAGCAGGGACTTCAAACGGGTTTAGATGTGACCAGTGCCTAGTGCGGCCATATCGGATTACAAATATCGTAGGAAAGATTTGCTTACGTGGCAGTAGGAATCGAGTACAACCGCCTGCGCTTTGAAGCCAACCTATTCGCCTCTCCTTCAATCTCAAACCAGTACAGAATGTGTCAACTCTTCGCGTTTTCAGTCTAGAAATTCCTCAGAATGGTTCTGCATCGGCATGAGTCAAGATCGCAAAGCAACACGGAGCAGAAACAAATAATCTATTACGTCCGAACGCAAAAAAAAAAAAGAATCGGCAGATCCCACGCGTTGTGCGAGTATTTATGTGCTGTATGTTATGGCTTTGAGCCAAGCGCCACGAGGTGGATCGACGTGTTTTTGTAAGTGTAGTAGCTGTGTACACATCGTGGGCTAACCAGGCAAGTGGAATACGGCAACACTGGCGTTTAATGAATAACTTATGGTGCGACGTAACGCCAGCCCTTACTTAAGAGTGAATACGCCAGTATTATCGAAGCTATGGGCACGTTATGCTGCAGTCACGTGAGTATCATATGTAACTTTCGTTAATGTATTCCTCCGGCGTCGAGCAATGCTGCAATATAGCTTGCTGAATTATAGGAGTTGTAGGGTTTTGGGCAGCGGCTAGCCCGGAACCCCTCAGGAAAGCCACCGAGACAGACCAGCAGCCATCTTTATTCTACCGATTCGCTGCCGCAACTGCCCGCTGCCAGCGGCTACTGGGCGCGAGCTGCAAGCGCGCCCCATCGTCGTTCTTCTCTTCTACGAGCGCTCCCACACTGCCCCCTCCTCTCCGGCGAAATAGGGGAGGAGGACGCGGAGGCCAGCACCCTTGGCCACGGCGAACTGCACGTGCCACGCACTATAACGTACCAGCGCCCTTAGTCAACACGCTCGACCTCATGGAGTCATCATGTGGGACCTGCCGGGCGGTGTAACCGAGGCCGTGCGCTGGGGAACCAATTCTGCCACCGCAGCCTGGAGACGGAGGCGCACCGGACTCGCTCGGGTTGATGACGATGAACTTCGGCGAGAGCATGCTGGTACGCCGATGCACCTGGTGCAGAACCGAGCTGGCAAGCCCAGAGTAGTTAAAGTAGGCCTCCTGGTGCTGATGTCGTTTCATGGCGCCGTTGTTGTGGTAGACGTACCGCAGTGTCACATTTTGCCGTTGTAGCCGCTCGGACCATTCGCGTCTGGGTGGCGGCCACTCCTCCGCGTGCTAATCGTCCAACGCTGGCGGCCTCGTAATACAAATGTAATGTTTAATAGACTACTATAAGAGCGCAGCCAACACTGGAACCACCGACGCAAACTTGATATGACGCCTTATCGTTGGAGTACGTATATTGTTTTACTTTCTTGTAAAATTCAATAGCCAGAACCACAACCACAATCGACGTTGCACCGATATTACGCCTGCGTTGGCGGCTTTTCCAAACCAGTTTATTGACCTGGCGTGGCTCTGTGGTAGAATACGTGATTGCCACGCAGAATGCTTTTGTTCGATCCCTCCTGGGATCCTAATTTTTATTCTTTTCATTTTTCGGGTCAGCGCTGCCGATGTCGGTTTTTCTTAACACTCTCGCATTTAAATTACGAATATCAATTCTCGCCGTTCCTGGGTAGATCTAAACTGTCAATCCCCTGTGGCGCATGCCCGTACACAGGGGCTCGTGGTAATAACGTGTGTGTCACACGTGTCTAGAGGAAAATGTTTGAAGATGTACTCGACAGGATTTTCACGTTATTCACGAATAACGTTTTTCACGTTATTCATGACCCGACAGTCATATTCGTCAATCGTCTTGCCCTCCCATGCGAATTTTGGTCTACCCTATGTTAAGGAGGCGATCATGAGAGCGCTCAGACGTAGACGGCTGGATAGACAGATACGAAAATAGAAATGCTCAAAGTGGCAAAGGTTTGCTAAGAAATGCCTCGTACCTAAAATTGCGTGTGGCACGGACCACAATGACACGCCCCCTTGTCAAGGATGTACTTCAACCACGCCATGTCAACCAAGCCCAAATTCTATCGCCTCAAAAAAGCAGGATGGGCAGGTCTGGAAAGCAATAATCATGAAGCTATACGTTCGATAACCGGGCTGTTGTGCAGGACGATGGTTCCGAATTTGCAAGTAGAGGCACATCGTCAACACGAATGATGGACTGGTACATCAACTGCGTTCTGCTCGCGCACTAAATTTCTCAACACTTCCAACCGTTGATGTGTTAGCTCATTACATGGGTTATGCCGTGTCTATTCTCATTGCTACGGCCATTACTCCTCCGTGGCACCGAATACAGATTACTTTAAGCTCTTCCTTCACATCGACTCCACGGAAGCCATTGGCGATAACAGTCATATAGCGCGATCGACGGCTTCTTCAGGTGCCATCCATCAGCTGGCAATATATCGACAGCTTTTGTCGAGCGCCCGCAGCACCTGCACGTCCGCAGACCGCCAGTCATTTCCCATGGGCGCCTGCGTCCACAGAGCTTCTGCGGACGCCCAACCATAGCTGTCTCATAGGCGCACAACGATACGCAACGAATGGGTTCCGCAAGCTGCACTATCTGGTCAGATAGAGGCGGATTCTTTCATTCTCTGGCCTGTCGTATTTGACCCGCTGCCGCCATTTCCCGAAGATAACTGCGGAAAACTGCTACGCCAACAGCAATATCTCCGACCCACCACACGAGCACTTATGGTTCCGACCTCCCTAGCGGCCTTACTCGCTTCGAGGATGTGGCGCTTCGGAGACTTTGCGATAGGGTAGCGCTTACACCTGGAGAGATCGCCCACTGGCCATCGCGTACGGAAACACATGCCCCTTCTGTGACACTTGTGTAACTGACGCGGACGTGACGCACTTGCCGTGGTCGTGCCCGGGCCTAGAGCAAGGCCGGCTCAGAGAAACTGGTCATGGTCCCGCTCACCCTCAGGATGTACAATAGTGGATACATGGGCCCTTTTACTTGTCCTTATGACACTTTATGCACGAGTTCAACCTGTTTGTTTACGTGTCACGCGCATTTCGTGACATGTTATGACTAAGGGCAATCTTTCTAATTTAAAAAAAAATTAGAAGAAGACAACATCTAGGTACATCAAACATTATGGAAAACTTTTACTTATCGTTGCCGGCCCCTTGGGAAGTAAAAAAAACGACGTTTGATTTTTTAGCGCCTGTTACAGACATGTAAAAGTAGGTGAAATCTATATAGAAAGACATCCAAAAGCGAACGAAGGCGTAAATCAGCATCTCTATGATGACGATCTTAGAAACTTAACTAAGTAGTAAGGCGGTTATCGAAAAAAAATTATAACGTAATAAGTGAATGTAAATATCGATGATGATCAAAACAAATTACGCGAGCCTTGAGATAGTCAAGGAATACAATTTTAGAGCAGGTGAATTAGTGAAAGCTACACAAGTTGAATTTATGTACTGGTAAATGCTTCGTGAAAGCTGTGCGAAGACAAAAAGTTCTCGGTTGAATAGCCACAACGCAACGTTTACCTCTTCCGGCTGTCCTTGGCCAATACATGAGAAACCTGTGGGGCTATTCAAAGTATGAGTGAACTCTGTTTCTCTTGGAGAAAAAGAGTTTATCATTAAACTGATATTCATGTGGGGTCCGTTCAAATATATTATCCACGCCAAGCATCTCGCCCTTTGCCAATGCAACATTTAGGACATTACTTATTAGACAATAATGACGTAGAAGCTGATCGAGAAAAGAAATGTCTACTGTTCGTGCAATCATGTTATGTAAGGCTGCATTTAGAAGAAGCGAAAACTAATTACAGTTCTACGTGTACTCAGGTATAGAAATGCTGCATGCAGCCACCCTTTGTTTATTCGCTTGCAAAGATCCTAAGCGCTATCGCGTTCATTGCAGTTTTTGTGTTTATAATACATATAAGCAATTTATAGTAATTTTAGATTATCTAATCTGGCACATGTGCATGCTAATGCTTGGAATACGTACGGCTTGCAGTTGGAACTACAATACTAAACCAGAGCAGTAAACTCTGCTAGCCATATGATGTTTTACTAGTGATTACAAAACCTTCGTGTTTATCAAAAATGTTTGACGACTCAGTGTATGCTACTACGGGAGTTTCAATCATAGTTTGATTGGTGTTGAGAAGGGAATGGCGAATGATCATGAATACCATGTATACTCTACTATGGTAGAGCAGGGCACCGTCGCGGTCCCTATGATTCCTGTGCACAGTAGGTTGATGGATTCAATAGACCAATACGCGACAAACACAGTTACCACCAAGTATTCTAAGTAACCACTACAAAGAGCACAGCTATTAACTGAGCTTGAGCGAATGATAGCTGCACAAAATGTTCTTTACACAAGCATGAATCAATCATTCCGACAGAAACTTTACCATTATGTGCATCGTTAATTATTTTCGGTGCATAGCTGTCATTTTCTTGCAGCAACAACTTATCAGCCTGTCAGATTTTCAAATTTCACCACAATCTGAGGAGGCATTCCTCCGTCGTTGCCTAAGGTGAATGATGACACGCTTTTAAAGCAATTACCTAGATAAAGCGTTCTCCCATGCGACCTAATGGGCCTTAGAGGAAAATATTCTTCCATTCCAAACTGTTATTTCCCTCCAGTACATCATGGGAATGCTTTGGGGCCATACGGTTCCGATTTTCTGCTCTTTTATTTTGCTGAGTAGTCCACATTTCTTCTATGTCATATTGTTGTTCATTCTAGGTTATCTGCATTTTTTCTCTTCTGCCTCTAGTTTGCTTTGCTTAAAAATTATTCACTTTTAACAAAAACCAATGTGTGCTGTTCACGCCGCAATACCTCCGCGGTATCGCGTCATGACGTTTACTTTTTTAACAGCGCTTTCCATTATTGTCACAAGTGAGCTACGCACATTGAAAAAGTGAGGGCTTTTCAAATATTTCAGTAGTATATGCAATACAGCCCTTATTTATTCAATGGTATTTACGCGGCTGGGCAAGGATACCTTGAAATTGTACGGCGATATGGTGCAAGATACTCTGGCAACAAGTATTCGTGATACAAATACAAGATACTACAGCAAATATTTTATCTAATACAACACTTTCCAAATATATCCCAAGATACATTCCAGACATTCGAAAATTGGATATTATAGAGATGTATAATGTAGCAGCAAATGCGTATGCACAGAACTGTTTGCTTAAAAATTTCTTACCTGCTACTAACTTTGTTTCATCTAAATGCAATATCTGTTGGCATCTCAAAGGCTTTGTATACCTTGCACAAAGTGTATCTCCTTCATTCCGAATCAGCTTATTGGGGTTGCTATAGCTGCTTAACATGATAGCTCTTTATACACTGCGCTATCAGTGGTTTTTGCTTGTCGTTTTAGTGAGAGATGTGAGTCGCTGCTCTGCTTACCGACCATCTAGGGCGTTGTCATTCCATTACAATAACTTCAATAGGGCGCCTCCGAACGGTGGTCCAAAAACGGGGGGGGGAGAGCTTTACCTTCTCCGTAAACGTACTACCGTTTACGCAATACTGGATCACCAGACAGGTGCTCCATTATTGCGTAAACACAGAGTTGAGATGAATCGGGTACACGCAGATGACTAAAAAAAGCAATGAGTTTTCAAATTCCGGTTATATGCTAGCGTAAAGCATTCCTTAATAATATCTGGGGTTTTACGTCCCAAAACAACAATATGATTGTGAGAGACGCCGTAGTGGAGGGCTCCGGACATTTCGACCGTCTGGTGTTCTTTAACGTGCACCTAAATCTAAGTACACGGGCCTCTACCATTTCGCCTCCATCGAAATGCGACCGCAGTGGCCGAGATCGAATTCGCGACCTTCGGGTCAGCAGCCGAGCACCGTAACCGCTATACCACCGCGGCGGACAAGCATTCGTTAGCGACATCATCCCCAGTATCTGGGTACATCTGTTCGTGGCACCATCTCTCGGCGGCAGCAATGGCGTCATGCCATTACTGAATGGGAAACATGCGACGGAAATAATCTCGCGAATAAAGCTAGTTACCAAAAACGACTCCCGCTTATAGCACCAAAAGCACAGTGCAACATTTTGGTCAAGTTGCAGCATCACACTACAAAGCGTCTTGCTTTGTAGTGTGATGCAAAGCCAGGCGACCGTTTATTGGAAGCATATGGGGTCCCAATGTAAAATTTTAAACACTCAGGGAAGTCAAGCAGTTTCTTGTGCGACACTCTAATTTTACTAGAATGTTCTAATGGGTCTCTGGTGCATATAAACTGGAGCCGTTTTCGGTAACTAGGTTTTTTTCGTCAGATATGATTTTTTTCGCCTATTTCTCATTCAGGAACAGCAGGCCACCACTGTCATTGACGAGAGATGGCACTACCCTTAGATGGCCCCAATTCCGGTTTATGACGTGCAATCTTTTAACCATTTTTCTTCTACGAGAAAACAAGTTCAGCCCAGAAACGTCTCAGGGGTATTTCATAGTTCAACAAGGCATCGCAGGCAACCGCCGCTAATCACATCGTCGCCACTTTTAGCTCCGATTACCTGGTAATTAGTAACAGTAAAGAGATTAGGGAGGCCAAGTAATATAGTAAGTAGGACTGTAAAACCAAGTAAAATAGAAAGTAGGACTGACAATTGGGCTAGTTGGTAAGGAATTGTAATTACGAAACCGCGCCACGAATTAAGACGGAATCACGAAGGAACACACGAAACACAAGCACCAAACTCATACCTGAACTTTTAATCACGTGTGCGGAACATACATGTATACCCACACGTGGCTACACACAGATAACAAACAATATAGAAAAAAAGCTCTGCCCATTAGGGAACAATGTTTCTTTGAGCTGCAAGGCGATAGAGGGGAAGCTGATGCAGGACTCTTTTTGATTATGTGTATGCCAAGCCTCGATTTAATCTCTAGCAGTGTCCTTTTGATGCATTGAAATGATGCTAGTTTCGGCGCTCGTGTTTCGTGTGTTCCTTCTCGACTTCGTCTTCGTTGCGCCATTGTCCTGCATTGCCTATTTGGTGCTTTCATGTCCAGCCCACCCCGCGCCGCCTTGAAATCGCCAGCTTTGCTACACTGTTGTTAGACCGCAGCACACTGCCAGCGATTTTATTGTTTGCGCTTGGTGACACCAGATGAAGATATTGGCCCACTTTTTAGATGCGAAGTATCTCATGCTCGGGGGTATGTAAGGCGGCGTGATAATCCGCATGCAGCGTTGTCCGCACTCACACTACGCATGCGCGACTCTCCTCCTTCCCTCTCTCCAACAGCTGCGCGTTACTCTCTCCTCTTCTCTACCAGCACATGCTTGCGCTTCTCCTGCGTTATCGCTTCTGCTCTCAAGGCGCACACGCTACTCTCCTAATCTAGTCTCCTCTCTTTCAAATGGTAGAGCGCTGCGCGCGTTATGTCCAGCGCTTGCCTCGGTTGGCTCCTCTGAAAGGCGGGCTCGACATGCCGAAATTCTCTCCTGCGCAGCGCCGCGCGGAGGGCCAGCGCATGCGCGTCCCCTCCCCCTCTTTCTCCTCTCCCACGCTGCCTCTCTCTCGCGCGCCTGTCGACGTTCCCCGCACGCCCTGTGACAATTAACGGCCAGGCTAGAGGGAAGACACGACGCGCGTAGTGTTCCTCTTCGCGTTCCACGACGCGAGGTCGGTAGCATGCCCAGCGAACGCCAACGGAACGCGATCGTACAAGTGCTGCGGCTTCGCATCGCTTCATCGTCCCCTTTAGCGGGAGATGGTGTAATTTTTTTGAAAGCGTGGTGTTTTCCAAGCACAGACGCGTTTTTCTTATTGTAAGCATGGTGACGAAGAGAAGTCGATGGGACACTTTGAAAGGCAGTTTTAGAATAGCGTACGCAATGCTTTGCGTTAGAGTTTGTCGCCACTGAGCATGCCTGGTACTTTATCCGCTCGCGGGTCCCCGTTAAGCGAGGGAAATAGCGGGCGACCGCAACGAACGGTATCTTTGCGTACGCTGTTCTAAAAGGGCCTGATTATTCGTAACGCCGAAGAATTCAACGTTACGAATAGAAGTTACATGCGTATGGCGGGAATCTGAACATGACTGTTTTATTGCATGGCTGTGACCCAAACACTACAATGTGAAATCCTAAAGACCGCAAAGAAGTGCTCGTGTTCTGTTGAATAAGTAATTCGGGGTTCATGACAGCGCAAGTAATATTTACAATAGAGTGAACTTGGGCATGTTGGTGTAGCATAGTGAAACACACAGTGCAAAATTACGACGGGGACACAGGAAGGTGTGTATTTCCTTCCTGTGTCCCCGTCGTAATTTTTCGCTGTGTGTTTAGCTACGCATGTAATGATGACGGCGCAAAATGTTTGGAAACTATGGTCACGTTAAGCATGCGGTCTCGTGCAGCAACGATTGCTTTACTCAGTAGCACCCTATTACTGCGGCAAAATCTGACAGGCAGTCGCAGTTCGTTGCTCGTGTTGCCGCTCATTTCATACGCCAATTCCAGTTCATGCAGTTTTCCGTAGCATACGCATAATTTTAGGAACGAGTCGTTGATGCACGGTCACGAAGCAGACATGTAACATTTCGCACCACGAAGAAAAATAAGCTAGCGTGCATCTGACACTTCCCACGATTTGGGCAAGCATTTGGGTCTCATCTTAAACATTTTAGTGAAGCTCAATTTGCGTGCTCCTGTGAAGAGGCACAGGCTGTGTGTATCTTTCCCTTGCCAAGCAGAAGGGTTGACCCTCCTGCGGCGGCCACCTTGAATCCCACAGCACCTCATCCCACCCCACCGCACCACACCTATACTACACTACTCCGTGGGCATTTCGTAGAGCGTAGATCTGAATATGCAAGAACAGCGATGCCACCAGAGCTTTGGTGAGGACGATAGCAATACTCGAAATAAGGAGCAAAGCCCTATAAGTTATCATTACGGCTCCATGCTTTCTGATAAATCCGAAAAAAAGTGCAATAAACACTCGCCCGTAAAATGCTTGACAGCTCGGATTTATCTGATAAACTCCGATTTCAACGGCCCGTATGGCTGTTCCACTCATGATAGAAAGGGCATGTTCTAAGCGTTCATTGATACATCGGCCACTTTGGCTCTTACTAACTTTACCTCAAGTCGACAATATCTCCTACACCTCTCCTATTGCACATTTAACAAAGGGCTGCTCGCGCACGCAGCGATAGACGTCCCCGAATGTGGGCCCCCGGGAGCGCGCGTCGACATTTTCATATACGGTCCCCTGGCGGCACTGGGGTGCGCCAGACGACATCTAATATACCGGGTGTGAACGCTATCTTTAGCCAAGGGTTACAAAATACAATATTGGAGGCAGGCGAGTGAAATCAGTTGCAAATTCCTGACAGCCACCCTGTGCACTACAGATAATTTTTTGTCTGCAGCGACTCGCTAGCTCCTTTGCAGCGGTAGGCCGATAAGTTGGCAGCGGTTTCTCGGCCAGTTGGCAGCTAGGCGGCGCGCGTGACGATGTAAGTTGTAGCGAGCGTAGACAAAGAACCCACCGCCAACTTATCGGCGTACCGCTGCAACGGAGCCAGCGAGTAGCGGCCGCAGCTAATTGCTCAAACCACGGCTGAGAGCAGCACCTTCGCTGCGCGAGAATGCGCTAGTCACGTGATGCTTTTTTTATATCGCGGGCTTTCTTTGCAGCTTGGCAAAAATGGTACACGTGAGACTTTCTTTATCGCAAATAATGCAGTGGGGGTTTCTGAAGACGCTATCGTACTTTGCAAGTCGCATTTCTTGCCTAAAGTCAATATTTAGCAATTTATTTAACTAATCCTAATTAACACATTATTTATTTCAAAAACAAAAAAAAATGCATGTAGTGCGCAAGGTGGCTGTCAGCAATTAGCAACTGATTTCAATCTTCTGCCGCAAATATTGTATTTTTTAGCCCTAGGCAAAATATATCTGGGACACCCGGTATACGGGCCTCGTAAAATATCCTCGCGCCTATTACAAGCTTTAAGTTTGTAATGGGCGGAAACGTAGGTGTTTTGTGTACACGTATTTGTGCTTGTTTGAATTTATGTTTGATGTATTAATTTATTTGACACACAGAGTGTGTCTTGAATGGCGAGGCTAAAAACAGAACATTGTCTACCTGACTGGGGCCTCGTAATCCATACATTGCTCCAACTTTTCTGCGTTAAAACCTTCCAAAGAACTAAGCTACGCTTCGTGTGTTTTGTTGCTATAGTTTTCGAATGTCATTTCAACTAAGATACTGAACTATTGAGAATCGTGCAAAAAATCAACTACAAGTGTCGGAGAATTGCCGGTTTACGAAAAATACACTGCTATTCACCGCGAGATCGAGCGTAGTCGCCGCCTGGCGGCTACTACGCTCGCCTGGCGGCTGGTTCCCTGAGTCGTCTGCTAGCTGCAGCGGCGTGTCTTCATGTGCGCGTACGTCATGTACGTCTTCAAAGGATGTTTTCTTCTGTTGTGTTAGCCTAACTTTAACTGCTTATACGTAGGCCTAACGCGATGAACAGAAGCACTTGACCTTGCTCTGTTGTTTATGCACTGCAATAAGACCGGAGAGTGCACTTGTCGAGGGTGCTGCGTACTGTCGTCGTACCCGCTGTTCGCCAGAAACATTTCAGTTTAGGTGCCGCGTTGTGGTTCAAGTAAATTGTAAAGAAAAGTCTCACATTTTGTTGATTAAATTGTCCCTAAAAAAGTGCAGAAAATGGAATTGCAGGGAAGTAATTAAACTTGAGTTGGCGTGTGCGATTTCAACTTGGGGCACAAATTATACAGACACACCCATGTACGCTTTAAAAATTATGGCTGATCCCTCCATCATAGGAATCGGTATAACACGAAAGCGAAACGTATCATCACAGTAGTAGTTTATTGTTTATAGTGCATTGGTATATGAGAGCTCGTAGAATGTCTACTGTTGTTTGGCAAATATAGCACCGCTTGATGTGGACGCATCTCACTCACGTTGACGCCTACTGGCACATATCCGTAGCGACGACTAACGCCCATGATCATGATTTAACCATTGCGGTAGCTGAAATTCGTAACATATACGTGGATACCGCATGTAGTGAATCCCGTGCAAAGATGACATCAGCAAGCACATAATAAACACTGATACTCGGTATGCACTCCTTCAAAGCGTCGTGAAATGCGAAGAGAAACGCTACGCGCGTCGTGTCTTCCTGCTAGCCTGGAAGTTACTTCTCACAGGGCAAGTGGGGAACGCGGTTCGACAACCAGGCGAGCGTCGGAGAGCTAGTTTTCGATATGGATGGATGCTATGAGCGAGTCTTGGGCCACCTCACGGAGTGGTAAAGCGTTGACGAAATGAAATTTGTATTGGAAACGTGCCGAACAGGACGGTCGTGGTAACAGCGCGTTTTTTTTTTTTTGAGCCTGCTGGCACAGATGTCACCCAAGGGATGTCACCGCCCCGTTATAAAGGGGACGCTCATAGCATCCATCCCTCATTCCAAGAGTATTGTGAGAGCATAGTGTGAAAGTTAAAAGGTGCGTTCATGTAGCCTCCGTGCTGTCTCTGGCAGTAGCTTAGTGGGCTAAGCGCTCGCCAGCCATCGTCGCGGACAGAGAGGTGATGGGTTCGACTCCGGTCAGCGGGACTTTTTCTTATAGTCTTTTTTCTTTGGCATCTGATGGCGTTCATTTTGCTGACGTACTTCCGTGACGAAACTCCGTCATGAAAGTCTTGGGGGACCCCGGCATAAAACAGTTTCGTGTTAAAAAATGCAGATGGTCAAAATTATTCCAGACGGCGTGTCTGACATTTGTGCATAATTTCACCCGAAACCTTTTTTTTTACATTACCGTGAGCGTTTGTGCGGCGTTGTTAGAGATTGACGGAAGGAGCGGACATTATTGGCTTCAAAAAAATATATTTTGTCCTATAGAATAGCCGAACCTTTGTTGCATCACTGCCATGTAGGTAATGAGTCTAAGAAATATCTTTGCTGAACTGGTACTAGGGGTGTGTGAATAGTGAATTTTCGAACCGAACTCAATACGAATGGGAGAGTGATGACAACGAATCGAATAAAAATACTTATCCAATACTCTTCAAATAGTTTTCGAATAGTAAAACAACCATTTTCCAAACTGTCCTGGAACTTCACAATATTTTAATTTAAGCAAGCATTCACAAAATTTCACCAAAGAACTTAAGGCTGCTGAAATACTATTTCAGCAACCGTAATGAAATATTAGTTTTTGTTTATTTTAAATTACGGTTGCATTTAACCGACTCAAAATACCTCAGTAGTGAAAATCCAGGTAATCTTGTATACAGTAGCCACCAAGCCTCCGAAATATTTTACAACTGTAGGTTGAAATACACCATTGACTACGGCATTCCAGGTGATACTTTTTCGCCTGCTTCAAATATAAAATCGTGACATAAAAGCTGATCAATTTTGAACCAAACACCACACATACAGCTCTATCTGCAATTAAACTGATAAATCCGTCATTACAACATAGGCCTTCGCACTGAAAGCATGTAAACATGAGTGTTAAAAGCTGTATCTGCAAAAACAATTTACGCAAGCACAACACTCGCGCAGTTTGTTGTTCGTGAAGCTGAATGCAGCCATAGTCGCCACCTTCATTTATTATAAGATGAAGACAGGAACTGATTAATGCGATGTAGCTGCAGCATTGTAAAAATTGTGTAAGAGTGAAGTTTGTAGAAAAAAAAAAGCCGGCAGATCCCACGCATTGTGGGAATCGATGTAATGCGAAGCACCCAGCAAAGAGCTGCATACATCGTCTTGTATGTCGTTTAGCAAAATGCGTGTCATGGTTTTCATGTTAACTCCTATTATTTATGTTCGTCACACAGTCACGTCGCAAGATACCAATTTCGGTGTATATCGAGCTAGCGAAACGGCCGCCAGCGCACCATGAGCGTGGCATGTGTCATGCTGTACATGACATGCGTGTCATGATTTTCATGTTAACTCGTGTTTTCATGTTCGTCACACAGTCACGTCGCGCAATACCATTTTCGGGGTAGATCAAGCTAGCGAAACGGCCGCCAGCGCCCCATGAGCGTGGCACGTAAGTCATGCTGTACATGACATGCGTGTCATGATTTTCGTGTTAACTCGTGTTATTTATGTTCGTCACACAGTCACGTCGCGCAATACCAATTTCGGGGTAGATCAAGCTAGCGAAACGACCGCCAGCGCCCCATGAGCGTGGCACGTAAGTCATGCTGTACATGACATGCGTGTCATGATTTTCACGTTAACTCGTGTTATTTATGTTCGTTACACAGTCACGTCGCAAGACACCAATTTTGGTGTATATAAAGCTAGCGAAACGGCCGCCAGCGCACCATGAGCGTGGCATGCAAATCATGCTGTACATGACATGCATGTCATGATTTTCATGTTATGACTCGTCATTTATGTTCGTCATACAGTCATGTTACACCATACCAACTTTGGTGTACATTCGATTAACCAAGCGACCAGGAGAGCACAAAGTCGTAGGCGGCTAGATAGATAGATAGATAGATAGATAGATAGATAGATAGATAGATAGATAGATAGATAGATAGATAGATAGATAGATAGATAGATAGATAGATAGATAGATAGATAGATAGACAGACAGACAGACAGACAGACAGACAGATAGATAGATAGATAGATAGATAGATAGATAGATAGATAGATAGATAGATAGATAGATAGATAGATAGATAGATAGATAGATAGATAGATAGATACGCTCAAAGTCGCAGAAGTTCGCTAAGAAATGCTTCGCATTTAAAAACGCCTTCATTCAATAATTCATATAGCGTCGGTAGTCTCTTAAAATCTTGGACTGCATGCGTATTTGTAATTTGGTGATTATAGGAGAAAAATGACTTTCGGCTGCCCCAGAGTCTCGTCGTTTTCGGGTTCTCCCCACGGTGCTGATTATTCGAAAAATATTCCGGATTTCAAACATCTACATTAGATTCGAGTACTGAATCGAATACAATGCTATTCGATTCGCTATTCGAAATTTTCGAATATTCGCACGCCCCTAGCCGGTAACTTATTGGAGTAAGAACATGCGCTTACGTGTTAAGCGTCTCCGTTGCGCTAAAGGGTTCTCAGCCACGTAGCTTTTGTGACTAAACTTATGAACTGTCCCACACTTTATGAAGAACTGAATAAGAAAAAGACATGCTGATGCGTATTCGTGCCTAATTAAAATGATCGCAGTGGAACGCGGGCATTCATTCTTTATGTTTTATTTTTGTAGCCCGATCACCATGAACTAAATACTTCGTTAATTCAGTCACTATACAGCAGTGCGCAGTAGGCAGAACACAAGCCCGTGCAAAGAATACGAGAAACCTAACATTGCGAATGCGCAGAGTGTCGCCAAGGGTGAGCATCATTCTCATTGGCACATTGCGCTTCTCTCACAAGTAACTGCAACGTTCGGCGGGCTTCGTGCATCAATTCGGCAAAGGACAACGTACATATCACCAATAGGCCGCAGTCAACGTCTTCTGTTCGCCAACAATCGTCTTAAATCGCTCACAACGAAGCGCGGCTGTGTACATTTGCGTGCACACCGCGGACCGCCTATCCACACTAACACGGTTAGGTGCTGCCACATAAAGCCCAATCTGGGGGCGTATAAGCGCGATCTTCCGCCAAGAAGTAATCTTGGCAAACATGTACACCTTGTTATCATCTGCATGTGAAAGCCAAGTTTCAGAAATGAAGAACAGAAAAAAAGTGTGATCTACAGAGGCTTAAGAATGGTTTCCAACTGGACTAGTTGGTGATCTTGCATGTTGAGGTGGTCGCAGCAGAAAATGAGACTCACGCACGAAGGAAAGGAGTGTCTTCCTGTTTCTTTGCTTCTTCCGTGCGTCTAATTTTTTTGCTGCAGCCATTCAACAACTAAAGAGGCTATAAGCGCGGGGTAATTTCCTTGTAACTAATGAGACTTTCCTGTGTGGGTTCTTGCTCGAGTCATTGTTCACGGCTCGGCCGATTGATCCTCGCGCCATATTGTGAACTGCCACGTTCCGAGTGTTGTCAGAGTGAGCTGGTACTCCACTCCACGTTCACCGGGTTTTAAGAATGGTTTCGGAGGAGTCTGAGACGTGTTTTTGATATTCTTTCTCCGGAGCAACTCATTTATGGAAGTTTGGGAGCCACTTGCAGTGGCTTGCATTTTCGAATTGACTCAAGCTAGGGCTACGGATATCGCGAAGACGTTGACCTTGCAGTTAATCTATACTTTCGTGGTAGGAAGTGTGCCAGTTTTAAATCTATCTATCTATCTATCTATCTATCTATCTATCTATCTATCTATCTATCTATCTATCTATCTATCTATCTATCTATCTATCTATCTATCTATCTATCCTGCCGGGAACGTGTTGGCGTTCTCGTTGTCGTCACCTTAACTTCGTATATAGCGAAAGTGGCGTAGCAGGATGTGATTGCATGACGAACACGATTTGCAGGTCGTGAGATAGATTACGTGACTTCCCTGTCACGAAAGCCATCACTTCCTTTCCACCAATAACGTGTGGCGCATGCGTTTAGACCGCAGCCCATGTTATTGGGCCATGCGCCACAGTGATTCAGTCTATATCAACGCAGACTTCGGAAATCTTACTGAAACTATAACATTACATCTATAATTACATAAAACATATGATCTATAACATTACATATGCCCTCTATGACTCCACAAGCTATCGTCAAGCGTTAAGCGATTGCGCCTACGAGAGCAACTTCTGATATGTACATGATCGAACCGCAGCGTGCGCTTCGTGGCAATAAAACTGTCGTGTATGCTATAACGTGACTGCCGACGTTACATCATACCATGAACTACCCAGAATTTGTTAGATTTTCCGAATTTGCGGTAAAAGACAGCTGTGTTTCCAGATATTTCTATTGAGTTTCTGCACGTAATCGGCGAAGTGTTCAGCGTTTCCCTCTGTAGATTTGTAAATTACTCTGCCGGCAGTCGTTCGGGTTAATTCGAGCTCTCGTGTGCTTCGGTGGCCTCGACTAGCTCATCCAATGTGTGTATTCTTAATTGTAGTATTTTTTCGTTAAGCGTCCTGATGGGCAGTCCGACACCTCTGTTGTAGGCTTGCTCAACTAATCCGTAAATTATGTGTTTTGCACGTGAATCATTTGTTTTTCTGGTACGCACATGACTAAGATTACGAGTTCTCCTTCCACCAGCATTACGATTACCATAACCGGAATGGTCGTTGCTCATGGAATGTCACGCCTGACAAATATTTCGGATTAATGCAGTGAGCAGGTGAGCTCGATGGTTTCTACATGGGGCACTATGCTAACGACTGCTCGTTGCAATGCCTCTCCTAAGTACCGTGGTGTTCACTGTCCATTGCACGTCCGCCATTCGACTTAGGCATACAAGAGGCACACCTGAGTATCCGCGTGGATGAAAATAATATAGTTGGTGCGAGAGCAGCAGGGTATGTGATAAAGTGGGTCGAACAACGAGGATCACGCAGCGTTCACCGCCTGTTTTTTTTATTCCTGCAGACATAAAGCTGTCATAGGCCGCAGAAGCCGGAAATCATCCGATCAGCTGACATATTTGGGACCTTGTATACCGAAATGCGAATGAAGACAAGCCTATCCAGATTCCCTGAGTTCGATGTCCATGATGCTTGGTAGTAAAATAGTAGTTTGGATGGGAATTATCAGCATCTTCTGATGCTAATAGATCAGCTAGAAACAAACCTTTCTAAATCTATACCTTCATGATGATGTTGCAATATTAATAGAGAAAGTTGTCTATATTCTAAGCAACTGGTAATTATTTAAATAATAACCTAAAAGATGTACTTCGTAGTAAAGTTGTTATCCCACGGTCGAAGGTTTCCTTTGTTGAAAAAAAAATTTCTCACATAATTTATTCGTTCAAAGTTAGACAATACCTGTGGTGGAAGATCTCACTGCCTCCCAAATACCTGGCTTCTATTCCACCGCAAATCCTGATGTTGATATGAGAGCATGTAGTCGCGATATAATTATTTATTTACTAGTATTTATTTATTAGAGAATTTTAATTGTTTCATTTATATGTTAATGAAATTATTTGTCCACTGATTATTTACGTCATAAATTTACTTTGAATTATTCGATCAGTCGTGATTAGTGTGTTTCGCCTAAATTATGTGGCGCATACATTCTGAGGTTGCCTGTTGAGAGGGACGCTATTCGCGGAGCTACGAATGACCTAGCTATACAGGGTGTTTTTTCTTAGACAATAGAGATATTTTATAAAAAAATTATGACAGCCAGGATCCTGTCGTTTTTGCACATGAACTCTATGTCGAGGCCGAAATACTTAACTGCAGCTAAGATTACGTGGCCGCTATGAATAAACAATAAATTGTTTTTTAAACTTTTTATTATTGACTTGAGGGCAGTTGTTTATGTTCGATAGATGTACTGTATGATAGTTCATGGCATTCCCTTTTTTTAGAAATCACGAAAGCTGCACGTAGTTCGAGATATTCAGCATCGAATTTCAAAGGCGAAATCAAAATTGACAGCGCCCGATGCGCACAAAGCGCGGTGGAACACCAGAACGACACGTGACATGGAAGTGACGAATTTTGAATGAAGACACGCTGAAGCAGAATACAGTGAGAAAAATCGGCAAGCCTTCTGAAATACATGAGTAGGTAGCTTAATGCTTGCGTGCGACGCGTTTTGCTTGTCTTACTTTCTTAAACTATAAAGATGCGCGAAAAAGTGTTTCGCCTGTCTGTAAAAAGCACCGAAGGGGCTGCCCCTCAGTTTTATGCTTCCCAGACAGAGAAAATGTTGATATTGCGTTTTTTTGTGCACAGTTTGAAAGCACCAAACACTACGCGTAAAAGATTGCCCCTCTCTTCGCTGGGATGGCGGACGGTGCTGCGCAAACTTGAGCGTGGGAGGCCTATCGTACCTTGGGACGTATGTTTGCTAAGCCGAAAGATCACACACCTGCGAACGATCAAAGCGGGATCGTCTAAAAAGTAGAATGGGGGGATCGCGACGCTACTTACATCGGTCAGAGGTAGGAAATAATCAACGAGGTTCAAAAACACAAATGAGTTGTCGCTAAATTCACCCAAGCCACGCATTCCAAAACTAAGCTCGTTGAACATTGCTGGACGACAGGGCACACCTTCGACTTGATGAATGTGACGACGCTGGCACGGTAACAAAGGTGGGACAAAAAAAAACCCGCATTTCCCCGAAGGGGAGTATGAGGAAGTGCGAAGCACGGGCTGATGCTATGAGGCGGCGCGCACGACTAAACTGCAGAGCCGAGCGAAGGAGACGGCAGCGAGAGAGCACGCGCCAGCCGACCCACGGAGGTCTGGCCGTTTTTAAGTGCAAAGCACTTTCACTGATGATGATGATCTGTCTTCCGAACTCGTTCCAAAGAACCCGCAACGCGTTCAACTTGTTGGCGGCGTTGCGCACGCCCGAGGTGGGGCTCAGGTTGTTGTCGAACCACAGTCGATCGCACACCGCGCAGCTATATCCGAAGCTGCGGTCCAGGAAGTCTCGCTTGAAGCGCGCGTCCGGCCAATCGAATTCGAGGGCCCGTGCTCGCTCGCGCATCGCGCGTCCCCGCGCCAGATCGGCTTCGGGGTGCTCGGCTCGCTTCGCACGCTTTCGTTCGGCGTCTCGCCGCCGGCCTGCATCACCACAGGCAATGCGCGGGGCGCGCGCAGCCACGGAGCGGAGGGCGGAGCGCGCGCAGTCACGTGGGGCGTGACGTCGCTGCGCCGTTGCTACAGACGCTCCTCTCCTCTGCTCGCGCCGTTGCTATGGGACGGCGGACACAGGGTCGCTTATAAAGTGCTTTCGCACTTAAAAGAAAACTCCTGGAATCGTGGTCTATCCGTCGAGACCAAATGGCTTGCAACTACCGCGGCCCCCTACCGGACGTTTACAAGGCCATATGTGACTTGCAGTGTGCCGGGCGATCTCCGCTCATTTGGTGCCAGTGTATACTGAGGATGCCACCCGAATAGGTGGCGAAACGTCTACGTAATTTTGTTAATACTGTTGTGTTATGTCACGGTAAACCTTTTAGAATCGTAGTTCCAGATGGTTGTCTCCTGAAGAACTGGTTGCAGTTGGTTTCATCTCAAAACCAACTGGTTCCAGATGGTTTCATTTCCAGACGAGTGGTTCTTGCTAGCGACTTACTGGAACCAGTTGTTAACCCGTTGCCTTCAAGCTAAAAACCGCTAAAAACCAGTTGAATATCTTCACCCGGGTAATGTTAGCAGACTATGGTGCGCGGTGTTGGCACCCCGTGGCAAGAAGCGCATCTGACCCAAACGCTGGTCTTGATTTATATCGGTTACTGGCCAACAGCACGCTACCTGCTGTTCGACGTCAACCAGCAGGTGCAGCAGCTCCGAAGAGATTGAGCACACACCTTAATAAAAAAGAGGGAGCCTGATAAAATGGCGACTTGACGATTCGCTTCTTCGCTCACTGCATCGCACGACTACAGGATTTCGCCGAGATCATCATACCAGTGTCTGCTGTTCGCAGAGCCCGAAGGGTGGTTGATGATGCCTTTACCATTTGCCTCACAAATTTTTTGTGTCACTGCCCCATATGTCATGATCAATAATACTGAACTAAGGTACTCTTGAAGGGTAGCAATCTGCAGGACATGAATTCGTGATGTCTGATCAATGTACATAGCTTTCGTTCTCGGATTATCTTTCTAATCACAGATGTTCTCTGTGAATAAATGACCAATAAAAATGTTCACATTCGCTGACTGTGAAATTAGTTCAGGAATTTTTGTATTCCAAAAAGACAGGGCGTGCAAACACGAACACAAGAAATGCCTTCGTTCTTTTCCGCCGTTGTGCGTCTCTTCAGTTGTTGGTCGGCGTTTGTGGTGTCCGGACTTCTTTCTTGTGTCCGTGTTTGCACGCCGTATTTTTAGAATGAATACTTATCAACTAGCTGAGCTCTCTGTTATTATATTTTTGTGATATACGTTAAGGTTACAACAAAAAGACATGCGCTGAGTGGTTGAAACACTTCAAAAAGTTTTAAATCAGGATATTGACACTAGAAGCGATTGGTAAGTCGTATTCATGAGGGCGCTAAATCACATTGTAACATAAATTGAGATCTTTATGTAGAACAAATAACCTTGATATTGCACGAATATCACTCGTCTCATGTTATTTTCGGGCTGATCTAGAGCACTTCAGTCCCTATGCACATACGTGTACAAACATCTCGGCACCACGTATGAAAGAGTACAATCTAAAAAAAGGTATATTTTATTGTCTCAGGTAACAGGTCACAAAAAAAACAACCTTCGAAAGCAGAAACAGTAGGTATAATCTTCGTCAGATAGTGTTATTGTGCATCTTGCGATGCTGTCTGATACACCCTTGGAACACTAGTACAAGGCTGCGCGTGCACGCTCAACTGAAAACACATACTCATGCAAGGGGCTTGCTACTTGGCTTTACCCACATGTGTCCCGTAATGCAAATGTCATACTACCGCCACGGCTCCTGAAGCCAATTCACACATAAGCGACATCTGCCAGCTACATGGCTGGGGGCAATATGCATGCTGAATAATGTTGCTGCCTACTTGCAGTGTGGGATCTTCAGGGTGGATGATATCAGCATGCTCTTCCTAATACAAGGTTCTGAAAATGTCCTGCGTTTCAACTGCAATTGTTTTGGTTTTTTTGGCTGATGACGTCAGTACTGAAGTCTACTTTACTATTAGTTGTGGTGCTACAGAATTGACAGTCGAGTTTAGCTACTTGCTTAGTGAATACGCCTGTGACGCGAAAGGCTCCGTTTTCGGGTGAATCTCTTCCCGCATACGTCGCACTTATGAGGCCGCTCGCCAGTGTGGGTTAAAACGTGCGTTTTTAGCGCACCCAAATGGGCGAATTCAGCGGGACACAAATGGCAGTGGTACGGTTTCTCGCCAGTATGCACGCGGGTGTGCTTTGTCACTGCTTGTTTAGAACTAAATTTTCGGCTACAGGACTGACAACCGAACTTCTTTTCACCCGAATGCATAATCTTGTGCTGTGAAAGTTTGTACTTCGACGTGAAACTCTTTCCACATTCGTCGCACTTGTGAGGTCGCTCATCGGAGTGTGTTAATACATGCCTTTTTAGCATATTCATCTCCGCGAATGCAGCGGGACACAGGTGGCAGTCATATGGCTTCTCGCCCGTATGCATGCGGCTGTGCTTTTTCAGTGCTTGTTTAGAAGGAAACTTCCGGCTGCAGGACTGACAACCGAAATTCTTTACGCCTGAGTGAGTAATCTTATGCCGTGAAAGGATCCACCTCAACCGGAACC
The DNA here is from genome assembly GCF_013339695.2 of Rhipicephalus sanguineus. Classification (NCBI taxonomy): domain Eukaryota; kingdom Metazoa; phylum Arthropoda; class Arachnida; order Ixodida; family Ixodidae; genus Rhipicephalus; species Rhipicephalus sanguineus. The sequence goes on along the minus strand of NC_051182.1, from coordinate 35,480,759 downwards.
TATTCCCGCATACGTCGCACCTGTGAGCTCGCTCACCGGTGTGGGTTAGAAGATGCCCTTTTAGCGTACTCCTCTCCGCGAATGCAGCGGGACATAGCTGGCAGTGGTGCGGCTTCTCGCCCGTGTGCGTACGGGTGTGCCTGGTTAGTCCTTGTTTCCATTTAAACGATCGGCCGCAGTGCCCACAACTAAAGTTCTTCACATCTGAGTGGACAATCTTATGCTGCCGAAGGCTGTATCTCGATGTGAAACGCTTTCCGCATACGTCGCACCTGTGAGGGCTCTCGCCGGTATGGCTTAAGACGTGCCTTTTCAGCGTGCTCAAGTGCGCGAACGTTTCGGGACACAGGTGGCAGACGTAGGGCTTCTCGCCAGTGTGCGTACGGGCATGGCTCCGGAGCGAGTCTCTGCGGGAAAATTTTTGGTGGCACACGTGGCAGGTGTGCGGCTTCTTCCCCGAATGAGCAAGTGAGTGGTACTTGAGGCTTGTTTTCGTGCCGAATCTCTTTCCACAGATGTTGCACTCATACGGTCGTTCGCCGGTATGGGTCAACATGTGTCTCTTCAGATTTCGGGTGCATGTGAATGTGGCCGGGCACAACGAACACTCGAAGGTTCTCTCTCCCGTGTGCGTGCGACTGTGGATCACCAGGCACTTCTGCGTGAATTTCGTCTTGGGCACGTTGCAGGCGTATTGTTTTTTGCGAATGTGAGCGAACAAGTGCGTTCGCAGCTGCGACTTGCGGTCGAAAACTTTCTCACACACGCCGCACTGCAAGGACCTCGTGGCCGTAGGCTTGCCTCGTGTTTCTGGTTCGCACCCGTTGAGCTTGTCAGGGGTCCTGCGATTGAATGAAAGTGTGTTTAGTGATATGATGTGAAAGAGGTTCAGAGCACAAATAAGGCGCCGCCTTCTTCTTAGCCCTTGAACAGATCGAGCATTCAAGACAACAAATAAACACAGAAACACTAGGATATGAAAAAAAGAAAACAAACACACATACATATGTCGAACAACAGCATGAAACGTAAAAGAAAAACGGACTAATACCATTAGTTCTCACTGGTACATTGAGCACTGGAGACATCTTAGAACTAAACGAGGGGAGTTTTTCTCGAGGGGTGTAAACGGCAACGAATTACAGCGACGGGGAAGAGCCTTACGTCGTGGCTCAACGGGTAGGACATCCGACGCGTAATTTGAAGGCTGCGGGTTTGGAACCCACTGGCGGAAGAGGCGATTTTTCTTCGATTTTAATTTATATCAATTTAAGTCTTCATTATTGCATTACAGTGAAGGACAACAATTAATGCCCCATATGCTTTTTTGACATAATTGTTTATTTGATTCATTTAGTAGAGACATCCTAGAATTGATGAGATCTCTTTAGCCCTTATTTATGAAAACAAGAATCGCAGCGCCCAATACATAGGTATATTTCCACTTGCATTAGCTCTCTAAATGTGATCAGTGAGGCTATTTCATTTCACACTGGGCACAAGTGATGTGTTTAGAGATGTGCTCTGCCGCTAGACTGGTCACCCTCAAGGTTATCCCATACAGTCGCATAGGAGCCGTACATTACAGTCGGCATTACCAAAACAGAAAAAAGAACGCAATTCAACAAAGAACAAAAATCAAGAAAAAAAGATGGAACCGATGCATGCCATATGATATAATGACGTACTGCAACCTGCGAATGTTAACTGATGGTTAAAAGATTCAGAAGCGACGTCGAACACCATGCATGGCACGCAAGATGCCTCTGCGAAATGCTAGTGGCCCCTGTAGTGGGCTATGTCAGTGCACGGTAAAGCACACCAGACCGTCGAAATTTCGTGAGCCCTCCAGTAGGGAGTTTCTCATAATCAATTTGTCGCTTTGGCACGTAAAAAGCGCCGACATTATTATCGGGATAGCAAGTATATGACGCACTCGGCAGATTTTTGCCGTCGCCGTCATACTCGAATATATATATATATATATATATATATATATATATATATATATATATATATATATATATATATATATATATATATATATATATATATATATATGTATATATATATATATATATATATATATATATATATATATATATATATATATATATATAATGCAGAAAGAAAAATAAACCACAGGAAAACAAATGGGGAGAGGCGAAGCATACAGTGTTAGCCGGTGTTTCCCAAAGCAATATCGCTGCTTATGGGCAATGAGAGACAGAAGAAAGATATACACAAAGGCCCGCAGTCCGCTTTTCGTTAACCTGCATGCTGCGATTCGCCACGGTGGTCTAGTGGTTATGGCGCTCGACTGCTGACCCGAAGGTCGCGGGATCGAATCCCGGCCGCGGCGGCTGCATTTTCGATGAAGGCGAAAATGTTTGAGGCCCGTGTACTTAGATTTAGGTGCACGTTAAAGAACCCCAGGTGGTCGAAATTTCCGGAGCCCTTCACTACGGCGTCTCTCATAATCATATCTTGGTTTTGGGACGTTAAACCCCAGATATTATTATTATTATTTATTGTTTGACTGCGCGCAAGAGAAATCTCCCAACGGCAGTGCATTGCAGGTCAAGTTCCAGTGCCTATATATAGGCGGTGGCTGGTGAACGGTTGTGCAAGACGAGCAGTCGGTTTTTAGGACCTGGGTCGCCAGGTTCTTAAGCTGGGGCAACGTCCCGCGTCGTAAGCGTAACCTTAGTTCCATAGGTGATCGCTACAGGCGCAGCTCGCGAGAAATAGGTCTTCTTCCTCTTCTTCTTCGAGCACCTTGATGATGACAATAACGCAGGCAAAACCACATTTCCTCGACGACACGTTCGGCCACAGCTGCAAGGTATGCGACCGCTTATGGTTCGCCAACAACCTTACCACAATCGTTACTATAAAAACGTGTGACGTCTTTATATGACAGTAGAGGAATTGTATGGAGCATTCACGGTTTACCCGATTATCTCCGAGCCAGCTCCTCAATGATCATTCACTTCGCGCATATGGCGTGATTTTTAGGAGCTGGCTCGCCAGGTTCTTAAGGTGGGGCAATGTCCCGCGTCGTAAGCGTAACCTTAGCTCCATAGGCGACCGCTACAAGCGCAGCTCGCGCGAAAGAGAAGTCTTCTTTCTCTTCTTCTTCGAGCGCCTTGATGATGATATTAACGCAGGCAAAACCACGAATAGCATAGCCAACTGTAGCATGCGCACGCTCGCGCAAAAGAGAAGTCTTCTTCCTCTTGCTCTTCGAGTGCCTTGATGATGACATTAACACTAGACAAAACCACATTTCCTCGATTTCCTCGACCACACGTTCGGCCACAGCTGCAATGCCTGCGACTCCTTGTGGTTCGACAACAACATGACCACAATTGCTACTATAAAAACGTGTGACTTCTTTATACGACAGTAGAGGAATTGTATTGGAGCATTCACGGTTTGCCCGATTATCTCCGAGCCAGCTCCTCAATCATCATTCACTTCGTGGATATGGCGTGATTTTTTCAATCAAGAAAATCGCTAGCAGACACTGCCTGCGTCGGCGTTGTCTCTCGCGGGCGAGGGCGCATTCTCGTTCCTTGCGCGATGATAGTTCAGCATTCATCGAAGAAAGAGCGTTTGCACAATGAACGTACGCCATTTGCTATCTCTCGTCACACGGCGAGCGCAGAGCAGGTGGCGCCCTCTGTTGCGCTCGAGCAAATGGACCGTCCCGATGGCAGACGACGGTGCAAGCCGACACCCTATGGTGATTCGCCCCTCAAGATTCCGAAGCTCCCGACAGGGGATTCGAACCAGCGACCCCTCACTCCACAGTGGGCTGCGTCAGGCAACTCAACCACGCGCCATGCACGCGCCGGCGAAGTAACGACGAGCTATTTATATGCATCATTTACCGCTGGTGGTACGCAGATCACGGAGGAGCTTGAGCGTGTTTTCTATCACCGCAACGCTCCTACATTTTCTTTCAATTTGAAAACTGCCCTTCAGATGGTCACGAAAAAGTGGCCCCATTTTGTACTGCCTCGTGATGTGGAATGAACAAAAAATGAAAACACCGGACACACTTTGCATCAGACGCCCCCGTATTGGTTCCGGATAAAACTCCGGATCAAACACGGTTTTCGGATTGTGCACAGTTCGACACACTTCCGCAACGGCCGGTGAAGGTTAGCTCATAAAGTTATTGCTCTCGTAAAAAAAAACAAGCAAGCATGTAATGATCTCGGAAATCATGCATTTTGTATTATGTTGTACATTACAAGAATTTGATTGTTGATGCCAATATGAAGTTTATTAAAACACAAAGAAAAATGCGCGATAGAAAGCCGCAATTTTTATAAATTAAAAATAACCTGGATTGAACAACGAGCACTACGAAATATCTTATGGCATTTCAGAAACGTCTGACGATCATAGATTACTAACCCTCTGTCTGCTGTTGCTGCGGTAGAATCTTGCCTCCGATTCTTGCCGATTGTTCTTTGAGAGCTTTCAACAGGACTGGAGGCTTGTTGAGACGTCTGTTTTCTGGTTTTGGCCATGGCTGGATGCCTGTAATAAAATTGTACATAACTTACCTATCACAGCTTGACATCAGTATGCCTTGACTTGAAGCGATACTGAACAAAACTTTTGCCGCCAAGATTTCCAGCCCATTTGAAAGCTTGGGTGCTGCTATTGGTTGACAGAGCCTGTATGCAGGCGCAAACTAGATGAAAATAATGAATTTATTGCGTTTTTCAGAAAGTGACGCATCTCTCTGCAGCGCCATGAACGAGAGGGGTAGACGTTTAACTTCCGCCGAAACTGGTGTGCCAACCATGCCAGCCGTCGGCCGCTTCTCTCAACCCGCTCCGCTCCCACTACGGTTTCCTAGAACCAGTAAGAACGGCACCCGCAGCAAACAATGTTCCCAGGTGAGGCATCTCATGGCCTTCGTGGAAAGTGCGATGTCAAGGAGAGTTGCAGAAAGGGAAGCAGCAGGACAGGTAAACACGCAACCTGCTTCAGTTGTGTGTACGCTTGGCGTTACAGCCTTGGATTCGCAGCTCCGCGCCCTGGCGTGCAGCCGCCGCGGGCTCAGAATCCATCAGAAATACAGCCAAGGCTTAAAAAGTATGTAAAATAAACTGTTTATCGGAACAACCACGTATTCCTAGTATAATTTCGATGTTTTCTGATTGTTACATAGTTCGGTTCAGTATCCTAATAAACTAAAAAAACAGATTATAGAAAATGTATGTCTTGGTACGTTTTTATCTTGTCTGTGTTAAACAAAAGTGAGCCACATGAGGAAAAATCGAGTAGAATCTCCCTTCGTTAGGGTGTCCAACAGTTTGCCCATGACAGCAAAGTCATTGACGTGCTCCATGTAAATCCCCTCATGTCTTCTGCTCTATCCTGCGGCATTCATGCTTTAAATTTTACAAAAACGACTGCAGCGGGCAACAACAAATATTTTGGCAGGAGTAGGAGCACTCGACTGATGGGGATATGCGTTTTCACTAAACCATTGCAAGTTGTGGCAAGCCCTCACTAGACCCCACATCACCAAGGACTCGTTCACGAAAGCTTTATAGGTATCGCTACGCGAAGAGACGCAGACGAGAGGCTGTAGACAAGTGTATTAACAGTATAGTACTCGAGCACTTCACCCTAAAGGAGCGGCACAAAACAGTCTCCAAATCATGTGTTGTCCAACTTATTTGTCTTTTGATGGCTGTCCATAGCAATATCATGCTACGCCTAGATATAAGAGTGTAGTTGAAAGCGCGTTTGAAGCACGACCACCATATATTTGCTCCCTTCATGCCGAGAGTTGGACATTCACCTTGTGAACGCATGAGCATTAGACAAAAACACGGTTGATCCCTCCGTCATAGGAATCGGAATAACACGAAAGTAAAGCGTGCCCTTACAGAAGTAACTGAATGCTTACTGTACATTCATATAAGAGAGTTTGCACAATGTATATTGATGTCTGGCCGCTAATCGCGCCTTTTAACGTGTATGCACCCACTTTCATGATTGGTGGTACATCTCCATCCCGACGACTAACGTTCATGTTAAATGATTAAACAAACCCTTGTGGCAGCTGTAGTAGTTAACGGTGTAAGCGTAATCAGAGAACTAAGTTTGACAGTCATAAGAGCGTCGCATTTTGGATGCAGAACTTGGTCGCCGTCCCGCGGCATGTTAAAATGTGATTGAATACCACGGCCGGACTAGAGGTAAACGCAAAGTGCGTCGTGCCGCTCCGGTAGCCCGGCCTCGATTTTTCTCGAGGCGAGCGCGTGAGCATGGAACGCGGTGTTACAGCCAGGTGAGGCAGGTGCGCGTCGCAGAGCTATTTTTGGTTTGTATTAGCGTGATGCTGAACGAGGCCGACGCTTTTACGACGCTTGGGCAAAGGTCGCCACCTCGCGGTGTGTTAAAGCATTGACAAAATTCAACTTCTATTGAAAACGCACCGAATGGGACGGACGCGTAACGCGTTGCAGGTGCTAGTCGCGGGGCCACAGCAATGACGAATTACTTCACCTTACCACCCCCAGAAGTCAACGCCACCCAGCCGACCGGGAGAGTGGTAGATATAAAAGGCGCGTTCGTACGGCCTCCAGAGTGTGACTGTGGCGCAGTGGATAGCGTGCCCGGCATCTGTTGTTGCGGACCGAGTGGTCGTGGGTTCGATGCCCGTTTCCGGGTACCTTTTTTTTCTTTGCAATCTGATTGTGTATATTTTTTCGACGTCATTTCCGTGACGGAAATACGTCACTGAAGTCTTGGTGGACCCCGGCATAAAACACTTTCGTGTTAAAATGCTGATGCGTTCACATCCCGGCAACAAGAAATGTGGCCACGAAATGACAAGTCTAGAGAAAAAAAATTGGCGAAGCTTGCATTAAACCGTGCAAGGCTTGAAACAGCGAAACTGGAAGACCATGAAAACCAATCTGGTTGCTTCTAGGTCGTTGCTAGGCTTTAACATAGTGACGATAGGTTGTTTCTACGTTGATTCTCAGCGGCGATAGGATCGAGTTAAACCACAGGCAGTCATAGACGACATGGATGTCCAAACTGCAGAGACAGAACCTCGCGCTGAAACCAAGCGTTCGCGCCTCTCATATATCCACGGGCACGTCGTCGTTGGCGGAAGCCTGCCATCGTAGGCCGTCCGCCGTCGGTTCGTAGCTATTTGCTGGGCTAACTGTTGCTTTGTTCATTTTTAACAACGGACCGGTGATGAGTAGTGGGACTCACGCAATTTCTCTGGCAGATAACCGTTTGTGATGACGATAACATTTTGGTTCGCCGGACAAGGAACGACTTGCTAAAGAGCATCGCTGCTAAAACATCAGATTGCCATCAGCAACGACTGATTGCCAACAGGTCCTCGATCGGGACAGCATGAATTATTAGAAAAATTAAAGCAGTTTCGCACTAGTGGTGCGAAGCCTAGAGGAGGAGCGGAGATGGGTGGCCTTCAGGTTTTTCTTTATTTTCTTTTTTTCTTTTTCCATTTCTACCTCTCTCTATTGCTTTCTATGTATTTCTATAAATTTGTCTTTATTTCTCTCTTTCTGTCTGTCTTTCTCTTCCTATCGCTTTGTACTCGCTCTTGCCCATCCATGTTATTGCATCCCACGCCGGGCAAATTGGCGCGCTCGTTCTGAGAGCCAAGCAGATGGTGAGGAAGAAGACGGAGAGGGCGTGCCCGCCGAGTTGCTGCGCTCATGATGATGATATCTTTTTACACGACTGACGGCGTTCGTGCTCGCGAATAAATGTGATTTCGTTTTTACTCGGTAGCGGGGCTTCCCAATTTTCTCTGGCGCATACCCGACCGAATTTTCGGTTCGCCGGACAAGGAACGATTTGCTGTTTTAAACACCTTCGCTGTTAAAAGGCGCATACAAATACCTATGTCACCGGCGCACCCTTCGAGGGCCACATGTCTGTACGCTCGCCGGCGCCGGGCTTTTAAGCGAAGCTTTCTATGGCTCAGTGATTCGTCCATGAGCGCCGAATACGCACTGTAGGAAAGCCAGCTTAATGTACAATACGCTCGACATATGTATCCTAGAACACCCGTTTATATTCGCAGTTGTATCCATGAGAACAACGGGAACTGCAAGGACACGCTACCCAGACGACCTGTATATATCTGCATTGCATTACGCGCTTCAGGCAATGTGCTCTCGGCTGTCACCAAGTGTAAAGCGCGGGTACAGCCCACGGTAGAAAACGCTGCCGTACGCGATAATGCCCGCAGCTAGGCCATGCTAGATCGCTACTCGTTCAGAGTAACGCTACCCACGATGCAACACCGTCCCTGCATTGGTCACACGTTTGTAAGTAGACTGTGTCACGTTACGATCGCAAGCCTTTGACCGCGTACTACAGCGATCACAAGGCAATACTGTGGAAGTGTGTAGTCGTTCGGGAACGTGTGTGCCTGTAATCAACGGCTACATCATAGAAAATAGACGCTACGCAACGTAACAAACTGTCTTTATTCAAGTTCAACGTTCAAAAAATACAAACGTAATACAAGAAAGCAAATCAACGGTCGCTCAGCACTTCTTGGATTCGCTGCGTGACCGCTCAACAGTTTCCGTTCAGCGACCTTTTAGGGCCGAAGCTCCTCTTAGTCCAACCTTGACCGGCGTCAGGCGTAACCGGCAGTATCTCCCGAACAGTATAATAGATGGCGCTGTCTCGTAGAAGTACATACAAACTGCAGTTGAGTGATGATATTCTAGATGGCGCTGTACACAACCTGTGTCGTCATCACCATTTCTCCTCTCATTTCCTCGATGGCGTAGGTCCAATAGAAGTGTGTGCAATAGTGCGCTTGCGTGAATCGCCACTAGATGGCGGTGGAAGTTCCGCTAATCTCCGATTGGCTGCTGCGCGGGCTGTGCCTGGGTGCGCGGGGAACGAGTGCCTCTCTGTCTCCTGGATCGTCGCCATACGTGTTGGATCGTTGGTGGGGCATGGACGAAGCGGCGAGGCGGGCCGCGGCGGCTCGTGATCGTCGCCAGGATCCGGCGGTGCGAGCCCGAGAAGCCGCGGCGAAGCGAGCGCGGCGCCTGGCGGATCCCGCGGCGCAACGTGCACTCCGAGCAGCGGACCCCGAAAGGCGAGCCCGAGAAGCGGCGGCGAAGCGAGCGCGGCGCCTGGCAGACCTTGATGGTGCTCGTGCGCGGGAAGCGGCGACCAAGCGGCGCCAGCGGTGTCACATTCAAGGAGCCGACGCGCGGTTCGAGCGGGAATTTCTCGCTCATTCGTTTGGCCACAATTGCGACGTGTGTGATCGACTTTGGTTCGATAATAACGTCACCGCGGTGTTTCACACTCTTTATATGATGCACTGGGCGAATTTCACGGAAGAGTTTCACGGTTTACCGATGATTCCCGCCGGAGCCTCGCCCGACTCATCATCATTCACCTCGTGGATATGCTGTGATTTTTTTTTTTTTCAAAAAAGGGAGTTTCGTGTTTTCGCGAACGACGGCGTCACTGCAATTGTTATAACAAGCTTCGCTTCAAAACGGCTAGAAAAAAATGGGGGACGCTTAAGCTTCGTCTTTAAGAGTTGAACGCGATAGCAATAACCTGCCCCTAGTGCGCACTTAGAACACTACGGGTGTTTAACAGAATGCGCGCAATAAGGTGTGTGCCTTATGTAATGGGTAGCATGCTTTAAACCAGGAGCAATCATACGCGAGAACCTTTTTCGAAGCTGCGATGCACCCACTACGTGGTCTTAAGGGAATACGCGAAGTAATGTGTGTGCCTTTTGTAATGGGTGGATGTCTTTAAACCACCAAGTCGTTATGATATTGACGTGGTGTGACGCCCGATGGCAATGTACGCTTATACCACGCAATATTACTGCGATATTACATCTCTTACTGTGACACCTGTATACAGGACGCGTATTTTTGGGAAGCATCAAAGTTACTTTCAGTGCTGCTCCAAGCAGAGACGTGGCTGTGTGGTAGAACACCTGCTTGCCACGCAGACGGCCTGGGTTCGATTCTCACTCGGACCGAACACTTTTATTATTTATTTTATTTGCAGCTTTTTCGACTTTTCGGTCACGGACAAGATGATGATTTTTCGCTCACAACCAACGGTGCCGGCGCCGACGCCGACGGCGGAATTTCTGCGATACGAGCTCTTTAACGCTATCGCGTTAATAACGCGGCGGGCGTCTAAAGGCCGTTTCACATGCAGCGATTGCCGCGAAGAAAATCGCTCGGTTCGCTCCATTCGCTTTGTTCGCAACCTCCGCTAATGGCGGTTTCGTTTCACATGGATGCGAATTCTCTGCGATTTTCGCTCTGCGACTGGCGCGGCACGCAAACCTGCTTGCTGCCCTTGTTTGTGGCAGACACTGCATAATTTTCGAATGTAATCTAATAATTTGTGCGTTATAATTAGAGGCCGGACATTTAGGCACTAAAAAAGCTCGTTTTAGAAGCCAAAAATTGGCAAGCAAAACAATGTATTAGGCTTCCAAAATCGTAATTATAGGCACAATAAATTTTCACATAAATGCAAACAATTTCAAATGAAGACGTGCGTGACCAATATATGTACGACAGGAAAACAAAAATGTTATTGCTTAAGATGGCAAAAAGGCGCCAACAGTTGAACATAGCCGTACAATTGTTCTTTCTCCCGCACGGTTCGCCCTTGTTCTGCACCATGAGTCAAATGTCCACAGTCGAATCAACACACACCTGGAGTGTCTTTCCGGCATGACTGAGAAGTGCAAAGCAGGAGCAGACAGCCAGATTGCTAAAAGACCAGATGGGAGGGATTCCTCCTATTGGCCGGGTCGAATTGCGTAGAGCCAATTTCTCTCCTGGCAGTGAACCACTGGCGCAGCCAGGAAGGGGGGATGAAGAAGAAACGAAATGAAATTTCGGGGGAGGGGGCAGGTTTTAACCTGCCCCCTCCACCGAAACTTTTCAGTTTTGCGTGTGTGTGTGTATACACGCACACATACAAACGCAGTATGGCTGTACTCCCCCCCCCCCCCGAAAAAATTTCTGGCTACGCTACTGCAATGAACACCTTAAAAAGTAAATTAGAAACAAAACAAAAGCTGCCTGCACATCACTATTCTCTTTCTTTCTTTTGCTCTTCTCTCCTTTCCGCTGACGGCTCTTTGCGGTTTCGCATTCGCCGACCGCTCGGGCCATGCCAGCACGGCGGCGAATGCTCGCCGGCGTGTCCCGCTTCACTGCTGCTAGCGGTTGTTGGTTGGTCGAACTAGAGGACTAGCTCGAACCCCATAGTTCCCAACAGTCAATCTTGCGCAGTAACATGAATAACGGTCTAAAACAGCACCCGCGGGAGCGAAACTTGGGGCCAAATAGCGCTTATACAAGCGCCAATTTCGAAAATAGGCATTTATATGCATTTGTAAGCATTTAGGCACGAAAGCCCAAAATAGGCATTTATAGGCACTATAAAAACACTATAAAAGTCCTTCTGAACCCCTAATTCATGCTCATATATCAAAATGACGCGATAGAAGCGCAATGAACAAAATAGGCATTTCCCTAAAATCCGGTCTCTAGTTATGATATCCTTAACTTTTCATCACGGGTAGCGAAGAGCACGCGTGTTTTGTCATTTAAAAACACTTTCCAATCTAAATTCACTTGAGAATACGCAACAACGGTCATAACCAAGACACACTCCTTGGCGCAATTTCGACGGCTCGGCCGGGTTGGCGCAATTTCGACGGGTCTCGACTGAAAAGTCGCTCCGCCGCTGCGAACAGAGCGAAAAATTTCCAACATGGTCGCTCGCCGCTGACCGCTGCGGCTAGAGCGATCGACCGTTTTTTTCGCTGCGAGCGAATTCGCAGCCTGGAAATCGCTCTCTTTTGTGTCATCTGGCCTTAAAGCATAGGAAACGCAAGGACTTGGGAGCAAAGCAAAGAACTCTCAGCCTGGATAGCGAGAGTGTAAGCGGTTTGGAAGTGGAATTGCACGTCCATCGTCAGCTGACCTAGGGGCGACTTCCCCAACTCAAGGCCATTCGCCTTCTACGTGCCATGACTAAAGCTTCAGACAAGGTTTAAAGAGCGGCTATTCAAAGCATCAACTAGCTTGCGTGAACGCAAAAATGGTCCATTCCATACAAGACGAACAGCCGAGACTTCAGTGATCAGCGCAATCAGCGCTCTTGCTTGCCGGGCGCCCCTATGTCGGAGTGGGCGCGTCCATTTTATTAGAACGGTCCTTTGCGGATTTCTAATTGGACGAACGTGGTCTAAGCTTTTTTTTTTTCGCTTGCCGAGTGTCTACAAAAAGTCTCAGTAACGATATTCCAAAAAGAGCCGCCTTCACTTCGCAGAAACCAACCGCTGTTTCTAGAAGGAAAGAACAGTATATTTGATTTGCACAAATATCAATGGGAAATAACGAACCAGCTGCGTTAACCGAGAGATGCACACTTTTGCAGCAACAGAAAGCTGCCGCGCACTTCACCTTTCCACGGTATTCGTAATATTTGTCCAGACTGCTAATATAGCATGCAACGGAAAATGAAGATGTCGTACCGGCGTTGCGAAAAAGGCTTGGACGAGAAAGGTTTGTAGAGCCCAGCAGACTTGCCGAGATCGGAGGGGGCCACGGCAAGGCGCGTCAGGCGACACTCGGAGTCATCTTCGGCGGCGAGACGCGCGATCCAGACTAGCCGTAGTTGCCGTTGCCTTGCGAGCTCGATGCGCACGTCGCGCTCGGGTGGTTCCATTCTTAGATGGGGGTGGCGGCGGAAATGCCGTCGCGCCGATGGCACTGGTAGTTGTCTGTAATAATTTCTAATATCACCGTGTTACCGGATTGCGTTTACCATGTTACCAGAGTGTTGATCACGGCGGCGAGCTTTCTTGGCACGTTCCCTGCGCAGTATATACTTGAGTTACATACACGTGGGCCGGGTTCTCCTATTCGGGGGGCATCCTTACCGCACCACCCTTCCCATGTGTTTGTCGAGTCCGAGAAGAATAAAAGCTTTGCAATGAAAATTGAGCGTAGATCTGCATCTCACCTGCATTTGGCACACGGCTTTTGAGGTGTAAAGGTGGAAATTAAACAGTTATTGGAATGAAACATCAGCACACAAGGTTCCACATGTAGTCTGTGAGAGCCAAAGAATAAAAAGTGAACTGTACCACCGTCCATAGAGCTTCCTACAATTACCTAAAGGGAACTCTGGTGGGGCGATCGTTCAGCTACAAGGGGAATGATGGGTAGCACACGCGTTCGCCTAATCTTCCTATTGGCGGCTTCGAACGCAGTTGTGGCTTTGTTTATTGCTGTGTTTTGGCGTTCGTTTCGCATAAAAGAATGGATCCTTGGGAAGTTCGTGACCAGATTTAAATTGGTGAGGCTAAAAAGGTTAAAGTAGTGAAGCGGAAGTAGTGAAGTAGTGAAGTGCTGAATTTCGTTTTGAGACGAAGCGGATGCAGGCGACGAGGAGCCAAACGGAGCCGAAAGAAGGAAGTTTAGACAAATCCGTGTACTACCCATCATTCCCGTGCTGGCTGAAGCGGCATGCATTGCAGATCCCATAGACAACAGCGCCAGAGTTCCATTTAGTAAATATTGCAGGAAAGTATGCTTGACAGGGTCTCCTTCTGGCAGGATTTTGACATCCGGGACCCGGTAGTCTTCTACCTTCTTCCCCCTTCGGATATCATGCCTGTACAATAACTAGGATTTAGGTTGTGAGCAAGTTAGACAATAGAGTTTCTGAGAATAATTGCTACAGAAAAATGTGGCGCCACCGTCTATGCGAATTTCCTGAGGGGCGTTGTGCCGCGATGGCAATGGCTGTATATGTGTCGCCGAGGCTTTTGTTGGCTGGCGTTGAGCGAGGTTTCGGCTAAAAAGCGGATACCACTGCGCAAATAAAGCTTCTCTAAAACAAAGCTTTTATAAACGGTTCTCATTCACGGGTATTAAATTCCAGAATAAAAGTCCATTTACGTGTACGGCATATTAAATCGGAGAAAGAAGGGAAACAGACGACAAACAGCCGACAGTGAACGCAGGCCTTGTCGTCTGCCTTCCATGTTAGCGGCTGTTTGTTACTTTGCGATTTGTAAAATTGTACAGCGACACGGAAGTTTTCAATGTTAAATAAAACCCGTTTCTTTGCAATGATAAAGAAGAAAAAGCTTACTGAATGCTCCGTTGGTACGAAATGAACTATCTTGACGCAAGAAACGCGTTAACACGTTCACTGCGGCGTGGGTCACCGGTGGGTCCCCGCCTGTGCTCCTGCTGTGAGGCCGCGATGTTACGAGGATGCATCTGCTTGCTCATGCGATAACTTCATCACACTTGAATGCAGAAGTATTATTCTTGCTGCAAGAGGCTATAAATAACCAGAAGAATACTTTTCTGGTGTTAGATGCCATGACCCACCGGTGACCCTGGACGCACTGAATGAAAACCTTTTGATGCTGTGTGTCGTGCGACCCACCGATGACCCACGCTCAAGAACTCTCAGTCATGTGCTGCAGTCTAAGGTTTGAGAACGCAACCAATACACATACTTCATTTACATAAGACGTGGGACGTCGACGTTGTTATTAAGGAGCGGAGTGGCGGCCTATTTCTCGGCTGTGTTGCTCGACACCATTTTGCCGCCGTTTTTGAAATACGTTTCAGTCGAGTAAATATACATGCGTTCTTCCTGCTGCTCCCAAACATTTTAGCGCGACTCATGGACCATCATGCCTTTTACGGAATGAAAAAAAAGCAGAACATAAGGAATCAAACGTGTGTTTTTGTTTTCTGGTGCGAGACACTTTGGATGCTAGCTTAGCATATCGCGAAAAAGCCAGAAAATTGGTGTGTCTTTAAAATAAGCGCGCCAAACGCCAGCCGCAAAGGTGCCGGTGCCATCTCTTTGGAGCGAATCAATCATGCACAGGCGTGACCCACCGGTGGGTCACGGCGCACCTGGAAGATATGCCGAGTAGCCACGGGTGGGCCGCTCCGCTCCTAAAAGGAGACCTGAAGAAAGCCTGCCGCAGCGAGCATGCTAAGATGGAATACCAACATGCTGAAACAAGCATTCTTTCCTGTAAACAACTCTGAGTCAGAGCCAACGTTTCTAATCCGGTGCTATGATATCAACTGTTCTTTTGTAGGGTCTCTTTTCAGTACCTCCTTATCTCTTCTGCTGCACAGGTGGCGCAATTCTACTTACGCATACAAGATGCACACCTGAGTATACGCGAAAATAATAATAGCAATGTTGGCGTGGAGACAACAAGAAATGTGACAGGGTGCGTCGAACAGTGAGGTGCACTTAGCGCTCGTCGCCTGCGTTTTCCTGCAAACATCAAGTTGGCATAAGCTGCAGTAGCGCGGAATCATCATCTTAGCGTACAGAAGTGGAACCTTAGAGGCCGAAATGTGCAAATAAGCCAAGTCTCATTATCTTTCCATAATCTCATTATCCCATTATCATTATCTCATTTTCATTTATCATTAGATTTTCATGCTAATTAAGGAGCATGGAACAGCGTTTTAAGTAGATAATTATCTTAGGAAAGCATGTTCTCGTCCCTCTTAGCAAACCGCCGTCAGTCTATGGCTTGAAGATGAAGTTCGACAATCAACAACAAAGTTGCAGTTGTAAGGTATTCGTAGTTATCGAAGTAATACCTTAAAAGACGTACACCGTGGTAAACTTTTTATCGCACTGGACAATGCTTGCTTTACACAGCGATTTTTTTACACAATTTATTCGTTCAATCTTAGATAATACTTGTGCGCCATGGAAGGCCTTCTCGGTGTAATTAATCGTAACCGTTCGGGGATGATTTGGCTTCATTAGCGGTAGACTGCCGGGACCTCTCCAATAACTCAACATCGTGTGCCGGAAAGCTACATGTAGCTCTCGCACAATCGGGTAAAAATTACTCTGAATACTTTTTAAGCGCACATTTCGAAAGTATCCCAAGCGACGCATCTGTTGCTGTTGCACATGATATAGCATTCATCATTCTGAATATTTCATCGTTTGTTCCCAAAAGCACGCCATGCACTTCTATATGCAAAATGGCAGCTTACGATTATTCTTTAGTGGAGTACTTCGCACTCTATATCATACTAACATCGCATGCCTGAGATGCCCCAACCAATGCGAAAACTGACCGTGGGTGGCGTGAGCGCGAGGATTCAGGAAATCATCACCCCTTGATGACGCCGCATGATGTCTCAGATGAACGAAATTTGTGATACCTTCATGATTCGTCACATGACATTGCCACTTGGTAAAATGTGGGTGTATCACGGATGCAATGCAAAACAAGCTGAGGTGCACAAAGCTTCAAAAAGAGGGGGACAGCATAGATATCAACTCAAAATAAAAAAACCCAACTAAAAACATGGGTGGTCCCTCCCCGATAGGAATCGGTATAACACGAAAGTGAAACGCGTCCTCTCAGAAGTAGTTCAATGTATGTTACACACTGATATGCGAGAGCTTGTACAATGTCTGTTGGTGTTTGGAAGCTGTAGCACCACTTGACGCTTACGCACCCACGTTGTTGTGGCGTGGGCTGAAATCTTTTTCGTGGGGGGCATGCCCTTGATCCGACATGGGGCCCGCGCGGGTAAGTGGGGACCAGTGTCATTTTGTGCTGTGTATGCCATAGCGGAAAAAAAATATGGCTGACCCCTCCTTCATAGGAATCGGTGTATTACACGAAAGTGAAACGCGTCGTCACAGAAGTAGTTGATTGTTAATTGTGCATTGGTATATTAGAGCTTGTGCAATGTAGATTGTTGTTTAGCAGATATAGCACCGCTTGATGTGGACGCACCAAGGTTGACGCCTGGCGGCACATCTACATACTGAAAACTAACGCCCATGATCATGATTTAACCACTGCGGTAGCCTAAGTTGTCAAGATAAACGTGAACGCCACATATGGTGAATCCCGCCCAAAGATGGCATCAACAATCACATAGTAAACACTGACACTCGATACGCACCCCTTCAAAGCGTCGTAAAACGCGAAGAGAAACGCGACTAGCGTCGTGTCTTCTGTCTAGCCTGGCCTTCAATTCTCACAGGGCGAGCGGGGAATGCGGTGCGACAGCAAGGCGAGCGTCGGAGAGCTATTTGTTGATATGAATGGATGCTATGAGCGAGGTTTCCGCGCATTCCTCGCTTGGGACAAACCCGCCGCCTCGCGGTGTGTTAAAGCGTTGAAGAAATTAAACTTCTGTTTGAAACGCGCCTGTTGCGACGGTCGATGCAACGGAGCGTTGCCGGATGTAATTGCGGAGGCAAATAAGTTTTTAACACCAAAGTGTTTTATGCCGGGGTCCACCAAGACTTCAGTGACGTATTTCCGTCACGGAAATGACGTGGAAAAAATATACACAATGAGATGGCAAAGAAAAAAAGGTACTCAAACGGCCATCGAACACACGACCGCTCAGTCCTCAACAACAGAGGCCGGGCCCGCTATCCACTCCGCCACGGTCACAGACTCTGGAGGCTTTACGAATGCGTCTTTTATATCTACCACTCTCCCGGTCGGCTGGGTGGTGTTGACCTCTGGGAGTGGTAAGGTAAAGTAATTCGTCATTGCTGTGGCCTCCGCCACTAGCACCTGCAACGCGTTACGCGTCCGTCCCATTCGGCGCGTTTTCAATAGAAGTTGAATTTTGTCAATGCCTTAACACACCGCGAGGTGGCGACCTTTGCCCAAGCGTCGTAAAAGCGTCGGCCTCGCTCAGCATCACGCTAATACAAACCAAAAATAACAGCATATCCACGGAGTGAATGATGATGAGTGGGCGAAGCTGCGGAGGTTCATCGCTAAACCGTGAATCTTCCGTGAATTCTGCCCAGTACATCATCACCGACGTGAGATCGGGCGCGTTTATACTAAAGGTCCGATGAGTTATGACGACTTGCAGCTCACATTAATTTTACATGTATGCTGTGAATTTTCATTGTTTAGAAAACCATTGCTTTAGAAAACATCTGGCGTCTTTCGTTAAGCAGCTGGCGTCTTTTCGTTTTGCTTTAGAAACATCTGGCGTTCTTTCGTTTTGCTTTTCGAAAACATCTGGCGTCTTTCGTTGGTTTATTTCATCAATCAACGGCGTTTTGAACAAAATTTTTATTGCTTAATCACGCACAGGAGAAATCTCACCAGGCACTACCTTGGAGGTAAACAATGGCTGCTAATGGGAATGAGAGACAGAAGAAGTCGGCTTTTAGCTAACACTTACACTTCTACTTCTACTAACGTTTCCTACTGGAACATGCCAATGGCTGCTAATGGGGAATGAGAGACAGAAGAATTCGGCTTTTAGTTAAAGCGCACGCTGCGAATTTTTTATTGTTCAACAATGCACAGGAAAAATCTCCCACCGGCACCACCTTGGAGGTCAAGATCTGGTACTAGCGTTACGACTGGTTACGCACTACTACGACTACGAGGGACGAACGGGTGCCGCCTTAAGGAGCTTCGCCCCAAAAATTTCAGGGGGGGGGGGCACGGGCCCGGTGTGCCCCCTCCCCCTGCCTACGCCACTGCCACGTTGACGCCTGGTGGCACATCTCCATCCCGGCGACTAACGTCCATGAACATGATTGAAGCTTTGTGGCAGATCTAGTAGTTGAAATACACCTGTACACAGCATATGGCGAATCCCGTGCAAAGATGCCGTCAACATGCACGAAACAAACACTAACTTGACTCTTTCAAAGCGTCGTCATTTGAGGAGTGAAACGGCAAGGTGTGCGCTTCCTAGTAGTCGGTGCCAGTGCACTCGAAGCTGCAGGCGCCGGCGAAACACCGTTAGTCCATGTGGAAGCGGCCCTACGCTGGCGAGGTGGCGTAACACGCTGACGAAAAAGGCGAATAGCGTAACTGCGTCGACGCCGAGTCGAATCACTGTGGACACCGCATTTCACCGACCGTAGAGTTTTCTTCAATACTGCTGCGAATGCTTCCACCTCGCTGAGACTACAGAAACGCTCGCTGTCGTTGCTTAAAGGGACACTAAAGGCAAATAACAATTTATGTCAGAGTGAAAGCCCAATGTATGACAACTTCTAAAACGGCAATATTATCAACAGCAGTGCCCTACTTACCGAGAAATTAAGCTAAATGTGTCACATGATGAGCGCCACGAGTGGGACATTTTCGAAGTGATCCTGATGACGTATAGAAGTCGGCCTACAATAAATCACTAGTAATCAAACTAGCAGCAGTAAAAAAAGAACATTCCGAGCATCAAAAGACGTAATAAAATGCTGTTTGTTCGTTTCCGCTTGATTCATGGAAAACAAAACCTCCGTGGCGTTGCCATGGAGAACGGCGCGCGTGGTTCAAAGGTTCCGTTTTCGCCGAACTGCGCCTCGCCCGTCTCAGTGGTAGTTTCGGGATCGTGTACTGCCGTGCGTGTTTTGCCCGCTCGTGAAAGTCGCTCTGACAGAAAGTTCGACAAAATGCCGCATGCGTGTGATATTGCCGGATGCCCGAATAGTGCACAACGCCAGTGCTGCAGCAAGGAAACCGGTGTCTCTTTTCACTGGGTGCCGCGGAATGAACCCTTACGCTCGAAGTTGCTTAGTGTCATGCCATTGCGCCAATGTGCTAAACAGTCAAAACCTCTGCGTGTGTGCTCGCTGCACTTTCGTACTGAGGATTACGAGACCAACCGCAACTTGGTGAAGGCTTTGAATATGCCCATCCGAGCAAGTCTTTGCCGCAGCGCCCGTTGTTGCTACTGTGGGTCCCGCTACTTCCGCTCGGCTGCTACTAGTGTCGGCGGCCGCGCAGTAAAAGCGGGCAACGTTGGGCACGGCAGCAGTGACGTATGAAAGTCGTATTTTCAGGCGGGAGATTTGAAGCGCGCTAACGCAGTGCGGACCACTAAAAACGTGATTTTATTTCGAAATAAGCACTTCCTTGGCACAAAAGCAGCACTACGAGGTTTCTGTACCGCTATTTCAACAATCAACGTCGACTTAATGTTTGCCTTTAGTGTCCCTTTAGTAGTGTCAGTATGTATTACTCTAAGCCTCCGAGATTGTCCCCGGCAAGCCCCGTTCCTAGTGTTGTTTAGGCCGTCTTGTTCGCACGGGGAGATTGTAATCAGAGAGAGCGGTGTGACCGCCAGCAGAGCGTCGGTTATTGGACGCACAGCTTCTTTACTGAATGTCGCCATCCCGCGGAGCTACGAAGCTGTGGCTTAGCCAGGCAGGGGCACACCGGGCCCGTGCCACCCCCCCCCCCCCCCCGAATTTTTTTTGCCTTGGCGTACAGAGCTCCAAGTGACACTCGATCCCATCTGCCTGCCCGACCCCCACTTCAGATCAAGGAGGTGCCCCCCCCCCCCCCCGGAAAGAAAATGCCCCCACCTCCCCGAAGGGAATCGTGAGGAAATGCGAATGCATTTCTTGCGCCTAGAGAGAGTACCGTTGTCGTCAGACATTCGCCTTCACCGACTTCTGCCATTGCCTTGAGAGGCGCCCAGCCAGTGAACGGTCGAGAGTGAGGCGCGAGCGGTCGGGAGAGTGGGGCGCCAGCGTTCTCGGCTCGGCGTTGGCGTTTCACAGCGGCGTCTCGAGCACACATTTCCGGATGTTCTTGAGAGGCGCCCAGGGCCCGTATTCTCAAACGATCGCAAAAGGCGATAGTATCGCGTTTGGTGACGTAGAATTTGATGCGTTCAATAAGTAAAAAAAAACACTTGCCTGTGACGTCATTGTTGCAACTGGCCGTTGGTAGTACAAATGTCTCACAACACAGGAGTGAGCGCACTGCACGAGCGCAGAGCAACCCGAGTGGGGCGTTTTCGAGCGTGTGCAGCTGCTTGTATACGCAGTGGCCAGGCTTGGCCGGCTTGGCTGTGGCTACTTGAAGTGTAAGACGTGTTGAAAGTGCTTTCAACGTTTTTTTGTTCGATTATTTAATGCACAGTATAATATTTAAAGAATGCAACTTTGCGTAAAACGTATTTTCGTTGAGAGTTTAACACGGCGTACTCGGAGAGTTCAGCTGTAGCGTGCTGCTGCAGTGACATCGTCTCAAGATCTCAACATGTTGCCGGCTCGCGATAAGCCACGCGAGCAACGCACGATTCATGTTCCTGGGACGTTCAAACCACGAAAAAACATGCGCTGGCAATGAAAGAGTGCTGATAACACCCAAAGGTAATAGGAACGGCTCGATGAAAGCTTCAGCGTAAAAAATGCTGCGTATATCCACCGAGGATTGAATACTAGAAGCTACCGCCTACGTCACTGAAATGCTAGACTTCACCACGAACCGACGGTTAACGGTGCCTTCGTTTATTGCAAATATGTCGAGAGCACCGTCGAGCACCATGACGCAAAATTGACGTCGGCGGAATTACCAGATGGCGCCCTAACTTTTCCGGTTTGCTCAATAGCCAATCAGCGCACACCAAAGGCGATACTTTTGCGATTGTCGCCTTTTGAGAATACGGGCCCAGCCGGCGAACGGTCGAGAGTGAGGCGCGAGCGGACGGGAGAGTGGGGCGCAGGGAGGAGAGAGAGCGAACGGCGAGAGAAGGAGCGGCGAAGCGCTGCACCTACCCTCTCCTACACTCTCTCGCACCGCATGCTCCGGTTGCTAGGGGCGAGGATAAGCGCGCGCGCCCGCAGCTGTTGCTATGGGAGAGGGCGCCGCGGACAACGCCGGACGCCTGACATAGCCCGACTAATAAATGCATTCGCCTTTAAAAAATATCTGGCTACGCCCCTGACACAAACAGCACACTACGGCCGTTCTACAAACGCGACGGGAAAAGCGACGCGCGTATTGTCTTCGGCCGTGGTAGAATAGGAGTGTCTTCCCTCTAGTTTGGCAGTGATTTCTAACTGAATATACGAACAGCGCAACTGACAACGACATAGGAAGGTAACAACACACAGTGATTTGTAAGGTTTCGAGCGGGAAACGCCATGTGACAGCCAGGCGAGTATCGAAGAGCGAAATTTTAATATGGAAGGCCCGGGAGGCGAGAGCTCTGCAGGACTACCAATAAAGTTGTTACCAAGCAATGGATACTTTGAGCGAGTTTTGGGCTAAAGCCGCCACCTTGTGGTATAAGGCGTTTACAAAATTACACTTTTATTGCAAACACGCGGAATAGGACTGCGGAATGTATCTACGGCTTCAAGATGAAGCCGTAGATACATTGAGTGGGCGCTGCGGCAGTGAGTGAGTGAGTGAAACAACTTTAATACGTCCAGAATAAACGCGAGTAAACTGAATGTCACCGTCACTGATCCCGTTAATCGGGTTGGCAATCGCCGGGCGGATTCTAAGGGCTGGCGTCACGGCCCTCCGAAAACGCCCCGCGAAAGCGCGGACAATTTAGAGTTGGTCCTTTGCTGCGCCAGCGAACGCAGGTTGTGGTCCAAAGACCGAGTCAGAGCCGAGAGTCGATAACACAAACGAAAACGAAATATATTCTCAGTTAAGGCGATACAAATATCACAAACACGTGCACACTTGGCTGGTACCAGTTACAACTTCACAGAATAATTCAGATGGTGTTTACACAACGGGAGCTAAACAAACAGATCACACGCTACAAATGCAATCGCATGCATTACAACTATTCAAGGACAGTTAAAGTCCCGAACGTCCAACGGCGTATCCAGTGCGCAATTCTTGGACGGTAATCGAATGCTTCTCTTCAAGGAAACACTCACGCCAGCTGCAGCGTTGATCGTCGCAGCTCAACCGTCGTCGTAACTTGTCACGGCTCACACGGCGTCGTCATCCAATGCTTCCAGATCGACGATCGACGGACCGCAC
This sequence comes from Rhipicephalus sanguineus, assembly GCF_013339695.2. Taxonomy (NCBI): domain Eukaryota; kingdom Metazoa; phylum Arthropoda; class Arachnida; order Ixodida; family Ixodidae; genus Rhipicephalus; species Rhipicephalus sanguineus. The sequence continues at coordinate 35,457,886 of NC_051182.1, read as the reverse complement.
ACCATCATAAACACGTCTTCTTTGGCTAACGGAGCCACACTCAGCTTAATTCCCCATATCCGGGCCGACTGACTCACTCCTGTCTCGACTGTCCGAATCGTCGTCGTTTGCACGCTTTTATCCCTTCTCCCCCGGTTTCTAGAAGCGTCGGGAGAGTTCTTCGGAGTGCAGTACAGCCAAGGCTAAGGATAGTTCGAGATTTCTCTCGCCGGTTCTACTCGCGGCGGCGTCGTCGGTGACGCCCCCCTCCCCCTTCCTTCTAGAAACATCCAGGTTTTGCCGGGCGTTTGATCGCGTTGTCTGCGTCTGGCTCCAGTGGGTGAGGAGCATGCGGCACGCCGGCGTCTTTTGATACTTGTTTTTTCGTCGTTCGCGCTTCTTCGGCGAGCGGCTCGCACCTTTCTGTCTCGAAGCCGTTTGAAAGCGGCCTCGCGCGCGCTTTATTAAGCGCTCGTTTGTGACAGTCACCTGGCTAGGCACACTAGGGGACCATCAGCTTAAATTTGACTTCCGTCGCGCGGGCCCTCTGGACTGCCAGGATTTGAGAGGTGGGGTCCCGTCTCTTTTTGAGCTTCTTCATTTCTTCTTGGGCGAAAAGGGGACCGGCAGAGGCGCAGCCCCACGGGACATGCTCGAAACCCGCAAAACCACCACACAGAAGGCATCCGGGCATTGCGAAAAATTTTGGCAGCAAAATTTCTTTGCGGAATTGTTCGCAATAATTCTTGCTGCTTTTCATAAACGCAAGAAAAATGTTACAGCGTGCTACGGCAGTGATACATTTTATATGCGAAACATTTATGCAGCAATCTACCCTGTGATATTCCGAAACATCGCACCTTTTATGGCTAAAATTTGCAACCTACGAGCGTCACTGCGACGACTTATGTATGTGATGAGGCAAAGCTATTGGGGTTGATAAGTACGAAGGGTGACGTTCTATTGTCTGAAGGGTGTGAATGGCAATGCCCCACGGTACCGGAACGCGCTTGTAGACGCTGATGATCACTATAGCTTCTGCTTATTCGCTTGATGTATGGTGTACGCCAGAGGTGGACTTGTTAAGACGCAATACTTATATCGCTCGTGGGAAGGTTCACGTGACGAATAGCCGGCGTGCGGACAAAAATAAAACACATGAATAACAAGAAGGTTGCACAGAATCCCTCTTGGGAGTTGTCTAAATGATGCGTTATCGTTGCGTTTCATTACAGGCAGCGACGCCACAGTTTAGGGGCGGTCTAGGCATGGTGCCTTTCAACTTCTTTTTAACTCTCGTCAGTGTCTCGAACGCTATCCCGATTCCACGCATCCCACGACCGCTGCAACGTATGCTTGATATCAAAAAACTATGGCTAGCACTTAATAAAATGACTTGGGAGCATGTAGGAACAGTTTGATTCTTGGCGAATTCGAAAAGCGATGTTAGGGTTCCCAAAATTAAAGCAAATGAATTTTTTTTGGCAAAAAACTGATGCTGTGGCCGCAGGCCTTTTGAGTTGCTGAGCGAACGCAGTGACGTCATCCTCGGTATGCCACGTTATCTGCGAAAGCAGCACTGCCGAAGCGTGGCCTCCTCGATTAGCTCCCGTAACGTACGGCACGTCACAAGTTAGTCACGGAGGCCACGGTTGAAGATCCGAGAGGCGCTTCTTCACTTAGCGCTCGGCTATTTGTTGTTATTCGGGATATCGTAAGCCAGCTGCGAGAACTTTCAGCTTCGCTATGCTAACTCGAGCCTTCGTCACCTAAGCAGCGCTCTCGCAGTTAGGATCCTTGAGCGGCGTGAACCTTCCGTCGGAGGGCAGCACGGCTCCGACAAAGGAACCGAAGATCACGTAGGTCTCTATGCCCACACTTTTGGTGCGCTAGCTTGGGCACAGCAAGATTCTAAAGTTCCTGTTGTTCAAACCAGGAACACAAATTACGACATTGTCGACAATAATGCTGCTCTTTGCTAACCACGAAGTTTTATCAAATTCTAAAACCTCTTCAACTTCCCTTTAAGTCGCAATTTTCCTGAACTGCACTGTCCAGGAGATCGCTTGTAATCTGCCAACACGAAATGTTTCAATGAAGCGCCAATAGCTAGTGCGCTGCATCGCGATTGTTGTTTATTTCTTGCAACGTTGGTAGAACGCGTTCATATGATCTAGTCCTCTTCATGTTGGGCAAGCATAAGCGCGAGGCCTAGTGTTCAAGGCACTCGCTCTGCAACGAAGATGTTTCTTCAGTTTTATGAATTATTAGATGTGAAGCATCTTATAGCGGAGTTCAATCCGGTGGTGGTGGTGGTTGTGTGCGGCGTGACCACCCTTACTGCGCATGCGCATACCCTCTCCACACACCTCCTCTCCACCCCTCCTCTCCCATTTCCCCCTCACCACTTTCCCTCTCCACTCCTCTACCCACCTTCTCTCCACTTTCCCTCTCCCGTTTCCCCTCTCTCATCTCCCCTCTCCAATCTTTGAAACGCAGGCTAGACATGCCGAAATTCTCTCCTGCGCAACGCCGCGATGAGCACCAGGGCATGTGCGTACCCTCCCCCTCTCTCTCCTCTCCTACGCTGCCGCCCTCTCGCGCGCCTGTCGACTGCGTTCCCCGCTCGCCCTGTGAGAATTAACGGTCAGGCTAGAGAGAAGACAAGACGCGCGTAGCGTTCCTCTTCGCGTTGCAAGACGCGAGGTCGGTAGCATGCCCAGCGAACGCCAACGGAACGCGATCGTGCAAGTGCTCCGGCTTCGCATCGCCTCATGGTCCCCGTTAGCGGGAAATAGTGCAATTTTTGCTTTGGCACGCGTCAGCTGTGAGTGAAGAGGGTTTGTTGAAACCCCATACCAGTTTGATAGGACCGTCAATACATGCATCGCTTCAAAATGATTAAGTATTTATAATGGTTAACGATTTATAATGGTTAAGGATTTGAAATCGCAGTACGATGTACTCTACTGTGGAAGTATAATTCACAACTTCAATGGATAGCTATAACAACTTTCAGTACCGAATAGCGCGACAATTTAGCAGAAGCATTTAGGAAATGGTTAGCACCAAGTATTCTGTGAAAGCATCGCAAAGGGCACAGGTATTTGCTCAACTTCAGCGAATGAAGTCTGCAAGGAAATTCGTTTTGAGAAGGATGAACCCACAAGGTCGATGGAAACGTTACCATTTAATACATCATTTTATATTCTCTTTCGGTAACAATCACTACCTCGCAGCACGAACTGAGTAACCACTTCTTTATAATTGCCTTAGGCGGAGGAAGACGCTCTTTTCCAACCAAGTTGCCTTGATCAACGTTTCTAGAACCAGGTCAGTTTCGCAGCTCGCCATAGACGCTTGCTCTCCGAAATGGACGCGGCGGCCGACGCAAGAACTAGCGGCGCTGCAGTTCCATCTTGGATCATGCCTCACGCGTCGTCTGCTACAACACCCATGTTACCTATTAACGCTGCAGCTTTCGACGGCCGTGACAGCCGAGATTCTGAGATTTGAACTTTTGCAATGACCTTGACTGTTTCAAAAAGCGATCATTTCACAAGCTATACTCCATAAACCTCAAAAGGATAATTAAACGTGACCTATAATAATGTTACAATCTCACACGTCTAGCTGTCCTCTCGCACGAATATTCCATTGCCGTCAACCTGTGTTTACGCCACGGTGGAACAGTGGTTACCGTGCTCGGCTGCTGACCCGAAGGTTGCGGGATCGATCACGACCACGACAGTCGCATTACTTCTACAGTGGCAAAAATGACACTGGCTCATGTACTTAGATTTGTCATCCTAAGCAAGTCGTAAAATAGAGGACCGTTGTTAATTTTGGCCGAAATAATTCTGTTTTCTTGAAAAAAAAGGCGTACAACGTGAACTATGGTTGATCAAGGTACCTGATTTTATTCCCTGGGATCGGTTAGGCAACTTGTAACGAAGTTAGCTTTCACGATTCCGGTGGGATTGGCGTTCAGAAAATATTTCTTGCGAGTCCCTGCCCTCATTCGGAGAAGTGATGACCGGTGTAGCCGCTCGTGCAACACGCGCATCAAGATGCAATTCTTCAGCTTTGTCCCTTCCACACACGCTAAATCGAATGAACTGCTTCCGAAGCGATCACGGTTTGCAAACAATCACGCGCGGAGAGCGGAGGAAGCGAGCACAGAGAAATGCGCTACGCGTCGCAAGCGGCTACTCCTCGCGCGTCTGAGATCGCGGCGGCAGGTGCGTCGCGTCCGCGATTAGCTTCAACAACGCGCCATTGAGAGCCACGGTGCGTTGCTGTATACGATCCCGGGGGCCACGGTAAGTGAAGCAAAATGGAACAGCAGCGCCGTAAGTTCACGCGTCGGCCGCGTGTGCCGGCACGCGAGCGGAGCTGCGAAACTGTATAGACCATTTCGCTGTTTACAAATAAAGCTGCTGGATGGCTTCCGGTTTAGTGCGCCGGCGTAGCCGAGTAGCGTTGGCGAGGAACAAAACCCTTAGCGAGTAACCGGCACATTTTCAACACTTTTCTCCCTGTGTCTGGCCAAATATTTTAAGTAAATATTTTTCTAAGCTGCACACACGACATTATAAGAGTTATTCCTTCACTTTAAGCGCCTTCTTTTTACCCGAAAACGGAAAAAGAGTCTTTCCTTACTCTGGCACAACTTCAAAAGCACGCTTTCTGCTTCAGCGTTAGAGAGTGATAATTGAAGTGACCGGAAGTTTCTTGGGTGCAACACCTGCTGCTGCTATCACAATCTTGAAACCAACCGAAAAGGCGAATTGGTTCTAAAAGCGTTGGCCTTGATAAAGCGTTGTCCAATGCGCCCTAACTGGCTTCAGAAGATAATATTCGTGGGAAGCTTTTACTTTCGGACATGAGCAGCTGGTGAGGGGTGTGTTCAAAATACCCACCTCACCAACAACCCATCCCCCCTTACCTACAGTTGGCGCGCGCCAACAAATAATAAATTAAACACAATAAATTTTATTTCAGCTGTGGGGCGTTTGACCCCCGTCCCCAAGGTCCTAAAGCGAGTTTGAACACTAGGCCACGCACCCATGCTAGCTCAACGTGAACTCAACAAAAGCATACGAATGCGTTCTACCGACAATGCAAGAAGAATTGGGAAACAGCACACTTGCTACAGGCGGTTCACTGAAACATTTCGTGTTAGCAAACTAAAACCGATGTACTGGACAACGCGCAAGGTTGATACTAGTAAGTGGGCATTTTAACACGAAAGTGTTTTATGCCGGGCTCCACTAAGACTTCAGTGACGTATTTCCGTCACGGAAATTAGGTCGAAAAAATTAACACGGTCTGATGGTAAAGAAAAAAGTTCCGTCAACGGGCGTCGAACCCACGACCGTTCGGTCCAAAACAACACATGCCGGGCACGCTATCCACTGCGCCACGGTCACTTTTTTTTTTTTCCCAGGCTCTAGAGGCTTTAAAACGCGCCTTTTATGTATACCACTCTCCAGGTCGGCGGGGTGGTGTTGCCCTCTGGGATCGGTAAAGTAAAGTAATTCTTCATTACTGTGGCCTCCGCGAATAGCACCTCCAACTCGTTACATGTCCGTCCCATTCGGCAAGTTTTCAATAGAAGTTGAATTTCGCCAATGCTTGTCAGTGTCAGTGAACGGTTGTGCAGCGCGAGCGGTCGGTTTTTTCAATCAAGACGCTGCCGCGACGCTGACTGCGTCGGCGCCGCTGCGCCGCGAGGCAAGATAGGGGGGGGGGGGACCGTAGGAGAGGAGAAACATCTGGCGTCATTTCGTTTCGCTTTTAGAAAACCTCTGGCGTCTTTCGTTTGTTTATTTCATCAATCAGCGGCGTTTTGAACAAAATTTTTATTGTTTCATCACGCACAGGAGAAGTCTCACCAGGCACTACCTTGGAGGTAAACAATGGCTGCTAATGGAAATGAGAGACAGAAGAAGTCGGCTTTTAGCTAACACTTACACTTCTACTTTTACTAACGTTTCCTACTGGAACATGCCAATGGCTGCTAATGGGGAATGAGAGACAGAAGAATTCAGCTTTTAGTTGACGCGCACGCTGCGAATTTTTTATTGTTCAAAAACGCACAGGAGAAATCTCCCACCGGCACCACCTTGGAGGTCAAGATCTGGTACTAGCGTTAAGACTGGTTACGCACTACGACGGGGACGAACGGGTGCCGCTTTAAGGAGCTTCGCCCCTAAAAGAATGCATGAATGAAAGAAATAAATAATTTTTTCCAGCGCGGTGAACTTTAGGGGACCAGGTTGTCGGCGTCTAGTGTGTCACGTCGCTTGTCACACTGACCTAGCTGCTATAGCATAGCCATGTAAAGGATAGCCATGTACAGTATGTATATTATAGCAAGTGGGCGGGAAAGGTGTGTGAGGGTGAGGAGGAGAGAGATGAGGAAGGGAGAAATAAACTTAGAAGCGTGTAAATTTGGGTTACTTTCTGTAGCGGACAAACGACAGGCGCCTACTTACAACTGATGTTTATTGCGAAAACACAAAATTATATATACATGAGGGGAACAGCGTCGAAGGCCAGGATTAACATGTGCAATTACTGACCGTGACAACTCATCAAAAGCTCAAAAAACGAATGATAACATATCCAATGGCTGACAGTGACAAAAACAAACCAAGATAAGGGGAACGGCGAGAGTACAGCAATGCGGTGGGAATGGAAAGAGAGGAGAGGGGCAGAGATCTGAGCGTGAATACGAGGGGAAAAAAGCAGGGGTTAAAGTTTGCCATAGCCGTGTATATAGTAGTACAGCAAAAGGGTAAGAAAGGGAAGTGAGCTTTAGGCGCAGTAATGTAAGGCTGAGGAGGAGTGAATGGAGGACAGGAAACCTTCAAAAATGAAGGTTTCCTTTCCGGCTGTGGATGCCAAGCAGGCGGCACGTTTGCAACGACAGCGTGTCCTTGCCCGTGGACGCCCCCGTCACTGAAGTGCCGGCCAACCACTGCTCCCCGTTTTCTAGAGCTTTCAGGCTGAGCGGATGAACACTTAGTTTTTCCGTATGGATAACGAGCGCTAAAGGACGGGGCAAGAGAGGACACAGACTATGTTGCTGAATAACAACCAAATGTGTTTACTCTTCCAGTCAGCTTATATATAAAGCACAACCACCGCAATGAAACAAAGGAAAACAAATGAAGACTCAGCCTGTGCAGAGTCAATAAATTGATCAATGGGACATGAACTCTACCTCCTTTGGAAAAATTGAAGGGAGGCTTGGACGCTACAATTATTGATATAATAAGCTTCTGAAATGAAATGCGCACGTTCGTCTCGTCATTTTAACAAGCATGTCATGTCTTAAAAAGATGGCGGGCAACCGCAATCATTACAGTGAAGAGATAATTGGCCATCTATAGCTTGTTTTTGAACCTTGTTCGAATGCTCACGCACGCGGTCTTTAGCGCACCGCCTCGTATGGCCAGCATATTAACGCCCGTCAGAAAAAGGAATCTTGTGCACAACACCGTGACAACATTCAAGAAACTTCTCCCTGTGCTCGATCTCTCGAATGATTTGCTGGCACAGGCTACCAAGCTTATTTCGGGCAGAAAGCAACAGCCTAATGGCTGCCCAGCCAACGGCATTCTTGAGATTGTGCGCTAGCTTGTGCATAGGGACTAACAGCTACTGTTTGCTGCGAGTATGTCTCGGACTGAACAACTGCTGAGTGCTTGTTTTTAAAGCCTGCTACGAGGCGTTTGGCGACGTTAGTCAACAGCGTTATTGGAAACCTGGAGGCTTCAGACGTGCTACTGGTAAACGAAAACTTACTTCAACTTGATGGTCACAGGACCGGTCAAGCGCCGCCTTCATGTAAGCTCTTGCAATGCCGCGCTCAACAATAGTGGAGTTCGCAGACTAAAACGGGAGAAGGCTCTTTTAAGATTCAGACGCATCCGCCCAACACACATGGCTATTTGAGAACGAGAGTTCCAAGTCTAAGAAGCGTACTTTGTCGTCTGAAGGATGCTCAGTGGTCAATTCAAAATATCCGGTTTCTGTGATGAACACTCTAAAAACGGTAGCATCAGTAGGCTGCGCGTCAAGAGTGTTAGTGCTGTAAACAACTAAAAAGTCATCCACGTATCGCCTCACCTTTACCGTGCTCGTCTGACTGAGTGTACTGTCAGGATTACGGGCACAGCTGGCTAGTAAAGTGTCACTGTCAACAGGGGCCATGCTTGAGCCTATGCACACACCTTTCCGCTGTATCAAAAGCTGAAATTCCAAGCAGATGAAGGTGGATTGCGTACAACACTTGAAAACCTCTAAACACCTGTCGGCAGTGATTCCACATGCTTTTAGAAACTTTAGAACACCGTATCTCTCAATGCAATTGCTAACTTCGATGCACACATCTTCCTCGGGCAACGAGTAATATAAGCCCTTCATATCCACGGAAAAGGCACAAACACCCATTGGACAGGCAACCCGTAGAAAAGCTGTAACAGTACCTGGCGTCCTTATGAGGTACAGGCCGTCGACGTCAAGGAGGGAGAAAAGTCTTTGCAGAAACACTCTAACTTCTCGTTACCACATTCGGCGCGCACAAATAATGGCGACGAACGGGCAGTGTTTTTTTGTGGGTCTTGGCGCTGAAGAAGGCCGCAAGGCTGGTTCATTTGCAGGCATTAATGGAGGATGCCAGTTATGCAAGTTCATCTTTTTCGCATAGCTGAACAGCCCTTCTTTACACCTTCGCAGGAACCACTCCTTTTACTTCATTGGAGTTACCAAAAATGAATGGCCGCGTCTGCCTTTTCTGGTATAGACTGCAAGGTAACACGCCGAATCCTCTGTCTTTGTGGGATATGAACAACTTCAGCCGAACTTCTCGAAGGACGGTAACCACTTTGCGAAGACTAACGCTGTTGCCTTTCTAAACCTTGTGAGACATGTAGTGAACGCCTTTGCCTTTGCGTCTGTCAGCTTCATCTGTTATTTCTCTAGCAGCGGCTGTTCTGACAAGGCTGAGCGATTCCTTCTTATCCAGATCAGGGTTCTAAAAACGTTCCCCAGGATTGAGGCATATCCGAGTACATTGACTTCTTCACCTTGCGCTGTATTCTGATACCTGTTCTTAGGCCTTCGAAAAACCGCGTTGCCCTAAAGGAAGTCAGCAGGCTAAGAAGCCACTCGCAAGGCTTGGAAAACCTATTCTGACCACTGGGGAAAGTCAGTTCGTTGCGGTTCACAACATGCACGTAGTAGGTATAGAAGCGTACTAGTTGGCATGCTTCTAACCTGAAAATCCGGCACATTGTATTGACGTGGCCTTCTGAAGGCGTCGGTGCGCAAAAAGAAGGGCAAGTTCCGGTGGCAGGTAGAAATACTTGAGCCAGTAAGCGTGGACGCCAGATCTACATGTCGCGGTGACGAGCCAATTGATGCAAACGATTGAAAAACGTAAACACGAGAATGGCGTGAACGAAGAAAAAGAGCCCGGAACAGTAGAAATGAACTATAGTTGGGTGCGCATTTGGGCTGATTTATTCATTATGAAGAGTGGAAAAATAGCGCTAAATTATAAAGCAACTAGCCCAAATGCGTGCCCTACTGTAATTTTTCTTTTCCAACCTGCTCTTTTCTTCCCATAAGTCACTGGGAACACTCTTCGGCTCTTACGGCTTCAAGTGTATACCAGTTTTGCCAATTACTGTATTATAGGGTGCTTTCTGAATTTTTCGGGCAGCGTGGGGTATAGGGCGGTCATAGGATTTTCTTATTAGACGTAAGGTAATTTCCAGTTTTCGCTCGTCATCCATCAGCGACAATTTAGATGATCGACTGACATCTCCGAGCGTGACATTCCTAAAATGATCAATATCTAAATGTTGCTTTTAATAAAATTGGAAGACTTTCATTGCGCAAAAGAGTGGTAAGTTGGGCTAGTTGGTAATGATCCGTACTTAATGTAACTGCGCAAAACACGGACGGAAACACGAAGGGCGAGAAAAGGACAAACAAGCGCAGACCATCAACTGAAGTTTTATTGCACGAACGAGGCAATATAAAGGGCAGAAAAAAGCGAGAGAGGGCAAAAAAAGAAGGAGACAAAAGGCACGAGGGGCCAAATCAACAACAAACATTGGCCACATCAGGCAAGGCACCTCCGTCATACAAAACCAAGATAACTTAACTCTTTGTCATGTATGGCGACAGATGGAACACTAACGCAGGACTCAGAATTCTTATGAATATGCGCAGCCTCAATTAGTTCATCATAAGAATTAATCATAAGAATTAATCATAAGAATTCTGAGTCCTGCGTTAGTGTTCCATCTGTCGCCATACATGACAAAGAGTTAAGTTATCTTGGTTTTGTATGACGGACGTGCCTTGCCTGATGTGGCCAATGTTTTTTGTTGATTTGGTCCCTCGTGCCTTTTGTCTCCTTCTTTTTTTGCCCTCTCTCGCTTTTTTCTGCCCTTTATATTGCCTCGTTCGTGCAATAAAACTTCAGTTGATAGTCTGCGCTTGTTTGTCCTTTTCTCGCCCTTCGTGTTTCCGTCCGTTTTTTGCGCAGTTACATTAAGTATGTTTCATTGCGCATCTCACCAGGGTAGTGCAGAGACAAAATTATAACACGTCATTCATCACAGTGATAGCATTGATTTTCCCCATCTGCGGTTCTTTTCTCTCCACCCTCTCCCATTCGATATTGCAGGTAAACTATACCGTAGGAATCCAATAAACAGAACCCTTTACAGTTGTAGCATAGATGGTATCAGCACTCCCCATTGTTTTCCTGCAAGGAATCTGAACATGTGACATATAGCAGTCAGCCGCATCTTCAGGTAGTTCACGTGTACAGTCCAAGAGAGGTTTCTGTCAATTATGACTCCCAAGAACCTGTGGCTTCTGCTGAATGACATAAGGTCTCTGTTAATTGATATACCATAGGCTGACATTGGCTTCCTCGTGAATGCGACCACTGCAAATTTCCCGCAAGACACTTCAAGGCCTTGTTTACGAAGGTAGAGGGACGTCATTGTGGCTGCCTTCTGAAGGCGGGCGCAAAGCTGAAGCCGTGTCACACCTGAAGTCCAAATGCTACTAACCTGCGCCCGATTCAGAGCATTCAAGCCCAAGCTCTTAAGATATGTCTTGGGCTACCCCGCAGCGCATCAACGGCTGAAACCATTGCCATCGCGCAAGACTACTCAATCATGGCACACAATATTACCGAGAAAATGCGCATGTACCTCAGGCATTATGCCAGGACCCCTTCTCACCATCTGGCGAGCCTCGCTGCTGAAAGGCCCCGCACGACATATAGTGCCACTGTCGGCAAACATCGCTCATCATTTACTGCGGGGTACGCACCTGCGCCAAAACCAGTGTTCCCTCCGTGGTGCTTGAGCCGCCCACGAGTTCACCTAACGGTTCCGTGAGTGCGGGAGAAGTCAGACCTACTGACACATGCACTGAAACAATTGGACCTACTCCTACTGTACGAAAATTACAGTAACCACGGCCACGTCTATACGGATGGTTCGACTACGTCGTCCAGTTCTGGTGGTGCGCTGTATATACCATCACAAATGATAACTCTGCGTCTTAAAACTTCACATGCCACGACCTCTACAGCGGCAGAACTCGCGGCTCTGCGCAGCGCACTGGATTTTATTGATACTGAAAGACCAAGTAAACGGGCTGTGTTTTCTGACTCAAAACCGGCGTTACAGTACCTGCGGTCAGTTCTCCGACGAGGATGCCACGAACAGTTGACGTATAAAACCGTGAAACTTCACCACCACGTAATTCAAAAGGGCCGCGATATAGACTTCCAGTATTTACCTGGCCATTGTCACATCAGTGGAAATGATTCCGCCGATCACGGTGCTCGCGCATAACATCAGGAAGCAAACATCGTCCCAATTCCACTTTCAAGGACAGACGCTGCAAGGCAAATTCGACAACTGGCCCGCAGTCTCACACTGACGGAGTGGAACGTACCAAGCATAAGACATACCGGACTGCATCAACTGAACCCTTCACTGCAACTCCAACGTTCATCTGGCGTTCATCGACGCGAAACTTCGCTTCTCTATCGCCTTTGGTTGGGAGTTGTTTTACGAAGGCATATACAACCTTAATCGGAATGACTGACAGCGCGGCATGCGATGTTTGAGGCACCGAGGAAAACATCGAACACTTGCTGTGCCACTGCCCTCATTTTGCCTCAGAGAGACAGGTACTGTCCAACGCACTGCGGCGACTGCATGATCGGCGAATTTCCGTGCAGGTGCTACTACAGCACCGTTCACATCTCTCGACGGCCCACAAGACAGTGAAAGCACTCTTGTGTTTTTTGAGAACAACGGGCTTGTGCGAACACGTCTGACTTGTGGTGCAATCCCGCACACTACAGTGAATGCACTGCATCTGTTCTCTCTCTTTTTTTCTCTTCCCTCCTTTCTATTTCTTGTCTTTCTATCCCCCTTCCCCGATCCCCCAGTTTAGGGTAGCCAACCGAAAGTGTTTCTGGTTAACCTCCCTGCCTTCTCCTTTTTCAGTTTGCTTCTTTTTTTCTCTTCTATTCGTTCGTTGCGTGGAGAAACTTTTAAATTTTATGACGGCGTTCACTTCCGTCTTCTTAGGTCCTCGAGTCATCTTACGTGAATGCCTAGGGAACCATGCGAGATTTTTCGATGACAGTTCATTGGATAGATGCTAAGAGATGCATCCCTTCCAGAACGAAGCTGTGACCTGCGCTCCACCGAGCTCTGTATTATTATTGTTATTATTATTATTATTATTATTATTATTATTATTATTATTATTATTATTATTATTATTATTATTATTATTGTAGCGAAGCCTTTATTGAGTAATGGGTTGCGCTCACTATAGCCTTCTAGTGGGTCGTCGCCTTTGGCTCTTCGCGCTCGCGCTCTTGAGTCCGTGTTTGTGCCTTGACTGTCGCCATTGCATATCGTCGCCGACTGCCGTCCAAGAAACGCCTCAACAAATTGGTGGAGAGTGCTGTACTCCTATTCGATGCCCCTGGAGCTGAGATCCCGTACCCTACCAACTACCATGCCTCAAGACGCTGCTCAGCAAACGTCTCCTTCCACAACGACCGCATGCCCCGGTGTCCCCCGCATCCGCGACCCTCCTCTCTTCACCGGCGCGGATGGGACCGATGTTGAGGACTGGCTTGCGATGTACGAGCGTGTGAGCGTACCAAACACCTCTTGAGTCCGTGTTTGTGCCTTGACTGTCGCCATTGCATATCGTCGCCGACTACCGTCCAATAAACGCCTCAACATTATTATTATTATTATTATTATTATTATTATTAGTAGTAGTAGTAGTAGTAGTAGTAGTAGTAGTAGTAGTAGTAGTAGTAGTATCACATTTCAGCCAAATTTTGTCTAGCTGAATTAAGATTCTCTTCCTATAAAAAACCTTATAAACTCACAGCCCAACTTTCTGCTCCTTACCACTGGTTAAACTCATAAGTTTTTCTGCTATTTTTCCCTTTTCTGCCTACTTTTCAACCACCTATCCTCCACTCGTCTCTTACTTCTTTCTATCGCCGACATTTTTACCTTTCCAATGTTTTCCTTAAAACCCAAGGCTTCATGCAGGCTAGTGGTCCCACATACGTCCGAGACTTATATCTTCACAGTCAATCAAAGCGCGTTCCATAATTTGCTTACCTTCCCCACGCATGTGCATTTTTCTTCTTTACTGCATGTCGCTTTATAACTGTGCGTTCTAGGGCAACCCGATCTCGCTTCAAACAGCTAAGCGCTTCCGCTTGAATTATCATTACATGTATCCTCGCTTATTTAATCTTTACCATTACGGTAGTTACTTTGAGACGACTTTCTTTTTATCGCTGCTATCGAATTTCTTACCAATGTGCGTTGCTCAACTCGAACCTGGAGCACCAACTCTGGACCGTCCAGCGAGCCGAGGAAGCCACCAAGGGCCAGCAACCCTTGGCCGTAGCCTAGGCGGGGTCCAGGCCCATCCCACCGATTCGCAGGGCACCTAATAAATTTATTCTATCTGATCTGATATCGCTCTATTTCGCTTACATTGCCAGCGGTAAACTTGCTCCCCACTTCTTGCGCAAGATTTCTTAGACAACGGACGAAACAGACACGGAGGGGCGCAAACTTCCAACTGCATAACATAGAGCCACACTGCACATTATATATATATATATATATATATATATATATATATATATATATATATATATATATATATATATATATATATATATATATATATATATATATATATATATATATATATATATATCTATATATTGATGGTATGCGTTTAACGTTGAGGCAGTAACGCGTTTATTAGAAGATTGCAGCAGCTGAAGCGATCAGCGGTCCAAGCCGAGCAAGCGCGAGCGCCAACAACAACCGCCTTCGTCTTCTTCTTTCGCTGGCGTTCTTGTCTGCGCCCTACCATGTTACAAATCACTCCCCCGAGGAAAAGGAGCCATCCTGGCGACCTAAGGAACAGGTACAACTGGTGGGTCATAGTGCGGCTTCAGTCGATCGACGTGAACAGTCTCGCGGCCGCGACGACGGCGGTCCGTAGATGATTGAACAGGCTCAATAATATAGTGGACTGGGGATGTTTGACGTAGGACGCGGTAGGGGCCTTCGTACTTAGGCAGTAGCTTTGTGGAAAGGCCAGGAGCAGCGGAGGGAACGCGAAGCCACACCAACGTTCCAGGCGAATATGACGGAGTAGGCAGGTTTACGTCGTGACGGTCCTTCTGGCGCGCTTGGTGTTGGGCGGTTAAAGAACGCGCGAGTTGTCTGCATTCCTCGGCATAATTGGCGACTTCAGATAAAGTCGTGGATTCTGAAGCGTCCAGGCGGTACAGAAGAATGGTATCCATAAACGAGGAAGGTTCACGGCCGTAAAGAAGGAAGAATGGAGAGAATCGTGTCGTAGACCGAGTGGCGCTATTGTAGGCGTACGTAACAAAGGGTAGTATGCGGTCCCAGTTGGTGTGGTCAGCGGACACGTACATGGACAGCATGTCGCCCAGTGTGCGGTTAAAGCGCTCAGTCATTCCGTTGGTTTGGGGATGGTACGCGCTGGTTGTCCGATGCACAACGTTGCATTCACGAAGGAGGGCTTGCACGGCTTCAGAAAGGAACGTACGTCCGCGGTGGCTGAGTAGCTCGCGAGGTGCGCCGTGGCGAAGAACGAGCTTTTGAAGAATGAATAAGCCGACTTCACGTGATGTGGCCTCTGGCAGCGCTGCAGTTTCAGCATAGCGTGTCAGGTGATCAATAGCGACAATCACCCAGCGGTTCCCGTCAGGTGTGTAGGGAAGGGGGCCATACAGGTCTATGCCGATGCGATCAAAGGGCCGGGAGGGACAAGGCAACGGCTGTAGTGGTCCAGTGACTGTGTGCGCTGGGCTCTTCCGGCGTTGACACTTGGAGCACGAGCGTACGTACTGTCGGACAAAGCGGTACATTCCACGCCAGTAGTACCGCAGCCGGAGGCGTGCATACGTTTTTATTACGCCGGCGTGGCCGCACTGGGGATCCGCGTGAAAGGAGGCGCAGATATCGGCCCGTAGCTGGCGAGGAATCACCAGCAGCCATTTGCGGCCCTCAGATAGGTAGTTGCGGCGGTACAGGAGCCCGTCGCGTACGGTGAAATGTCGAGCTGTGCGTCGCAGCGAACGAGTGCCGGTAGGTCGTGATGGCCGAGACAGGAACTCCATGATAGAGACTATCCAAGGGTCCTGGCGCTGCTCAGATGGCATGTCAGCGTATGTAAGTGACGCAGAATCGTAGCTGGAAACAGACGCACTTCCGTATTCATAGGGAAGAGGAGAGCGGGAAAGAGCGTGGGCATCTGAATGTCGGCGGCCTGACCTGTAGACGACACGGATGTCGTAGTCTTGGAGACGTAACGCCCAACGAGCTAGACGACCAGATGGGTCTTTGAGTGACGATAACCAGCAGAGGGCGTGGTGATCAGTCACAACATCAAATGGGCGGCCATATACGTAAGGTCGAAATTTCGTGATTGCCCACACGATGGCTAGACAATCCTTTTCTGTGACCGAATAATTCTCTTCAGCTCTGGTGAGAGTGCGGCTGGCGTAAGAAACGACGTACTCGTCGAAGCCAGACTTGCGTTGAGCAAGAATAGCGCCAAGGCCGACTCCACTGGCATCCGTGTGGATTTCGGTAGGGGCATCTGGGTCAAAGTGACGAAGAATCGGTGGTGATGTCAGTAGATGACGTAATTTCGCGAATGCGTCGTCGCAAGCGGAAGACCGTGCTGTGACACCTTGGCTGTCAGCAAGTAGGCGTGTTAAAGGAGCCATTATCGAGGCGAAATTACGGACGAATCGCCGAAAATACGACCATAGGCCTATGAAGCTCCGGAGTTCTTTCAGTGTTGACGGCTTGGGAAACTCGGCGACGGCGCGGAGCTTCGCGGGGTCGGGTAGAACACCGTCCTTGCTGACAACATGCCCCAAGATGGTGAGCTTCCGGGCGGCAAAATGGCACTTTTTCAAATTCAGTTGGAGCCCAGCATGTGTGAGGCATTCTAGGACACTTGCGAGGCGCAGAATATGGGTATCGAAGTCCTTTGAAAAAACGACGACGTCGTCCAGATAGCAAAGGCACGTCTGCCACTTGAGACCTCGAAGTGTGTTGTCCATAAGACGCTCGAAAGTGGCAGGGGCGTTGCAAAGGCCGAACGGCATCACGTTAAACTCGTACAAGCCGTCGGGAGTCACGAACGCAGTTTTGGGGCGATCAGCTTCATCCATAGGTACCTGCCAGTAACCCGATCGAAGATCCAGTGATGAAAAGAACTCTGCCCCTTGCAAATAGTCGAGAGCGTCGTCGATTCTGGGGAGCGGATAAACATCTTTGCGCGTGATCTTGTTAAGGCGCCTATATAAACACAGAATCGGATGCTACCGTCCCTCTTTTTAACGAGCACCACAGGGAGGCCCAAGGGCTGTGGGACGGCTGTATGACGCCACGATTAAGCATATCGGTCACCTGGTCGCCAATAACTCGGCGTTCAGCGTGAGAGACCCGGTATGGACGCTGGCGCAGGGGTGCATGGGTGCCGGTGTCAATATGATGAACGATTGCAGATGTTCGGCCCAAAGTGGGTTGCTTGTAGTCGAAAGACGTCCGAAAGCGGTCGAGGAGCTTCAAAAGTTGGGTCCGTTGAGCAACAGGAAGTTCCGAATCAATTGATGGAAGGAAGACGTCCAGGGAGGATGCGTCGGACGTGGTAACGGAATTGACACTGTCGATCTGGAGGCTTGTCGTTCGATCGGGCATTTGACTGGCGCAAACAAAATCAATGTCCTCAAGTCGGCCTATACATTCTCCGCGAAATAATGTGGCGGGGACCGAAAGCAGGTTCGTCACATAAATGGTTGCGCAAGAGTCGACGATCGTGAGAAGAGCAAAGGGAAGAATGAAGTTCTTGCGAGAGGCAAAGTCTGCTGATGGCGTGAACATGGCGCTAGAGAAGGGAGCATAGTCGCAGGAGATCGGCACAAGAACAGAAGACAAACGTGGGATGTCCGTGTCCGCGGCGACGAGGACACGAGAAAAAGAAGACTTACAAGAATCGACTTCGGCGATCGCTGATAATTCTAGCTCGGCATGGGCACAGTCAACAACGGCATGATGTGTGGAAAGGAAGTCCCAGCCTAATATGACGTCGTGCGAGCACTGCGAAAAGACAACGAATTCGACCACATAGAGAACGTCCTGAATGAGTAGCCGAGCCGTGCACGTCATAGAAGGCTTTACGTGATCCGCGGTTGCCGTGCGCAGGGAGACGCCAGAAAGCGGAATAGTAATTTTTTTAACTTGCGGCACATTGCTTCACTCAATACAGATACAGCAGCTCCAGTATCGACTAATGCTTGCACGGCAACACCATCAACGCACACAGAAATTTCGTTGGCAGGTAGAGAACGAGGCCTTGTAGAGTTCGACAGCGGCGCAGTTCTTGCCTCCGGAACTGCGATGGTCAGTTTTCCGTTTGGGCGGGTGGTGGTCGACGAACCATAGTTGAAAGCGAACGTCGCCGCGGGGAGGGCGATCGACGTGGGTTGAAGGCGCGGCGGTTCGATGAAAAGGTGTCCGAAGTAGCGTGTGGAGGCATTGACTGTGGTGGCTCTGGGCGGACGTAGCTGTAGCTGTCCTCGATGGTACCTGGACGAGGGACGCGCCGGCTACAGAACCGTTCAACATGGCCGGGTAGACAACAGTAGTAGCAGATTGGACGGTTATCCGATGTGCGCCAAGGGTTATTGGAATGCGTTGCAGGACGGCGATAAAGAGGAACGTGCGGGCCTGCCGGCGCCCGCGTTGCGTAAAATGCGTTTGTTTGGGGAGCAGTGTCCGCGATGGGCGGCAGCGCATGTGGCTGCCTTCTCGCGACGTCAGCGTAGGTGAGGGGCGCGGATACAGGCGGTGGCTGGTACGTGGGTGGTAGTGCCTCGGAGACTTGCTCTTCGATGGTTTGTCGCAGCGATGAAGTGAGCCCATGAGTATTGCCTGGGAGAAAGGGCGCAAGAGACAATTGGCGAGCCACTTCCTCTCGGATAAACTGCTGAATCTGCTGTGTCAGGACCGCCGGGTCCGAAGATATTGCGCCAACGGTCGCTGCTGACGTGCTGGTCATGTCCGAACTAGGACGTCGCGTGGAAATGCGCTGCTTTCGCAACTCATCGTAGCTCTGGCAGTGCTGAATGACGTCTGCGACTGTTTCAGGGTTTTTCGCCACAAGCATGTGGAACGCATCGTCCTCAATGCCCTTCAAGATGTGCGTGACTTTATCGGCTTCGGACATGACAGGGTTGAAGCGGCGGCAGAGGCCTACGACGTCCTCAATATACGAAGTGAAGCACTCGCCAGCCAGTTGGGCGCGATCACGCAAGCGCTGTTCTGCGCGCAGCTTGCGCACGGTTGGTCGGCCGAATACGTCCGCGAAGGTCGTTTTGAAAGAGGCCCAGATGGAAATCTCAGCCTCGTGGTTGTTCAACCAGAGTTCCGCTACTCCTCTCAGGTAGAAGTGGACGCGGCCAAGTTTGTCGTTGTCATCCCACCTGTTGTTGACACTCACTCGTTCATAAGAAGAGAGCCAGTCCTCGACGTCTTGCTCATCAGTACCGCTGAAAATGACGGGGTCCCGCTCTCTTGGAACACCGGGACAGCGGGCAGCTTGGGGTGTGGCAGCATCGTTCGGCATTGTTGAAGGGGAAAGTAGAGTCCGGCTGCGGAGTTCCAGGATGGAGAACAGAACCAGCACTCTCCACCACTTGATGGTATGCGTTTAACGTTGAGGCAGTAACGCGTTTATTAGAAGATTGCAGCAGCTGAAGCGATCAGCGGTCCAAGCCGAGCAAGCGCGAGCACCAACAACAACCGTCTTCGTCTTCTTCTTTCGCTGGCGTTCTTGTCTGCGCCCTACCATGTTACAATATATATATATATATATATATATATATATATATATATATATATATATATATATAAGTATGACAAATCTAAAACACCAATGACACAGGTGTGCAGTGTGTCTCTATGCTATTCAGTTGGAAGTTTGTGCCCCTCCGTGTTTGTTTCGTCCGTTGTCTAAGAAATCTTGCGCAAGAAGTGGTGATCATGGAGTACCAACTAGCTCGAACTCACACCTTGTTAAGGTATACTTGCTGATGAGTATCGTAGTTCTCTTTGTCAACTGTGAGTCAACGCTCCTCGCATACAAATACCGGAACGCTCTCTCTTGCATTCTGCTGTCTTGTATATTCTTTGTACTCTCATCAAAACTAATTTTCAAACTTTTGAAGTCGCTACCGAATTCAGCGCCACCACACGTGCGCATTTCGTACAGTGAAACATAGTCTAGAGCTTGTAATTAAACTGCGTTATTTTTTGGCTTAAGGTAAAGTGTAGGTTAATAAAAAAATGTTAGGGAAAAGTAGGGTAATTTTGACCGTGACGAAGGGCACTTTCCAAAAATTGGTTGGCAACACTGCTCTATACTCTCTTATATTGCTGGGTAGTCTCTGTCAACATCAACTGTTGCTAGCTCCATGTTATTCACTTCTTTCTTTCTCTTCTGCCTCCAGTTATTATTATTCACTTTGTACAAAACTTATATGTGCTGTTTACGCCTTAAGACCACCAAGATTTTGCACTGAAGTATTTTTTGACAGTGACATTCCTTACTGTCAAAGGTGAGATGCGCGCATTAAAAACGATATCATATAGTATGAATACTCCAGAGTAGTATGCAACACAACCCTAATTTATTCGTTGTTATCTATCCATTTATTTATGTACTTATTTTACTGCTCATCATTGGGCAGCGACAATGCTGCAATCACGAAATGAAAATATGCATTATGGTATACGCGATAAATGCGCACCGCGACTGACAATTCAATAGTTTTTGTCGGGAAGCCACATGCAGGGAGACAGACAAAAATCCTTTTAAGTTCCAGCGATTCCAATTCGAATCATTATTTGCGAAGTCAGTCAGCAATGATAAAAAATGTTGCTGTTCATTCTGAACTGATTTTAGCAACCGCTCTACAGATGCTGCCAACCTGGTACACACAATAATGCGAGGTCATATGTGAACGCAGAAATAACAGAAGCTCTGGTGCTGTTCCCGCATATTGCTGGAGCAGCTTCTTTCACTGTGCAGAGACACGGCATTTATTTTATTTATGCGTCGAAAATTTGAATTTCGGCTATTGGAATTTTGATATCCCCACTAAATTGTTTTCTATTTATCAAATAAATAAAAATAACCCAGATAATATTACATAAAATTTATTTATTAAATTAATTTGTCATTAATGACTCTCAGTGAAGATTGAGCACAGATATTTTTTTTTTCATTTGTTGAACTACAGTCATCATGCGCATCTCAATACGTAAAGCCCAGTTGCTTACATGAAAATAATTAATTTGCGCCTGAAAGGGTTAAGCCCAGTAATAGTTCCACTCACATTTGTGAAATTACACTAGTGAAATACATCCGCTGCATCGCTGATGTCTATCCCAGAGAAAACGGTGTTTTCTAAAATACTATCCCTGCAGTAATACAGAAAATGGCAATAAAATAGTGAAATGCGAAATCTCGGATTGCGCTCCTAATTTGTTTTCAGTCTCAAAAGACCACGAAAGGCCATGAGTTAAAGGAGTTTACAGCGTCCAATGATAATCATTTCTTGTTAACGTAGCCATGAAAGCCTAGGTACAGAAATAGTTTTCTTTCTAACTTATTCGGTCTTCAAATCGGTCAGTATCTTTTATTCTCCGTTTAGACTGTTCGCTTAATTTGAAAATTCTTTAGGGGACAGCCTTAACTTCGGCTATTTTGTTTTTTTTTTCTTCAATGACACAGAGTTTGCGGACATTTGTTTTTCTTAACACAGAAATAGTCTCGTGGCTCGCGAGACATTCCGAGACGACACATCACTTCAGTTCGCTTGATAAAAACCACTCAGCTTCGACACATTGATGCTTGGCGCTGTGCTTTTCATTCTTTCTGTTGCTGTCGTTACAACTCTGGGAATTCGCATTGCGCCCTAATATAATATTTATGTCGGGCACTTTACTCTGACAAGACAGAATCTATTGTGTATAAGAAAGGCTGAATTAGGAAGTCACATTGCTTTCGCCTCGTAGGGATGCGTCTAAGTTTCTGTTTATAATATCATGTACTCAATGAAATCACACGACATTACGTGCTAATACCACAATCTGAAAACAGAGCTGGCCTTTTCTAGAGACGCCAAAAATATTCACCGAGTAGATTTCGGGCACGTGCCTCTCTCAAGCTGTACTCCCAGCTTTTATTCCGGCATTCTCAACTAAAATAAAGCTTAATTCAATTTTATTCTTTTACTGCCCTCCCAAAGGGTGCTAAAGAGAAAAAACGTCCTCACTTCTTTCTTATGCTGCTGTTCAACAATACCAAAGCCGGTATTGTTGAGATTGCAAATTTTGCTGATCAAGTTGAGTCACTTCGGAATGTTACATGGAGCGATTCCGCAAAACACATTGCATTAAACAAAATTCACTGCCACGGCACCAATTCATATTTTGGTTGCCTTTAGGAAACTGTGCGTAAGAGAGATATTTATTTAAATTAAATATCGTATTTTAATTCATAAGTCTGCTTGGGTAGATAATATGAGAATTTCTAAAGTCTCATGTTCCACTCTTAGCTATGTGTATTAAGAGAAGATGAAAAAGGACGTTTTGCCTCCAGGCTAGAATAAACCGCAGCTACGCCAGTTTACTGCACCGTATTTGCCTAGCCATGACATTAACTAACCGCTACGCTCTGCGAACGCTTCCAAGCGTGTGTGCACGCTGCCCGAACTGTGAACGCTGTCAAGTGTGTGAAAAAAGAGCACATTTCTTTTGTGATTGTAGACTTTACGTGCCGCAGCGAACAACAAGGCTTCGATTCTGCAAGGAATCGGCGTGGGAACATTGAGGGAAAGAGTTGTCTTGTCACCAATCTGCGATCAGATGGTGTCGACAGCTGCTACAAGGGCTGTAATAGATTTAGTTGGGAGCCAAAGAGTGCACTCCTTCGTCCTTCATCGCCATTTATTTCACATTTCCCTTCTCCGCTGTACAGAGTAGCAGGCTAGAGCGCTCTAGCACAGGCGTACCTCTCTGCTTTTCTATATATTCTCTCTCAGAGAACAAGAAAAAATATCAAACTTCCTGCTATTTTATTAGTATAAACTGCCACTCTGTCTAACCAATGTAGATATTAGTTTGATTTTCCAGATAGAGCCCATTTTGAAAAATAATTCTGGAGAAACATATACTTCGAATCACCCTGAAACGTATCGGGAAACCAGAGTAAAATTTTCTGCTTATTGCAATTTTCATGCTGCTTTTCGTGCTGCTTCGGTCCTGGTGAATAAATTTTGTATGCGGCAGATGAGCTAAGACTAGTTGCTAATTGTAAAAGAAATTTGGGTACGCTTAAACTTCCCCTTCAAGAGTTGATCGCGATACCGATATCCGGCCCCATCCACTTCGTGCTCTGTTTCGCTTGTCATTATGTTCAGTCGCCCGGTCTCACACACGCACGCACACACCTACACTCGACAAATCTATAGTAAAGGTTCCCGCACTCTTTAACAGCACTTTTATAACAACAGTGTACCACCACGTGTGCAAGAGAACGCGCTCACTAATGTGTATTCCCTTTGTAATGGGTGGCATGCTTTAAACAATCAGAAATTACGCGCATAATACTTTTTCGAAGCTGCGATGCACCCACTACGTGTTCTTAACATATACGCGCAGTAATATGTGTGCCTTTTGTAATGGGTGGCCGGCTTCAACTTGTTATGCAGTTCACATGGAGTGAAGCCCGATGGCAATATACGCGTGTACCCCGTTTTACTGCGACATTACATCTCGTACTGTGACACCTGTACACAGGACGCGTATGTTTGTGACGCCTTACAGTTAATTTCAGTGCAGGATGCCGGGCTCCGTCGGAGCGGCAACAGCGGCCCTTGTTGGCCGCGGTAACAAGAGAACTGAAGAGTAATCAAGTGATTTTGCCTCAAGTGCCAACAGAATGTGTCACTACCCATACCGTGTTTCTGCATGGCGACGTTGGAGCGAGACCCTATAGGATTGAAGACTTTAGAGACGCCATAGTGCCCACAGGACTACTGCCTGATGTCGTCGCGTTTGGAGCCTACCAGATAAATCACGTTTGGGCGGGTATCCTTAGTGGAGAAGGAGCAACGAGGAAAATGCTGTATTTAAACAAATTTCAAGTGAAGGAACATCGATGCCTCATTGTTGATCCCCAGGACCGGCAAATAAAACTACGGCTACAATGGTTGCTTCATGGAGTTGGCGATGATGTACGGATGGCGTTCGCTGTTTTCGGCAAAGTAGTTGAAGTGAACCGGGAACGCTGGCGCGTCGACGGCGTGAGTGACAAAAGATCGACAAGAACAGTTCTCCTGAAGTTGAAGAGTGGAATCTCGGTGGATGACCTTCCCCAATAGATCCGGGTGCCAAGAGAGTTGCTTAGTAGTCGCGCCGGAAAGGCCCATGCAATGCCTACGGTGCAAAGGAACCGGTCATGTACGGCGAGATTGCAAGGTGCCACGTTGCTCCATTTGTCGGTTCCATATACGAGTTTTAAATTAGAAAATTGAAATATTCGAACAGGAACGCTACCGAGGAGCCCTCCTGCGTGCAAGAACGGAGGCTTGGGTGGTGGACGAGACGCCAACAGACCCGCGTTTGGCATCGAAAAAGCACACGCGCGTCGAAACCATATGGAAGTAATAGAGCAAAATAATATAGAACTAACTACTAACACCACTATCTCAGACGCCTTCTTTCGCTCCTACAAACATCTCTGCTGCTACACCTGTAGACGTAGAGGATGCCACAGTTATCTCAAGAAACAAAAAAAAAATTTGGAATTACCTATAACAGTTTCGGAAATTGAAAACGCAATAGACTCTCTCCCTCCTGGAAAGTCGCCTGGACCGGAAGGTCTGGTTGCGGCATGGTATAAGGCGTTTAAAAAGTATACCTCAGTCTTACTAGCTGCCTTCGAGGAAGCTTACAAAGCCAAAACGTTACCGCCGTCATTTACGGAGACACACACTGCTCTCATTCCAAAGACGGAGCAAAAAGCAAAGCTAAAATTAGTTACGTCGTACAGACCCATATCACTAACACCGACTATAAAATACTCATGAAAGTAGTTGCACGGAGATTGCAGTCCGTTATAAAATAAAAAGTTGGTGAGCACCACACGTGTGGCATCAACGGGCGTTCGATATTGATGAACACACGCACGATGCGTTGCGTCCTTGCATGCTCTGATGCTTTTCATTCAGCTGTAGCGATATAACAGCTTGATTTCGAAAAGGCATTTGATAGTGTACCGCATGATGTCCTGTTTAGTATACATACTTGACCATGTTAATGCTGGATCGGTAATCAAAGAGGGAGTAGAACTGGCGTACCAGAGATGTACCACTAGATTAATCATTAACAAGATGCCGGGAGCTCCTATAAAGCTGGAACATTCTGTTCGCCAGGGCTGCCCAGCTAGCCCTCTCTTCTTTGCCCTTTACATTGAAAGTTTATGCTTTGCCATTGTTCACAATGAAGGCATTCGCGCTTTTAGGCTGCTGGAAGCCAAAGTGAAGGTTTTGGCGTATGCTGATGACGTGGCGGTATGCTGTACACCGAAAGAAAGTGTACAAGAGACAGTGACGTTGTTAAGGAATGTGGCCAAATTACCGGAAGTCGAGTGAACTGGGGAAGTATCTGGGGCTATGACATGATGAATGATCATCAGTCCGAGATGCTTTTGCCAACATTCAGTGGTTTAGAAGTCCAGCAAAGTACCTTGGTGTACCCCTTCAACAATATAAAAGCAAGGATAAATACTGGACTGAACAGATATAGCAAAAGCGAGAAACACAACATGGTGGAACGTCACTTGTCTCTAAATGTTTCCGAGAGCCACTGTATGTAATGTGTTTTTATGGTTTATATGTGAAGTTTTGGTATGTGCTGCAAGTGCTTAGTTGTGCACAACTGAATGTGCAAAAGCTTCTTAGAGCATTCGCTGTTTTTGTGTAGGGGTCAGCTTTGGAAAGATGCAGTAGAACAAATATGTACAGACGAGTTAAAGCAGGGGACTTAGCCTGTCGCATCTGTTTGACCGGCAGCTAGTTAATTGCTTTCTCTTCTTTCCAGACGTGCGAGATCTTTTCTGCGAAAAGTGTGCCAGCTACGCCTTTGTTGCGCACTACCTAACTTTGTTGTTAGCAGTGCAAACATGCCTGGAGCCACGCGAGGCTTTTTTTTTAAGAAATTGTGGACAGCGGCCATTTTCTGTCAGTGAGGTCCTCAAATGAATACCTCTGCACAGTCACTCGAAAGAAATTATATAAAGACATATGTGATGACATTTTTCCAGTGGATCTGTATAGGTCAATAAACAGTGGAGGCGAAGGAAAAGATGTACTCAAACGAGTGAGGAAAATGCAGATTAATGCAGAGCGAAGTTTTTCTTTTTTAACTTACATTCGGGTGCTTTATCACTGCGGACCTTTTTGGAAGAGCAGGGTTTTTACATGGCGTGGGGTTCTCATTGTTTTATCTGTAGAAAAGCGGAGACAATAGATTACGTACTTTTGCACTGTTGAGAAGGGGTCTACTTCTGGGATGTTTTGCAGATAACGCTGAAGTAAGAGTTTCCTTTGCATCCACTTGGAATCAGGTTTTTGCAGACAGAAAACGAGGATGGGATGTCTTTTGACCTAATTATGATTCTTGGCCTCCAATGCTTATGACGGGCGAGAATGGCCGGATTTCACTGCGACTCTGACAGGCGACCTGCACCTGTGTTGCTTCGTGCGAGCGTTGTTCAATACCTAGATATGCTCCCGCAACAGTACTTTGATCCTGACTGGCTGACCAGGGTTGAACCTCTGGTATACCTCAGGAAATCTTAAAGAAAGCCAGTCCCGGTTTTTTTTTCATCTTGACACATTCTTGTAGTATTGTGTATTACTGTAAATGGTGTCTATTATTGATGTACATTCGACGTTAATAAACCAGCAATAGAGAAAGAAAATGGAGTGGCTCTGTGATAGAACACCTGCTTGCCGCGCAGACGGCCTGGGTTCGATTGTCACTCGATCATAAGGTTTTTTATTATTTATATTTTCGGTCACGGAGAAGATGATGATTTTTCGCTCTCAACCAACGACGTCGACACCGACGCCGGCACCGGAATTGCAGCGGAACGAGCTATTTAACGCTATCGCGTTAAAATGCTAATCAACCAGCATTTTTCGTTGCCACTTTCCTGCACCGTAGGTAGTCGCTTTTTACCTCTCACTTACCACAGGCAGCGGTTAAATGCCAGGTGTACGTCGGCGGCTCGTGAGCGTTCGGAAGTCTTGCAGCCCTGTTGTCGCGGATACAAGTGCTGAACTTGCATTAAAATGTGAGCACTACTTCGCAGGTGGAATTAAAAATATAGACTCCTGAGAACAGTTTTCGAAATCCTTGGCACACTGGGCTAGAAAACCACGTACATAACTAATTTACTGAGAATGTAAACACGACGTGCATTATTACTTTGATATGATTTCTCACACTGGTTTCTGAGATCCCTCTCTTCGTCTTGAAGCGACACGAATACTGGACACTCAAGCAGCACGAAAACATTCTGAGATCCCTCTCCTGCACGCGAACACTGCGAAAAATATCATCGCGCACCACGGCCGACGCAGCCATCACGCCGCTGCACTTCCGGCTGCCACTCAAGTCTGCGCTGGCGGTTCCAGTCCACGAGACACGACTATTTTCTTTCAGTTGGGGCTCAGATCATGACGTGAATGACGGGCGTGCACCGTATAAACGCTTAATTTACAACAACAAAGGGTGACAACCAGGACATGCTGACGCAAGTAGTATCTTACTGTCATCGACGTAGGCAATTTCGTTAAAAAATTGTAGGCGCACGTGGAACCACTCGAACACCAGTGTCTAGTTGATGCAGCATATGACACCTCTGAAAAACAACTGTCAGTAGGTGGAGCAGAAGTGATTGCAAGAATGTCACCCTGCACTGAAGAATAAAAGGCATTGTGAGTGTGTACTGCATATGCACCGTGTACTACAGCGCAAACACGCAATGGCAAGCGTGTGTCCGCTATTTATTGTGCCCTATTGCTCAAGCTATTCTACAGCTGCTGCTGTTTTACGAGCTGGGAAAAGATTGATTATGTCGAACACAGCTCTAAAATCAGCCTAGGCGGACAATTATCCTGTAATAGTTCTGACATACGCAAGAAATGAAACCAACAAACAATTAAGCCAAGGAACGTTGGCTGAATTGGCTGTTAGTTTCATTTGGATTTCTCTTACAAGGGAACTAGCGCTCGAACAATTAACCTGTTTATTAGCAATTATAAATTTGTTCTTCATCGGTATTTTACGATCCAGAGGCACGGAAATTAATCTTCACCAATCATTAACGCTCCAGGCGAATTCCTGTGGAAATAGCGGAGAAAACGTAAAGTTGTGGGCGTGACTTTTGCCGCTCATACGACATAGTCGTGTCATGTTAATTCATTGAACAAATCATTATTGCGTGCTGCTGGTGTAGTTAAAGTGCAGATCTACCATGGCCTGTTTTTTTCCCGAATAAATTACTGCTTTCTTGTGTGGGGTACCACAAGCTTATGTAACATAAGAACAATTCACTTACTTCAAAAAAGTACACTGCGATATATCTGAAAATGTCCCACGCAATACTTCTACAGGTGAATTACTTCCCCGCTATAGAATAATCAATGTGAAACACATGTTTCATTTTCGACTAATTTGTAACTACTTCTTTGCGAAGGAACAATTGCAAATGTTTATGAAAGAATCATCCAACATAAGCGTGCAACACACAAATTCACGAACCCGAAGCGCCGACAGGTGGCTGGTTCCTCGTTTACGCACGACCTATTTCCTACGCTCCCTCAGATACGCACTTCCGCCCCTACACAATGCATTCACTGGGCGTTCACGATCACGTCTGGCAAAATTTGCAACGCTACATGCCGCATAAATAGCTCGAATTTCAAGCTGAGCGCAGCTTGCCATTCTCTACGCCGGCGCGCCCTCAGTGAATGAGTTGAGGATGTACACGATGGAATAGCCCTACGTAGACGGCAGTCCTCTGACATCGGTCCTCTACGTACACGACTTTGCTCTGACGTCGCCAACAGTAGCACGTGACACTGCGATAATTATTTGACACGACGTGTAGCTTGTGTAATTTGTTACTTGAACAGACGAATTACACTTGAGAGCAATATAAAACAGTCAAATGGAATGTTTGCGTTTTCATTTTTAATTCTTGTTGCGAATCGCAGCGAGATGCGAGACTAATCTATCTCCGTTTCGCATGCGTTCGTGTTCTCTCGCTTTGCGCATCGTGCAGACGCCACCACTTTCAACGAAACTAATTTTTTACCGCGTTCCAGCGCTCATTAGGCTCACTAATCCTGCCGCGTCT
This sequence comes from Rhipicephalus sanguineus, assembly GCF_013339695.2. Taxonomy (NCBI): domain Eukaryota; kingdom Metazoa; phylum Arthropoda; class Arachnida; order Ixodida; family Ixodidae; genus Rhipicephalus; species Rhipicephalus sanguineus. The sequence continues at coordinate 35,428,747 of NC_051182.1, read as the reverse complement.
AACTAGATGTTCATGCGGCACACCACTAGTCTGCGTCCGTACAAATGTTGCAGCTTTCGTGCTCAGTAATAGGTTGAAAGCCAAGTGATCGGCGAGGGCGCATTCGGCATAACTTGCAGAGATGAAAAGCAAAAAACGCCGCTCGCGTCTTGGGGGGCTCAGGCTGGTTCGGGCACGTCATGCGCTCGTGACATTGTGTGCGCATGACGTCTTCATGCGTATGCGTCATGTGATCCTCCGGCTGTCCTGCCGAAGAGGGCAGGGAAGGAATTTTGCGAAGGCTAGACGGGGCGAGTGGCAAGGGCTTGAAGCTCGCCTCCTCGCATCTTGGTTTCGCGCCGCCTCAAAACATTGGCTTTCTCAGCTTATAATGGACTAATTAAAAAAATTCTTGTGGCATAATGCTTTTTATTGGACGCGCGAAAACTTCCAGTGTCTCACTAGAATTTGGTATTTCACCTGGTGAGGGGCCTTTTAAGAAACCGTGTTATCTTCCACCTTAGCTGACTGACTACAAAGTGAGACTATGGCTCGAAGATCGAGTTGCGTTAACAACGTTCGAACAATTAGTTTTCATTCTAAGATAGTGGTAGTTATCGAAATGAAAACCTAAAAGATGTATTCTTGATAAAGTTGTTATCGCACTGGTGAAGACTTCCTTTCTTGAAAAAATTGTTCTCGCACAATTTATTCGTTAAAAGCTAGGCCACACCTGCGCTTCAGTCGATGCCCAACCATACGTGGAGCGATTCGGCTCCATTGACGGTCGCGTCGGGAAATCACTCGGTACACCCCAACAGCGGCAGGTATCTATCGCTCTTGCTTATGATATAGGAAAACAACATTCTAAATATTTAGGCTTTTGCTCTGAAAAGCATGCGAGGAACTCATATGCAGGAAATGTAAGCTGACCATTCTCCTTTACTGGAGCGCTTCGTACTCTAAAACCTGCCTATCGCAAAACCCTTACATTTCGTATCAAAAGCAAAAATTGACTGCCTGCGTCGCAGGCGTCAGCTTGAGGTTCAAGCAAATCATCACCAAAAGGTGACGTCACATGTATCATAGATCACCGAAATTTATTATGGCTCCACGACATCATCACACGACATTGTCACTTGGCCAAAAGTGGGCCTGTCACGGGTGCAGTGCAAGACCAGTTGACGTGTGGAAAGCTTTCAATTGCACCGATCACTGCGGCAGTGCAAAACCACGTTGGGTGCAGAAAGCTTCCCAAGGCGGCAGGAGTGGGGAATTCATGCATCGACCGAGAAGATATAAATGAAGAAGATAGCTTTCGCCTTCGAGTCATCTTAGGCGAGTGCATGAGAAACCCTGCGAGTATGTTTTAGATGCGAATCATCTTTTTGCTCGGGGCTGTGTCCGGTGGCGTCCGCGCTCCACTGCGCATGCGCGTCCCCTCCCCCTCTCTCTCCTCTCCTACGCTGCCCCCTCTCGCGCGCCTCATTCTCTCCTGCGACGAGTAGGCAGCAGCGACGCCTCCAGCGTCTTGACGTAGTACGAGCGGCCGATGGCCGCCTCTGCTTCTGTGGCTCTAGAAGCGGGACGCTCGTGCTCTCCTTCCCTCGCTGAAGAATCCTACGACGACATCAGTGGCATGGACTTGCAGAAAGGCAGACCCACATGATCTTGCGACTTTGTGGGAGTCGAATACCTCGGACGCCGGCAGTTCCAGGCAGCGAGGGCTGGATGGAGACTGGAAGACAGTGCTGATTCTACGCCAGAGGAAGGCACAGGCTCGAGAACGCAAGAAAAAAATATTACACCATCTCCCGCTCCAGTGAACCATCTCCCCGCTGCTTCGCATCCACACATGGTTCCCTTTAGCGGGAGATGGTGTAATTTTTCTATACAGTAAAGCTGTCCTTGTTTTTAGTCTCAGTTTGTAGTGGTGTGCAAGGTCCTCGACGTCGCGGCAACTCCCGTGACGGCGGTTTCACCGCAGGAGAGTTATGTTACCGAGCGGTACGAACATGAGCTGCTACCGGGCTGTAGTAAGCGATGAAGATTATGAGTATGTGCTTTAGGGATCTAAAACCCTATCTAGTTCGCTGTAGTGTGCGCAAAACGTTTGCTCGTGTGGCCCTTCAGCGATTTTAATTGGTTACCTTATTCGTGAAAACAATCGTGAACGCAGACCAACGTGAAGAATCTTTACTGGCGTCTCGCTTCCCCCACGGTAGCGTTGTTCACAATGAGACGCACAGCATTATATTTTTTACTAGACCTATCTCCTAACTCACAATATGTCTGAGTCGTTGTTTTCGAAAGAAAATTGCATACGTCGATGACAATAAGATATTACTTCTGTCGGGATGCACTCATTATTCCCATTTTTCAGAGCGGAGCTCTGAGGTGCCTCAGCTTGCCTCAGCTCTAACGCGAGTGCCGACGGTAAGGCCATGCTCTACTCTCCACACGCCAGTGTACACAGCGCGCCTGGCGCGTTTACAATATGCGCACAACTACCAAATTTACATTGACTCCGAAACACCTGTTGGCACTGATTTGCAGAAGGCGTTGAATTTGCCGAATCGTTTTTGGTTGATGATAGCGGTGTTCCCCGATATTTAAGAGGAGTTTCTCCTTAAATTAGATTCTCCTAAATGTAAATGCTTGTACGAGTTCCCCCAAATTCTTATCCTTTGCCCCTTGTCTCTTCTTTGCTGTTCAACTGTTGAGCCGGACAGCTTCAGTTGTGGCTTGTATTCATTTTTCGGTGATGACGTTGTTACTGCGTTTTTGATGCGCCTGCTTGCCTAAGACGCAGGGCTGGGCAGTATCGCGATACATGAATATCGCGATAGTATGTTAGAGATACTCGTACTCTTTGAGTATCTGTATTTCTGCATCGAGATACATTTGCAAAATGTATTTGTATCTCAATTGTGAAATATATTTACGATGTATCAAATATATCGCGATGCAGTGCAGGACGCGGGTATCTCGTTACTTTTTTTCCGGAAATGAGGAAAGTGTTTCCAAGGTGGAAGGAAGACTTTTTTGTCTTAATCCGAGCAAAGGCGCGCTACCGTTCGGCGACAAAATGAGGGCGGCGATGTGTTCCCCACATGCCCAGAATGGCCCATATGGTAAAAGCGCCTGACGCCGCTGACAGCAGAATCGCAGGAGGCTTATGTCATCATCTGCGGACGAAAGTAACTGTTTCTCAAGGCAGGTATCGCACCCCTATTTTTTTTCGAGCGGAACGCCATTTCGCGAGTTAGCCAGTCTTGTTTTGAGGTCGAATCGACGCTGTTTAAAAGACAGCCTACTTGAGACGCTGCTGTTGCTTAATATTAACGCAACAACCTTGTGCCTAACAGACCTTGCGTAGAGAATAAATGTATGCCTCTTCTTAACCCCTTAACTGCTTTACCCCTTAACCCCTTAACCCCTTAACTGTCCCCAAACTGCTTTGGACGAGCAGAGCTCGTCCTAGCGGAATAGGTACTCCCCTCTAGCGTTCAGGACAAGAGGCGTGCTTCTACAGCTTAAATTGCGTGTAATCCACCAGACGGCAGCATTTACTTGGCAATTTATTTTTCTCCTTCGGAAAGAGCGCGGTTTTTGTATGAAAAGATGGCTTACGGTGGCGGCCACCCATGCATAACTGGCTCGTCAACACGAAAAAGAGGCTTTTCGTTTTCGTCATCTTCTTCGGGTGATGATCATTCGGATGCAGATGTTTATCTTGTGTCCGGAAGTGAAGACAGCGAAGGCGGTGAATTGAGCAACTTGTTTTGAAGAAGAGAAAGAAGTGCATGTGGTGCCTGCGTGCCTGCGTGCCTGCGAGCCTGCGAGCGTGGAACAGCGTACGCGCAAGTAGCTGCTGTGGCGGTGTTGGCTGAGTATTGAGTGGTTTTATTTCTTTTGGTCTCTAGTCGCTTATCTGCTTTTGAATTTACCTCATTCTTCGGTGCCGATGTCGACAAGTTCACCTGGTCAGGCGCGATCCGCCTGGTCAGCGTCACTACCGTCTAATGAATTACCGCTAGATTCATTTTTCCGCAGTGGTGTCAGCAGCATTCCTGTTGCACTGGTGCCTACAAACGGAGGCTTCATCAGGCTCACTAATCCCCAGGCTGTCCAGAAGGAACTTAAAGCCACGTCAAACCATTTCCAGACCATCACCGATGTGCGTCAATTCGGACGAGGAGGCATAGTGTGTAGGTCACCGGACCAGACCTGTGTGCAGGATCTGCTTAAGTGTACCTCGTTTGCTTCAACCCCGGTGAGTGCTTTCATTCCGCCTCACCTTGCGTGTACCAAGGGCCTCGTACGGGGCGTCGACTCCAAGTTAAGTCCAGCTGAGACCCTAGACAGGCTTTCTGGAGCAGGCGTCATTTCCGTGTACCGATGCAGTCGCGTTGTTAACAACGAGAGGATCCCTACTGAATCTGTCATTGCGACATTTGTGGGCACAACATGCCCGTCAGAAATAAAGCTATGGCCTCTCATCTTTCGCGTAGAGCCCCTCGCTTCTCGTCCAATTCAATGCAAAAACTGCTGGAGGTTCGGCCACAGTGCAGGAGGATGCAAATCAAACATTCGTTGCCGCGCCTGCGGAGAGAGCCATTCTTCAAGCGAATGCTCCGCAACATCAGAAAAGTGTTGTCTCTGTGGCGGGAGTCACTCTGCCGACTACTCCGACTGCTCTGCTCGTGTTCAGGAAGTACGCGTGCTAGAAATCATTGACCGCCGCCGCTGTTCGCGAAGGGAAGCTATTGACATGGTTAAAGACAGGGCCTTCGGATATTCTGGTGTTGCAGCACGCCACATTTCAAGCCTAGATTCCAACCTATCACAGGCAATTGAGTCTGCTGTGGAGAAGGCAATGACTAAGGCTATGGATAAGCTAATATCCAACCTATCTGAATGTTTGATCCAAATCATTTCAAATCAGATGACGCAAGGAAGCCAGGTTCCTCCAGCACCTCAATCAACTATCACCATTGACACCACTGAACTACATAGCCTAGTGCTGGACAAACTTTCTACACCTGTAGATAAGGCTAAGCAGTCTGTATCACAAGTGCAATCAGACTGTTACACGCCTCAGCCAAGCACAAGTGATGCCACAGATATGGAAATTGAAGTTCGAGCTCATAAACGTACCAGATCTCCTATTTCTGCCGCTCTAAAGTCAAAAACTAAAAAGAGTGAATCGTCGCATACGAGCAAAGATAACAGCAAGGAAGGGGCAAGTGCCTCTGCGGTGCACCCAACACCATTGGCCAGTTGAGGGTACTTCAGTGGAACTGCCGATCTATATTCTCAGCCTCAACCGACTTAAATTACCTTTGTACCCAAATTAATCCTGATATTGTAATTCTCCAAGAAACTTGGCTTACACCGGATAAAAATTTCTATCTTCAAGGGTTTCGTTCTTTTCGATTAGATCGCCAAACACGTGGTGGTGGTTTAATGATTCTTGTATCAAGTAAAATATGTCATAGGGCGCAAATTTCTTTCAGAATGTTGGACTCTGAATGTGAAATTATAGCATTAGATTTGTGTCTTCCAGGTTACCACCCTTTTTCGATCATAAACTGCTATTTCCCCACCGGTGTGCAAAGTACGCGCCACCTTGACAGCGTTTTGACAGCCTGTAGAAAGGAAATTGTACTCACAGGAGACTTTAATTCACATCATTTGTCTTGGGGGCTAAGAACAGATTTATGTGGGAGGCGACTGTGGGAGTGGACTATTGACAAAAATCTCTCGTGTATGAATAAAGGGCAGGTAACTTTTGTTCGAGGTCAGGCTCGCTCAGTGTTAGATTTAACGTTTTGCACAAATGCAATTAATGTTTTGTCATGGTCCGTGGTTGATTCTGCCACTAACAGTGATCACCTTCCTGTAGTTTTTGATATTACTTGTCCAATAATAACTTCATAATACCAGTAGTCAGGAAATTGTGTCTAAGATTGGCTCAATACTAGACGGATCTCGGAAGAAATCAGAGTTCGTTATCCCATCGAGTAAACGATCCTCTTCTCGTTGGTGGAATGATGAATGTACGCGTGATTACAGAAGGCGAAAAGCTGCCTGGAAAAAGCTGCTCCATAATCAATGCCCAACAAATTGGAAAGACTATCAGTTTCTTGCTGGCGTATTTAAGCGCACTGTTAACCGCGCGAAAGAAGAATATGACAGTAGACATTACGATTACCTTTCCAAATCAAAAAATAAGCGTGCTTTGTTCGCATATCTTCGGACAAGAAAAGTACTACCAACGCCTTTAACATTAGAATCATGTATCTTGACTCCGCAAGAAATGAACACCTCACTGGAAGAGATAGCCAAAGGTTTAGAACGTCGATTTACTACTAATCTGTCGGCTATCCGCGACATGTCGGTATCTTCGCTTGAATTTCCGGAAATTTCTTTATATGAATTGAGTCAGAATGTACTATGTTTACCGAACACAGCTCCTGGACCAGATGGAATTACGAATTCAATGTTGAAAGTGTTACTTCAGGAATCGCCTAACGTTCTTTTAGAACTTGTGAATTATTCCTTAAAGAACGCATGGATACCGTTAGAATGGAAAGTTGCTAAAATTATATTGTTGCTTAAGAAACAAGATGGAGGGTATATTTTGGATAACATAAGGCCAATCGCCTTGACATCAAATCTAGTGAAATTGATTGAGAGAATTATCCATACTCGAATCAATGGTTTTATTGACGAGAGATCCATTCTAAGCCCCTGTCAAATTGGATTCAGGGCTGGTTGTTCAATTTGGAATGCTCATGTTGATTTAGAAAGTCGTATACACTTAGCAAGACTACGTAATCAATATGCGGCTTTAGTTACTTTAGACATCGCTAAAGCATATGATACTGTAGAACATGGTATTTTATTAGATCGATTGGAATATCTCAATTTTCCGGCATACATAGTAGCGTGGATTAGGAAATTCCTTATGGACAGAAAATTTTATTGTTTCAAACGCGGCTTTTCATCGAATACTCACACACAAACGAGAAGAGTACCGCAAGGCTCAGTGCTTTCCCCGGTGCTATTTAATATACTAATGAGCACCATTCCACGACACGAGGAAATAACAACGTATGTGTATGCTGACGATATCGCTTTCTTTGCAATGGCAGATAATATCCAGACATTATATGAACGGATGCAGAATTACGTTAATACCCTGGAGAACTGGCTCGATCACAATCACTTTCTGCTTAATCCGAGTAAATGTGCCCTTCTTGTTTTTCCACTGCAATTCCCTGTGCGCATCTCACTGAGTTATCATTATGAGGACATACCACAGGTGGAGTCTATTAAGTACCTTGGGGTAATTTATGATCCATTCCTTAACTGGCGACCCCACATCGAATATACTGCTGGAAAAGGTGCGCGTGCTGTTGGCATGTTGCGTAGGCTTAGCAACTACCGCACAGGTATGAGAAGAGACACACTAATAATGATTTATCGCATGTACGTTCGCCCTATTTTGGAATTTGGTTGCGTACTATTCTCTGGTGCTCCAGCTTACAAGATACGGCCGCTAATTCTTTTGGAAAGAGAGGCGCTACGCTTATGCCTCGGCCTCCCTAAAACGGTTTCTAACCATGTTTTGTATTTAGAATCGAGGGTTCCTTCCCTTCAATGCCGCGTTCGCCTTCTGACTGTTCAGACATTCTTAAGAATTTACGAGTCACCACTACGACAATCAGAAACAGCTTTTATTTCCAATCCGGAATTATTTTTGGGGCTAGATGGCCGCGGTTTCACACACCACAAATTATATTTGTACAACGTTTACTGGACCCTTTGAATGTACGTATCTGCGATATAACCCCGACTCGTGATAATTCGGACCCTATTGATATTCAATTTGATGATATTTTTCCTAATAATGCAAAATTACTCCCCCATCATACTTTAGACGGTTTACTACAAGAACACCTGCAGAGCATTAGAACTAGCGTTATTATTGCTACAGATGCATCACAGTGTGACGAAAAGTCAGGTGTCGGTATATTTAGCCCGAATTTGGATTGGTCGTATTCCCTTCGACTACCCGATTTCATACCCGTTTTTGTGGCTGAATTTCTGGCAGTTGTGCTCGCATTGCGCAAGTTAAACTCGGCAATTAAATCTGCCGTTATAATTACAGATTCTCTATCTCTCTGTGCTGCACTTTCTGCTGGGGCTGAATCCTACGTAATAAAGGCGTTTCGTGCGCTGGTACCCGCACATCTGAGAAAAGTTCGCTTAGTTTGGGTTCCTGGACACAAAGGGTTGTTCCTAAATGAAATTGCCGATTCTTTAGCGAAGTCGTCGATCAGTGGACCGATTTTACCTTATTTTCCAACATCCGCTTATGTGACGGCTGCGCGATTTCGCAGGCGTAGCATTATGGAAGCCTTTGCAGACACAGCACTGACAAGTTCCACAGAATATCGGCACTTATTATATCCTTGGCGGCGGTCATTTTGTCAAACCCGTAAACTGGAAGTGTCAATTACGAGACTGCGCTGTCGTGTACCGAAACTAAATTTCTATCAACACAGGTCTGCTCAGGCACCTTCTCCACTGTGCGCTTTCTGTGGTGAGCTAGAAACTATTGATCATTTCTTTCTGACCTGCAGGCGATATACTACAGCACGAAAAATCCTTTTGGAAACACCTTTACGTGCTATAGGATTGAATTTATCTGTGCCTGTGATTTTGTCTTTTGGAGCCTCTATTTCTGGGTTCTCCAATGCGAAGGTTTGCGTGGCTGTGCGGGATTACCTCAATGAAACCAATCGGTTAACTAGATAATCTATATTATTATCCTTGTGTGTCGAGACATGGATATATTTTTAAAGATTCGGCCATTGATTTTTTTTTTATTTCATTATTACTATATATATTCATATTTGATCGAGCGCCAAAATTTTCTATCAAACTTGTAAAGTTTCTATTCTGTAACCTCCTTTCTAAAGTATTCTAACATGTTATAAAACCACTCACTTCTTGGCCAATCCCCCGCAGTGGGTGTGAGCCATAGTTGAAGGCAAACAAGAACAAGAACAAGAACAAGCATCTCCTCCGGTGATGATGAAAACAGCTCGGAAGTGAACATCGCGGGTGCTCGCCAGTGGATCCTGCTTGATGCGGACAATCCTCCGGTGAAGCCTCCTCGCTTTCCATTCTTGGCCATTCCAGGCAAGACTTTCAACTTGTCATTGCGAGATGACCTTATGGCATATATTCAGCAGTTTCTTCAAGTGTGCTTTGTTTGCTCTCGGAAGCGAGGAGAAAACGGGGAAAAATTGAGAAAGGAAACTCGCTTTTGGTGCAGGAGCTGCAACAGGCCCCCTTGCGTTCTTCTGTGTTTTGATTTGACTAAGTATGTGGCACAAATATTTTTTCAACATCGACAAGCTGCTTTTTAGTACAATCAGATTCGAAATCAGCAATAAAAAAAAAATAGGCAGTTTTGGTCGGGAAATTTTCAAAAAAATAAAGCACTTAAGGGGTTAATGCACTGGCTTTCGCTAGGGATTGCAGCGATATTTTTGACTTCCAATATTCCTGGGCAGCACACAACATAGGGCCGATATTGGTTTTACGGCGGCTACGCGCGGCCCAATATCGGCCCAATGTTGCCCGCAGTGAGCCATTATTAGCTGAGTCGTTGAATTTCGCCGGTAATGCTGGGGCGGTTTTGCCGCCCTTCATCGAATATTGGGTTTTTACCGGCAATATTAACACGATAGCGTGAGAGAGCTCGTTTCGCAGAAATTCTGCTGTCGGCGTCGGTAACGGCGTCACTTGTGAGCGCAAAATCGTCCGTGACCTAAAAAAGAAATATGCAAATAAAATAAACAAGAAAAACCTTCGGTCCCATTGAGCATCGAACCTGGGTCATTTGCGCGGCAAGCAGGTGTCCTACCACCAAGCCACGATGTTACTTAGAACTGCTTCGGAAAATAACACTACATAAGTACCATTTAGTGGAAAAAGTCTCCTTAACGCATTTTTTCGGCAGGTGTTACGACAAAAATGAGCTCATTCTGCGATTTGTAGGCGCATTGGCGAGGCTATCAAGCTGTTTTTTGTGCGACGCCATGCTTCGAAAAAAGCCGGGATAGTGCACCCATCGCTGCTGAAAACACGCACAAACTTGCAAACAGCTCCGAAAATGGACACCTATGTTCATCTAGCGGAAAACATATCAGGCAAACAGCAAACATTAGATAATGCGCTGCCATCTGTGAGGCATTGTGAGAAACATGTCCCGACTGTAGCACAGAGTAGTGCTTTAGGTCGAAAACCTGTACCATTACTATAGATACATCGCGCGCGCGTGCGTTTGTGTGTCTGTGTGCGTCTGTGTGTGTGTAACAACACACGTTAGTAAGTATGCACATAGTGGTTGAAGTGCGCACTAGGGGCCAGATTTCGCCCTCGCGTCGAACGCTTAAAGGCGAAGGTTAAGAACCCCCAATTTCTTATTGGGTCTAGTTTGCCGCCGTCCCACCGAGATCGGCAGAGCCAATGGCTTTCATCGACAAATATAGGGCCAGTTTTGCCGTTCTACAGCCTATGTCGGCTGAGCCGTTGGCTTTAACAGACTAATACTGGACCGCTTTTGCCGTTATTCAGCCTATGTCGGCTGAGCCGTTCGCTTTCAGCGGCTAATATTGGGCCCATTTTCCCGTCCTTCAGACAGTGTAGAGCTCAGTGACAGTCTTTTTGCCGGCTATAGTCGACACTTTTTTGCTGCCCGTTTGCGATCGACCTGATAATATGATCCGATAGAGATAAACATTACCGAAGTTACATTCATTTATTCTATGTATCAGTCAAACATCGAGCGTGCACATGTTTCATTGCCGGAACATCACGCGCGCAGCGCTTCTGAGTAGTTTTGTTCATGAGCATTTTTTCCCCTAAATACAGGACACAATTGTAATGTAACAGAGCATCAGGCGCTTGAATGTTTGTCGCCTAAGCTGCAGAAAGCCGCTACATGGATTGGTGCACCAGCACAAATAAGAAAGTGCATGTATCGTATCGTGCTAATGCCGGATGTACGATTCGGGGCGCGAAGTAACGCCTACTGAATAGTTGAGATTCTCTTGTTAGTTTCTGCTATGACAATGACTAAAAGTTATCATTAGCACAGTCACTTTTCTAGCGAAAAAGGTGGCCTTCAGAAGAATGACTGACTCACATTATTTGGCCACTTCTTTGACCAGTTGTTCAACACTATCAAAATGTTGAAACTTTATAATATATACCTTTACCTTCAGTGGGTGAATTCAAAATACTTCTCTGTCGTAAATGTTTTTGCCACTGGTTGGCAGACTTCACTAATGTATCCAGCATCAGATATCGCCCAAACATCCGGCAGGAATGCTTTTAGCGGAAGTTTTATTTTAATGCTAATTCTGTGCATAAATCGAACGTGGCATTATATTGATGGCGCTATATACTTTGCATCCTTTTAGCTGCTCACTCTGTGGCGCGAGTGCTCATAAACAACACGGACAGTTTCCTATCTGCGTGTGTACACGTATTTACACACGTGTGTGTTATGGTCAAGCGTAGCAAGCGCATTTGCTTCAGTGATGTCACATAATTTTACTTTGTGAAAGTAGTAGAAAGCTCAACAATACGTGTTGCTCAGCTAGGTATGGCGCAAAAAAGACCGGGCGAAGTGAAGACACATTTTTTCGTTTGAATGCTTCCAGACCAACTAGCCCACTGACAAACTTTAACGAACTGACAAGGACGTGTTTGTCAGTTCGCGCTTGCACTTCGTCGGCGTCCTTTTTGTGCCTACCATCTTTCTCAAGTTAAACTCTCGTTTAACGATTGCTTCCAACGTGCTTTTAGAAACAGTCGCATTAAAATTAATAATATAGCATGTGAAATACGATTAAAAATGCGGCTACAACGTGGTGTACGCAAGGTTTTCATGTAGCGACACGTTGAAGAAGCGATGCATTGAAACTGGTGTATAGGCTGGAAACTACAGCCTATACTCCAGTAGTAGCGGGAGGTGCCCCGTCGCGATGGATGCGTCAGTCATGTCACCCGATGATATTTTTCGCAGCGTTCGTGTCACTTCAGGCTGAGGAGATGGATCTCAGCAACCTTTGTCAGAAATATACAAGAAGCACTAATACAGAGAGAATATCCCCCCCCCCCTGTGTATACTAGTTGCGGATGTGGGTTTCTAGCATAGTTCTAGTAAGTTAGGACAACAAGACTCGCGTACGTTCACGAGCCACTGATCTAAGCCTCGCATTTCGCCCCCGTCTGTGCTATGTGACAGTTGCAAAGGCGACCACATGCTGCGCAGAAAAGTGGCAATAAAAAATCCCAAGTGTGTTTTCAGGGAGAAATTGTAAAACATTTTGATGCTTGAAGAGCAACTTTAGCATTTGTTCACTGAGTGGCAATGAATCCTTTCGTTAATTGCCGCACACCAAAAATATTGACTTTGGCTGAAGCAGCACAAAAAGCACCATGAGAAATGGAATTAAGAGCACATTTTCCTCAGGTTTCCGTTTTTTTAGTGGTGATTCGCAGTTTATGTTACTCGAATTTTTTTTTTTCGAAATGTCCTCTAACAGGCGATTGGAACCAACATCTACATTTGTCATAACGAACGGGACTTTCTTTTAATAAAAGAACCAGCAACGTCGATCTCTTTCGTCGTTCTCTGAGAGAGAAAGAGAGAACTTATTAGAAATCAGAGCGGTCAGCGAGAGCTAGTGCGCTCTAGCCTGTTAGGGGAAGAATGGAAAGGGGAAATAATTAGTGATGAAGGGAGATGATGTGGGAGGAAAAAAGTTGAGCGTATATGCAAAAACTTGGAGGCAGCGCTGCGATGCTGGAGTCCATTCCTGTTCTCTTAAGGAAATCTATAACTGCCCTGTAGCATCAGTCGACACCGTCTGATCGCAGACCGGTGATAAAATAACGCTTTAACTTAGTGCTGCCACACCGTTCGCTGCCAGCGTCTAAGCCAGTGTGTTTCGCTGTAACTCTTAAAGTGGGCAATCACAAAGTGTACTCCACCTCAGAAGTTCCCTTCAGTAGTAAGAAGGCTACAGAGCCCCTTAGCCAATAGGAATGGCGTTAGCACCTTGTAAGGTCTCGGGTTCGGCGGGTCTCGTTACGGTAGCTGGCTCCCGCCGTCCGTCCCCATAGCCGATGGTTCCCAGTGAGGAGGCGCGTTCTTTCAAGAAGGAACGTAGATTGATTTACATGGTTAAGAGATTGGAGTGAAGAGAGAGAGCAGAGTAACATCAAAAGTCTTCGGCTTTTATAGCCCCGAGACAGTCACTGCAGAAGCACAGGCAAACCGGTGTCAGCGTCTCCCGCCAATCCGGTGACCTGTCGTCCTGGCGTCCGGCCTCCCGAAAGGAGGCAAAGAGTCACACAATACACTCGCCACGCCCCGAAGACTCGTAGGTGAGAAGGTCGGCGAGGAGTGTCAGTCCAAAGGGGAAAGGGCCGATGACCTCCGCTTCCCCCGCCAGTAATACTCGGAAGAAGCGTTGAATGATGGCTGCCTCGGGTGAAGGCCCCACCTGGGTTGATGGGAGCGTCTTCAACGGCGCAGTCCCACGCTGACCAAAACGCACGATAAAGCAGGTGTGTCGAATTCCGGAAAACACGCAGACCGCTCCCTCTGGCGCAGGTTAATTTTCCCTGCTGCGGTAGGGTAGAAGGCAGAAGTGGCTGGGTGAGAAACTCTCCCGCGGTGCTATCTCACGCAGAGAACAAGAAGCCAAAAAGGGGTCTCCGAATTCCGACGTCCTTTTTCTGGGAAATCCGTCCACGGCGACCTGCTCGCTCGCTCGGCATAGGCTCCTCCAGGAAGAATTGGCATTCCTGCCTCCGTCTAAGCGCCGATACGGGGGGAGAAGACAGCATTCCGGTAGACAGCTGTACGCTCAATAGCGTCGGCCTCGATGAATTTTTAGGCCAAACGTAACAACCTCCACACGTATTCATGCACGTCGCGTCGTCTGCTCAGCATCTCCCTGCCGTCTGCTTGCACGCGTTGGGCGAGTAGCGCTGACAGACGGCATCGCCGGAAAAAAAATGGCTGCACCCACCGCAGCTATTGGCCTCCGCATCGAGTTTATCGGGTCGTCATCGTGCGCTGTGTGACCTGTAAGTTACGAACGGACGCTTGAATTTGCTTGAGATGAATGTGCTGACGCTTCCACAGTAATGTATTTGCGATTATATTGCGCTAATTTCATGAAACGTTATCAAATTCTCGGCACGTTAGGCTTAAAAGGCGTGGCTAAACAAACAGCTGATCTCGCAAATAACGTCAAAACGCACCTCATGCTTTGGCCCCAGCGTGAGATGGCACAAGTCGATGGTTCGTTTCACCATTTATTCGCTGCATTCAGCGCAGTGGGCGTACAGCAAGCGCAAGTTCGTGTCGAAGCGGGCGGTCGCGTCTCCATGGATGCTGCCAGGCACGTAGGCAGGAGGGGCCCAGGCCCCCCACCTCCAAAATTTGCCCACTCGGCCATTACCGCAATAGTATAGTGACACAAGTACTAGTCGCGGCGTGCGCACCTAAAGAAATGAAAAGCAAACTTTAGTCAAGGAGCCCACCAAAAACAGTTACCAAAGAACCTTTATTCGGAAAGCACGGCAACGCTTGCCGAGAAATGCAACGTCCAGCCCGTGAATCAACACCATAACACAAGCACCACACTCTTTCACATGTCTGAAGCGTCAGCGAAACCATCACCTGTATTCCCAGGAAAGAAGGCATCCGAGTGACTCACAAGCCACCGACCACAAGTTGCCTACACATTGCCAAAGACCTTGCCGCACATACGTAAGTTAGCGCCCGATTCCATGGCATTCCGCCACCCCCTTTTTATCCCTGCTATTTCTGTCACTGACTCTGTATGGCCCTTCTTGGTTGAGATCATTTGGTTGGAAAAGCGTTCTGTCTGGTGCACACGCACTAGCTTTACTGCAGTGTCAAGAACTTGCTTTCCATCGCGTATTAACTCGCCTCTCGTGCTGCATTCCACTTTGTTCTCTTTTTCTTCTAATATTTAGGCGTTTTCTATACTTCCGAGCAGATTTCTTTCTTTTTAGCATGGAAAGACTTTATTTCGAACAACTAGGCCTTGGGGCCACCCCGAAAAAACCTGGCTACGTGCCTGGGTGTTGCCATGTTGATTGGTAACCGCAGTTACCGGTGGTTACTGATAGAAATATTTAAAGGCACACGACCTCAATGCGAAGAAGAATAAACATATCACGCATTGTTCGGGCGTAACACGTGCCAAACAAGCGCAAATGTATCAACCCTGCCAATTGTGAGGCAATTATATCTGGAACTATATTTTGCTACGAAGGTGGGTGGCTTGCTTGCACCCAGTAGCCTTGGTAGTGCTAAACGGTAGGGGTGTGATGGAGTATAGATGTCCTGTTGCTTCACACACTTGTCAACGTTCACAGTTCGGGCTGTCCGCACGGCTGAAGAGGTGTGCGTAGCTGGCAGTAAATGCGAATGGCCATGCGAATCCCGTATAGTAAACTGGCGTCGCTTTGGTTTGCGCTGGCCAGGAGGCAAAAAGTAATTTTTTTTCTGAATATGAACAGCTAGGAGTAGAAGACAAAAATTTAGAAATATTATAATAAATGCCCAAGCAGCACCTATGTAGTGGGACAAGCGCAGTCTTACACTTTAATATACGAAAATTGATTTTAAATAAATGTCTCTGTTATACAGTTTCATAGCAGCAACCAAAATGTGAGTGGGCGCCACGGCAGTGAGTGAGTGAGTGAAACAACTTTAACAGGCCCACAGTAGACGCGAGTAAACAGAACGTCACCTGGCTAGGCTCACTCGAGGACCATCAGGTTAAAGCTGACGGTCTTCCTGCGGGCACTCTGTACGGCCAGGATGTGAGAGGTGTGGTCCTATCTCTTAATAAGCTCCTTCATTTCTTCTTGGGTGTAAGGGGGACCGGTAGAGGCGCAGCCCCACAGGACGTGCTCGAAGTCCGCAAAAGCACCACACAGAAGGCATCCGGGCATTGCAAAAATTTTTTGTAGCAAAATTTCTTTGCAGAATTTTGCGCTAAAATTCTTCCGGCATTTCATAAACGCAAGCAAAATATGAGAGGATGCCGCAGCAGTGATCAATTTTTTCATGCGACAATTTTTGCGGGAATGTAGCAGCGATATTCCCAAATATTGCAACTGTTATGCCTAAAACTTGCAACCACCGAGCGCCACCGCGACGACTCATGCATGGAATGAAGTAAAGGTGTTGGGGTGGATAAGTAGAAAGGTGACATTCTGATGCCTGAAGGATGTGAATGTTAATTCCCCATGGTACCGGAACGGCTTGTAAACGCTGATGATCAATATAGTTACTGCTTATTCGCTTGGTGAATGGTTTACGCCAGAGGAGGACTTGTAAAGTCGCAATATTTATATGGCTCGAGGAAGGCTCAGGCGACGAATAGTCGGCGTGTGGACAGAAAGAAAACACATGAATAATAAAAAGGTTCCACAGAATCCATCTAGAAAGTTGGCTAAATGATGCGTAAGTGTTGCATTTCATTACAGACGGCGACGTCTTGGAACGCCGTTTACGTGCAGCATCGGCAAGGCGCATTTCAGTGTGTCGAACGCTATCCCAATTCACGTGCATCCCACGACCGCTGAAACGCGTATTTGATATGAAATTATTATTAATAGTGTAACGAAGCATTGGAAGTCTGTAATGGTTCGTCCTCTCGAGCGCCTTCTGAGAGCACGCCTCTCGCGCTCAGAGTCCGCGCTCTGTCTTGACTGTCGCCGCGGTGCTTCGTCCACTATTGCTGCCAATAAACGCCTTTATAATAGCTAGGTTTAACGTGCTAAAACCACGATATGATATGACGGACGCCGTACTGGAGGTCTTTCGACTACATGGGGCTCTTTAGCGTGCACTTAAATGTATGGACACGGGCCTCAAGCATTTTCGCTGTCATCGAAAACGCGGCTGCCGTGACCGTGTCGGGGAGCGAAATAAAACAAGTCGCGAGGACAATATGTACAACCGACAGTGAGGATTCTACACATCAGTAAAATTCAAATATTGTGAAATTCTTTTTTCACATCAAAATTTCACGAAGTTTGAATTTTACTGATGTGTACCATCTCCTTGTCGGCTCTACATGTTGTCCTCGAGAGTTATTTTATTTCTCTTCCACGGAATTCAACGAAGCCTTCCAAGAGGGCATTACCTTGCTGCATTGTCTTGCACCGCGAGTACAACGCATTGAAATGCAAAAAAAAAAATACGGCGCGGAGTACGCGTCGCTCTCACTTGAGTCTGCCAAAGAGCGAAATAATGGCGATAACAATGTAGACCAAGAAGATAATCCGCAGGCAGAGCAGACGTTATTGAAACTGCCACGGAAAAATTAAAGTGACGTCCGCTCCCCTACACGTCAGTTAGTGGCATCTAAGGGAGTGAAATCGATGAAAATGCGAGTGAAAGTATGAATGTGAATATGTATCATGATAGTCAAGGCAAGTAAACAGAGTAGTGAGTGGTTTTTTGAAAATCTGATTCGTAAGTGAAAAAAGAACACAATTAGCGCTTCTTGCACAAAGTAGCGAAAGCCTGGGTCACTGCATTGCTGGTGGGCACGTTTCCGCTTCCCTTGTTAAGTATTTCAAGAGAGTGCTGGGTGGGTCATTGAGTGCGCGTCAGCTGATTCCGATGATAATTTTATATGTACAACACACGGCAAATCTCGACCATAACAGCTATACTGTAAAGTTCACAGGGTCCCTTATGCCTCAGTCGACTCGAAGGCGAAAGCGATCTTCTACTTATTTTTCTTCACAGTCGATGTACGCCCCGCGCCCCCCACCGAATGTTTTCGGTAACAAATTTGGTTCTGCAATGCCGCCAGCATTGGAGGCATTGTAAGCTTTCTGCACTTCATTTTGTTTTGCATCGCCTTTGGCATCGGCGCACCTTTGACCAAGGATTGATTTCACGTGATTATTCACAATTCGACGTCACGTTGTCTGACGTCACAGTAAAGACGGGATGTTTTCACAAATTTTGCCGAAGTATGACGTTTCGATGATGAATAAAATGTGGGCGTACTTGGTAGGTGCAATGAAAAATTTAGACTTCTGAGAATAGTTTTTAAAATCCATGGCACACTGGGCTAGAAAACCACGCACACAACTAATATACGCAGAATGTATACACGATGTGCATTATTAGTTTGGTATGTTTTATGACAGTGGTTTGTGAGATCCCTCTATTTGTCCTGAAGCGACATGAATAATGTACACTCTGGCGGCACGAAATCTTTTTTTGAGATCCCTCTGCTGGACACGAACACTGCGGAAAATATCATAAGGCGCTACGACCCACGCAGCCATCACGCCATTGCGCTTCCTGCTACAACTGAAGCCTGGGCTGGCGGTTCCAATCTACGGGACACGACTATTTTCCATTGGAGCTCAGATCATGATGTGAATGACGGGCGTGCATTGTATGAACTCTTATTTACCAAAACAAATGGCGGCAACGTGGGTATGTCGACAAAAGTAATATCTTCCTTTCATTGACGCAGGCAATTTTTTTTAAATAAACATGATTTGGAGATATTTTGAGGCAGGGGACATTCTTCAATGTAATGATTATTTACGCGCGTAATGATGTTTGTCTCATTGTGAAAAAGTATCCAGATCGGGAACCGACCCGTCAATAAATATTTTTTTACTTCAGTAGGCGTCCACCAGTGGTTTCACCATTAAGGTATTTTTTTACCCTCACCCTGCGGTCACTAGCAACATGTTGTGAATTTCCACTGCTTTGCGGCTGCGTCTGTAGTATTCTTTCCTATGCACCATTCTTTATTGCAGAATAAAGATGCCCCTGCTAAAACTTTGGAGTTTGAATCATGGCACTAAAAAGATTGCTAGAGCAAGCCCACTCGCAGTCATCTTAAACCGGCGGGAGAAGTCCCCATCTTCATCATATTTTTTTTTTCTTTTCTGTCGATGTATTGATACCCTCCTACCTACCTTCTGAATCTTGCGGCAGCCAACGTGGTTTTGCACATACTCCGAGATCGGAGGCATTGCATACTCTCTGCACCTCCACTGCGTCTTCCACTGCATGCGTGATAGGCCCACCTCTGACCAAGTGACAATGTCGTGTGATGACATCATGAAGACGTCACACATTCAGGTGATGTGTGACATCACGTGACACCATCAAGTGGTGATGATTCTTAGAGTTTTTTACGCCGCCGACACCGACGGTCAATTTTTGCGTTTGAGCAGGCGTCTAAGGCTTTCGCGATAGGCATGACTTTGAGTACGAGTACTCCACTACAGAAGTATGTTAAACTGCCATTTTCCGCATTGGAGTTCATCGCATGCTTTTGAGAACGAAAGCTGAAATTTCTAGAATGTTGTTTGCTAGATCATATGCAATAGCGACACATTCATCGCCGTTAGGCTTGTGAAATTGTGTTTAGAGAAAGTGGTCGACGATTTCAAGTTCTATGTACTCTACATTGGTGTGATTCTCCATTTTCTTCAAAAGACACTGCCGAACAATGCAAACAAGGGAACGAGTTCTGAACGTTGCCGTGGAAGTGCTGTGAAGGGAGACAAATCTCCCCACGAGAGGTTACCGTCAAGTATTGTGCGAAGGCCTCGCATAGCGCACAGGTATTGCCTAAGATTCAACGAATAGATTACGTAAACAAATTTCTTAAAGAAGCAAGGATTGAGTAGTGCGATGATAAATGTACTACAGAGTACATCTTCTAAGCTATTTTCTGGATAACTACCGTTATCTTACAACAACAGCTAATTGCACTGTTGTTAATTATAGAAGTTCATTTTGAAGCCTTGCAGTCCCTTTGAAGTTGGCTAAGGCGGAGGAGAACATGCTTTCTTAAATAAATTACACCATCTCCCGCTAAAGGGAACCATGAGGCGATGCGAAGCCGGAGCACTTGCACGATCGCGTTCCGTTGGCGTTCGTTGGGCATGCTACCGACCTCGCGTCGTGGAACGCGAAGAGGGACGCTACGCGCGTCGTATCTACCACCTAGCCTGGCCGTTAATTCTCACAGGGCGAGCGGGGAACGCGGTCAACAGGCGGGCGAGAGGGAGGCAGCGTGGGAGAGGAGAGAGAAGCGGAGGGGACGCGCATGCGCTCGAGCTCATCGCGGCGTTACGCAGGAGAGAATTTCGGCATGTCTAGCCCGCGTTTCAGAGGAAGAGTGGAAAGGGGAGGGGAGAGGGAAAGTGGAGAGGGAGAGAGAAAGTGGAGAGGGGAAGGGGGGAGGGAAAGTGGAGAGGGGAGGGGAGGTGTGTGTGGAGAGGTCATGCGCAGTAAGGGTGGTCACGCCGCACACCACCACCACCACCACCACCGGATTGAGCTCCGCCTTAAAGGGCCCCTCACCATGTTCGACAGTTTTGAGCTAACGAGCGCAATGCATACACTGGGCGTTCACGATCACGTCTGCCAAAATTTGCAACGCTACGCGCCGCGGAAATGGGTCAAATTTCAAGGTGAACGCTGCTTGCCCTTCCTCTCGCGGGCGCGCGCTTTAGAGAATGAGGGGATGTCGTACATGAGAAAATGGCCCTACGTAGATGGTAGTGCTGTGACGTCGCTCCTCTACGTAGACGACTGTGCTCTGACGTCGCACGTGGCACTGCGATAATTATTTGACACGACATGTGTAGTTTGTGCAATTTGTTGCTTGAATAGATTAACAAAACTTGAGAGAAATAATGAGACACACAAAGGGAATGTGTGCGTATTTTTCTCTTTTTTTCGTGAATTGCAGCGAGATGCGGGACTAATATGCCTCCCTATCCCATGCGTTCGTGTCCCCGCGGTTAGCGCATCGAGCAGACGCCAACTCGGGAAACGAAAGTAATGTTCTGGCGCGTTCGAGCACTCATTATGCTCATTTATTCTACCGCGTCCAAATAAACGTTAATGCTGCACTGGCTCATGATACCGCCACTATCGTGCCCGTACAAATGTCTCAACTTTCATGCCCGCCCCGCAGAAACAGGCAGTACACCACAGAGAACGCCGACAAAACGCCCACGGCCGCTATATAAAAAAAAGGTAGCGGCCGTGCAACGCCGCTCGCGTGCTCGGGCTGGCTCGGGCACGTCATGCGCACGTGACCATGCATTCGCATGACATGTTCATGCGTATGTGTCAAGTGAAGAGGGCAGGGAAGGGAATTGGCTTACTAAGGCTACACGGCGCGAGTGGCAAGGGTTTGAAACTCGCCTCCTGGCATCATGGTTTCGCGCCGCTACAAATTATTGTTTTTCTCAGCTCCTAATGGAGCGATTTGAAAAATTCTTACGGCATACTGCTCTTCATTCGGCACACAACAACTACCAGCGTCTAACTAAAATTTGCTATGTGGCCTGGTGAGGGGCCCATTAAGATACTTCGCATCTAAAAATTACCTACCTGAAACGTTGTTCCATGCTCCTTAATTAGCATCGATATATAATGATTATTTTCATTCAAACACTTCCTTTTCGACGAACGCTGTGGCGATAAAAACACTGCACATTCTGAAAGATGGTACTGACGCCCTTCTTTGGTCTGCAATATGTCACCTGCCAAGTTCGATATACCTGCCATGTTCGATATATATTCATCATATTGGAAGGCTGCTGAATAACGCTCTTGGCTTTTGTTTTACTGTCTTTCTAGTGTGTCTGACATGTTTCTTTTCTCAAGACTGTTTATCATGAACGGCGTTCAATTAATATCAAAAAGCAGGCACTGAAGATGAAGGCGAGAGAAAGGCATCCGAGCAATGTTTAGTTGACATCCTCCAGTTTCATACACCCAGCTTCACAATTTAGCCCCCAAGATATTATGTCATGTCGGCGTATATAACGTAGACCTGGGTATACAAAAACACTCGTCCCACCATAGCTTTCTTGAGGACAAAAGCACACGGAAACATAACAGAGAATGCCATGTAATGCATAGGACGTCGAAAATGCCGAAATATGGAAGTAAAATGTTCACCATCTCCCACTAAAGGGAACCATGTGGGGATGCGAAGGAGCGCGTGGGTCGACTTAAAGTTCCGTTCATCACGGGCACCTTGCCCGGTGTTAACGCGTCTTTGCATGTGGAGCACACCATGAATTCACTGTAGTTGCTGTTGCTGTTACTCGTCCCGGACTATTGTTGGAGCACGCCACGCAGGTTCATCGCACGTCTGCAGAACCTCGTTCCCCGACACCGTCACGTGATTGCTGAGAGACTGTAAGGGGAAGAGGCCTCAGCGTCTTACCCAGCAGCGCACACAAGCCCGAACGCGCTAGCGCGTGCCAGCGCGTTCCGACTAGGACACAACGCGTTGGTTCATCGCGCGTCTGCAGAATCTCGCCGACATCATCACATGATTACTGAGGCAGTGTAAGGGGGAGAGGCCACAGCGTCTTACCCAGCCCCTTACACAGGCCCGACCGCGCTAGCGCGTGCCAGCACGCGTCGTTTTGTCTGCGTTACGGCAAGCTTGGACAGCATACGGCAGCCCGGGCCCCTAAAGTGCTCTGCACGTATCATCAAGGCGGTCGAAGAACACGACGAAGACTTCTCCTTGGCGCGAGCGCGCGCTGAATATGTTACGGATGGCTATGGTAGGTTTTAGAAAGCGGACAGGTGCCAATTGAACTACGGACAAAGCCCAGCGCAAAAGCTGCTTCGCGCCCCGCCACGGTGGTCTAGTCGTTATGGCACTCGACTGCTGACCCGAAGGTCGCGGGATCGAATCCCGGCCGCGGCGGCTGCATTTTCGATGGAGGCGAAAATGTTCGAGGCCCGTGTACTTAGATTTAGGTGCACGTTAAAGAACCCCAGGTGGTCGAAATTTCCGAAGCCCTCCACTACGGCGTCTCTCATAATCATGTGGTGGTTTTGGGACGTTAAACCCCTAATATTATTATTATTATATTATTAAAAGCTGCTTCGCATCTAAAACATTTCTCTCAAGATGCTAAAAGCACGCAGTAATTTCCTGTTAGCTGATGAGACCTTCGTCATGCGTTGTTGCGGTTCTCATTAATTTGGGGTGCACTACAGAGCGTGTCACGTTGGCACAAAAGCGACTTCATATTGGTTTCGGAAAGGTGGTGTTCGAATAAGGATAGCTCGGTTGGAAAGACACGCCCAATTACTGAAATCAGCGGCGATCCGTGCATAAGCCTGGTGTATTCGTATGAAGCTTCAAACACGGTCATCACACACTTGTACTGCATAACAAGCAAAATGCCGACAGCCTATTTCGGACTAGCTAAGCCAGCCGCAGTGCTCGTGCCAGCCCCGCATGCGCTGAGCTCCGAACGAGGGACCAGTGCGCGTGACGGAGGAAGAAAGCGATGTTAGAATCTAGTGGTTCCTCATATTCACGGACTCCAGGTTCGCTCTTTTTCACCCTCGTCTCCTCTATTGGTTACGCCGCGGATGCGAAGAACTGAGACGCCGCACAAGCAGGAAATGGTGCCTAAGAGCGGCTCTCTAAACGATCACATACAATCGTCATGTCAGAACAACACTTAACTTGGTTGCAGTGTGTGCTATCCGCTTTGACTATAATTTACAAGAATACCCATACCCACCTATGACTCCGCAAGATATCGTCAAGCGCAGCGCGCATGCCCCTACCACAACCACGTCTGATATGCACGAGATCGAACCTTCGCGTGCACTTCAAGGCAATAAAACTGGCGTGTACGCTCTAACGTGAGCGCTGACGTCATGTCAGACCAAGAGCTGCGCTTTACACCCTAGTGTACACGGTATGTCTGGTGAGCCGACAATGTGCGCACAACTACTCAATTTACAGAAAGACGCCAAAACACTTCGCAACACTTCCTTCAAGCAAACAATCCCGTGCAGGTACCGCTCGCTGAATGCTTCGCATTTAATTGATTCCCAGAATGCGCTGGACTTGCCATGTTTAACGTAGATGATAGCTGTGTTTTCTGCATGTCATCCACCAAGTTTTCAGCGTTTTTGTCTGTACGTTTTAGCATTACTCTGCCGGAAGTCGTTCGGGTTAATTCGAGCTCTCGTGTGCCTTGGCGAGTTCGTTCAAAGTGTTGTGTATTCTTAATTGTAATAGCTTCGCGTTAAGCGTCCTGATGGCTAGTCCGGCGGCTTTTTTGTAGGCATGCATAATTAATCCGTGAATTACTTGTTTTTCCCCCGGCGGTGATGCGAAGTATGTACGTACATATCTGTTTCGCCTGAACACAAATGCCTCTGCGAGTTTTCACAAATCTTTTCCTCTTAGCCCTTGTCCCTTGGCTATTCCTCTGATGAGCTGGATAGCTTCAGTTGTGGTTTGTCCTCCTTGTTCGATGGTGACGCCGTCACTGTGGTTTTCCTGCACCTACATGCATAAGATTCGTAAAGTTCTTGTCACCCTTTTTACGAGTTCTACCAGAATTTTGATAATTAGGACGGTGAAGTTTGTTGTTTTTTTTACCTGTTGGAATATGAAGGCTGCCCAATACCTCGGATTTACGTTGTCAGCCGATGAGACCCAATGATTCTACCCGAGGTACTGTAATACTGACTGCTCCTTGCAGGGTCTCTTCTATGTAGCTCGATGTTGATTGTCCTCGACTTACGCGTACCAGATACAAACATGAGTATCTGCGTTAATGATAACAAAGCGGGTGCGCAAACAAGAAGATATGTGATAAGGTACATCGGACAGTAAGGAGCACTTCACGTCCACCGTCTGCCTTTTGCTGTAAGCATGAACTCGGCATAAGCTGCGCTAGCCGGGAATCGTCACCTGAGCTTACAGAATTGGGACCTTATAGACCGAAATATGTAGATAAGCCTAACGTACGCAGATTAGCCGTGAGTTCGATTCCCATGATGTGTGGTAGAAATAAATGATATGCTCAAGACCATGACAAGCCATGACGCGAGGCAATATGCATTTTGGGCCTAGCATCATGTCCTTGCCACTCCCCTACCACGCGTATCTTCAAGCGAAAGAGGCAAAACGCGCATTTCGTGTATACGACTCCCCTTATATTTCATGACTAGAAAAAAATTGTTCCACCAGGATATTCGTGAGACAGGAACGTATGCCCCCTTTGTGTGGACTAAAAGGTACTGCAGGACTCCATTATTATGACATCTGATAGCATAGTTATAATCACTATGGTAAGCTTACAGCGCGCAAACCAACGGGTCGTTGAATAAAAAAAGTGTATGGTAGCTCCATGGCTGTGAAACCTGGACATCCGCAGCACGGGCACCCATCGCTTCTCGTTCGTAGAGTGTCCACTGATTTCTTTACCAAAGCGTCGGTGACGCCAGTGTTGTAAGCATACAGGGCTTCCCCGGCACGAGTACAATGTTAGGGATATTCGCAAACTCGGTGTGCAACATTGCGCTACCTTTCTGCGCTTTGTAGACTTCCTGCATGTGACGGAAGTTGAGATATGCGCCGTCTGCAGGGAGTTCCGTCAGGCTCTTTGCCCCATCAGGCGTAGCGGTGCCGCGCCGGCGCGCGCAGTGGGAGGGGCATTCGCTCACTCGGCGAGGTGCTGCCATTTTAAGTTATATTTTTGCGAATAATTCTTGGCTATTTATGTAAATTATATTAGTTTAGACTTGATCGTGCGATTTAACCCGGTTTTGAGCATTTCTAGCCTTGGTATAGCCTGTATTGAGCGCTTTACTGTGAGCGTGATCACGGCACGAGATGTATGGATCGACGACAAGCTGTTCCCCTTAAAGAGACCCTCTAACACTTTTGCAGATCTCATTGTTTTACATTTTTATTGCGATAGCAATTATGTGGACAGTCTCGGGTGGAAAATATCCGTCCCCGTCGCCGTCATTCACCGTATATGTATAAGTATGTATATATATAGAAAGGCCACAAAGAAAAATAATTAAGAAATTCTTTCCGACGCGCGCAATCGAACGGGCGACCTCTCGCTTTGCAGCCCGCCGCGTTAGACGTTAGGCCACGACAGCACAGTTTCTCAGCCTGCTAACGGCGAGCTATTTATATACACCATGTAATTCAGCATGCTTTCTTAGTGGCCACATAGATGGCGCGACGTGCGTGCGTGTTGCGCGCTTTAAAGATCGTCGCCCCGCCCCTGCGAACGCCGTTGCTGTTCGCTCTACAGCGCATCGTCGCTTTCGTGCGCTTATCTCAAGGAAAGAAGGGGCGGCCGGTGGGGTGCTTCGCTTCGCTCGCTGCAGCAGCCGCGTTTGCGAAAGGAGCGCGCTGTTCAAACAGAAATAAGTAACAACTGTGACAATTAGTTCGCGCTCGTCTTGTGTATACCTGTTCGTTTGTTTCGTGCGTCCTGCTTTATGTTTGACCAGTGCGCGTCAAGTGTCGAGCTGTGACGCATTAGTTCGCGCTCGTCCTGTGTGCGTTCTTTTCGTGCGTCCTTTGGGCTCGAGCGATGCGCTGGCAATTTCGAGCTGCTTTCTGTTCTTCGCGTTACATTACAATTTATTGCTATCGCAATCATTGCTTCGCCGTTGCTGCGAAACTGTGACTTTTTTACTTGCGCGTTGCGTTATCTAAAGGCTGAAGAGATTAATGTGGCAAGACGGCAGCGATAGGGGCACGCAATCCGAAGATATTGAGCCTTGATCACTCAAAACACAATAAAATGCAAGCCTACCCTCGTTTCACTTGCCCTGTCACGTTTGATGGCGCCCCAATGAAATGCAGTGGAAGATCCTACGTATAGGAAGCTTGCATGCAATGTTGCCCGTTCTTTCCAACGTAACAATGACGCCGTTGCGATAGTAACAAACAATGAGGACCATAAAGAGTGAACTGCACGTGCGAATCGAGGCAGATCGCGAACGCCTCTATCCTGTTTCGTAGTTTCAGTCATCTTTCTTGTTGCGACAGCGTCTATATCAACGCTCTTACGTTTTTTAGATGCGAAGAAGCTCATGGTGGAGTTCAATCCGGTGTGCGGCGTGAAAGCCTTTACTGCGCATGGGCCGACCCTCTCTCCCACACTCCTCCTTTACGCAGGTGTTCGGTCGCCTTCTGTCCTCTCCTCCCCCGCACTACAGCCGCGGCGCCGCCTCTCCCCTCGCGTGATGCGCCAGCGTATGCGCGTCCCATCCCCCTCTCTCTCTTCTCCTACGCCCCCCCCCCCCCCCCCCCCTCTCACGCGCCTCATTCTCTCCTGTGACGAGTAGGCAGAAGCGACGCCTCCGACGTCTTGACGCGGCACGAGCGGCCATTGGCCGCCTTTGCTTCTGTGGCTCTAGACTAGGGGCGTTCGTGCTCTCCTTCCATCGCTGAAGATTCCACAACGACACCAATGGCGTATACTGCAGAGAGAGGCAGACGCACATGATCTTGCGACTTTGCGCGATTCGAATACCTCAGACGCCGGCAGTTCCACGCAGCGGGAGCTGGATGGAGACTGGAAGGCAGTGCTGATTCTACGCCAGAGGAAGGCACATTCTCGAGAACGCAAGGAAAAATATTGCACCATCTCCCCACTCGAGCTAACTATCTCCCCGCTCCTTCGCATCCACACGTGGTTCCCTTTAGCGGGAGATGGTGTAATTTTTCCCTTCAGTTTCCTTAAACAACGGCGCCTGGAGCGTCCCAAGCGCGTTTTCTCCGGCGCCGCGGCGTTCGGCGCATTCCTTGCCGGGCGCTACAGTTTTAAAGCTTAAAAAGTCTGAGATCATTCGTCTATTTGGTGTTCAGTGAAAAAAGCATGCTAAAGAAAAACTAAACCCAACGATAACCCCCTTTCTGAAGCAACGCCGTGAATACTTCTGATGTTACATTTATCCAATCATAGGCCTGCATAGTTTGCTGAGGGCAGCGCGACCCGGACTGAGGACTGAGAGACACGTACACAAACGAGCGCTGACTGACAACTGATTTATTTCATCACACATGCAGTGAATAAGTACACACAAAAATGATCACGTGGCGCGTGTATGTCGTGATAGGGATTCATTTGATTATATGTTTCAAAAACTGCACGTCTTTATCATACAGAACCACCGAAGTCTGGCTGACGCATGCGCTCTGATTTGCATGTATGTGGTACGCTGCCACAATTTCGCGAAAGGTTTGGTTAAAATTTCTGTGTACTACCCGCGTTTCATAAAACATTGGCTCAGAATGACACGTTCAATAAGGGTAGCTAAGTTCGTGCTGGCGTTATTTTTTACAGCTGTGTGGTGCTCCCTGAGACGAACATTAACACACCGTCCCGTCGGCCCATAATACTTCTTTCCACATGACAGTGTAATCGCATAAACTACCCCCATCGTGAAAGGCACGAACTGCATTTTGTGCTTCATAGTGCATGTGTATTTGCACGCCGATCTAGGTTTATTTACAAGATTACACATCTTATTCGACGAGTTACACATTACACATATTATACATATTACACATCTTATTTCGCAACAGCTCGACCATATTAAGAACGCCGGTTTTCGGCAAGCCACACTTATCTCGGTATGCGAACAGCTTGTAAAAAAGGTTATGAAAGTAGTACTTCATCAGCCACAGATTCAAACAGAAAAGAAGTTTGCAGTAATACCTTACGTTCATCAGGTCGCCCATGGAATAAAAAAGGCAGCAGGGCGATAAGGCGTGCGGGTGGTCTTTTCAACAAACTCGTTGAATGAGATGTGTAATCTTGTAAATAAACCTAGATCGGCGTGCAAATACACATGCACTATGAAGCACAAAATGCTGTTCGTGCATTGCACGATGGGGGTAGTTTATGCGATTACACTGTCATGTGGAAAGAAGTATTATGAGCAGACGGGATGGTGCATTAATGTTCGTCTCAGGGAGCACCACACAAGTGTAAAAAATAGCGCCAGCACGAACTTAGCTATGCTTTATAGAACGTGCCATTGTGAGCCAATGTTTTATGAAACACGGGTGGTATACAGAAATTTTAACCAAACCTTTCGCGAAATGGTGGAAGCATACCACATACATGTAAATGAGAGCGCATGCGTCAGCCAGACTTCGGTGGTTCTGCATGATAAAGACGTGCAGGTTTTGAAAGATATAATCAAATGAATCCCTATCACGACATACACGCGCCACGTGATAATTTTTGTGTGTACGTTTTTACTGCATGTGTGATGAAATAAATCAGTTGTCATTCAGCGCTCGTTTGTGTACGTGCCTCTCAGTCCTCAGTCCGGGTCGCGCTGCCCTCAGCAAACAATGTGTAACTACCAACGCGCCAAACTTGCCGCTTTGATTCATAGGCCTGCGCTCATCTTCGTCATTTCCACCCGCAATACTTCTGGCGAGCGCCACTACGCATGATGCGGTCGGCAGCGATATAGGCGCTTCAAAAAAGTTTTGGAGGGCCCCTTTAAAGGGACCCTCTAACACTTTTGCACAGCTCATTGTGTTGCATTTTATTTTACTTTCGGGTTGCGTAGACCCAAGGCTAAGAGATTAGTGCAGCAAGAACGGCAGCGATAGGGACATAGAGTCCGAAGTTGTTCAGCCTAGAACACTCAAAATACAATAAAATGGAGGCCTACCCTCAACTTGATTTTCGCGGGGTCACCTGACCACGTTTCACTTGCCCTGTGACGTCTGATAGCGCCTCATTGAAATGTACTGAAAGATCCTACGTACGGGAAGCTTGCATACAATGTTGTCCGTTCTTTCCAACGTAATGATGACGCCGTTGCGATAGTAACAAACAATGTGGTGCATTAAGAGTGAACTGCACATGCGAAACGAGGCAGATCGCGAATGCCTCTATCATGTTTTGTAGTTTTTGGTCATCTTTCTTGTTGCGACGGCGTCTACATCAACGCTCTTACATTTTTCGCCTTCAGTTTCTTCAAACAACGGCGCCTTGAGCCTCCTCAGCGCGTTTCTTCCAGCGCCGTGGCGTTCGGTGCATTCTTTGCTGGGCACTGCAGTTTTAAAGCTGAAGAAGTCTAAGAACGTTCGTCTAGTTGGTGTTCAGTGAAAAATCACAGCATATCCACGGAGTGAATGATGATGAGTGGGCGAAGCTGCGGAGGTTCATCGGTAAACCGTGAATCTTCCGTGAATTCTGCCCAGTACATCATCACCGACGTGAGATCGGGCGCGTTTATACTAAAGGTTCGATGAGTTATGACGACTTGCAGCTCACTTTAATTTTACATGTACGCTGTGAATTTTCATTGTTTAGAAAACCATTGCTTTAGAAAACACCTTGCGTCTTTCGTTAAGCAGCTGGCGTCTTTTTTGTTTTGCTTTAGAAACATCTGGCGTTCTTTCGTTTTGTTTTTACAAAATATCTGGCGTCTTTCGTTGGTTTATTTCATCAATCAACGGCGTTTTGAACAAAATTTTTATTGTTTAATCACGCACAGGAGAAATCTCACCAGGCACTACCTTGGAGGTAAACAATGGCTGCTAATGGGAATGAGAGATAGAAGAAGTCGGCTTTTAGCTAACACTTACACTTCTACAGAGACAGAAGAATTCGGCTTTTAGTTAACGCGCACGCTGCGAATTTTTTATTGTTCAACAACACACAGGAGAAATCTCCCACAGGCACCACCTTGGAGGTCAAAGGGTAAGACTTGTTACTCACTACTACGAGCACGACGAGGGACGAACGGGTGCCGCCTTAAGGAGCTTCGCCCCTAAGAAATTACACCATCTCCCGCTAAAGGGGACCATGAGGCGATGCGAAGCCAGAGCACTTGCACGATCGCGTTCCGATGGCGTTCGTTGGGCATGCTACCGACCTCGCGTCGTGGAACGCGAAGAGGGACGCTACGCGCGTCGTATCTTCCATCTAGCCTGGCCGTTAATTCTCACAGGGCAGGCGGGCTTGAGGGGGGCAGCGTAGGAGAGGAGAGAGAAGGGGAGGGGACGCGCATGCGCTCGAGCACATCGCGGCGTTGCGCAGCATTTCGGCATGTCTAGCAAAAGCCACCTAGCTTTGGTCTAGCCCGCGTTTCAGAGGAAGAGTGGAAAGGGGGAGGGGAGAGGGGTATGGGAGAGGGGAGAGGAGAGGGAGAGTGGAGAGGGAAAGTGGAGAGGGAAAGTGGGGAGGGGCGAGGGAAAGTGGAGAGGGGAAGGGGAGAGGGTGAGTGGAGAGGAGGTGTGCGGAGAGGGTATGCGCATGCGCAGTAAAGGTGGTCACGCCGCACACCACCACCACCACCACCACCACCACCGGATTGAGCTCCGCCTCAAGATACTTCGCATCTAAAATCTGGCGTCTTTCGTTAAGCAGCTGGCGTCTTTTCGTTTTGCTTTAGAAACATCTGGCGTTCTTTCGTTTTGCTTTTACAAAACATCTGGCGTCTTTCGTTGGTTTATTTCATCAATCAACGGCGTTTTGAACAAAATCTTTATTGTTTAATCACGCACAGGAGAAATCTCACCAGGCACTACCTTGGAGGTAAACAATGGCTGCTAATGGGAATGAGAGACAGAAGAAGTCGGCTTTTAGCTAACACTTACACTTCTACTTCTACTAACGTTTCCTACTGGAACATGCCAATGGCTGCTCATGGGTAATGAGAGACAGAAGAATTCGGCTTTTAGTTAACGCGCACGCTGCGAATTTTTTATTGTTCAACAACGCACAGGAAAAATCTCCCACCGGCACCACCTTGGAGGTCAAAGCGTAAGACTTGTTATGGACTACGACTACTACTACTACTACTACGACGACGACGACTACGAGGGACGAACGGGTGCCGCCTTAAGGAGCTTCGCCCCTAAAAAGCATGATAAACAAAAACTAAACCCAATATTACCCCTTTTGTGATGCAGCGCCGTTATTACTTCTAACGTTATATTTATACAATCATAGGGCAGCGCTCATCTTCGTCATTTCCGCCCGCAATAGTTCTGGCGAGCGCCACTACGCGTTGATGCGGTCAGCAGTGATGTAGGCGCTTCAAAAAAGGTGTTGGAGGGCCCTTTTAAGCGCTACGCTCTTACAAGAGCAGTTTGGAATAGAATTATTATCTCCTGATGCGAATAATGAGCATTAAATTACGCTTATATAAGCAATTATCTTGACAAAACGTGTTCTCTTCCGCCTTAGCAAACTACAAGTAATCTACGGCTTCAAGATGAAGTTTAATTGTTAACAATAAACCAATTAGTATTTATTTTTAGAGAATGGCAGCTATCGAATTAAAAATATACAAGGTGTACTCCGTGGCAAAGTTGTTATCGAAGCCTTCCTTTCTTGAACAAATTTTTGTCACATAATGTATTCATTGAATATTAGACAATACCTGTGCTTGATGCAATGCCTTCTCAGTATAGGTCACCGTAGGTTGTCGTTGAGAGACGACTCCATTGACAGTACCCTCCAGTGTGACGTAGCGATGCATCTGTCGGTCTTGCGTATGTTGTAGCAAACAAAATTCTAAATATTTAGACCTAAAGGATGCAATGAACTCCTAGGCTGAAAATGGCAGCTTCCTATTCGCCTTTAATGGAGTGAAAATGCGTGGGTTGCAATGATTGCAAGTTTCTGTTTCACTTGAATGAGTGCTCTAGTGTTTCAACAGAAATGTTCACTGTAATGTCTAAGTAAAAAAGGCATGGAAATGGCAATGTAGTGCGTGCAAGGGTGGTAATGAAAAACGTCAAGCTGGCTCAGACGGGCAGAGGGCTGACAAAACAGTCGCAGAGCACTTAGTCTCGTTGAATCAGAAGACAGATGCACTTCTGAGTTTACCTGATAAACTGGGAGCGCTCGAAAGTTCTGTGCAAGTGTTCTGAGATAAATTTGATGAGTTCAACACACGGTTGAGTGTTCAAGAAAAATTGGCCAAGGACCTGACGAAAAGGGTCGATATCCTTGAAAAAGAGAGAACTGTTGACGTTTTGACAGGGATTAAACGAGACATTGACGATCTCGAATTTTTGGCAGTCGGCGCCTGAACCTGGAAATACATGGTATCGCGGAAAGCGATAACGAGAACCTCTTGACTAAGGTAAATGACATAGCGAAGAAATTGAAGGTGCCACCCGTGACTCAAAATGACGTCCAGGAAATGACCAGGAAAGACGCCCGGTGTTATCATGCGGATCGTAAGCCAAGAAGTGCGTGACAAATAACTCTCTAACATGCGAGTGCTGAAAGTGATAGCCTGTTCATTTGCGAAATCCTTATACGTCTACCCCGCATTCTGCTAAAAACAGCGAAGGAATTGGCAGCAGAATCGGGCTACGCGTTCGTCTGACACTAAACGGGAAAGTGCTAGTAAGACGCACAGCTGGAGCAAAACCGTTCACAGTATGAAGTAAGGACGATCTAGACCGGTTGCAATGACCCAGCCAAATAATGTTAAGTCTTTAATGTATTGTTTCAATTGTCCAAAATGCTCCTCTCAACCTATGATTTTTGTCGTGCTTCACCGCAGTTTAGTGCAAATGGTTGCCTTTCACTGTTTCATCTTGATGCAAGAAGTCTGTGTAATAAATTTGATGAAGTGAAGCAACTGCTGGCTGTCATGGAGCACCCTTTTGACTCGATCTGTTTTAGAGACGTGATCTGTGTTGGAGACGTGGTTTTCCTCAGATGAATGTGTTTCATTTGATGGGTATGATTGTGTCTCAGTATTCAAGCCAGAAAAACGGGGTGGCGGTGTTTGTATATATGTACGGTCAGATATACCTTATCGAAGAATTGCAGAACTTAAAACGATAGACGACAATTATGAATGTATATCGATAGAGCTCCTAAATATTCTGATTCCTGTTATTTATAGGCCGCCATCTGTTTCCCTGAAACATTTCCTAATGTTTGCTGAAAAATTGTTTGAAACATCCCTGGAGTCTAATTTAGAAACTGTTATGATAGGAGATTTTAACATTAATGCAAGCACAGACAGCCCAATGTGTTATTATTTTAAGGAAATATTAGAAACGTATAAATGTTCTAATGTAATCAATGTCTCAACACGAGTGACCTCGACTACTGACGCGACACTTCACCTCTGTATAACCAGCTTTGAATGTAGTGACATCAAAGCGGGTGCTCTAACGTGCGACGTAAGTGACGATTTACCCATTTATTGCTTTTTACCTCGTAAAAAATAGCTAGGGCAAGCGAACGCCTTTTAGTAAGGCAATACTGCCAACGTAGCATGGAGAAGTTTGCTGAATTGGTCTCTCGTTTAAATTGGAACACAGTGCTTGAAGCAAGATGCTGATGTCTCTTACAATTTATTTTTATCTTGCTTTATGTAAATATATAACCAATGTTTTCCACGTGGCTGGGTTCATTTGGCACAGACATCATTGAAATAGCGAGAGCTCTTTATCCCTCACTTATGAAAAGAACAATCAAAGCACCCAAAATACACAGCTGTATGTCCACCTGAATGACCTCTCCAATTCCTATAATGAGGACATTTTGATTTACCAGTGGGCAAATGTGGACTATTGCGAGGTATGCTCTGCTGCTAGATTGGAGGCCGGATTTTTAGGCACTAAAAAGCGCGTTTTAGGCGCCACAAATAGGCAGGCGAAACAACATTTTAGGTCCTTAATATCGTAAATACAGGCACAATAAATTGCGGCATAAATGAAAATAATCTTAAAGGAAGACGTGCGCGACTTCTGGACAGGGAAAGAACATGTTATTGTTTAAAGGGGACCTGCAACACTTTTTTAGAATGGTCAGAAAACGCTGCCGATCGGTAGTTGAGGATCCTGTGAACACGCAAGTAGTGATGCAGAACTATCGGTTAATTGACTATCGATAGTATCGATAGTGTTTTCTTAAAACTATCGATAATGTCGACAAACTATCGATAGTGCAATCGGTAGTACCATGGTTAATATTACTAGTGATATCACTGGCACGCGTGTGTATTGATTTCTTTTGCTGTATTCGGGCTTCACACAGAAAGACTGTTAGGAGCGTTTGATGCAGAGCGAGCCGTTATGTCAGCGAAGCTCCACGATTGTTTGAGATCATGCTATTAAGAATAAGCGCCGAACGCGGCAAGTCAAGTTTATTCGATAGCGTACGTGAACGCCAGCGATAACGTTGGAAGACTCGATGGCTTTATAAAAGGCGACGCGTTCCACCGATGATCAGATTACTCGACGGCCGACGACTGTTCTCGCCGCTATCAGTGCGCAGCCTGTACCGCTTGTATTTTTAGTTTTAATTTTCTGGGCACAAGATCGCCCAAATAAAGAGCTGCGTATTTCCCAGTCTTGTTGCAGCATTCTTCGCCGTCACACCCACGTGACAATACTATCAATAGTAGTGTGAATAATGATGCTGTTGCCGGTCGGTCATATTGCCAAAATATTTGCGATAGCCTACTATCAGCTTCGCTTAATTTATGAGCAATTCTCGGCAAAAGAAATTAGTTATTTCCGCAGTGAAAATAGCGGACTACGTCCATCAATAAATCAATAACCAGACATGCAAAACCAACCAGTTACACCTTACAATTAACAAACTTCGTTCTTGATATAAATCTTTTATTTTGAAATCATACAAGGCAATATAGATTTAAAGCAGCGCAGTTCCACTGTATGTAACGCCTTCCTTCCCGCTACAGCTGAATAGCATGACTTTATGACAATGTGTCAGCGAAGCACTCAGGTGAAGAACAGAAGCACGTCAACTTCAGCCTGCTCCTCCGGCACCACTATGTACCACGCGTGCGGGGAACCAAGTTTATTCTGCAATGAGTATGTGATGTTGATTTTATACCATCGATAGTACCATCGAATTTCTTTCTATCGATAGCACTATCGATACTATTGTTTACCATCGATAGTTCGATAGTGACTCGGCTATCGATAGTATCGATAGTACCATCGATAGTTCCGCATCACTACTGCCGTTGCGTCGTAGCCAGCCGCTAGTACTCGGAGCGCTCACTAGATGGCTCTGCGGCGGCCGCTCCATTCCGACGTGTGCTCTAGTTTCATAGGAGACCGCTAGAAGGGCAGATGCGCTCGCTCTCGTAAACTCCGACGCGTGCTCTCATTGGATAGGAGACCGCTAGAGGGCCACAACTGTAAACAACGTTCGCTCTCGGCGCGCTTCCTCTCTCTTTCGACAATCGTCAGAATAATAATATGAACGAAGAAGACAAGGAGGCTACTGCGCGGGCTCGCCGTCAAGACCCGGAGGTGAGATCTCGAGAAGCCGAAGCGGCACGGGCTCGCCATCAACAACCAAGAGCAACCACCGATCCAGAGGCGGCGAGGGCTCGCGCAGCCGAAGCGGCACGGACGCGTTGTCAAGCCGACTCTGAGCTGAGAGCCCGCGAAGCTTCCGGAGCTTCGCCCACTCATCATCATTCATTTCGTGGACATGGCAGGATTTTTTTCGAGCCTGGCTGCGCACATGTCACCGCCCCGCTATATAGGGGACGCTCGTAGCATCCACCCATTCATCCAAGAGCAGTGTGAGAGGAAAGCGTGAAAGATAAAACGCGCGTTCATGTAGCCTCCTTAATGTGGGCTAAACGCCCGCCAGCCATCGTCGCGGACCGAGAGGTCATGGGTTCAACTCCTGTCAACGGAACTTTTTCTTATAGTTTTTTTCTTTGCCATTTGATGGCTCTCATTTTGCTGCAGTATTTCCGTGACGAAAATATGCCATAAAATTCTTGGTGGACCCCGGCATAAAATATTTTCGTGTTAAAAAACCCTGAATAACACAATTTATGCCCCTAATCTCATTTGAGAGTTGTCGGAGTGATTCGTAAGCGTTGCGTTTTATTGCAGGCAGCGCCAACCTTCGAACGTCAGATTCGCGTGGCATGGCCATTGCGTGTTTCATCATCTTTCTAGCAGTCGTCAGTGTCTCGAACGCTATCCCGTTGTAGGCGCACCCAGCGACCGCTGAAGCACGCGTTTACATTAAAATATCACAAATTTTGCATTTCACTCATGTCTACAATCCTCAATGGCAGCTCTTCATGTTGTCCTGGAGATGTCTGCTATTCTATTTCCACAAAATTGAACGAAGCCTTCTCACAGATTGTTACCTTGCTACGTTTGTCTTGATCGCATGACTGTCGCACGACTTTGCAAAAGCGTGAAACCGATGCGATAATGTGAGCGCTGCTCCAGGTACGATCCTGCGCGAATTGTATTCCGTCCACACTTGGGCACTGAAGCTGGGCTGGGACACTTTTCTTCTATGGTGCTCATTGGAGGCCACTCTCGCCGAATTCGAACTCTATTGGCCATGGACATTCGGAAAGCTTATGATCATGTAAGTCATGAAGGAATAGCTCCGACCTTACCTTGACTTCACTTCCCTAAAGCAGTGCGCATAATAGTCGGAGCCTTTCTGCGTGACTGACCTTTCTCCTTCCTCCTGGCTGGCCACGAGGAAGCTGTGTTAACGTCATACCGTGGTGTTCCACACGACTATGTCCTCGCACCAGTCCTATCGCGATTGCAATTATATGGACAGTCTCGGCTGGTGTTTGCCGTCGCCATGCGCCGTATATATATATATATATATATATATATATATATATATATATATATATATATATATATATATATACGACGGCGGCGGTCCGAAGCGGGCCGAAGCGGAACTAACAGGAGCGACGCGATAATTCACCGCAGATGTTCGTTCAAGCACGGCGTAAGGGCTCAGGTATCTGTGAACGAATTTTTCACAGAGCCCCGGTGTGCGAACAGGTGTCCAGAGGAGCACTTCGTGGCCTGGGTGGAAATACACAACTCTACGTGACACATCACAACCAACTTTCCTCTTGGCCTGAATGGCAGAGGTGTTGGCGCGGGCAATTTCACGGCAGCGGGCGACGCGGGCAGCGAACTCTTCTGGAAGGGACGCTGATGGGACAGAGAGCGCGCAGAAGAAGCTGGTGTCCAGAACAAAAGACGGTGCACGGCCATACACGAGGAAGAACTGGCTGTAGCTTGTAGTGCGTTGTACGGCCGTATTGTAGGCAAACCTGACGAAAGGCAGTATTGTGTCCCAGTTATTGTGATCGTGTCTGACAACGTTCGGTGAAAACGCTCGATGAGACCATTTGTCTGCGGGTGATATGCCGAGGTGGTCTTATGGATGGTGTCAGAGGCCTGTAGGACTTCAGCGAGGACATGAGAAAGAAACGTCTTGCCACGGTCACTAAGGAAAACTGGAGGGGCACCGTGGCGTAAGATAATGGCACGTAGGACAAAGTCGGCGACTTCGGAGGCAGCACCAGAAGGAAGAGCTGCCGTCTCAGCGTAGCGAGTTAAGTGACCTACGGCAGTAACGATCCAGCGATGACCGGCGGGTGTAAGCGGAAGAGGTCCGTATAAGTCTATGCCCACGAACTCGAAGGGAGCGGACGGGCACGGTAGAGGTTGTAAAGGGCCGGCGGGAAGAGATGTGCTCTGCTGCTAGACTGGTCACCCTCAAAATTAACGCATACAGTCGCATAGGAGCCGTACCTTAGATTGGGCATACCGAAACAGAAAAAAGAACGCAATTCAACCATGTCATATGATATAACGACGTTCTGTAACATGCACATTTTGAGTGATTGTTAAAAGATTCAGAAGCGATATCGAACGTAGCTTATAAGTGTAGAGACCTGGGCTAGTTGGTTAGTGTTCATAATTGCAGGGTTTTGCAGCGCGCGAACATAGTAAAAAGGACAGAGTGGACAGAAAGAGCGCTGACTTCCAACTGACTTTATTTTGCAAAGTGGCAAAATATATGCGAGGAAAAGGAAGATAAAAAACACACATACAGCCTAATCAAAGCCACTGTAATCGAAGCACGTGGAACGGATCCACCATTGCCTTAACGCCCGGCCAAGTATTCACGTTCTAACTGTGATAATGAAACTGATGGGGAGCTTACGCAGTTTTTACCTAGTGAGTGAATTATTTCTGCTTCGATGATCTCGCGGGTTAACTGATCCCAAAATAAAGTCAGTTGGAAGTCAGCGCTCTTTCTGTCCACTCTGTCCTTTTTCCTATGTTCGCGCGCTGCAAAACCCTGCAATTACGATATCGAACACTATGGATGGCACACAAGATGGCTCTGCGAAATGCTAGTCTCGTGTATTGGGCTATGTCAGTGCACAGTAAAGCACACCAGACTGTCAAAATTTCCTGAGCCCTCCAGTACGGAGTTTCTCACTATCAATTTTTCGCTTTGGCACGTAAAAACCGCAGAATTTATTATCGGGAAAGCAATTATATGACACTCTCGGCAGATTTTTGCTGTCGCCGTCGTATCTCGGATATGTATATATATTGAAAAGGCAGAAAGAAAAATAAAGCGCAGGAAAACAAATAGGGAGGGGCGAAGCATGCAGTGTTCGCCGGTGTTTGCAAAAGCAAAGTCACTGCTAATGGGCAATGAGAGACAGAAGAAAGAATATACACAAAGACCCGCATTTCGCTTTTCGTTAACCTGCACGTTGCGAATCTTTATTGTTCAACTTCGCACACGAGAAATCTCCCACCGGCACTGCATTGCAGGTCAAGATCCAGTGCCTATATATAGGTGGTGGCCGGTGAACGGTTGTGCAGCGAGAGCAGTCGGTTTTTTTCAATCATGAAACTTGCTAGCAGACGCTGCCTGCGTCGGCGTTGTCTCTCGCGGGCGAGGGCGCATTCTCGTTCCCTGCGAGATGATATTTCAGCGTTCATAGCAGAAAGAGAGTTTCCATAGTGAACGTGCGCCGTTTGTTCTCTCTCTCTCGCCACACGGTGAGCACAGAGCCCATGGCGCCCTCTCTTGCGCTCAAGCAAATGAACCGTCCCGACAGCAGACGACGGTGCAAGCCGACACCCTAAGGAGCTTCGCCCCTCAAGATTCCGAAGCTTCTGACAGCGGATTTAAACCAGCGACACCTCGCTCCCCAGTGGGCTGCCTCAGGCAACTCAACCACGCGCCATGCACGCGCCGGCGAAATAACAACGAGCTATTGATATGCATCATTTACCGCTGGTGGTACGCATACCTTGGAGGAGCTTGAGCGCGTTTTCTATCACCGCAAAGCTCCTACACTTTCTTTCAATTTGGAAACTGCCAAACTGCCAAAAATTTGGAAACTGCCACTGTGGTCAGCAGAGCTGGAAAAGCCCTTGGTTTTTTACAAAGAAATCTTAAACATGTAACCACAGAAGTTAAACAGGCTGCATACCATGCCTATGTTAGGCCTATACTGGAATACGCCTGTCCTGTGTGGGATCCGTTTCAAAAAGTACACATTCAAGCACTTGAGCGCATTCAGTCCCTCGCAGCAAGGTTTGTTCTGGGTAAATATGACCGAACTGAAAGCTCACGAGATATGAAGAGAGATCTTAATTGGCAATCTTTACAAAACCGAAGACGTAATCTGAGATTAAAAATATTTTACTCAATTTATAACAAGAAAACAGGGATAAATCCTTCAGATTACTTAAAACCAGCCCATTATCAGTCATCTCATCATTATCATGACCACAAATTTAAAGTACGGTCATACACCCCGAGAACTGATCTGTTTAAACATTTATTTTTCCCACAAGCGATTGCCGAATGGAACATGTTACCAGCCGCATTGGTTGACCGCAAGACTGCGGATTCATTCTATGAAGGACTGTGCCCCCCGCAATAATGCCTAAATGGCGCTGCGGGTAATGTTCCAAATAAATAAAAATAAAAAATAAATAAAAAAGTGGCCCCATTCTGTACTCCCTCGTGATGTGGAACGAACAAAAAAGAGAACACCGGACACACTGCGTCAGACGCCCCCTACGGCAGGACACGCAGAGGGGTCACTTCATACGCTGCACTTTAAAACAAAAACAAACACTTGGAGCGCGTTGCTCAAGCATGAAGGCGTAACAACTGTGACAGTTGTTGGTTCACGCTTGTCCTGTGTATACCTGCGCATTTCTTATGCGTATCTTTGTGATTCAGAGGCGTGCTGCAAGTATCGAGCTACTTGTTCTTCGTGTGACATTCCAATTTTTCGCTATCGCATTCATTGCTTCGCCCCTGTGGCGAAACTGACTTTTTATAAGATGACTCTATGCAGGATTGTGTTGGGCAGCGCAGCATAAGTCCTACTGGCAGCGATAGATAAGACGAGTCACCGATTGTGCAATACGCTTGAATTCAGTGTTGTACAAACAGTGCTCGCTTTCGTGATGGTTGTGTGCAATCACGGATATATGAAGACAACGGCACGTTTTACAACACTACTCTAAAGGACACACAGCTGCCCGACATCGTGTAAAGGGATCACTTCGTCAAATTAGCGAAGACGAGCCCCTTACCCGAGGCTGTACGGAAGAAACAGGATTGCTTCACTAGGTCAGCTTGGGGATGTATACAATATGTCCACGTCTGAAGTGTCGCCGAAGACCGTCAAAACTGACATTAGTTTTTGTTCCGGTGCAGA
The DNA here is from genome assembly GCF_013339695.2 of Rhipicephalus sanguineus. Lineage (NCBI taxonomy): Eukaryota > Metazoa > Arthropoda > Arachnida > Ixodida > Ixodidae > Rhipicephalus > Rhipicephalus sanguineus. The sequence continues at coordinate 35,387,262 of NC_051182.1, read as the reverse complement.
AAGAAGTCCCCGGATATTACACTTAAGAGGTGCAACATACGCACCAAGACCGAGCGATACACTCCTTGTGATAACCTACCGGGAAAAGTTGGTGCTTTGATATTGAGAGTATTTAAATAATTCAATAAATCACCAATTTTTACTCAAGCATTTTTGTTAGGCAGTGTTGTGAAATTATTAAAGTACAATTTTTTTGCTAACGTAATGCATAGGAGCGCGAGAACGTAGAACAATGAAAAAATTATCTGGAAGAGAACAACGATATCTAGAAATAAAACGAAGCGGCTAGGAGAGCACAAGGTCGTAAGCGAATAGATAGATAGATAGATAGATAGATAGATAGATAGATAGATAGATAGATAGATAGATAGATAGATAGATAGATAGATAGATAGATAGATAGATAGATAGATAGATAGATAGATAGATAGATAGATAGATAGATAGATAGATAGATAGATAGATAGATAGATAGATAGATAGATAGATAGATAGATAGATAGATAGATAAGTCACGGAAGTGTGCTATGAAGTACTTCGCATTTAAAACAGAATCGGGGTTCAATGACGCACACACTAAACTTCACAGAACATTTCAGTAACGCATGATGCAAGCAGATTACTAACTCTTTGTTCGCTATCAATGCGGCCGAGCCTTGCCTTCTATTCATGCCACTTGTTCCTCGAGAACCTTGGTCGGAGCCGGATTCGGCTGGTTGGCAAGTCTGTCTTTTGGCTTTGGTCACAGCTCGATTCCTGCAGGTAGTAGTACAGAATTCATGTGTGGAACATCGTAGAGAAATCACGTAGGAGGACTGAAAATAGCACGCGTATTAAAGAAAGAGCGACTATCGCAAAATTGTGCTTCGACACACTTTGCATCGCAGCTGTTATGGATAAAAAATGAACCGAATGAGCAAAAATAGAACTGAATTTTTCCTCATTAGGCTGTTAATTCGTAAACACAAGCAATACTCATTGTAATGTGGCATGCTCATTTTGAAAAGCGTCTCTCTTTCAAGGAACTCAATCAATTATATTTTAACTAAGTATCCTGATAGTTAAATGGCCTTTATTTTATGTAAACTAACGCTAGAATATCGGATGTATTCGATATAATTAACTTGAACAAGAAGCATCGATTTTATACCAGTTTAAATTTTAGAAGACTTTTTGAATTTTCGGGTAACCGGAAGCAATTGCTCGACCGGAAGTGCTTGGGAGACAAGAACGTCAATCGTCAGTTTTTAATATTATTAATAATAATTATTCTGCCTTTGCGCAGTCGCTAATATGCTACGATTACCTAAACAAACGTTCGTATACAGTACGGTTATCTCAGTGTAGGGTGAACACTCAGATAGTAGAGAGATATTGGGAGCCCTGAGATCATGCGAAGCCTCTTCGAACAATGTTTCGGATGCGAAAAGCCTGTGGTACGGCTTAGTTCAGAAGTGGAAACGTCTAGGCGTACTTATCCGCGAATATGTTACCCCATATTTTCAGTGCATTGCCATTCACGTAGAATACTGCACTCGTTAGGCGTCATGATTTGCCAGTGGGAGAAGCCGACGAAGACTCGTGCTATATGTCGTCGTGCTCTTCTCGCTGCATATGTTTGAAAAAATTTTCAGGCTGATCCAGTTACCATTAATATCTTTTTTGGGGTCAGGATGAGCTCGGATTCCGGAACGTTCTGAGAATATTGGTTTGCCTCTGGTTCCGGATAAAACTCCGGATCAAACACGGTTTTCGGACTGTGCACAGTTCGACACACTTCCGCAACGGCCGGTGAAGGTAAGCTCATAAAGTTATTGCTCTCGTAAAAAAAACAAGTAGCCACATAATGACCTCGGAACTTATTCAATTTGTATTATGCTGTACATTATAAGAATTTGATTGTTGATGCTAATATGAAGTTTATTGAAACACAAAGAAAAAGTGCGCGATAGAAAGCCGCAATTTTTATAAATAAAAATAACCTGGATTGAACAACGAGCACTACGAAATATCTTCTGGCATTTCAGAAGCGTCTGACAATCATAGATTACTAACCCTCTGTCTCCTGTTGCTGCGGGGGATTCTTGCCTCCGATTCTCGCAGATTGTTCTTTGAGAGCTTTTAACAGGACTGGAGGCCTGTTGAGACGTCTGTTTTCTGCCTTTGGCCATGGCTGGTTGCCTGTAATAAAATTGTACATAAATAACCCATCATAGCTTGACATCAGTATGCCTTGACTTGAAGCGATACTGAACAAAACTTTTACCGCCAAGATTTCCAGCCCATTTGAAAGCTTGGGTGCTGCTATTGGTTGACAGAGCCTGTATTCAGGCGCAAACTGGATGAAAACAATGAATTTATTGCGTTTTTCAGAAAGTAACGCATCTCTCGGCAGCGCCATGAACGAGAGCCGGTAGACGTTTAACTTCCGCCGAAACGGGTGTGCCAACCATGCCAGCCGTCGGCCGCGTCTCTCAACCCGCTCCGCTCCAACTACGGTTCTTAGAACCAGTAAGAACGGCACCCGCAGCAAACAATGCTCCCAGGTGAGGCATCTCAGTGCCGTGTGGAAAGTGGGATGTAAAGGATTGGATTGGATTGGAATAACTTTATTAACAAAGTCCGGAGGCGTGTGCCTTAGCACGCGGCGGGCCGCTCCCACGACGGGACAGTCAGGCCGAGACCTACCGCCGCATCGTGGGCCCTCTGGACAGCCCAAAGTTGTGACTGAATGTCCGGAGTCCTCAGAGCGGAGCCCCACTTGCTGGCCGATGCTGTATCAGTGCCACGTACCGAGGGGCACTCCCAGAGCATGTGGTGTAAGGTGGCTAAACCGCCACATTTCAAGAGTTGCAGAAAGTGAAGCAGCGGGACAGGTAAACACGCAACCTGCTTCAGTTGTGTGGACGCTTGACGTCACAGGCGAGGATTCGCAGCTCCGCGCGCTGGCGTGCAGCCGCCGCGGGCTCAGAATCCTTCAGAAATACAGCCAAGGTTAAAAAGTATGTGAAATAAACTGTTTATCGGAACAACCACGTATTCCTATATAACTTCGATGTTTTCTGTTGTTACATAGTTCGGTTCACTATCCTATTAAACTAAAAAAAAAGATTATAGAAAATGTATGTCTTGAAACGTTTTTATCTTGTCTGTGTTAAACAAAAGTGAGCCACATGAGGAAAAATGGAGTAGAATCTCCCTTCGTTAGGCTGTCCAACAGTTTGCCCCATGACAGCCAAGTCATTGACGCGCTCCATGTACACTGTAAAAAATGTGTGTAAAAGTACAGACATCTTTACAGAAAATGTCTGTGGTCGCACAGAAAATTTCTGTTAATTGCCCTTAACAGAGATATGTACCTGAAAAAAACAGACAATTTCTGTCTTTAAAGTCGGCGCTTTACAGACGATTGATCACGTGTTTCTTAGTACTTGAAAAACAACTATAAAAAATAGACTGCACCAAGTAATAAATTGCTTATATTTTAGGAAGCAAGCCAACGGTAGCAATTAATTTTGTTTCAAGTAATATGCGTATTTGTACATGTTGCGGTCCTTGCTTTCGGCGCGCTTCAATGCACAGATTCAAATTTCACGCTGCGTACGCTGCGTAGGCCTAGTTTCCTCTTTGTGGACTGAACCAACTGATGCTCTTCGTTGTTTGCTCGTCGACGGTCTGCTGCCATTGAACCACTTCGCTTTGTTACACTTCGTCCATCAGGTGAGTAACAGTTCCCTTACTGCTTTATGTGATTACTGAACTTTATTCTGTGTTACTGAAGTGCTATTACGTGATTATGTTGTTGCTGTAGCGCTTGATGACAACGGCTCGTGTAGCCATACACAGTTAGGAACGTTTTTTGAACCAATGTAGAAATGTTGGTTGCTAGTGCACGTCGTATTTAGCTGTGCTGCTGCGCTTAGCCGTGCGGCAGGAGGTGTAAGCAGAGCAGTACTGCCATTTGAAATGTGCCAAACGGCTGCCGCCGTCTGCGCAGTCTGCTTCGTTGTTACCGCAGAGCGTCGTGCACGCCGCGTTCAGGCGTTGAGTGCGCGAGATTGCGTCACACTGCAATGTGTTCGTCCTTTGTCTTATCTGTAAGGAACTAGTTTAGGCGCACCGCAGCAGGTGCTCCGCTAATGTTGCCATCAAAAAATGTGTTCGTGTCATGTGGCGTTGGCGGAATGAGTCCCATTTATGCGGATCGCGTGCGTCCTTAGATTATGATGCTTGATTTTTTGTTCTGCTTTGCCAGCCTCGTTATAAACGGCCCTCTATAGTTCAGCGCAGCGTCTGCGTCAACCAGCGTCAGCAGAAGTTGGCGACGGCACGTTCGTTGGTTCGTCACGTTACGTTGACGCGAAGAGCGAGCACTACGTCGACTTGACGCATGCGCAGTTGAGCACGCCCGGCGTCCCTTCGAAGTGGCGGCTTTTGATGAATTTACGCTCCGTCGGAGGTATCGGCGCCGTGATTTGACGCTGGATTTTGAATGTGGTGTAAGCGCTTACTGGTTCGAAACACGCTGGCTGTTCTTGCACGCGTTTCGCTGGCGTGGGGGGCGGGTTTGTGCTTTGAAGAAGTGGCGGCTTTGATGAATGCGCGCTCCGTCGAACCTATCGGCGTCGTGATTTGACGCTGGATTTTGAATGGGGTGTAAGCGCTTACTTGTTCGAAACACGCTGGCTGTTCTTGCACGCGTTTCGCTGGCGTGGGGGGAGGGTGGGTGCTTTGAAGAAGTGGCGGCTTTTGAATTTTCGCTCCGTCGGAGGTATCGGCGCCGTGATTTGACGCTGGCTCTTGAATGTGGTGTAAGCGCTTACTGGTTCGAAACACCCTGGCTGTTCTTGCACGCGTTTCGCTGGCGTGGGGGAAGGGTTTGTGCTTTGAAGAAGTGTCGGCCTTTGATGAATGCGCGCTCCATCGAAGCTATCGGCGTCGTGATTTTACGCTGGATTTTGAATGTAGTGTAAGCGCTTACTTATGACTAGAGGTTATCTCTTTCTCGGCACCGAACTGACCCTTTGTAGCGTTAGCTCCACTGGCCTAACCGAGCCAGTTTCGCGTGGCTCCTCAAGAGCCGTGCTGCACATGCGCGAGGATCAGTGATGTCACGCACAGGAGCTGGCACCTCCCGCGCACTCCGCCGCCGCAGCGCGCGACTCACCACCGCCGGTCTGCGCTTTCGAGAGGAGTGACGTTGTAGCCGTGGCAGACGTATTGGCGCCGGCGCGCACGCAGCTATTCGCTGTGCCGTCGCCGTCTGACACTGCGCTGGAGCCGCTTGATAGCGCCTCTGACTGGCGTTTGCCAGTGTGGTATAGCCATGGAGGAGGAGAGCGCAAACGCTCCTCAACGGCGCAGAAGAGCGGAGAAGCTTAACTCATCGGATCCCGAAGTAGTTGCCTGGCAAAATAAATATACATGTGCCACATAATACATATACCGTGTGTGTCATTGTAGCAGCAGTAAGCATTATAATCAAGCTAATCCTAGACATTCAGGAAAGCTAAGAATAATAAGTTGAACCATTGCTAACGCTACGTTATCCTCGCATAGCCGAGCTAATCCACTGCAACAATCTTTTTTTTATTCAGCACTTCTTCCTTCTTGCGCATTTCACGTGTGCTGCCAGTTGAGCCCCGTTGACCTGATCGGCTTTTTGCTCATCAAATAAATCATTTATCACCGTCGTGTGCCTATCGACGTTGCTGCTTTTGGATACGCCAATCGGTAATCTGCCGTCTTTTTGCAAGTTCACATATTTGTCAGAGACGGCTCAGCTTTTATTACGAGCACAATTTCGAATATCGAATTATTTATATATCGAACTATTTCACAATCTCCATCGAGTTCGATATATCCGGGCTCGATTGTACACCGAGAATAGAGCGATCCATCGCAGGTGCAGACCAGCACTTTCAAAATGCGCCATTTCACTTCCACTTAGGGCAAGAGATTCGGTGCTAATGCAGCCTGAAAATCGCTTGTTGACTTTTTATCTTTTCCTTGCTTTGTGCTTTTTGTTAAGCATCGCTGGGGCAATCAAAGTGTTTGAGCGTACGCAGTGTTAAAATATGTGCAAACATCCAGTTTTAACAAATTGTTTAAAAGGGCTTGAGCTTGTTGGCTTGGCTTCATAACAAAAAACAGCGCTGGCAAACGGGACAAGAAAGTCCTGTCAGCCTTTCTTGTCCCGTTTGCCCGCGCTGTTTTCTGTTATTAACAAATTAACAAATTCTATTTTGCCTCGTGCCTACTTATTCGATCAATGCTCGTTTCTTTATTCAAGGATACCATCTGGGATGATGACCTTCAGGAAATGCCAAGTCGGCCTTTCATATTTGCGAAAGGTATGCTATTCTCTCCTTCTAAATATGAGTAAATTATGAACCCAAATTTTCAACTTGCAGGTGGTGGTTTCCTGACAGCGAAGTCCTTCACAGTTTGCATTGTCAACGTTCCTCTCATGCAAGCACGCAGTCCTAGAGAGGCGTTCAAGATATTATTCCTGGCAAACTTTGCGTCAACGTTGCCTACCCAAAAGAGGCAAGTCTTACCCTTGAGTTCACTCATAAGTGAGATTGAAACTAAATCTTGGGCACAATACTTTGGTCAATAACTCTAGCTTTCGGTAACATTGAAAAAAAAAGTATGGTATATTGCTCACATAAAATACCTTTATTTATTGAGATGGCTCCATTTAGTTAAAAGGAAAAAAAAGCGTTTTGGAACAAAATACTAAAACTAAACCATTATCCCTTCAATGAGAAGCTACCTGTTTTATGGTATACTGCTTGCGAGTATCCACAAACATACTGGCTGTCAGTACTTAGACATTAGAAGGTTCAAATTCTAATTTTAGTGTTAGATAGGTTAGAAGTTTTGTAACAGTATTGAAAGTTGGGCTAGTTGGTACGGCAGCATGTTTGTGTACAGCGCGAGGAACGACGAAGACGGTGAACAGAAGGGACACGGACAGCGCTCGTCCGTGTCCCTTCTGTTCACCGTCTTCGTCGTTCCTCGCACTGTACACAAACATGTTAGAAGTTTTGTTTTAGACTTATGTGGCAATATTGTATTTAAAGTGAACGTAATGTAAGTAAAGATGGATGTATGCAGAAAAGCCTATTCTTAAAGTGTGCCTTTGTAGTTATACTGTATCTAAGAATATTTAAGTACTTCTTGACTGCTAAACAGAATTGCCTCTTCTTTTTAGGTCAATTGCCACTGTCAGTCCCGGAAAGGGCATAAAGACTGAGCATACACGTGGGAAACAGCACAACATGAACCCAAAAGTGGCGTCATTGATTAGCTCCCTCAAGGACTTGACTTTTAAACATCGTGCCTGCCAACTCGAACAATATTCCCGGGAGATTCCTTAATCTGGACCCCTTGTGATACTGTGGGCACAGTGAACGAAACGAGAATTGTAATGGCTTGTTTTTCTTTGTTAGACACAACGTTAATTACAACAGACAAGAAAGTCAAGGCAACTACAGGGGATGTTATTTGTAGTCATTACGAAGTAAATGTGAAAAAAGCAAAGTGAAAGAAAAGATAACGTGCCGCTGGCAGGGACCGAACCGGCGACCTTCGAATAACGCATAGTGACCGCATGGGATAGTGTGGGCATCTCTAGTATTTCAAGATGCACATGTTGGCAACTGCCTCAACTTCTACGTTTCATGTCAATAAACCTGTTTGCATTTCACTCTATGGTTTACTGAATTAACGAATTTGTGAGAGAGGATACGTGCTATAAAGGGGACAATGCAGATGCAAAATATTGTGGTGCTTTCTGTTTGTGAGATCTTCTATTCTTGCACCACATACATTTTAGGTTTGCATGCATAACTTGTCAAATTCCAGAATATTTGTCAACTGACGTTGCTACGACGAGAAAGAAATACAGTTTCAAAAATTTCTTGTTACTTAAAGCAGAAAGCCCATTTTAATTACTGAAACTTCCTGTACTGAACAAATGAAAAAAAAAACTTGTCAAGTCACAGAAGATTTCTGTACTAAAAAAACAAAAGTGTAGTAAAATTACAGAAATTCTCTGTTAGTGAGAACCGAAAAAACCATGTCAAGGTACAGAAGTTTTCTGTTACTGAAAACAGGAAAAAACCATTCGAAATTACAGAAATTTACTGTTAATGAGAACAAAAAAAACATGTAACATTACAGACATTTTCTGTTACTGAAAACAGAAAAAACCATGTAAATTACAGAAATTTTCTGTTAGCAGGAACAGAAAAGACATGTAAAATTACAAGAACGTAAAAACAGAAAACAGAAAGAGAACAGAAATTTTCTGGCAGGCCAGCTGCCAGACAATTTCTGTTTTTTTCAAGAAAAATTTTTTACAGTGTATATAGCCTCATGACGTCAGCTCTATCCTGCGCCATTCATGCTTTGAATTTTACAAAAAACGACTGCAGCGGGCAACAACAAATATTTTGGCAGGAGTAGAAGCACTCGACTGATGGGGATATGCGCTTTCGCTAAAGCGTTGCAAGTTGTGGCAATCCCTTACGAACCCCCATATGACCAAGGACTCGTTTACGAACGTTTCCTTGGTATTGCTACGCGAAGAGACGCAGACAAGAGGCTGTAGACAAGTGTATCAACAGAAGAGTACTCGGGCACTTCACCCTAAGGCAGCAGCAAAAAACAGAAGTATACTAACAGGAGATTATTCCTTCACTCTAAGACAGTCGCAAAAAAACAGTCTCCAAATCATCGTCGTCTTCTCCAACTTATTTGTTTTGATGGCTGTCCATAGCAATAATGTGCTAGGCCTAGATACAAGAGTTTATTTTAGTTGCAAGTGCGTTTGAAGCGCGACCATCATATGCTTCCTCCCTTCATGCCGGGAATTAGACACTCATCTCCGTACGTAGCAGCGCAACACTCCACTTGCTGCAGGCAATAACAATGCTGATATGTTCGAACCCAGGCAACAATTAAAATGTGGCTACGTGAAATGACTAGCCGCCTCGATAAAAAGAAATTGGCGAAGCTTGCACTAAGCCGCGCAAGGCTTTAAACAGCGAAACTGGACAACTATGAAGACCAACCTGGTTGAATCTAGGTTGTTTCTAGGCCTAAGCTAGGTAATGCAGGTTGTTTCTAGGTTGCTTCTAGGTCGATGCTACGCTTTACCTTAGTGATTACATGTTTCTACGTTGATTCTCAGCGCAAAGACGTTCGAGTTAAACCACAGGCAGTCACAGGCACGACACGGATGTCCAAACTGCAGAGACAGAACCTCGCGCTGAAAACAAGCGTTCGCGCCTCTCGTAGATCTACGGGACGTCGTCGATGGCGTAAGCCTTCCATCGTAGTCCGTCCGCCGTCGGTTCGTAGCCATTTGATGGGCTAACTGTTGCCTTCTTCATTTATAACAACGGACCAGTGATGAGTAGTGGGATTTACCCAATTTCTGTGGCAGATACCCGTCTGTGATGACGATATTTTGGTTCGCCGGACAAGGAACGACTTGCTAAACGGTTTCGCCGTTAAAAGATCAGATTGCCATCAGAAACGGCTGATTGCCTACAAGTCCACCATCGGGATATCATGAATTATTTGAAAAATTAAAGCAGTTTCGCCCTAGTGGTGCCAAGCCTGGAAGGAGAGCGGAGATGGGCGGCCTTTCTTATTTCTCTTTATTTTTCTTTCTTTTTCCATTTCTGCCTCTCTCTATTTCTTTTTATGTCTTTGTATAATATTACGTCTTTATTTCTGTCTTTCTCTGTTTCTTCTTCTAGGTTCGTACTCGTTCTTGCCCATCCATGTTATTGCATCCCACGCCGGGCAAATTGGCGAACTCGTTCTGAGGGCCAAGAAGAAGGTGAGGAGGAAGACGAAGAGGGAGTGCCGGCCGAGTTACAGCGTTCATGATGACGATAGCTTTTCTCACGCCCGACGGAGTTCGTCCTCGCGAAAAAATCTGATTTCGTTTTTACTCGGTAGCGGGGTTTCTCAATTTTCTCTGGCGCATACCCGACCGAGTTTTTCGTTCGCCGGACAATGAATGATTTGATAAACACGTGCGCTGTTAAACGGCGCATAAAATACGCATGTGACCGGCGCACGCTTTGAGGGCCGCACGTCTGTACGCTCGCCGGCGGCGGGCTTTTAAGCGAAGCTTTCTATGGCTCAGTGATTCGTCTGTGAGCGCTGAATACGCACTGTCAGAAAGCCAACTTAAACAATGGCACTATCAGCGCGCACAATGTACAATACGCTCATCATATGTATCCTAGAACACCAGTTTACGTTCGCAGCTGTGCCCATGATAACAATGGGAACTGCAACGCCACGCTACCCAGACGAACTGTGTATATCTGCATTGCATAACGCGCGTCAGGCAATGCATTCTCGGCTGTCACCAAGTGTAGAGCGCGGGTGCAGCGCACGGCAGAAGGCGCTGCTGGAAGCGATCGTTCCCGTAGCTAGACCATGCTAGGTCGCTACTCGTTAAAAATCACGCTACACAGACACACGATGCAACACCCTCCCTGCATTGGTCACACGTTTTCAAGTAGGCTGTGTCGCGTTACGATAGCAAGCCTTTGACCGCGTACTATACTACAGAGATCACAAGGCAAGACTATGAAAGTGTATATTCGTTCGCGAAAGTGTGTGCGTTAGTGAACGGCGACGTCATCTAAAATAGACGCTACGCAACGTAACAAAATGTCTTCATTCAAGTTGAACGTTCGAAAATTATAAACATAATACAAGAAATTAAATCACAAATGTGCGCCGCATACGGTCGCTCAGCATTTCTTAGATTCGTTGCGTGACCTTTCAGCAGTCTTCGTTCAGCGATCTTTTTTCATGAAAGGGAGTTTCATGTTTTCGTGCACGACGGCGTCACTGCAATTGTTATAAGAAGCTTCGCTTCAAAAAGGCTAGAAAAGCGCGGCGGGCCTTTAAAGCATAAGAAACGAGAGGACATGGGAGAAAAGCAAAAAATTCTCAGCCCGGGGAGCAAGAGTGTAAAGGGTTGGGAAGCGGCATAGCGCGTTCATCGTCATCTGACCGAGGGGTGACATCCCGAACGCGAAGCCATGCCCCTTCTACGTGCTTTATAACGAAAGCTTCAAACAGGGTTCCAAGAGTGGCTATGCAAGGCATCAACTAGCTTGCGTGAACGCACAGATTGTAGATACATTCCAGCCAAGACGAAAAGCCGAAACTGCGGCGATCAGCGCTCCGGCTTGCCGGCCACCCCTATGCCGGAGTGGTTGCATCTTTTTTCTAGAAAGGTCCGTTGCGATTTTGGAATTCGACGGACGCATCCTAAGGTGTTTTTTTTTTTGCTTGCCGCGTGCCTGAAAAACTCGCACTAACGATATTCGAAAAACAGTCACCCTCACTTCACAGAAAATAACCACTGTTTCTAGAAGGAAAGAACAGTATTGGCCTCGAGGCCCACCACTGGAAACGCCGGCGCCACCGTCGGCGTGACGTGCTTGGCAGGATCACGTGGTCTCAGCGGCCGCGTCGGCTGCTTGTGGCGCACTGCCGCCTTCTTTGAAAACGAGTTTCAAGTCCCACATGCGCTGCGGTCTGTTCAAATTCGGAAGTTTTCTCTCATTTTCTACTCAATTGAAACCATTGTAATAGAGTGGCTGCCTCCGAAGGTAACCGCGGGACTGGTAACCGCGGGACAAGAAACAGCGTGCAGCATGGGTTGTAAAGCTAAGAACCGGCAAGTAGCCATCCGCTACGAGTCTTGTGTGCAACAAGCACTTCCGCGACGAAGACCTTTGTTACTGCGTCGGGCCTGCGATGTTCGGTGAGTAGCAGGCAGCGTGCACTGAGACGATGGCTCGCGCGCGCTTCCCGCCGGCAAATGATGCTTATCTGCCACAGGATGCTAAAAGTGCTACCTTCTACCCACGTGCGATGCCATCTCAGATCCCTCCAACGCGACCTCTTGATCGTCGGCCCCGTGCTCAGCGTCCACAAAATCGGCTGCAGATGCTCAGGTCATTGTTTAGATACATTGAATTAAAAAACGCACAGGGTCCCTTATGCATTCGTTAAAGATGACTAGAAGGCGAAAGCCATCTTTTTCTTGTCAGTCGATGTACTGATTCTCCCGCGCCCTCCTCCAAAAGCGTTCTGCACCTAACGCTGTTTTGCACTGCCTCCGTGACCGATCACGGAGGCAATGCAAAGCGACCATGACGTGTGAAAACGTCATGTGACGTCATATTATGTGACGTCATTATGACGCTACATATTTTGGCGATCTGTGACGTCATGATGACGTCATAGGTGACACCATCACGTGACGATTATTTTTTGCATCACTCGTGTTGACGCCGTCGACGCGGGGCGCCGACGGGCAACCTTCCCATTTGATGAGGCATGCATTGCTTCATAAGCTACATAAATTTTACATTGCCTCCGTGATCGGCCCACCGGCCAACCCCATGTATTTTCTTGGAGCCTCATTTATTTAAGTGGGAAAGATGCCACCCCTGTTGGCGTTAGACACGACACTGCTGCCAAAATTGCTGGGGTACACGCCAAATAATTACTATCCTGTTTTGCGGCTGCTGGTTGCTGCAATACCTTCTATTTTGTTCACCGCTATTTCAAGTTCATGTGGGCCCTAGTTCACAGCCGACGTTTGCAGAACAAGTCCGGCAAACGTTAATGTATTTTCTTTCTTTTCCTTGGCGTCGCATGCTACTACATGCTCGGTCTCGTAGACTACTCCTTCCACCGGCAATCTCGAAGTGGTGAAGGTTTGGTCTATGAATTTGTTGATGACAGAGATAGGCAAGTTCACTGGAATGCAAACGGAACGATATTTAAGGAGCATTAAAAAAGGCGTCGCATTTGCTCACGCTTTGTGTGAGCACCAAACGAAACGAATGCGCTGAATAAAGAAACAGAAGCAGCGGCATTTGCCCGCTGAGAAGACCGATCAATACGCAGTGCGAGACAACTTGTCAAATGACATTGAAACGTACCCGAATTTAGACCGAAAAAGAAAAAAAAAACACACTGAAGTCGGGACGGCAGATCACAAAGTTGCCATGCGCACCGAAGCCGCAGTTGTAAGAAAATTGTTTTTGAACTGCTCTGATAGCGTCCGCGGAGCACTAGTTGTTTGTTTACTCACAAATTCTCATATTTTGCGGCCTAAAGTTCACAGCGCGGTGCCAAAACGCGCTCGTAGCAAAAGCGAAACCATCAGCACGAACATACATGCAGACGCTCATACATGCAGAGGCACCGTCAGTCGTCGCGAACCCGTGCGATCGCTGGCTTGAGGCTTCTTTCTGTTATGCTCCGCTTGGTTATACAGGCAGTCTACTCTAACGAGATATTTCACATAGTTTGCACTCAGCGAGTGACTACCTTTCACGCAAGAAGCCGGTTCAGGGTTCTCCAACGCGTGACAGCGTGAAGCGGGTGCTCGGTTTTCTGCAAAGAGACAGCGACTGTAGAATATCTTGTGCTTTCAGTTCGTCGAAAATGATTATTTTTGACAGTAAAGAACACAGTTCCTTTCGAAAGTACTTACAGAAATGCCCTGGAGGGCTTCCGCGAGGTGTTTTTGTAGAGCGCCGACAGCAAAACCTACGGGGAGCGCGCCGGCGGTATCCTGCCTAGCACGCAATCGAGGCGCGCCCGATAGAGGGCGACTCCGTAACTCCTCGATGCCAATACTGGTTACAATGTCTGCTTGACATGCGGTTGGCCTGGGTTCAAATCCCCATTGTTGATGTGTTTTGACTCATGCCTCTCTGTCCAGTGTCCTAGTGGTGAGTAACTGTTTCGAGAAGAGTAACTGTTTCTTTCATTTAAGGTATGTGTGCTTTGTTGTTCAGTGTATTTTGGATATAGATTATCTGTCTGTTGTATTTTTTTCTCCTCTCCTATCATTTTTATTTTGCTGTGGTATGTTAAAAGCATATTATTTTATGTAATCACTTGTATTATTTTTCTGTGAATTTTATGTTTTTGCTTAAATGACTGCGCTCACTACTGTTGCTACTAAGATGTGTTTATTGCCAGGAGATCCCAATGCAGTTTCTTGACTATGGGACCTCCTCCTGTATACCAAATGCCCGTAACTTCACTCAACTTTTAATAATAAAAATTCTGACTCTGAGGTGTATATGCATGCTCATGAGGTAAAAGGCTAAAAACAAGCAAAAGAAAAAAAAGCAAGCAAATCCAAATAAAAAAAGAGTATAATAATTTCTTTTTCATTAAAAAGATTGCGAAATGCACCGCCAAATAGGCCGGACAAATTTGATCTAGTGTCCCGCAAAACGAGATTGTCGGTATGCGGCCCATTGTAAGCGGCCTTGCAAAGCAAGAAAAACTACTTCTTGACAATAGGCCGAATATAGAAGAGCCGCACGTGCATGGGACGAATAGTTTTGGCCTTTATATGCATAATCCGCATATACAAACGCCTCATAAAATAGGCCGCTTAATGTTGGGCTGCGTAGGATTAGGCCACTTACAGTGAGTCACTTATAAGCGTCGAAAACTTGACCTATTCTCCCGGTTAAATACATTGTTTTAAGTCGGACCTGGCTAACAGTGCTATAGATGGCATTGCTTTGCGTGGACACATAGGGACGCACTCCACGACGCCGATTTTACAGATGGCGCACGTAAGCTTGCGTGTAAGACATCTAAATGATTTTGTACATATATGTTTACAGCGCAAGCAAGTTATACTTCGATCCACGCAAGCTATTGCTACCAGCGCAACGAGTTTGCACAAAACTGTCAATACCCTCTCAGGGCTCCTTTAACTTTATGCCAAACTTGTTTCGTTCCATGGTTCATTACATATTGCTTAACGTTTCCCTTGCGAATATTTACCCGTATGTTGCTGTCCCATATATCGCAACCAGTAGTACTCAACAATTGTGCACTTTTCAAGCAAAGAAATCTGCAGGTTATTAATTCGTGATGCTCGCTGTATGTACCGTTTTCACTATCGGAATATCGTGATCATCTTTTATTTCAAGTTCTGATTGTACATGAATATGGAGAACACTGGCGAGATCCATAGCCATTGGCTAGCAGGGAGTCTCAATAAATATGCAATTACTTGAACAGATTATGTTACCAATGCAGATACTCTATAAGTACACTTGAAGAAAACAAGAGATGAAATAAAAAGTTAGACACAGAGAAAAGAAACGTGTTTATGATAATACAACAGCAATGTTATACGTGTTACATGCATGAAACGGATTGTATCTATACTGAACGAAAATATAAGTACAGAAAAGAATGTCAAATATCATTTTGACTACAACGGTCTCAAAATATCCTCCCGTTCGAGCTGCAGTCATGGCGGCATTGGGCTATACCTTTCCGTAAAATGTACCGCTACAGAACTGGCATTCAGGCTTAGCGACTCGCTGAGTGAGTGCGCTTATGGCGCGAAAGTTTCCCTCTTCGGGAAAATCTCTTCCCGCATACGTCGCACCCATGAGGTCGCTCGCCGGTGTGGGTCAGAACATGCCTCTTCAGGTTGCTACTGTCCGCGAATGTAGCAGGACAAAGGTGGCAGAGATACGGCTTCTCGCCCGTATGCGCGCGGGTGTGCCCTGTCAGTGCTTGTTTAGAACTAAGTTTGCGGCTACAAAATTCACAGCTGAACTTCTTCACGCCCGAGTGAACGATCATATATCTGGAAAGGTTGCAGCTTGATCCGAAACTCTGCCCGCATATGTTGCACTTGTGAGGTCGCTCGCCGGTGTGGCGTGCGACGTGCCCTTTCAGCGTGCTCAAGAGTGCGAACGTGGTGGGACAGAGGTGGCACACGTAGGACTTCTCGCCAGTGTGCGTACGGGCGTGGCGCTGGAGTGTGCCCCTCTGGGAAAATTTTCGGCCGCAGACGTGGCAGGCGAACGCCTTCTTGCCCGAATGAACCGGTACGTGGCGCGCGAGGCTTGATGTCGTGGCGAATCTCCGTCCGCACTCGTTGCACTCGTGCGGTCGTTCCCCAGTGTGAGTCAACATGTGTCTTTTCCGACGTTCGCTGCTGGTGAACGTGGCCGGGCACGACGAACACTCGAAGGGCCTCTCGCCCGTGTGCGAGCGACTGTGGATCACGAGGTTCTTCTTTTCTGTGTATTTCCTGCCGCACACGTCGTAGGCGTACTGTTTCTCGCCTGCATGAGCGAACAAGTGTGTTCGCAGTTGCGCCTTGCGGTTGAAAACTTTGTCACATACTCCGCACTGCAAGGACATCGTGGCCGTAGGCATGCCGTCTCTCTCTTGTTGGGAGACATTGACTTTAGGGGATCTGCGATTGAAAGAAATGTTTTTTATTCATATGATGTGGAGGAGATCTTGGTGGACAAATACGGTGTCGGCTACTTTCTTAGCTCTTAAACGGATCGAGCATACAAGACAACAAATAAACGTACAAACAGTAGATGGAACAACATAAAACACACATGTCAATGAACGGCGTAATAACGTAAAAGAAAATGTATATAGGACATACATGTAAGCAGAATCTCGGTGATACGAACCCGGCTGATGCGAATTCTTGAAATTTCCGGCCGAATTCCATTGTGTCCAATGAGCCAAAATTCGGATGTTCCCAACATTTTTCCGCGTCGCGACGGGTCATACGAACTTTGGCACCGAAATCATCGAGCAACGATCGAGAAGAGCGAGCGCACACTCTGTCAGAACAATGGCTATCGTTTGCCACAACCGCTGTGGACGGTACCGTGGTCGCTATCGACGTGATCGCCTATGGTGGCGACGAAACTACGAACATACAAGCGCATCCGACGTTCACAGAGTCAAAGCGACGCTGCTTGCCGCAACCTCGGCGGACAAAACCGCGGTAGACGCGATCATAGATAGCAACGAAGTAGTTCTGAAGGCACGTGCGCGGCCCTCGAACACGGATTGAAAACGAAACTACCGTTCGCCGCGACCACAGTGCACGAAACCACGGTCGATGTCGACACAGTCATCGATAGTGATGCTAGACGCAGCGGTCGATTAAAGAATATGATGTCGTCAAAAGGCACGCGGCGTTCCTGTGGTTCTTTGTTTATGACGGTGGTGGAGCGGACTATGGCACTATTGTTTTCGGGTCCCATCACGCGAAGATTTCAGGCGCGCGTTCGCGGCAGCCAGCTGCACCATCCCTTTGTGGTCCGTTCGCGTGTTTTCCATGAAAAACATACACGAGTTATTTCAACGGAAATAAATGTTTGGTGCGTATATCGTGGTCTGAAAACAGATTTTACCAGTTTTTTGTTGATACGAAATTTCGTGTGATACGAGTATTTTCGCTCCCCCTTGTGATTTGTATCGCCGAGGTTCTACTTAATAAGTAGGACATACACATACTAAGCATAGCTCGGCAAAAAAATTGGAGCTCCCTCGGACTCACTCAAGAAATGTATTTTGCTCTGAGGGCTCACTCGGACTCAGAGTCACCAAAATGTTCCTCAGCCGGACTCACTCAGACTCAGACTCACTAAACTTATGCTCAACCGGACTCACTCAGACTCAAACTCAAAACATATTACTCCGCCGGATTCACTCAGACTCAGACTCACGGCTTCACCTGAGTCTGAGTGAGCCTGAGTGAGTTGACTCATAAGTCCGTTGGCGTAAAATTAGCTTTTTCGATCACGGTGTCAATCCTCTTTAACGCCAATACTCACATAATCGGTGATCTACGATACGCCTTTTGACCTTGCACCATCAAATACGAGTTATCATCATACATCATATATAATCATTACCATATATCAATCCAGTAAGGACATTTTTATGAAATACGCGACTCACACAACGTAGTTTTATCAAGAACTTCCCATAAAAGGGTTTGCGGGGGAGGCCATGCCACCCCTTCCCCTAACCCGCGCCTCTGATCAATAAATATTGAGGTGGGGCATGAATGTTAATGTGCTGAGATATGTGTGATAGACTCGAGTAAAAACGTAAGCCGATATAAGGTTGATAGTAATGCTGAAGATGAGTAGATAGGACCGTAAGTTGGCAACAAAAGGTGGAGCTCACTCGGACTCACTCAAGAAATATATGTTGAGCTTAAGGCTCACTCGGACTGAGACTCAGCAATATTTTACTCAAGTGGACTCACTCTGACTCAGACTCACAAATATTTTCTTCAACCGGACTCACTCCGACTCAAACTCGCCAAAATATTACTCAGCCGGACTCACTCAGACTCGGATTCACGGTCCGATCTGAGTCTGAGTGAGTCTGAATGAGTCGACTCATGAGTGAGTTTGCCGACCTATGATACTAAGTGACCATAAAATGCATCAGTCATTTCGAACAATGCCACAGCCATCAAGAAAACGTTTTAACGCTTTACAAGCGCATGTAAGGCTATCGTAGGCAACGTACGGGCCCAGAAGTTTCCTTATACTGAGCACTCCGCGGTCTAATGCCACAAGTTCTGATTGATACATTGAGAATTACAGAGAGATCTTAGAACGAAAGGAGGGGAATTTTTTTCGTCTTTGACGCTGGTTTAGTCATCACGATGTAAACGGAAATGAATTAAGGTGACGGGGAAGCGCCTTCAGTCACAGCTCAAACGGTAGAGCATCGGATGCGTACTTCGAAGGTTGCGGGTTCGGATCCCACCTACTGAAAGGGTGAGAGAGAGAGAAAGCTCTTTAATGAAAAACGGAGAATTCTGCGGGCGTATGCAAAGGCACCTACGTGCGGCTCTCTATAGGGGAAAGGGATTCAGGACAGAAAGGAGGAAGAGGGCAGGAAAGGAGAAAGAAGATATTATGATCGTGGTATGCGCATGTCACAACGTAATGGTTGTGATGTAAGTTACATTAGAGTTTATCAAGTAGAAGGGAATCTTAGGTGCTCGTTTCCCTATTGATAAAACACGGTTGAAGACGCGCAGATAATGCAGCCAAGGAAGGCAGAGAAGTCGTCAACTGAACTGTTTTGAGTGCATCGTAGTAAATGTGATGTATATGTGGAAAAATTGGACGAAAAGAAAAATCGACTCTGGCAGCGACCGCACCTGCCGGCGGGAAATTGTCTTTTCGTCCGCTTTACTTTGTTCACATCTACGTCACAATTACTACGATACACTTAGGGTAGGGTGAGACTTCGTTTTGTCAAAAAAAGAATCAATTTGGGGATTTTGCAATTACCTGATAGAGAATTTATTAATCTTTCAGAAATTATATCCCACTTGGCTTCAAAAATAATTTTTGGTCCTTTTTTCTTTGACGCGTAGCCAGGAAATGCGCGCGTATCCATACGTAATTTCTGCGTTTTTCTCAAAACAACATCTTTGGAGTTTGTGTATCTTTTTGCTCGGGAGCTATGAGACATAAGCAACTGAAAATTCTCACGTGTGTTAATTAGTGGTGCTCACATAACTGGAACTAGAATAAGTAGCCTAGGTGCATTTGTATTTTTTTAGTATAAACAGACACCATTGATAGGCGGCAATTTTCGTACATCGACAAACGTAACAAAAAAATAACAAATCTATTTTTTCTTGCCCGCTCACAATGTTAGTTCCACTTCTGTAACGCGTTACTAGCTACCTTTGCGCAAATTTGCAATGCTCTGCTAATAGCAGATCTTAACAAAAGATACGTATGTCGAAAAACTGAAAAAAAAATTAAAATAAAAAAAGCACTAAATACAACTTGAAACTAATTTTGAGTTCCACTGCGACCTGCGTCTACCTTTATACACCTTGCAGATTTTATAGCCATAGTTTTCATTACCACGAATGTACAGGGAAATTTTTAAACTCACTTTCAAGGTCTCAGCCCACCTAAAAACAGTTCAACTGATAGTCCTTATAGCTTCCTTGAATTCATTATTTGTGGGTATAACAAGTAGGACATACATAGCGAGTTTTTTCAAGAAATGTGTCCAAAATCCACAAAAATCAGGGAAATGCGATATTTGTTTGAAGCCTGCCCAATTACTTCTGCAGCCGCAGTCATCTCAAGACTTCTAAAGACATAATTTTGGACAGTAATTTGGAAAGCGTTATTAGTTGGCTTTTATTTATTTGAGTTAGGCGGCTATATCAAATGAGAGAATTGAAGTCCTTCATGCGAAGAACTCGTTGCAGCTTTGAGATTGCGAAAATGCGGCCTCCAGTAATAATTGCATGAAACGAAATTCACCCAAATTCAGCAGCGAAACCGAAACCGAAACGTAGAGGAGTGCAACTGCCATATTCTTCTCAGACGTCCAGAGGCCTCTGTAATTGTTGCCTTGAACAGTGACGCCATTCTGGTTCCCTGCTCTTTGCACTCATCGGTGCTTCGGTTTGTTTCTCCGCTGAATTTGGTTGAATTTCATTACGCCACAATAATCACTAGAGGCCGCTTTCTCTATATCTTCAAAGCCGCGATGCGTTCTTCGCATGAAGAACTTCAATCCTCCTTTTGAGCTAACCGCCTGACTGGGAACCCGGAGATTATGCGAAGCTTCTTGGAACAATGTCTAGGGGCTGCGCGAATCTATATAGTGATATGGCTTAGTTCAGAAGTGGAGGTGTCTTGGCGTACATATCCGCATAGCTTTCAGTCCATACCTACAGCGCACTGCCATTCACGTGGACTACTGTACTGGTCAGCCGTCACGATTTGCCAGTGGGAGAAGCCGACGAAGAATCCTGCTGTATGTTGTGTTCCCGTTCTTGCTCTATGTGCTTGCACCATTTCTAAGCTGAACCGGTAACCGTTATTCTCCTTTTCGGTTCAGGATGAGTTTGGGTTTAGGCCCATTCCGAGAATATTGGTTGCACTTGAGCAACGGCTAAAACTCTGGTTCGGGCACGGTTTTCGGATCGGGTACGGCTCGAAACATATCAGCGATTCTATGTACAGGTTAGCTTATTCAGGTATTACTCTCGTAACAAAAAAAAAGACATCATATATAATAACCTCGCAACTTCTGCAATGTGTATTACGTTGTACATTATTAAACTGCGATTGTTCATGCTAACATGAAGTTTAGCAAAACACGAACAACGAATGCGCGATAGAAAGCAGCAATGTTTATAAATGAAAAATACACTGGACTGAAAAACGAGCACTAGGAAATTTCTTTAACATTTCAGAAACGTGTGAAGCGCTCACATTACTAACCTTTTGGCTGCTGTCGATGCGGCGGAATCTTGCCTCGTCTTAACGCAGATTTTCCTTGAAGATTCTTGGACGGGGCTGGAGGCCTCTTGAGACGTCCGTGTCTTTGGTTTGGCCATGGCTGGATCCCTGTAATAAAATAGCACATAAATCACCTATCACAGTTCGACATCAGTAAGCCAATACTTGAAGGATATTGAACAAAACATTTGCCGCCGTGATTTTCAGCCCAACTGAAACCTTCGGTGCTAAAATTGGTTAACACAACGTTGCTTACAGGCATAAACTGGACCAAAATAATGAATTTAATGCGTTTTTCACAAACTGCCGCGTCTGTCGGCCGTGCCGTGAACTAGGGAAGGTGACGTTTAACTTTAGTGGAAATCGGCGCGCCAGCCATCGTCCGCTTCTTTCAACCCGCTCCGCTCTCATTACGGTTCCTAAAACCAGTACGAACGGCACCCGCAGCGAACAATGCTCCCGGGTGTGGCATCTATCAGTTCCTTTGTGGAAGGTGGAGAGTGGGATATAAAGGAGAGGTGGAGAAAGGGAAGTAGCAGGACATGAAAACGCGTGACCTGCTTCCGCAGCGAGGACGCTTGATGTCACGGCCGTCGATGCGCCACTCCGCGCGCGCTGGCGTACAGCCTCCGCGCACACCCAATCCACCAGGAATACAGGCCACGCCTCGAAAGTACGTGAAATAAACTGTTTATCGGAATAGTGCCATGTTCCCAAAAGAATTTCGATGTTTCTTTTTTTATTATTTTTTTCAACTTCAGTATCCGTTTAAGCTAAAGAAAAATATTTTAGGAAATGTATGCGTTGCTACGTTTTTATCTTGTCTGTGATAAACAAAAATGAGCCACTAAGCAAAAATCGAGGAGAATGTTCCCTCGTTAGGCTGTCCAGTAACTCGCAACACGTCGGAAAATTCAGTCATGTGGTGCATGGAATTCCCCTCAGCTCCGCTGCTCCATCCTTATTCATTCATATTATGAATATTAGAAAACACGACCACAACAGGCAAAAAGAGATATTTAGGCAGGCACAGAAGCACTCGACTGATGGGGACATGCGCTTTCACTAACACGTTGCAAGTTGCGGCACGCACTCACTCACCACCATATCACCAAGGAGTAGCTTTTATGCACTCTTCCTAGGTATTGTGCTAGGGCTAGCTTCAAGAGCGTAGTTGCGAGTGCGTTTCAAGGGTGATCCCCATGCTCCCTCCCTTCATGCCGGGAATTGAACATTCATACACGTGCCTAGCAGCGCAACACTTCAGTTGCTACAGGCAACAACGACGGCTACGCGTTCATATCCAGGCAACAATGCAATGTGGCGACCTGATGTTGACAAGTCGCCTCGACAAAAAGATCAGATTGTCAGGTCAGAAACGGCTGATCGCCGACAAGCCCACGATCGAAAGAGCATAAATTATTGAAAACGGCGCATACAAATATACGCATGTGACTGACGAACCATTCCACCGCCACATTTCTGTACGCTCACTGGTTCGTCCGTGAGTGCCGCATATGCACTGCAGGAACGCCAACTTACAGAACTGCACTATCTGCGCGCACAACAAAATGGGGCACGACATCGCAGAACACTACAGCTTACATTCGCAGTTGTACCGATAAGAACTATGGGAACTGCAACGCCACGAAGTGTATGAATCTGCACTGCATTACGGGAGTCACGCAATGTATTCCCGGCCGTCACCACTGGTAGAGCGCGGGTGCAGCGCACGGCATAACAAGAGGCTGCCGTACGCGAACGCAAGCGCGATCTTGCCCGCAGCTAGACCATGTTAGATCGCTACTCGTTGAAACTAACGCTGCAGAGACCCGCGATGCAACACCATTCCTGCATTGATATCACGTTTGCAAGCAAGCTGTGCCACGTTACGGAGACCTTCTGGCCGTCTACCACAGCGATCACAAGACAATACTGCGCAAGTGTGTAGACGTCCGTGATAGTGTGAGTGAGCGCGTGTAACCAACGGCTACGTGATCCATAATAAAGGCTATGAAGCTTAAAGAAATATCTCTTCATTCAACTGCAAAGTTCAGAAAATACAATCCTAAACAGCCATTCAAATCAATGTATTCATCGCATCGGGTCGGTCAGCGTTTCTTGGATGTGTTGCGTGGTCGTTGGCTTTGGACACTTACTTCGATTCAGTTTGCATGGGTGAAAGCTTCGCGTTCAACCATCTTTCTTTAAGAAAGGCGCTTTGATTTTTTCGCGTACGACGCCGCCACCGTAATGGTTAGAGCGAGCTTCGCTTAAAAAGGCTAGAATAACGCGGCAGGCGTTTAAGTAGGCGTATAACCAAATATTTCCAAGAGCACGGAGAGCGAGAGAAACGGCTGGGAGGTGGCTTTGCGTCCACCGTCAGCTGACTGAGGGACGACTTACCCAACACGAAGCCTTCCCCCTTCTACGTACTATGACGAAAGTTTTATACAGGGTAATAAAAAACTGGAGTTTCATGCCTCAACTCGCTTACCAAAACGCACAAATTGTATACATTCCAGCCAAGACGAACAGCCGAAACTCTTCCGGCCGCCCCTCTGCCAGAGTGGGCACGTCCCTTGTTTCTAGAAAGGTCCACGGCAGTTTTCGAATTGTGCGCATGCAGCCTCCCGAGTGTTTTTCACTTGCCGCATGCCTACAAAACTCTCACTAGCCATATTCTGAAGGAGTCACCCTCACTTCAAAGAAAAGAACCACTGTTTCTAGAAGAAAATACTGCATTCGATTTGCATGAAGATCAACGGGAAATGGCGAACCGGCTTCGTTAACCGAGAGATGTAGTACAGTTTAGTTACAGTGTACTAGTTTAGTGGCAACGCAAAATAGCAGCGCACTTCGCCTTTCCGCGACATGTATAATATTCATGCGGGCCAGTATATATACGATGGAACGCGACGGAAAATGAAAGAGGTCGTCATACTTGCCTTGCGAGAAAGGCTTGCAGGAGAGTCCAGAATTTGTGTGCCGTTGAACGGAACCAAGCAGCACTTGCCGCGAGCGGAGGGGGAGATGGGAAGGCGCCTCAGGCAAAGCACAAACGCAGCTATCCTGACGAGACGCGCGATCCACACAGGCTCGCGAGCTCGATGGCTCGATGCCCGCGTTGCCCGCGTCGCGCTCGGGCGGTTCCATTCTGAGCTAGGGGTGACGGCGGAAATGCCGCCGCGTCGGTAGCGTCGGTAGTGCTTGTCTTGCTGGGGCGGCCAGTGTCTTGCACCATTGGCGTGGACGCAAAGGGGCGAAGGGTTCAAACCCCTGCCGCGAAATTTGCTTCAAGTTTACGTGTCTGTACAATAAAAGTTCTTTATTTCCAAACCTGTTAATCGGATAATTCGGACATGATCTATCCTCGCGGTCAACGTATGTACTGTGGTATTGCAGGGGTATCAATTTCATTCCCGCAAGGCCCGGGACAGTGAAGCGGGGGAGGGGTGGGGAGTGATATGAACAAAATGTCCCCTCACGCTGCCATTTCAAAGAGCTCATTTCCCATATATCATATATGGGTTATTTCAGAACAGGATTTTTTTGGTGTCCGGATTCGAGAAACATGTCGATACTGATGCCCAGAATGACGCAAATGTGGACGCCGATTCTCAGATCTAGAGATTTTGTTTTGCGGTTATGTTTTAACACATGGTGACCCCATGGTGTGTCTCTAGGAAAAACAATGCTTGAGACCTGTCCGACCTTTGTAAACTTCCCGAACAAAGCGTTATTAATCGCGATAGGCGAGTAAATAACACGCGGACCATAGAGCAAAGTCACAAACATCTCTTTCGTAGTGAAGCCGCTGGCCGCCAGCGAAACGTTCGCAGGCCGTGTGTTTAAGACCCCTTGTTTAATGGCTTCAAGGTCTCGTTAATTCGGTCATATTTGGCCGCAGCCCGGCTAATTCGGACTATCCTCGGAGCGAGCCAAGCACGAAGCGCCGCAAATGTGAGACGCAAATGAGCGAAAACAGCGTTCGCGAACAACCGAAACGGCCGCGGGCCTTCAGAAACGCGTGGTCTCCATCCACAAGCTTACCACAATCGCGATTTGGCGACCAAGGTTTCAGCAGCTGCGGCAAACTTGTTTCGTTTTCGATTTTACTCGGCGCACGCGTAGTGCATGCCTGGACTCTTTTTGTGATCGCGCCGATAGCGACTGGGGTCAGAGCTGCCACAAGCAAGAGTATCGTTGTCGTCGCGTGCCTTCAGAACTGCGTAGTCGCCATCCATGATGGTGCATTAGCGAGCCAGGTTTATTCAGCAGCAGATGGGGTACTGAGCAATTTCGTTTCGACTCTGGACGTAGGCAGCGCGCCTGGCTTCAGAACTGCGTGGACGCCACGATCGTGTCTTTGGCGACCACGGTTTCGTCCACAGCGGATGCGGCACTCAGTAGCTTCTTTTTGACTTCGGGCAATGCGCGTGCAATGTCACAACACTCAAACGTCGTGGATGCTGTTCAAGATGAAGAGCTTCAGCCGCGGTCCGCATGCTGGAATAAATCTCATTTTCTACATTGTGATGGACGAACGATCAATTGCCAGCCATTTTTGCGGCGAAAAAATTACCGTCACCTGCGCGTGGAGGTGGCGGTACGTAATCAGGTATGGCTTCAGGGCACGTTTCTGCTTATGGGACAAAAGTTTGAGCCGTGTTCACATTGAGAAAAATGTCGCAAACGACGAAAATTGCCGCTTTCACACTGCTGTTATGCGAAATAAGTACCGGATTTACGTATTCATCCAGAAAATGAAAATGCGTTGGTGTAATAGGGACTCGTTTATTGCTTTGTTGATGCTTTTGATATCTCGGCATTCGGTTTATTCGGACATTTTGTTTTCCGGTCATGTGAAATCCGAGTTCATAAAGTGCTCTTACTGCATCGCTTTCGGCTTCATATTCTTAAATAGTTCTAAGCATCCCCCGTAATATCCTTTCTTCCTTTCGATGGCGCTAAAAAAATAAAGAGCTCGGGCCTTCGTCACACGAAGCGAGCTTTGGATAGCCGCGCTGTTTTCGCCGCAGCAACGACTGATAACCGCGCTCCCGCGAGCCATGCCATGCGACGACGACGCTTCTCTCGTCGGAGGCCTGTCCTCCATCTTTTGCCGGTCGCTCAGCCGCTGCTGTGCACATCGGTAACTTCGACACGTTGGGATTCTCTCGACTTCTGTGCTCGTCGATCGTCGAGGATTCGCGCAGGCGCAGTGAAACGCCAACTGCCGCGAAACGCGTGCACACCGACGAATTCAGATGCGAGCTTGCAAGCGACGGAGGAAGCTGGAAGAGTCTCCCGGCGAACGAAAGCAAGTTTCCTAAGCCTCGATGTTACGACGTGCTGTTGCTGCGAGGCTTCCTGGAAAAACCTACGCAGCTCTATTTCCTTCGTTACAAATCGAAAAGAGTGAGTGAGTATGACTCCACGTTTGTGACGCCATCTTTTATCGCCTTGCGCGCATGGTTTGACGCTGTGGAAATTCTGTCGAAACTTCGTAAATATGCGCAGCATATCTTCGACGCCAGCAATGTTTAGCTGGTTTCTGTTGGTTTCGACGGCTGCTTGAGTCGTAACGAAGCGCTGATTCCTCGTTTCGTGATTCGGTGTTCTCGGAAAAACTTGGCACTTTTGCTGTATACCATGAGGATTCCTGGGTCAATCGCGCTGTACGCGCTTAAAGACGAAAAAAAAAAACAGTTGCGCGCAAAAGTACGTGTTACCGAGTGTATCTTTAGTTGCTTTAATTTCTTAATCATGAGGCCCGTGGAATTGCTAGAACGAATGCTTAGCCGAGTAGGCTCGCCGTAAAAATTGAAAAAACAGTGCGAGAAGACGGAGAAGAACGTGTGTTCTGGGAATCTTTGCTTGTGTTCCGTTTTATTATGTTTTCCTTTTTTGACGTTGTTTTTCTTACCCTCGGTTGGCTGGGTCAAGCCACATTCATTTCGTCCCTATTGTCCACGTATCGATGGAGGTGACCCATACGCCTCGTTCAGTAGCGTAGCCAGAAATTTTTGAGTGCGTAGCACTTTAGGGGCCCGGCTTGTCGTCCATCCACCGTCTCATGTCGCATGGTCACGCAGTGGTCAACACAGGCCCTAAAACAAGGCTAACAATCCTCAAAACCGGTGCAAAATACACTAACAAGGTCTAAAATAATATAAACTACAGGAATATTCACGAATTTATCGCAATAGTTTACCTAAAATCGCTAAAAGCGCTCCTGAAACATCCGGCTGATACCCGCGCCGCGCGGGAGAGGGCGCCACCGCCTCAGAAAGAGCACGATTGCCGAGGGTATAGCTGGGCTGCCCATGCTGCGCACTTCCTCAGGTTTCAGGGTAGTGGAGGTGAACGACACAAAGACCTACACAAGTACGACATTAGCGCAGGATTTTTCGGAGGGGGGTGGGGGAGGTTTGAACGTCACAAATTTTGTCGAGCTGTGACGTCATCACGTGATGATGATTTTTTGCATCACAGCTGTTACACCGCCGACGTGTGACGCCGGTCAATTTTCGCATTCGATGGGGCGCCTAGGGCTTTCGCCTCGCCGGCCAAAGCAGCGTGTTTGTTTGTAGTCTGCACAGAAGTCTATCTCCCGCCTTATCCAGGCCCTTGTCGGGGGCTGGATATCTTCTGTGCTCGGAGCGATTATATTCTAGAATTTAGTTTTACGGCAGTAGTGGCAAATGATGGGTCCATACTCTGAAAAATTAGTAGATATATACTAACTGCAAGTAAACAGGTGGTAACTGCAGGAGTTACTACCATTCCTGGACCGTTACTAACCTTTGTTACCTGTTTACTACCTACGTTAGTACACATTAAGTGCAAGCTAATCGGTAGTAACTGCAGCCGTTACTTTCTTGGACCGTTACTACCTTTTTGCTACCCGGCCCGTAACTACTCAATCTAAAACTGTATTTAATGCTTACTGTAATTATTGGTAACTGGAATCGTCTCGACATATCACTTTTAGTCGGAAACTGGCGAATAAAATGCTCATGGATCAAGAAAAGATTTTTCATTTTAAAATTGTGCAACCACATGTGAAACCACAAAACGGAGGTGCAAAAGGTAATCGGCTAACATGACAGGCGGATGTGAAAGAACCCCAGGTGGTCAAAATTATACCGGAGGACCTCACTACGATGCGTCTCATGATCATATCGTAGTTTTGGCACGCAAAACTTCATGAAATATTAATATTATTAGCCTCTTACTGCCTCTGTACTAGCACAGGGTTCCATTCAAGTGCATTGAGGCTCATGAGGTACCCTGACGCCGCTGAGAAGACGACGAAGCGGCGCCGAAAACGCGCAAGCACGCGCACTATAAAAGGAGGGTTCAGCCATCTTGAAGATGCCACTCTGCACGTGCCCGCGTGGCGCGAGAAAAAAAAAAGAAGAAAAGGAACAGGTCACGTCGACAGATCAGACGGAGCCAGAAGCTGGAGCAGAGAAGACGCGTTGGCCTGGTCGGACGTCAGCGTTGGGGAGGCCAACATCTGTCGGAGAAACCCGGTCGAGCGTCAACGCCCGAGGGACCTCGCAACGACACGTCTCCTGTCCCGGGCGCCCAGCGGACGCAGAGGAACCTGCGATATCCCGCCTGGCTCCTCTCGTACAAGACCCGCAACGCAGCCACGACCGCCAAGTCAAGGCCCTTAGCGTGAGCGCGGCGTTTCTCGAACTCTTTTCCAAAGACGCTTTGCGTGTTCATTGTTTTCCTGTGCTTTGTATTTGTTTTGTTTGTGTATGTTCATGTCAGAATATATGTTTGTGTGCCGTGCCAGATGCGTCCTCTTCCTTGCGGCCCTCACGAGCGTCTCGACACCACGCCACTATGACCACGCTAGCCACCATAACCACGCTGCTCCCCGAACCCATATCGTAACACTATGTAAGCAAGTTTAGCACCTCGTCTCGGCCGTTGTGTATGATGCTTTGT
Source organism: Rhipicephalus sanguineus (assembly GCF_013339695.2). Lineage (NCBI taxonomy): Eukaryota > Metazoa > Arthropoda > Arachnida > Ixodida > Ixodidae > Rhipicephalus > Rhipicephalus sanguineus. The sequence goes on along the minus strand of NC_051182.1, from coordinate 35,358,115 downwards.
TGTGGCGGTTTTATAAAAAAAAGATAGACATGGCATATTGCTTGGTTTACTACGGTTGACTAAAAGTCTTGCGCTGGGTCCCCAAAGCGCACATAAGCATGTAGTAGGGTATTGGACTTTAAGTCCGCATATTTTATTACTCATCTTAGAGCACGGGTACTGACCGGTACCAGATATGCATATCCTTATAGGGGCTATAAATACTGCTGGAGTCGATAATGAAGTAATGTCGCGTAGTGAACTTGTTACGTCTGCGTGCTCTTCTCATTCATAACACTCCCAGCAAGATTATCCAAAGTTGTGTCGTAATGTGACCTTTTGAATTTGGCCACTATTAAATTAAGATTGGGTAAACAATGTGGCGAAATAAACAGGCTAGTAGCAGTTACCTTTTTTTTCTTAGTCAGTATTTTAGTTACGGCTAGGGTAGTAACAGTTACTAACAGGGAGTTTTCGAATAGGGGCCCCAAAACCCATTGCGTGTGCTAGCGTTGGGTCAAGCAAGAGCTAGGAGTTCTCGAATAGGGTCTGCGGCGCTTTGGACACTCCCCCTATTCTAGGTCACTCTAGTCTTGGCGAAGAGCCGTCGCTTCAGTGGGTGCCGTCATGTTTGATGCAAAGCTTTTGAGGCAGGCTTTGAGGCTCCCGCTAAGTTCGAGAAATAGCGTCCCCAACGAAAAACCCAAACGCTGTTCCGGTCCCGCGCATGCGCAGTAGCCTCATCGCTATTTCTTTCGCACCCCAACATGATTGGCGCACCTACTCGAAACCTCCCTTATATATGCTAGTAACAGCAAGGGTAGTAGCAGATACTGCCCTTGCAGCTACTAACTGCACTTACTAACAGGGTAGTAACATATGTGGCAAGCAGTACCCGAACTTAGCAAGTACTACTACCTTTTAAATGCGAAGCATTTCTTAGCGAACCTCTGGCACTTTGAGCGTTTCTATCTACGTATCTATCTATCTATCTATCTATCTATCTATCTATCTATCTATCTATCTATCTATCTATCTATCTATCTATCTATCTATCTATCTATCTAGCCGCCTACGTCTGGGTGTTCTCATTATCGCCTCCTTAATTTGGTGTAGACCAAAATTTGCATAGGAGGGTAAGAGGATTTGACAAATATGACTGACGGGTCATGACATGAATAACGTTAAAACCTTGTCGCGTACGTCGTCAAACCCTTTCCACTAGACACGTGTGGCACATACCCGTTTACCACGGGCCGCGGTGTTCGGGTATGCGCCACAGGTGATTGACAGTTCATATCTACCCAGGAACGGCGAGGACAGACATTGTTAACCTAAATGCTAGAGAGTTAAGGAAAACCAACATCGGCAGCGATGTCTCAATGAATCATCGGCAGCGATGTCTCAACGAATGGAAAGAAGGAAAATTAGGATACCAGCAGGAATCGAACCCAAGCATTATGCGTCGCAATCAGGTATTCTGCCACTGAGCCACGCCAGGTCTATAAATTGGTTTGGAAAAACAGCCTACGCAGGCGTAATATCGGTGCAACGTCAATTGTGGTTGTGGTGCTGGCTATCTAATTTTACAAGAAAGCAATAAACACTACATGATACTCCTACGATGTTTACTCCTACGATACAGGCGTCATATCAGTTTACCGCCTGTAGTTCCAGTGTTGGCTCCGCTTTTATAGTAGTCTAATAAACATTACGTTTGTATTCCTATGATTCAGCAAGCTATATTGAAGCATTGCTCGACCCCGGAGGAATACAATCACGAAAGTCACATATGATATCCACATCACCGTACCGTAAAGTGCACTTCGTCCACCAGAACGACGCTGTGTCCTCTTCATTTCTTACGAGGCTGGGCGATGGCCTCATGCTGACCGAGGATGATACCACATTGATTGACAGCCGCTTTGTAGACTAGGGTACGTAGGCCACATACCCCCAGGTAGTCTACAAATACGACAAACACCATCCACAGATGTTGGTCTACGTAGCATTGTCCAGGCCTACCAGCCTCGACGGCCTATCCCTCACCAACGCGAAGGGTGGCTTCAGGTTCCGACATGTCGCCGGCTCTGTCGACAGGCAATTTGTCGACGAAATGACTGAGGCATCCACGAATTCCAACAGCTCTACGATACCACATACTTCACTACACATGGACCCCTCTTCACCACGATTACGACCGGAAGCTATAACAAGTCATGACCAGCTGCTGGTGCTCACTAATCACGGTGATGATGCCCTTGTTCAAGAACTGTCAAGAACTTCTTGCACACACGCACACGGGTTCGTGAAACGTGCGTGCGTTCTCGGGACACGTATAAGCACTACATATCAGCTTACCGCTTCTGGTGTTGGTAATACCCACGTTGCCATTGGCAGCGTTACCCAACCGTAAACAACTGGTTATATAACACATATGCGGCTCTTGAACATATATAAGTGTGCGTATAAAGTTTATACAAATCTTTAGCGTCATTTTGTAACGTGTAGCTCAGTAAAAAAAAGGTTACGCCAAAGTCACTACCCCCACATGCTTCGCATAACATCGACTCCCATGGTACGTGGGATCTGCCGAATTTTTTTTTTTTAAGAGTGCTCGTTTCCTTGAAGTCCCGTATGATCTGGTGTCCACGCCAAGCGTTTTGGAAGGGGTTCGGCGGCAGTCGTGCTCTTATGCAGCATTTCGTAGGCGAGTAGGCCACGAGAACGCGATACTCCAAACACAGCCGACGTTCTGAATCGTATTTGTCTGGAGGGGTCATGGGACCGGCTGCGGACTCGCGTTATGTGCAATGTTCCACTTAGGTGTGATAGGACATGACAACACGTGGTGCATTGCGGCATCATTTTTTAGGGGCGAAGCTCCTCAAGGCGGCACCCGTTCGTCCCTCGTAGTCGTCGTCGTCGTCGTAGTAGTAGTAGTAGTAGTAGTCGTAGTCCGTAACAAGTCTTACGCTTTGACCTCCAAGGTGGTGCCGGTGGGAGATTTTTCCTGTGCGCTGTTGAACAGTAAAAAATTCGCAGCGTGCGCGTTAACTAAAAGCCGAATTCTTCTGTCTCTCATTCCCCATTAGCAGCCATTGGCATGTTCCAGTAGGAAACGTTAGTAGAAGTAGAAGTGTAAGTGTTAGCTAAAAGCCGACTTCTTCTGTCTCTCATTCCCATTAGCAGCCATTGTTTACCTCCAAGGTAGTGCCTGGTGAGATTTCTCCTGTGCGTGATTAAACAATAAAATTTTGTTCAAAACGCCGTTGATTGATGAAATAAACCAACGAAAGACGCCAGATGTTTTGTAAAAGCAAAACGAAAGAACGCCAGATGTTTCTAAAGCAAAACGAAAAGGCGCCAGCTGCTTAACGAAAGACGCCAGATTTTTCTAAAGCAATGGTTTTCTAAACAATGAAAATTCACAGCGTACATGTAAAATTAAAGTGAGCTGGAAGTCGTCATATCTCATCGAACCTTTAGTATAAACGCGCCCGATCTCACGTCGGTGATGATGTACTGTGCAGAATTCACGGAAGATTCACGGTTTACCGATGAACCTCCGCAGCTTCGCCCACTCATCATCATTCACTCCGTGGATATGCTGTGATTTTTTTATTTTTTGCGTAGTTTTTGCAAAAGGCGGTGGCCTTTCAAGACAAATGTGTGATTCAGACTGTACTGTCCGCATTAGTTAAGGTTATGAGCACTTGAAAAACAGAAAAAGCGCGAAAACGACACAGACATAGAGACAGACTCAGGACGAGCGCTGTATAACAAGTGAAATTTATTGAACAAAGCTGAAGCGGACGAAAAAGCCGCACCATGCGTGGCGATGATTCAAGGTGACGAGAAAAATTCGCAAAGCATATGTACCTCATACTCTAGCATGAAAACGGAAGGTTCAGATATCCAATCACGCATCGTTTTTTTTTTGTGTAGAAGGGCTCCGAGACTTCCCGAGGCCTTTTATGTTTGAGCTTCAAGATAACAACAGTTTTATTGAAAAAAAAATATTACGCCCACACGACCTGCAATGAGCTGAAAGACGCCAGGTAGGAGTATGCACGGCGTATGCCTGCTGCATGGCTAGGGGCAATATGCGCGTAGAAGAGTATGCTTCGCTGCGTACCTGCAGTGTTTTATGTTTCGTGGTGGATGACATCGGCACAAGAATACAACACACTGAAAGTCTCCTGCAGTTCGAGCTGCAGCCATTGCACTTTTCGTAGATGTGCATGTCGGAACTGAGGTCCTCCTTACTATGTGTACCGCTACAGATGTGACAGTCATGGCTTAGCTACCCGCTGAGTGACGACACTTATGGGGCGAAAGGTTCTCTCTTCGGGCGAATCCCTTTCCGCATACGTCGCAACCATGAGGCCTGAAGAGGCCTGTTCTGTGGGTCAGAACATGCCTCTTCAGCGTACCCCGCAGCGCAAACGTAGCCGGACAGAGGTGGCAGAAATACGGCTTCTGGCCCGTATGCGTGCGGGTGTGCCTGGTTAGTCCTCGCTTCAAACTAAAACTGCGGCTACAGAACTGACAGCTAAACTTCTTTACGCCTGAGTGAATATTCTTGTGCTGCCGAAGAGTGCGTTTTGCAGTAAACGTCTTCCCGCACACGTCGCACTTGTGAGGTCGCTCGCCGGTGTGGCTTGCGAGGTGCCCTTTCAGGGTATTCAAGCGCGCGAACGTAGCCGGACACAGGTGGCAGGCGTACGACCTCTCCCCAGTGTCCGTGCGGGCGTGCCGCTGGAGGTTGTCTCTCCGGGAAAACTTTCGGCCGCACATGTGGCAGGCTAACGCTTTCTTCCCTGAATGAGTCAGTGCGTGGCGCCCAAGGTTTTTTTCGTGGCCAATCTCAGTCCGCAGACGTTGCACTCATGCAGTCGTTCGCCGGTGTGAGTCAACATGTGTCTTTTCCGATACTTGCTGCTGGTGAACGTGGCCGGGCACGACGAACACTCGAAGGGCCTCTCCCGTGTGCGTGCGAATGTGGATCACCAGATCGTTCTTTCGCGAGTATCTTCTGCCGCACACGTCGCAGGTGTACTCTTTGTCGCCTGCGTGAGCGAACAAGTGCGTTCGCAGCTGCGACCTGCGTTTGAAAACTTTCTCACACACAGCGCACTGCAAGGACCTCGCGGCCACAGTCTTCACGTCTGTTTCTGATTGTGGGACAGTGGCGTTGTTAGGGGACCTGCGATTGAAAGAAATTTTTACATTTATATGATGTGAAGGGATGCTGGCGCACAGACGAGGCGCCGCCTGCTTCTTAACTCTTGAACGCACCGAGCACAGAAGACAACGAATAAACACACAAACAGTAGGGCATGGAAAACATAAAACACACAAATGTCTATATTATAACAAATGGGGTTTCACGTCCCAAAACGACGATATGACTATGAGGGACGCCGTAGTGTAGTACTCCTGAAATTATTGCTATCTACTGCTCTTATTATTATTACCAACTACTAACCACCGTGGCGGGTGAAAAACACACAGGTCTAACAGCATCATAACGTAAAAAAAATGTTCGAAATCCAATTACGAAAGTCCCTAGGAATGTCTCTAGGCATCACGGAACTCTGCACATCCCACACATAGCAGTCAACTCATCATAACTAGGGCATACATATAATTTTTTCGCGAAATGCACTCCAAAAATGTGGATCTTTTTTTGCTTAATTAAATTCTTCAGACGATTCCATTTCAGAAACAAATTGCCTAACTTTTTTTGCGTGACCGTTAAGTGAAAAAAATATATTTTTGCGGTTACGTAAACATCGTTTATTCGTGAGTAACATCAAGCAAGATCCTAAAAAAAACACTTATACGATTTTATAAACAAAAATGATGCGTTGAATTAAACATGGCTCACAGACATACAAAAATAAGTACACCAGAGTACTTTTTCGGTAAAAAATGTTCTTCCTCTAACACGAAAAACTTTTCAGCGTGTGATAGGCGAGATGTCGCTGCTTCATCATCATCCGAGTCTGAACTCGTCAGTCAATCCTCGTCTGACGAACTGACATCCAATGAATCAGATTCGGCACTTGGGAAATAGTCCACATCGGTAGAATCGCCGCTCGACTCACTCGCAGCAGAGCAACCGACGCGTACTTCCATAGCGTAAGTGAACTGCGTGAGTGAGCGCACGGAAGAAAACTGTGTGGTTGTGCGCCCGTCCGTAAAGCAAAGCGAGTGACAAAGCTATAACAATCCTTCGTGTTACCGTCGACGAGACGGACTTAGTTTTTCCGAGTCGCCAAAACAAGAAACGACGGCGGCATCGTTTGTGTAATTTAGAGCCGCACGGAAACAGACGTAATCGCGCCCCGGGTAGCAATAAACAAGAAAGTAACAAGCGGTCACCCTTTGAGAGATCAGATACTGGACAGCCATGAGCTTTGCGGGCGAGAGAAGCCATAACCACCCGAAGAAGGAAACGGAAAGCAGCCGCACGGGCGCGCGCGCTCGAATGCGCAAGCGAGAGCCAGCGCGCCGTTCTAAAAAAACAACAAAAAAAACGGAGAGACATTGGCGAATGAAAAAAATTCCACGTATTCCCGAAATGTGGCAGCACATGCCAAGCAAGAAAAAGGATCGAAAAAGGCGCGCGTTTTAAATATAAAGGCAAAGACGTACATGTACGGCGTAAACACTTTGGTGCCTGTTCGGTGATGCCGTACATGTATGGCGTAAACCCTCAAAGGGCTAGAAAGCATCTTAACGATTTCAAAGCGTACAAAATACGGCTCTCGTTGGCCACGTAAGGGCGCAACAGTTTCTTTATAGGGAAAGAAATGCGTTCTCTTGCCCTTAGTTCTGATTTATACATTAAGCATTACAGACATCTCGGAAGGAAAGGAGGGGAATTTTTGCGAGGGGCTCGTTTCTTTGTAAGACGCAACCAAATGGATCAACGGAGAATTAGGCCACGGAAGGCACAGGGTACAGTGACACATTGATTGATGTATTTGGTGGTAGTGTAGTAATTATGGCATAACTGAAAATGAATTATAGCGTAGGGGAAGTGCCTTCCTTCGTAGCTCAATTGATAGAGCATCGGACGCGTAGTCTAAAGGTTGCGAGTTCAGATCCCACCTGCGGAAAGGGTGATTATTCGTCGAGTATGATATAGTTGAATTTAAGCCATAATTGCTACGATGCAGTCAGAGACAACAAATATTGTCTCCCATTCTTTCCTTGGCCTAATTGTGTGTTGTATTCATTTGGTAGAGATATTTTAGAAATTGCGAAAGCTCTTTACCCTTCATTTGTGAAAACAAGACCCAGAGCACCCAAACCAAACGGCTATTTCCATCCGCATCAGCGCTCTAAATGTATAAAATGAGGCCAATTCAGAGTGGGCAAATGTGGGGTCCTGCAGGGTGTGTCCCGATGCTAGGCTGATCGCCTTCAAAATTAACGCATAGAAGCCGTACCTTCAAGTGGGCAACCGAAATTGCGAAAAAGAGCACTGAATTCAAGCAAGAGCAAAAATTGAGCGATAAGATATTGAACTGATGCATGCCATATGACATAAGAGGACATTGCAAATGGCTGCCAAATATCGGCATTGCAATCTGCAAATTTCAAGCGATTGTTAAAGGATTGAAAAAGGATAACGAAGATCATGACCGGCAGGGAAGATGACACTGCAAAATGCTAGAGGGCCGTGTAGTGTGCGATGTCAGTGCGCGTTAAAGAACACCAGATGGTCGAAATTTCCGGGGTCATCCACGATGGCGTGCCTCATAAGCAAATTTCTTTGGCACGTAAAATCCCCAGATATTATTAGGGACATTTAGCTTCTACGTATACTTCGTTACGTTAACGTGTCACCGGATACCGGATGGAATCTGCGCATGCGCGCACCTTTACGGAACGTAATCGTTTACTGAAAGTATTTACTGAAAGTTTACTGAAAGAGTCAGCGCTCGTGTCGTCCGTCTCTCGGCCTTTTCCTTGACGCATTGCTCGAACCCGGAGGAATACATTAATGAAAGTTACGTATGATGTGCAGATTATTGCACCATAAATGAAGGCGAAGCGACGGCAGCGAGCCGAAGACCCCGAATACGTACAACGAGAGAATACTATATGGGAACAGGAAAGGCAACTGCGGCTGCGAGTAGACTCTGAAGCGACGGAAAGCCTACGCCAACGACGACGTGCCCGTGTCGTGGCTGTAAATGTCTGTGGTTTAACCTCTCTGGGCGGAGAATCAACGTCGAAACGACCTATCATAATCTCACTAAGGCCAAGCATTGACCTAGGAGCAATGTCGAAACAACCTGCATCACCTAGCTAAGGCCAAGAAACAACCAATCTTCAGAATCGTCCATTTTCACTGTTTAAAGCCTTGCTCAGCTTAGTGCAAACTTCGATAATTATTTTGCGGTGTAATTTGCGAACATATGCCCTTCATCATCCTTTAAGTAAACAAGGGCGTTGGAAGGGAGTGTATTCGTGATAGTACAACATTTAGAAAAAAAAAGATGCCAAAAACAGTGGTATGTCAAGGGTGGCTGCGATCGCATAGCAGACGTGCATCTAGTATTTCCCCTCCGGACAAATCCCGACATTGAACGCGCGTCTTTCTGGCCTACAGCCGAACGCAGTAACCACTGCACAACCGAGGCAACCTGCCAGCTTTGCGTGTTTTGCGGTGCACAGGTTCTTCCAAAAAGTGTTACAGACAACATGCGAAAAATGTCAAGAACCATTAACAGTTATGCACATCCTGATCACATGTCCCCATACTGTTACGCAGAGACAAACATATTTCAGTCACCTATACAAACACACGCCTATCCACCCTGCTCTACTTCTCGGAGATGACCGTCTCGTACACTTGCCTGCTGTGTTGAACTTTTTAAAATGTTTTTGTGGCATATTTAAATAGCTTCAGTGTGGAATCTTCTACTGTCTCTCGCGTATATTTTCTTAAAAAAAAAAGAAGCAGTGCCAGGCGAAGCGGGAAAAGAATCTTTATAAGGAAACCTGACGTTTAGAAAATAAAAACTACAGGCATCTTGTTCACAACGAATAAATATTGAAGATTCTCACGAGTTCTCGTTTTTTAGGCATAAGAATATTTTAGAAGAAAATATGCCATTCACTTGTATGCTGTACTGAGCAGTTCGCCTGGTATCTGACCTGAAATGCGCTGCCACCTTGCGGATAACATTGTTAAGCTGCATTCTTTTTTCATTCATTTGTTCCCATATGAGTGTGTATTTATTATCGACTGTATGTTTTAGTGCAACTATGTTTGCTGGTACTTAATGGCACGAATGCACCCCGTGACACTTTGAAATATGTATGAAGGTCAAGGAACACGAAAAAAAGGCGCTCTTCTACCATTTTTTTTTGTTGTGACTCGTGGTCGACATAACGACTGCTACCCCCCTCTCCCCCAAAGCTCCCCGAACTTCTTGTGATTCGTTACACAGGTTATCGTATTAACGGCAATCCGTCCCCACTTTACTTCATTTTCTTTCTTTGGGCGCAGCTGCGAAATTTTAGGTAGTTCCCGGACACAGGATGAGAGAGAATGAGAGTGAGTAAATGTTGACGCGCGAAGCTTTTCCTTCTCGTCCTCTTCTTTAGTTCAGGCAAAAGATTTTACTGTTCAGTGCGAGAAAAGTGGGAGGTGCAAGGGATCTTGGAGTGAACGTTTTCATGTTCCCTCTCTTTACCAACAATATGGGCCCGTCAAATTTTGTGGACAAACATAGCTACTTTGGCGAATTCATAAAGCGGCAAGGCAGTGCTATAGTGGTTAGTGCGACGTCTTTCATTGCGGGAGGCATGGACTTAGCATTAGAAAACTAATACCGTTTGTTCCATTCCGAGAGGAGGTTCCTTGACCTAGGGCTAGCTGTTCCCAGAACTCAATTCAAGAGAAGGTGCCTATCGTTACGCCTTTGATTCGCTCACTTTTGCCCTCCAGCAAAATATGCAGCGAAGTTGTCAAGGATAGGTTGCAAAAGAAAGGCATCTTTGTTATTTATCCTCAAGGTAGAGCACTGTCGATGTATATAGCAAAAACCGGCCTCTATCTGTATATTTAACTATGTATGCCTTTGGACGAACTCTAAAGAAAATGCTAATTTGAAATCTTTGACTCGTTTTTGGAATCATACACGTAAATGCCCGTGTTGCAATGGCGAAATTCTATCACAGGTGCTTCTAAATATCATGTTCCATATTTAGCAACACAGACAAAAAATTGAATTCACTGATCATAAAGCCGACATAAAGTTTGTTGGCTCACTCGAGATTAGTGGAACATGGGGTTTATGTATAATATATTTAAAATATTTTAGCCTGTTTGTTTCTTTTCAGGAAATTGTACACATATCAAAGTATTTTGCGCACTTGATCACTTGGTAAGAAATGGTGAAGAATATCCACGCTTACGAAAAAAAAAAGGTTTACATAAAACAGGGGCGATGCATGATCCCTACCAGCGTTTTGAAGAAAAAGTGCTGGACAAGTTTTAAAAAAGCGGACTTTAATTAAAAGTTTATATCGTATAAAAAGCTGGGAATAGAAATACCGGCATAGTGGCAGTAAAAGATTACGATCATACTATGCAGGGAACTAGAGGAAAGAAGATCACTTTTAAGGGCTCGTTCTTATTTGCTAGACACAATATTAATGAGAACTAACAGACAATAAAGCCAAGACAATAATGTACTTACTTGGCATTATTGTCTGTTAGTTCTCAATAATACGGGGAACTAGTGACACACAGTTACTTGTGGCAATTCATAATATGGAAAAACTTATACGGAGATACGCATCCGCCTAGTGGTTGTCTCCAAGATGAATTTTGCCGTTTAGACCACTTACAATCAAAATAGCGGTCCAGCCGGGCTGGCTCCTTTAATCTAAGTACTTCGAAGCCTTAGCTGATAAAGTTTAGCAGAACATAGTATGAAGCTACGTCGTTGTAGAACGCGAGTTATTCCTGCACCTCTGGGTAATTTTTAGCCTTTCAGCTCTGAACTTATCATGGACCTCTCATTCACTATCATTTCTGTTAAAAATGTGCCCCGTTCTTTTATTTATCGGACAAGAGCGATACAAGGTAGTAGAATGTATTACTGCTTTCAGAATAGGAAGGAGGATTCCTTGTGAAACCCACGACTAATCACTGCGCAGCGTTGTTGGCGGGAGCGTAAAAAATAGTGAAATAAGAGCAGAAAAAGGAGACCACTTTCTCGAGAAGTGAGTGCCGGGAACAGGCAGTGCTAGGCCGTGAAACCTTTTTAGACACAAGAAAAACCGCACTCTCCTGCATCGCTGGCCGACACATTCACCACTTGTGTAGACCCCTATGTATGTATACTGAGTCGAAAAATAAATACGGTTTTCTAGGTAATTTTAAGTGGCCTGTGTTCGAAGCGGGGTTTTAGAAAGCCGTATTCTATTCGAACATTGCAAGCGCAAGATAAGAAAGCGAAGGACGTTGAGAAACAGAAATGGTTCTCGGTGCATGCATCAACTGTGCCGTAAGGAAACGAACGACTGGGCGCGAAACATTGGCCGTTTCACACTATACTAGAACGCTTACTTCAAGTACAGTTGTTATGTGCCCACTACGGCGTAATTCTTCCTTTTGCAAATCAGCCAACGGGCCACTAGGCGTCCTTCTGGCAACACGCCAACTTACGCAGCTTCTCACTTTGTTGATGCTTTTGTAGCTAATGATGATCAGATATGTCTACATCTTTCTCGATTTTTCGGTCAGGGACAAGATGATAAAAAAGAAGATGAGGGGGGGGGGGTGAGAATGAGGGGAGCTTATGTAGCACTGAGTCAGTCGCGGCCAGCCAGCCTCAGAAAAAAAAAACGCGGGAAGTTTGCGCTAAGTTGCGCAAAGCTTCGCGCGGCGACGCTGGTCTCTCTTCAGTTCGTGGTGTTGCAAGCACGGGAGTCACAAAGCTGGCGGCGATTGGATCCAGCGTGCTTGGCCGAAGAAGCGGCAGCCAAGAGACGGCGACGGGCGGATCAGGAATGGGCGCGATGTTTATCTCTCTGAAATCGCTCTCCATGAGCCCACTCTTACGAACAACATGGCTGTTTAGAACATGCAATCACTAATAATAATAATATCTGGGGTTTAATATCCCAAAACCACGACATGATTATGAGACGCCGTAGTTGAGGGCTCCGGAAATTTCGACCGCCTGGGGTTCATTAACGTGCACCTAAATCTAAGTACACGGGCCTCAAACATTTTCGCCTCCATCGAAAATGCAGCCGCCGTGGCCGGGATTCGATCCCGCGACCTTCGGGTCAGCAGCCGAGTGCCATAACCACTAGACCACCGTGGCGGGGCGGAGAAGAACATGCAATCACCGTGAGGTATTTGGGTGCTGTGGCTGATTCTGAGCTATTTCACGGCTATGTAAGGCTGCCTGATGATTGCTTGTATGTTTTATATCGGCGCTTTGAGTATCGTGCCTTTTTTCCCTTGTACGCAATGGACAATAGACAGTTATAGTTTACCGTTAGCGTGATAGCGGCGGTTAAGGGAATAGCGTTACCGTGCCGCAAACGTTCGTTGCGGAAAGCGTGTTTTAGTTTAGCGGGATAGCGTTTACGTGCCCAAGCCGGGACGGTGGCGCCACCTAGCGAAGGGTGAATGCGTTAAAAAAAGTGAAAAGAACAAAACCCAGAATGCTTGCCTGTATCCCCGCACGCAGCAATATTACTCCTTTTTAGTGAAAATAAAAGTAAATAAACATGAACTAAGCGCCAAAAGCGAAAATTTTCATGTTGCAGACTTGTTTACACCGATCTTCTAGATAGGCCTAGGGACGTTCGAAATGGGAAGCGATCTCAAAAACTACGCTAAGTTATCCGTAATACCGTGTCGTCGAAGCTACCTGAAGGCAAGGGAAGCCATTTCGCACAGTCGTTTGCTACGAAAGAAGTGGATCCGTGCACATCAACGCTAAATTCAGTTCGAAGCGGGCGTCGAAAACCGCCGCCATGTTTTACGTACACTACGTTAACCAAGCAAGCACGGTAACGCTAAATCTGAAAAATAGCGTGCGTACGGTAAACGTTACGGGTCGTTTACGGTACTGCGCATGCGCATTTCGATCCCGCTATTCCGGTAAGCCCGCTATTCCGTTAAACCCGCTAAACTATAACTGTCTAATATCGACACTCGCAGTCGTCCAGTAAGCAGGGTGCCGGAACGGAACGAAAATCGAAAACGAAAACCGAAAAAAAAACCGATATTTTTGACCGGAAAGAAAACGTAACCGAAGCTTTATACATTCTCTCGTTCCGGTGTGAAACCGAAATTTTTTCAATCGTTTTTCGGTTCACGAGAAAACTTCGCGATCCGGAACAACTGAGCTCGTGCAATGTGAGCATATCTCAGGGTACAATATTAGCGCGTACCTCAGGCAGGAATTCCAAAGAAATGTTGCAATTGTGCGGAAAACGAAAACAGTGGCAACCAGAGATGTTTATATTACCGCTACTGGACTTTAGCGCGCCTGTCACGTAGGCGAAAGTGGAGAGGGCATTGTCGGCGCTGAAGTTTGTTACCGCGAAAGATGTTATGAGATCACAACAACTGATATCGGCGCCATAGTTGACCGCCGCCGCCGGTGTCCGTGACCGCTATCGCGTGAAAGAGAGAGAGAAAGCAACTTTATTAAAAAAAAGGAGGTCCGGCGAGTTCTTCGGGGATTTGGGCTAATATCCCCACCTAGGCGTCGGCCACGAGCCCTTGAGCTCTGGCGGCTGCCTCGGCCCGCTGGACGGCCCAGAGCTGGTCCTCGAGGGCGAAGCTGAGCAGTGCAGTCTCCCAGCGTGTTCGGTTCGAGGCTTCGTCTCCGTCTGGTACCCCACCTCTGTCACACTCCCATAACATGTGTTCCAGGGTAGCCCTGGCCTCGCAAAACTTGCATCTTGCCGAATAAAGTTCTGGGTAACAGAGATTCAAGATCGCTGGGTTCGGAAAAGTTCTGGTCTGCAGCTGTCGCCACGCGAGCGCCTGCTTCTTGTTCAGTTTTTGGTTTGGTGGCGGAAATTTTCACCTGGCCAATCTGTAATGTTGTGTTATGTCTCGAAAACTAGTGAGGCGATCCTCCCACTCTCACTCCCCGCCCGACGTCGCGGCCGAGGCGGCGGCGGTGTTGACGGTGGCGGCTCGATCCGTAAGCCCTCGAGCCGCCCCGTGCGCCGCCTCATTGCCGGCGAGCGAAGTGGTGTGTGCGGGTGCCCATAAGATGTAAACGTCCCTATTCTCGGTTTTGCCCGCAAGCAGAATTCGCAAAGCCTCGGGGGAGACGCGGCCGTTGGCAAAGTTGCGGGCTGCGGTCTGGGAGTCGCTAATTACCACTTCGGCCGCGGTGGTGGCCACCGCGAGCGCGATAGCCACTTCCTCCGCTGTCTCCACGTGCTCAGTGCGTACCGTGACGCTTCTCTTGCAAGCGTTCTCATGATCTATTACTGCGGCCACGAAGCCGCGCCTGCGTGCGTATCTGGCCGCGTCCACGAACACCGCATCTCTACAGTTACCATACTTCTTCTGTATGTCCTGTGCTCTCTTTTCCCTCCGACCCCTGTGGTATTTGGGATGCATGTTCTTCGGCAGGGAAAGAACGACCAATTTATCCCTGACGTTGCTTGGTACGTCGAGTTTGACACCGTGCTGAGCGTGATACCCTATACCTAACCTTTCTAGTATGTATCTGCCCGTCGAGCTCTTAAAGGCGTTCGTACTGCGCTATGTTCTGTGCCTCTATGAATTCTCCCAGCGTGTTGTGTAGACCCATGCAGATCTAGTAACTTACTCGTGCTCGTGTTGATCGGTAGCCCTATTGCCAGTTTGTAAGCCTTATTAAAAACTTTGAGAGCGCAAAAGGACGTAGGACCAGAAGAAACACACGCCACAAGCGCTTGAGTTGCGAGTGAGCGCTTGTGGTGTGTGTTTCTTCTGGTCCTACGTCCTTTTGCGCGCTCAAAGTTTTTAATCATGCGTTACCAACTAGCCCACCTAGCCATTTTGTTGTAAGCCTTCCTGATTAAGCCTTCCATCTTTGTCTTCTCCGCGACCTGCCACTTGAGGTAGGGTGCCACGTACGTTATTCGGCTCATTACGAAGGCCTGAACTAGCCTGATCATATTGCTCTCTTTCATCCCGCTGCGTCGGTTGGCTATGCGTCTCAGTAACCTGATGGTCTGAGCGACCGCGCCTTCCAGTCTTCTGATGGTCTCGCCGTTGTGGCCGTTTGCCGCGATGTGTAATCCCAGAACGCGTATGTTATCTACCCTAGGCACGGGTCGCCCGTCGGACGTGCTTAGTTGTATCTCGCTACTGGGATCCCTATCATTCATTGAGCCGTTCGGCTTGCAGCCTCTTCGCGTGGGTTTGTAAACTAAAAGTTCGGATTTTTTCCGCTGAGCAGCTCAGGCAGGTGTTCTTTAAGTATTGCTCAACAGTCTCGATCGCACGCTGTAACGTCTGTTCTATGTGCCCGTCGCAGCCCTCCGTAACCCACAACGTAATGTCGTCGGCGTAAAGGCTGGGATTGAGCCCTTCCATCTCTTGTAGCTGGGCTGGCAACCCCACGAGAGCTATGTTAAAAACCATGGGCGATATGACCGATCCCTGTGATGTACCGGCGCTACCCAACTCTATTTCCTAGGAAGTAAGCTCCCCGAAAGTGAGCTTGGTCTTTCTATTCGCGAGAAAATCTCGAACGTAGTTGTACGTTCGTTCGCCGAGGCCGAGTTCCTACATTTTGGCCAGTACGGTTGCGTGCGTTACGTTATCAAAGGCCTTCTTCAGGTCCAGGCCAAGTATGGCCTTGGTGGACCTGGTTGGGCTATCAATCACCTGGTGTTTTATCTGTAGCATCGCGTCCTGCGTAGAGAGGATTCGCCTGAACCCCAACATCATGTGGGGAAGCAGGTTGCGGTCCTCGAGGTAGTTGGTCAGCGTTGTGAGGACCACGTGCTCCAATACCTTTCCCAGGCATGAAGTCAGCGAGATCGGCCCGAGGTTCTCTAGCTGCAGTCGCTTAGCCGGCTTCGGTATCAGCACGATGTGCGCAGTCTTCCATTGTTGTGGTAGCCGCCCGGTTTCCCAGCACGCGTTGACGTACTCCGTGAGTCTCGTTATCGATTTATCGTCGAGATTCCCGAGTGTTTTGTTCGTGATACCGTCGGGCCCGGGCGCCGATTTAGTGTTTAGCTTCTGTAACACTGCCCTGATCTCTGACTCGCCGATCGGTCTGTCTAGGTCTTCGTTGACTACGCCTCCGTAATGAGGATGCGTGTCCGATTGGGCAGAACTAATGTACCGTTCCGTGATCTCCCGTAAGATGTCCTGTTCGGAGCATTTGTACGCATGTATAATTCTGTTGACGTTCTGTCTGTACGCGGTCTTCGTCTCCTCCGGATCTAACAAGTACCTAAGCAAGTTCCACGTCTTGGCGAACCCTAGCTGGTTCTCCATGTTACTGCAGGTACTTTCCCACTGTTGCTTACACAGCTGCTGCGCGTGACTCTGAATGTCCCTGTTTAGCTTTGCTATCTTCTTTCTAAGCGACCTGTTGTGCCTTTGCCTTTTCCATCTTTCTTGCAAACTGCGCTTGGCCTCCCACATGTGTAGGAGTCTGCTATCTACGACTTCGAGTTCCGCCTCCGGCGGGACCAATCGCGTCGCCGCGGCAACGTCCCGTTTCAACGAGTCGGTCTATTCGCTAATATCGTTAATTGCTTCCTCCGATTCTTTCGACTCTCTAATGTTTCTGAACTTGTCCCACTCGATCAATTTGAGCTGTTTACCTCTAGTCTTGCATGGTCCCGCCCTGACTTTAATCTCTATTATGATATGATCACTACCCAGATCCTGCTGCGTGTTCATCCAATGTGAATCGGCAATGCTTTTCGTAAAAGTTAAGTCTGGTGGGGTGTCTACGCTAACGCTGTTACCTCGCCGCGTTGGGGAGGAGGGATAGGTAATAAGGGTCAGCCCTTCTTGCTGCGCGTCGAGCCACAAGTTCCTACCTTTGACGTTTTCGAATTTGTAGTCCCACGCGGTGTGTTGAGCGTTAAAGTCCCCAGCAAAGAGGATCGCCCGCTTGCCCGCTATGGCGATCGTTTTCCGAATTAGCGTGCCAAATTTTTGTTTGCGTCGCGAACTGCTGTAGACGTTGAGAACAAAAAGGCTGCTAGCTACCTTCCGAGTCGGTATGATTTCTAATAAAATGTGCTCGATTCCCTTAATTTCTGTATCGTGTTGGACGGCCGTTAGATTTCGTCTGACTAGTGTGGTAACGGCCGATGCTTCCCCCGTGGCGTCACTGTAGGGCCTGTAGCCCGATATTTTTGCCCTCCCGTTAGTCTCTTGTAATATTATAATGTCTGGATTTTTTTTTGTTGATCAGGTATTGCTGTAAATGACATCTTTTCCTAGTGTACCCTCTGCAATTCCACTGCCAGATAGCGTACATATTATGTCTATCCATGGTGATATTACGGTTTTCCGGCGATCTCCGTCGTCTCTGTTACCGCAGGCCTGCTGTAAGGTTTTGCAGTCGTTTTAATGGGACCGCAACTGCTTGCTTGCGAGCCTCTGGTAGGCAGACTGACTGCCATCGATAACTTCGCTTCAAGCTCCCCCACGCGCGCTTGCATGGTGCCTAACTGCTGCTGTATCTGCTGTTGCAATGTGGCGAACTGCTGTTGCAATAATTTAGTGATCTGACCAAACATGTCCTCTATTTTCTTTTCAAGTCCTTTCTTATCTTCTTCTATTCGAAGTTCTAGCTCTTCCTGCAGTCTTTTTGTCTTACTCTCTGGCCTATGTGTTCTCCTTTCACTGCAGTCCGAATCTACTTCTATAGCCCTTCGTTTTGTGGGTACAGTCTCCTCTTCCCCACTCTCGATTATTTCCTCTGTAACTTCGGCGATTTGTGCTACGTGTCTGGTGACTTTTCCTGCGTTTTTCAGTCTAGCGTTTTCTTCCTTAAGAACGTTAATCTCGCGAAATAAAAAAAAATTGAATGAGAAACAAATTTCTAGGGTCGGATGAGATTTTAACCCGCGCCCTCTGCGTGGCAGTCGGGTCTTTCACCACAGTGCCACGCTGGTGCTTGTAACTCCTTCGCAAAAATACTCTATACAGGCGTCATGTTGGGAATGGAATCGTGTTAACATATGTAGCAAAGCGCGGCCGAAGTGTAAAATAAGAACCAGTAATCACACAATGCTAATAGCGCAAAGTGCGTGGTTTAATGCTTTCCACCTGTGTTGCGGAGTTGCCACACCAGAAGTGAAATGACTCCGAAATAATTCCACATTTTCGTGACCCCAGAAAGGAATGGGGACAACCTTTGGAGGAATGTAATGGGAATGCAATTAAGCGCCTTTTTCACGCAGTGGAATAGGAATGAAATTACGTCTTTTTCCGAAAACAGAGCACGTTTTTGTCTACGTGCTGTTTTTTAAACTTCAAACATTAGTAAGTCAGAGCCTCGAATTTAACAACAAAGCAGTATTTTTAAAATGGCTTGGCTGATTACAAGCGCGGTACATTTATAACCAACGCGCCTGCTACAAACAGATGCATAAGTTAGAGAACAAACAAATGCATTATACCAGCAGATACTGAAGGGAGAAACAAACTACCCCTGCGCGTTGGTTCGCATTGATACCTCCACACGAAAGTAGCGAATACTCTATGCGCAGCCTGACCTTTATCTCACGAGCAGTTTAGCACCTGGCACACGTAAATAACATTTGCGACAAGAAAGACACTGCATACCTGCGCACAGGCGAACACAGAAAGTTCTCCTCACCAGATCCATGCTTGCGAGGCGCGCTTGACAACCATCAGTGCTGACGAGCAGTGCGGCACAGTGTTCCGTATTTGATGCAAAGGCACAAGGTGCCCGAGAGGTGCACTGTTCCAACTAATACCAGCAGATCCAGATGGCTCTGTTCCCCATTAACCAAATATTAGTTTTCTCCATATTCACGACCGCTCGAGACGCGTGGTAAAACTGCTTAGTCTTCTTGAATAATACTTTTTTCAGCATAAAAATACGCTGTGTCGTCATTTTAGCATTAATACATTTATGCTTAAACATTATTAAAACATCACCATTAGTTCAAACATGCTGACCATGCAAATACTATAGGTAGCGGAAGAACTGCCCCTATGGGAATTAGTACGGTGGTTGTACGGCACGAGATGTCACCAAGCTACTATCGCTCGACCTTGGTAACGTGTTTTTGCGTACTTTTGCAGTTCCTAATGCATCTCATGGCCACCGCTTTATGTGGCGTTCATTCTTACCTCGATAAAACTATCAAGATGCCTCTCCTACTTTGAGGAATTACAGGAATGGAATTTAACTGCCCGGCCATTCCCGGGGTGGGAATGTGCTAAGTTTTTTATTATTCCGAGGAATTAAAAGGAATGGAATTGCGGCAAGTCCTAATTTCCCGGAATGGAACTTGAATGGTATGGAGGCTCCCATTCCGCAACTGCTTCCCACCCATTACATAGTGTTCAGCCATAATCCCTCATCGTCATCAGCCACAGCACAAAGTGCACTGTCTTACAGATGTGTAGCGGGTACCACGTGTCTCCAAAAAATGACGAAAAATTGCATAGTGGGAACTTCGCTACTTGAGAAAAATCACGATGATTTATGGCGTAGTGCGTACCTTGCATGTGTACTTGTATTATGGCATCTTCGGCTGAGCCGCACTGGCAACGTGGCGGTGGAAGAGAAGTTACATCAAACACCGCCCGAGTTTCAAGCCCCGCTACGGGCCAGACGAACGTGTGAGCCACTAAACTCGAATCTGCGACAGCAGCGTCGTCACCGAGACGAGCACACCAGACGAAATTCAGTAGACGACACTTTGCAACGGCGAATTTGTACTGGGATTAAGAGCGAAAACGACGGAAAACCAGACGAATGGAGACGCTTGCGAGGTGCGTACAGCGTCTGTTCGTCTGTTCTCCACGCGCTTTTCGTGCGTGAGGTTTGCACAAACTCGACGAAAGTTAGCAGTTTCTGCACCGTCTTCGCTCTCCGGTGAAATCCCGACAGCAAAAGTAGCCTTGTGTGAGCACGGCCGGATGATTTACAGCCCACGCATGTTTTACGTGCAGCCCGGCCGTCTTCTGCTGCAGCGCCAGCTGTAAATTGCGCCTGCACTGATAGAACGTAGCCAAGGGAGTGACATGTCCATAGAGCCAATGGGGACGAAGTTTGGACACGATGGTAGCGCCGTCTGGATTCTAACGGTAGTTGCAAAAACAATTAAAAATGTTATCTTGCTCTCAACAGAAAAAGCTTTTATCATCTTTCACATGCAATTTAGTTTTAAGAACTACGAATATTGTTTGTAGATTTTTTAGCTGTGTATAAAATGAAATACGTTTCAAACGCACAAGGGCGCTTTGATATGGCGGCGGGCGTTCCGCATAGCAGACGATGCCGTCGTCGTCTGCTTCTGCGTCGCCGCTGTCCCCCGCTCGCTCCGGCAGCCCCCTCTCCGCCCACCCTGAATTTCTCTCGTTTCCATAACGTACACTGTAGTCAATTACTCATTAGGTACTCACAAGTATCTTACATACTTACTTTAGTAGGGTAGTGCTGCCGCATACAGGTCGAGCGAAATGACAACGCTGATCACACAAACTTGCTGCAATAAATTATTTTATTGCGACTGCATCGATGTTTACACAAAACGAACGACACGTAAGTAGCGTTTTAGCATGTATACCAGTGAATAACATGCATGCATATGCATTTATATGCAAAGAAGGTACCTACTACGCATAGCCCCACCACAGATGTCCGGAGCACAGAAGCTGCCCAGCGTTGGATGATAAATACACCGAACTACACGAAGCCTTCGCTGGTATAAGAAAGGTATACCGCTAAAGTCTCCGCACTTCTGCTGCTCAAGATGTCGCACCACTTCATTCACAGTATTCAGCAAACTGTCTATAACTGATATGAACATATACGCGTCCCTTGCACGGCCACCAGTGCTACCAGTGCGGCGTGACTGTTTGTTTTCTGGTTTGCGCTGCCACCAAAAGTGCGTTACTTTCAAATCTTTTTAGCCTTCGTGCTATGCACGCTTCTGGCAGCCTAAAATTAAATGAGAAACGGTTTTTCATGCATATTGATCTGAAGTCTTACAAATAAAATCGGCGAAAAAAAGGCTTAGGTGGCGTTTCGATTACCGCTGCCGGCGGTGCGCTGTCGTCGTTTCGATGGGGGCGACACCTGAAGGCCCGGACGCGAACCTCGCATCATGCCACCGGCTTGACGTAGCCGCGTCGTCCGTCAGCGCGCGCTGAACGACGGGATTGCACCACGCCAAGGGAGTGACATGCCCATAGAGCCAATGGGGACGAAGTTTGGACACGATGGTAGCGCCGTCTGGATTCTAACGGTAGTTGCAAAAACAATTAAAAATGTTATCTTGCTCTCAACAGAAAAAGCTTTTATCATCTTTCACATGCAATTTAGTTTTAAGAACTACGAATATTGTTTGTAGATTTTTTATCTGTGTATAAAATGAAATACGTTTCAAACGCACAAGGGCGCTTTGATATGGCGGCGGGCGTTCCGCATAGCAGACGATGCCGTCGTCGTCTGCTTCTGCGTCACCGCTGTCCCCCGCTCGCTCCGGCAGCCCCCTCTCCGCCCTCCCTGAATTTCTCTCGTTTCCATAACGTACACTGTGGTCAATTACTCATTAGGTACTCACAAGTATCTTACATACTTACTTTAGTAGGGTAGTGCTGCCGCATACAGGTCGAGCGAAATGACAACGCTGATCACACAAACTTGCTGCAATAAATTATTTTATTGCGACTGCATCGATGTTTACACAAAACGAACGACACGTGAGTAGCATTTTAGCATGTATACCAGTGAATAGCATGCATGCATAAGCATTTATATGCAAAGAAGGTACGTACTACGCATAGCCCCACCACAGATGTCCGGAGCACAGAAGCTGCCCAGCGTTGGATGATAAATACACCGAACTGCACGAAGCCTTCGCTGGTATAAGAAAGGTATGCCGCTAAAGTCTCTGCACTTCTGCTGCTCAAGATGTCGCACAACTTCATTCACAGTATTCAGCAAACTGTCTATAACTGATATGAACATATCCGCGTCCCTTGCACGGCCACCAGTGCTACCAGTGCGGCGTGACTGTTTGTTTTCTGGTTTGCGCTGCCACCAAAAGTGCGTAACTTTCAAATCTTTTTAGCCTTCGCCGCTATACACGCTTCTGGCAGCCTAAAATTAAATGAGAAACGGTTTTTAATGCATATTGATCTGAAGCCTTACAAATAAAATCGGCGAAAAAAAGGCTTAGATGGCGTTTCGATTACCGCTGCCGGCGGTGCGCTGTCGTCGTTTCGATGGGGGCGACACCTGAAGGCCCGGACGCGAAGCTCGCATCATGCCACCGGCTTGACCACGCTCCACCGTCGATCTCCACGGTGGCGTGGTGGCGTGTACTCGTTTCGTGGCCTGCCCAGCCGAACGTGCGGCACCAAGCGCGTGGTCACCAGATGAACGTACGGCACTGCACGAGTGCGCAAAAAACGCCACGAGTGCCGCCAGTCGAAGATCCCATTAGTTGCGCCAAGAGAATCTACAACGGGCTCTGTAATGTCCGCTCTTCCAGCTTTCGCTGTGACTGTGCTGCGTGTTCCGCGCAGGCCTGGCGATCCTTTTATCAGAACAGCGGTGTCGGACATCAGAGAATGCACTCAGTGACATGCTGCTTCTGAGATCGTGCTCACTCCCTTGACGCAAAGCATTGAGCCCACTAAAAAAATCGTATTTGTTTTTTGAGAAAATTAATACTATGACTTGGAAATTACTACTGCTTTGTGCAAGTTGGTAGGAATTCGTGGTAGAGTTGCTTCCGCTCGTCTGAAGAACGTGTTTTACCCTTGTCCCACTTTCCAAAGAGGAGGGCAAGTAACTACATCAGAAATACCATGTTTTTTATGATTACCTTAACTTCAAATATTTGGGGAAAAAAGCGTTACGAACCGTTACGGAACATTTTTTTCTTCGTTCCGGAACAGAAAAGGAACGGAACTTTCTACGGTGGAACGAAACTAAAACCGAAACGAAAAACATTTCGTTCCGACACCCTGCCAGTAAGCTTGGAGGCGCTGTAATTAAAGAAGCCTATAATAATAATATCTGGGGTTTAACGTCCCAAAACCACGATATGATTATGAGAGACGCCGTAGTGGAGGGCTCCGGAAATTTCGACCACCTGGGGTTCTTTAACGTGCACCTAAAGCTAAGTACACGGGCCTCAGACATTTTCGCCTCCATCGAAAATGCAGCCGCCGCGGCCGGGATTCGATCCCGCGACCTTCGGGCCAGCAGTCGAGCGCCATAACCACTAGACCACCGTGGCGGGGCAATTAAAGAAGCCTATTGAGCATCAATAGCTGAAGGGGCACGACACCGTTGAAGGGATGGGACGCTTACCGCTGCTGTATTTCCAGGTTGCGTTCCTCAGTGCTTCGTCGACATGGCTTCTTGTACGGTGGCCGCGCAATCTTGGCCATGAAGTTCCGCTCCCGCTTCTAAACGTGCAGGGATGGTCAGAGCTGGTTCCTTCGGCTACCGGCGGCCCGCAACACGGTTCTTTCGTGGACGCCATCGCAGAATATGACTCCGGATACAGCGACCAGCCAGACGCCACCTCGGTTACGTTCCTCGGTGACCTGCCTTCGAGGGTTCTCGAACATTGGCCACGCTGTCTTGATGAGGCAGTTCCGTTTCCGAAAGTGCAAAGATGGCCAAGTTTGGTTCCCTCGGTTACTGGCGGCTGGCAACATGGTTCACTCCCAGATGCCCTCGCAAGCCATGACGTAGTATATAAAAGCCAGCCAAGCTCCAATTCGGTTGGGCACGACACCGTTGAAGGGATGGGACGCTTACCGCTGCTGTATTTCCAGGTTGGTTACTTCAAAGATGCTTCCTGTTTAAAAAGTAGCCATTACTGCCTTGTTGCGGTGTCGTGCCCTACTGACCTGCGTGATAAGATGTTTCGTACATTGCTGTTTCTTTCATGCCTGCACCGGAAGTTTGCATCGTTGTTGTTGTTGCTTTCAGGTGACATTGAATCAAATCCCGGCCCTAGCGTCTAGGAAACACTCGCAATCGTTCTTGAAACAGTGCGCAGGCTTGAAGCGGGTCAGAATACAATAATTGGTGAAATTAAGGGGCTAAAAGAAAAGCAGGATGCTACTGATAAAGAAATCAAAAGCTTGACCATGATAGTGGTCACTCTGGAAGCAAAGCTGGTTTCTAATGCCCCTCCTTCATCCAACTTTGCTGATGGTGCTATTGGTTCTATTTCTGATCAACTTCAAGCAGTAGTATCAGGGTGTGATGAAACGGAAAATAGAATGCGACGGTGCAACTTGTTGTTCTTTGGAATTCCCGACGAGGACAAAGAAAGCTGGGAAACTTCTGAAAGTAAAATTATCGCCGTATGCTCAGATAAGTTGGCGATCACCACTACCAGTTCTCAATATGAACGTGTGCACCGGCTGGGTAAATTTGCTTCAAACAAATGTAATCCGATGATTGCTAAGGTTACGTTTTTTATGGACAAACAAGCAATCCTCGCCGGTGCATATCGGCTGAAAAATACTGGCATCTCTATTAGAGAAGATTTTTCGCAAGCAACATGGCAAGCGCGCAGGAAACTGCTTCAGTTTGCTAGGGAACGGAATTTCCCTTTCGAACTGAATGTCGACAAACTTCGTATCGATAATACTACATATATCTATGACACTTGTTCTGACACCGTAGTAACCGCTAGATAGCTAGTTGCCGATGTACGCAGTGCTAATGTTCAACAGCCGTCTACTTCATGTTCTCCTTCACTTTCAGTATCATTTACTAATATTCGCAGTTTGTTACCGAAACGTGTCTTGCTTGATTCATATCTCGAGGACAGTAAATCAGATATTCTATTGCTGAGACTTGGCTTCACGCTGTCGTATGCGACACTGAGCTATATCATGCTTCAAATCAGTACTCCATTTATCACCATGACCGGGCACATAAAAAGGGTGGCGGCGTGCTGTTAGCCATCAAACGAACTATACCTTCCTTCCTTGTTGATACTGACACTCCCCTTGACATAGTCTGGGTCGCCTGTCCTACCTTACCTGGAAAATTATTGATGGGCGTATGCTATCGCCCACCTTCCTCTGACCGCCTTTTGGTGTCTGAGCTTCACAAAAGTATTTCCAGGGCTCTTGACCTGTTTCCCACCAGAAAAATTTACTTATTTGGTGATTTTAATTTTCCTGATATTAATTGGTCTCGCATGTCTTCTTCAAGCAGTACGTCAAGTGAATTCATCGAACTATGTTTTGACTTTATTTCACCCAGCTTGTCTCAGAGCCCACTCGCGATACTAATAATTTAGATCTTATTCTGACAACACAGCCACATACCATAGGTCCAATTGTGCAATTCGACGGTTTTGGCGAACACAACCTTCTACAGTTTTCAATTAATATTCCACTAAAATTTCGGGTGTTCAGCGCAAGGTAATCAGGGATTATAGCAAGGCAAATTACGATCAAATGAACGCTGAACTTGATGTCTTCCTACACAGTACATTTCTTCCCTCATTCAGCTACAGGTCTGTTCAGAATAACTGGAATTCCTTTAGAAATATTATGGCGTTCCTCATAGATAAATATGTTCCACTAATAACAATCTCTAACGACAAATCCAACCCTTGGTTTAATAAATCGCTTAGATCGCTGAGAAATAAAAAGAAAAGGTTATAAAAAGAAAAGCGTTTGATCGCGTGTGTCACAAGTTAATTGCAACACTAGAGGCAATAATTGGCGCTGGAAACATTTCAGCTTGGATCGGCGATTTTTTATCCCAGCGTTCGCAATTTGTTTATCTCGATGAAGCGTCATCCGATATTATTCCCATCTCATCTGGTGTACCACAGGGCTCGGTCTTAGGGCCCTTACTGTTTTTAATTTATATTAATGACATCGTCACTAACACTGAATGCAGCATAATACTTTTCGCGGATGACTGCATTATCTATAAAGAAATAATGTGTTACGAAGACCACCTCACCCTAAACAGACTACTTAACGTAATAAATACCTGATGTGAACAATGGCAAATGTCTATCAACACTAGCAAATCTGTGTCAATGACGGTGACAAGAAAGAAGAACCCATCAGAATTTACTTACTCACTTAGTGACACTAAACTAGCTAAAGTTCATCGACACAAATACCTCGGACTGACTCTTACATCCGACCTCAGGTGGAACATACACATTGCCAACATCTCCTCAAAAGCCACCCGTAAGTTGTTCTTTCTTAAAAGAAAGAACAACGGCCTTGTTCTTTCTGAAGTCTGCTCCCCCCCATATCACTCCTCAGCTATACAACCTTTGTGCGGCCAGTACTAGAATACGCTAACAGTGTTTGGTTCCCTCACAATATCACTAACATAAATCAGCCATAAAAAGTTCAAAGAAAAGCGATACGGTTTATTCGTAACAAACACAAACTTACTGACTCGCCCACTGAACTTCTGGCATTATCCGGTGTAGACACACTGACAGGTAGGGCAAAACAAGCTCGTTTAAAATTTATGCACAACCTTCTGCACAACCGATTCAACATAAATTCTTCAAATTACATCAACTTCTCTAGGTCCCGGATATCACGTAATAAACACAATAAAACGTTAGATGAATACTTTTGCAACTCCAACACATTTAAATACTCATTTTTTCCTACTGCAGCTAGGGAGTGGAACCACCTTGACCCAACAATAGCAAGCATTGAATCACCGTCAACCTTTTGTTACGCGATAGAAAAGAAGCCCTAACCATGAAAAAAAAGTTTTATGTTTATGCAATGTGTTCTTTTGTTGTCTGCATGACTTTTTTTATGTTCCATTAGATTGTATTAAGTTTCACTGTTGAGTTGTAAATATTAATGTTGTATTAGAGATAACAACATTTCTATGTATGAAACGCAATTGTACTCTGCAATATGTGTAATATGTTCATGCTTACGTTGTTATTTGTATGCCCACCTGCCTTGGTCTCTGTGATGAGTGGAGTGCGCGTTTGAATTGTGCGCCATTGAAACGTGCGCATCATAAAGAAAAAGACGACAAGGAGTGCGCGCGCGTAGATGAGCACAGTGCCGAAAGGAAGACGACGACGATGAAAACCTTCACGAGGGCGCGAGGTGTAAGGATTCGACGGACACGTGGCCCAATAAGGAAACAACACCGGTAATCTCAAGAGCCAATCACCTGTCAACGCGCCGGTCGAGCAGTGTCCAGTGAAGAGTAGACAAGTGGACCGGAGAGCGAGAAAAGCCTTGTGCACGGAGTTCCAAGGGGGAGTTCGAAGGGAACCAGAGAAGCGGAAGGTTGCCACCGGACCGGGCGCTGAAGATGGGCCGTCGGGTTGCGGACCCGAGCCACCAAGACTTCAACCGGCCGTGGCCTCCTGCCATCTAGTTTCCGTGCGAGACCACAGCTATGGTGCGCGAACCCCACCCCAAGGCCTGCGGACTCCGGAGCCGACAGGCGACGTAGCATCAGCCGTCGGGCTACATGCCCGAGCTGTGCGTCCAGCTTCCTGGCCAGGTTGCCCTGGCATCTCAGTGCGTCGCCCAGCAGCCACCGTTTTCCCTTCGTCGACACCAGCCACACTCGTCAACTCCACCTGTCAAGTCTCCGCGATGTGGTGAGACCGAACTCTTATTATTCCCCGCTTCGCCGCCCAGCTGCGTCCGAACCAGACTGTCTACTTTAGGTCTTTGAACTGAGTTTTGTTTGTTGTTAGGAGTGTGCTACCGTGTCCAGTGAACCTTTTGTTCAGTGTTCCGTGTTATGCAGATTTTGTTTCGCTCTAGTGGTTTATAAATGTTTTTGTGTGTGTTGAAACCAAGGGCTTTGTCCTCAATAAAGCTCTCCTAAGCTCGGTCTTAGAGAGCTGTCGTAAACAGAAAAAGAACCTGCATCACAGTCTCCAAGTGAGACTGGCAGTATTGAAAATAAATATGCTTCCGCTAAAAGGTTATCATCTTATAAGTCATGGTCTATGTATAAAGACTGCCTAAAATATTACTGCCTTGCGATTAGCGAAACGAAAAAGAAATATTTTTCCGCTGACCTGTCTTCACTTTTACTCGCTAACCCTAAAAAGTTTTGGCGTGCCATTTCGCCTGACCGTGGCAGTGACATTGTTTCATTACATAACGCCGATAATGTCCCTGTCTCTGCATCTGAGTGTGCTTCAATCTTCAATTCGGGGCTGAGGTTTTATTCTTTTTTTGTTTTTCATACCTCACAATAAAGAAAACCTTCAATTCGTTTTTTTGCTCGGTTTTTACTAATGAAGAGTTTTCTTCGGTTCCCAGTGTTCCCGATCGTGAGTACTGCTTCATGTCTCCTATCAGTGTTACTGTTGAAGGCATATCTAAACTTATACACGGTCTAAAGCTATCTACATCGTGTGGTGTTGACAATAATAATTCGAAGGTACTTAAAAACCCATCCGCTTCGTCCAGTCAAATTTTATGCCACATTTTTCAACAGTCTTTATCTACTGGTCAACTTCCCACTGACTGGAAGATAGCAAAGGTTATTCCGATATTCAAGGATGGTAACAAACACTCACCCGGTAACTACCGCCCCCTTTCGCTAACATGCATCTGTTGCAAGCTGCTTGAACACATCATCACCTCCCATATATACAGCCATCTTGAGTCAAATAACTTCTTCTTTCTAAATCAGCATGGTTTTCGGAAAGCGTTATCTTGTGATACTCAGCTATTAGAATTTATGTCTGATTTACATAACGGCATGAATAGTATTAAAATTGTTGAGTGCATCTTTTTAGACTATGCGAAAGCATTTAACAGGGTTGCCCATTGTCGCCTAATAGCTCAGCTGTCTGCACTTGTGCTCGACTCATCAACATTATCTTGGCTTCGAAATTTTTTATCCAATCGACAGCAGTTTACATTTGTCAATAACTTCAGCTCGTCTACTTCATTTGTTTCATCAGGTGTGCCCCAGCGCAGTGTGTTAGGCCCTCTTCTTTTTCTGCTTGATATTAATGATTTGCCTTGTAACATTTCTTCCTCAATTTGTCTTTTCGCGGATGTCTGCGTAGTGTACAGAACTATTAACTCTGAAGAAGACCACGTACATTTACAAAATGACCTTGACTTAATAAATGAGTGGCGTGACCGTTGGCAAATGACGCTTAACACATCTAAGTGCTGCGTACTTGCTTTCACCTGTAGGAAATCGGTTTTTAACTTTTCTTACTCTATCTGTTCAGCTGAAAGTCCCCGTTCATCTACTTACAAATACCTTGGTGTTCATCTTTGTACTAATCTTGCCTGGTGTACTCACATCGACAAGATATGCGCGAAAGCAAACAGAACTCTGCGATTCTTGCACCGGAATCTGCATCATTCCCCATCTACCATTCGGCAACAGGCCTACCAAACGTTTGTACGCCCTCAGCTGGAATACGCTTCGTCGATCTGGTCTCCGCATCAAAAATACCTAATAGATAAACTGTAATACGCGACTAACATACGCGATAAACATACGCGACTATCGTTCTTTCACTCACTTTATCACAGCAACTCATCCTTCGCCCAGTCTCATATCCTTCCAGCCCCTCATACTTCAACCCGCCTCGATCATGCGCACAAGGTAGCCCCCATTTTTGCCAGGACCAAGAAGTTTCGAAATTCGCCACTATCATTATGCATAATCGAGTGGAATTCTCTTCCACCTAACATTGCCGAAATAACAGATCCTTTCATATTTAACTCGATGCTTCAGGGCTATTTGCATAGTGAATAGTATGGCTGACCTATGTTTGATTGCCCTCGTTTCGTCTGCTGTTCTTGCTCCAGATACATATTCAGTGTTCTTCGATGTAATTTCTATAGGTCTTTTCATCATTATTAAAAATTGTACTAACGAATGTGTATGCGAGTAATGTTGGTGAAAGTATCTGACTTGATGCTCTGATTCGATGTACTCGCTGTTTGTTTCCTTTTTATTGTTTTCTTTTTGGTATTTTGTTTTCTGTTTATGTTGTTTTAAATGTATGTATTCACTTAAATCCCCCCCTATGTAATGCCCAATTGGGCCTTTAGGGTATTGAAATAAATAAATAAATAAATAATCCATCCAAAATCGTGCAGCCCGCTTCCTCACTTCAGTGTATAATCGCCACTCCAGCATCACCCAAATCACACGTGATATTGCCCTTACTAACTTGGATTCCCGCCGCTCTGTCACCTGCCTATGCCTGCTCCATAAGTACTACTACAACTCGTGGGCCAGTCGTCTCTTGCTTGACATTCCTTCGCGTACATCTAGTCGACTTCATAATCACCTCAGTTTCAGACGCATCTTCGGCAACACACAGTCATTCAATAATTTTCCATTTCCACGCGCCATCGCACTTTGGAATAACCTTCCGGATGAAATTGTTTCTTTGAGAGATCCGGCCAAATTTCGTGAGCAACTGCAAGTTTATATGTTCCCTTGATTTCGTATAAATACGCTTCATTTTTTTTTCATTTTGTATTTTGCTGCATTTGCTTATAGTGTTTGTTCTTCTCCCTTCTATTGTACAATTTTCTTTGTTTTCTTCTTCGTTATATTTTCTTTTTATGCTTTATGTATTGTAATTTTTCTGTAACCCCCCTACTCCATGTTCCTCTGGGGCCTGTAGGGTAACATGAATAAATTATGCGGACAAAGGCTTGTGGCTGGATTAAAACCAAAGTGCGTGGTATTTGGTTGACATTTTTCGTTATGTTGTAGCGTTGTGTCCTACTTCCTCCTATGAGACATGCAACTGATGACGATGTACGCAGCGTTGATCGAAATACCACCAAAGAGGCTCAGAGGAGCACATCAGCTGCTCGTCATTAAAGCCTATTATGTGATTCCACAACGTGTGTCTATGTGGAGTGACTTTAAGTGCCCAATAGGCGCGATCACTGAAATCGAGCTCTCGCTATGCACTTTGGGCCAATCCAGAGCGGGCACGTACATTGCAAATTACATCACACAAGAGATGTGCTTGATTATGCATGAAATCACACACAAATCGAGCTTCTCGACCTTCAGTGTTCGGAAACCGAAACGGAACGCATTTTATGGCATGCAGTCAGAAAGAAATGGCTCAAGTAATTTGAAATGACCCCGAAAATATGTACCAAAGCCAATGATTCCCGAGCAAGCCCTTGCCGAATTCATGCCCATTTGACTATTAACTGCCATTTAACTTGGTGTATGGTGGCTGAAATGTATTTGGTGCAAATAAGCGGTAACTGGACCTGGAAATCAACGCGTAGTCAAGCCGAAATCCCCGCTGCAGGCCCCTGTCGTAGCAGACGACAAATGCTAGCAGACGACGCCTTGGGCGACAGGCGCAGCTTGTGATTGGTTGGGAAGCAGTACTCTCTACATCAGGTCACCTCATGACGTTGCCAAAGCGGATGGATGGATGAATGCTATGAACGTCCCCTTTATAGCGGGGCGGTGACAAGTGTTCGCCTAGGCTCGAAAAGTATAAAATAAAAGTCACAGTTTCGCCGCAAGGCCGAAGCAATGAATACGATAGCAAGAAACTAATGCTATATGAAATGAGGCTCGCCAATGGATACTCTCAGTTTGAACAGCGCTCCTGTTGCAAAGGCGGCCGAAGCAGCGAAGGAAACTAGCGTGCTTCAAGTGTCGAGCTGTGACACTTGATAGTTCGCGCTCATCTTCTGTTTGTTCGTTTAGCGGCGTCCCTTGGGCTCGAGTGGCTTTCGTACACTCCGTAACATGAGCGCAGACATCACTGTGAAAGCCTGAAACATCTCTCTTCCCCTCAGCACAAGAAAACCGCGCGAGCAGACAGCGGAAGGGCAAGAGCTCGCTGACGACTTTTAAATGCGCCTCTCGCGCTCCTAACGCCATCTCGCTGATAATGAAGAAACGCTTATAAGCGCAGCCGTCTCTGAGTCCGTCCATCGGTAAAGGATGTGTATATAACGCTCGCCGTTACGTACGTGGAGGATCTGTGTTTCGTGGCGTAGTGGCTAGCGCCACTCGCTGCGGAGGAAGAGGTCCCTGGTTCGATTCCCCGCTTCGGAAGCATTTTTCTGAATTATTTTTCTTTGGGGTTTATATATATATATATACATACTTATACATATACGGCGCATGACGGCGGCGACGGCGACGGCAAAATCCAGCCGCCGAGACTGTTCATATAATTGCTATCGCAATAAAAAATAGTGCGCCTTTTTTTAATGTTGGTCTAATACCAATTCGATTAAACCTATCTTACAACAGAAAAAACGTAGATTCACAGCCCAGTTCTGCCCTTTACGGCACATTGTCCTTATTTTCCCCATTATTTATTTGTGTCCTTTCTCTCTAGTTTTCTGCCACCAATACTCTAATCATCTCTTACTTATTTCTCTTGGGTTTCACTGAAGCACGGTGCAAGAAATACTTACGTGAGCGAACGACGCAAATATAGCGCTTGTTGGGGAGAGACGGTTAATGTTCTGGTTTTCCGCGTGCCAAGAGATGGCACGCCGGACTGAGGACCATGGCGGGCTGCTGGCAAATTCCCCAAAGGACCTCCGGCACGTGGGCGACGGTTTCCAAATCTGAAAAACCAAGTTATCGCGTGATATCGACCGCCCGACACGTCGCGCGAACGGCCCGTCGTTCGAACGGTTTCGTCGTTCACAGCGTCGCTCGTCGCTGTGCAGTGCATTTTCGCGCAGATGGGGTTTGGCCTTCTCTGTCCACGTGCTACGTTAGCCGTGCAGTGCACGCACTTTTTCTTGTTGCTGCAGTTGCTTTTTGAGCTCGTTTTTGAAAATGTCATAGTGGTCAAGTGTTTTTGCACTGCGGAAGAATGGGCAAGTGCTTTGTGCCCTTTTTGCAAAAGTGGCTGCAAATGTTGCTAAGAGGAGTACGCGCTTTCCACGCCGCCAGCTAACAAAGAAAGGCTTCAGGCATGTAGGCGTACGATACCACGAATGAACGCGTGCTGCAAAGGACAAATCGTGCGTGTGAAAGAGATTTCGCTGAACGTGATAAGAGTGAACGTGATCGAGGGTGCTATTTCTTCTACTAAATACGAGCGCCACCTCTCGGGCCTCTTGTGAAGCAGAACATTGTCGCGCAACGGGCAGTCTTGGCGTTCGCTCAACTAAAGTATTTCTTGCACCGTGCACTGAAGCGAAGGAGTCCGAGATGTATTTTCAGCGTTGCGTTCAGCTTCTTACGTGACGCCGTGCAGCGGATGTGCAGTATTGTAGACCCTAAATGTGTTCGGCATTTCGGCTAGATCAAGCCGCACTGGCGTGCGCTGCAATCCGAACCGAGTGTATCTTGTACTTGACCTCATAATGCGCACATAATTGCATTTAGGACACGAGAGACCACAATCACAACAAAGCACACGGGACAGAGCGTGATTGTGTTCTCTCGCACCTTAAAAGCAATTAGGAACGTTCACTAACTCGCCCAACAAAAAGTTCTCTTAGTACTGGGCAATTCATCAATGTTGGTGGCGCTTTCAAGTTTGAGCTAATTGTTGCTTGCAGGTATTCCTAGAGTACCTAAAAGACGTGATGCAGTTGAACGCTGATCACGGCATCCCGATGTTCTCTTACGTCTGGCTGTCGGACGTTCCGCATAGCAACGACCACGCTTTGATGGTGCTGGACGATCCAGTACACGAGCTAATTCGAGACATGCAAGAACGACGTGCCTTCGAAAACACTGCGCTGGTCCTGCTGAGTGACCACGGCGCGATGTTTGGCAGCAACCATGCCACGGTCATCGGCAGGCAAGAGGACAAGACACCGTTCGGATAGCTCGTGCTGCCGCGCAGATTTCTACACCACCACCCTAAAGCCACTGGGCTGGGTAAGATGCTGTGGCCTCTCCCCCGTACGCTCTCTCAGTAATCATGTGATGGCGTCGGGGAACGAGATTCTGCAGACGCGCGATGAACCAACGCGTTGTATCCTAGTCAGAACGCGCTGGCACCACGCGCGATGAACCCGCGTGGTGTGCTCCAACGAGAGTTCGGGACGAGTAACAGCGACAGCAACTACAGTGATTTCGTGGAGTGCTCCACTTGCAAGGACGCGTTACCGTCGGGCAAGGTGCCCGTGATGAACGGAATTTTAAGTAGACCTATGCGCTGCTTCGCATCCCCACATGGTTCCCTTCAGTGGGAGATGGTGTAATTTTTTTTCTTTCATAAGCCATAAACTGTCATCTAATGTCAAAGGAAGTCAAACTCTTACTTCCTGCGTGCAGGTAAATCAGCGGCGTTTGGTTACAGCGCACCATCTTCACGCCACCCTCTTCCACCTCTTGCGCTATGCTCACACTGCCTCCAATGCTTCCCTACGCACGGATAGGGGTCTTAGCCTTCTGGGTCATGTGCCTTCAGAGAGGAACTGTAGCGACGCCTTTGTACCTGTAGAGTTCTGCGAGTGCGTCGCAGCTGGCGTAGACTTGGACCTGCAGTCAATTTTGGTGCAGTCATTCGCGACATTTCTGGTGGAGTACCTCAACCGTCTCAACGAGGCCAACTTTCCCGCTATGTGCGTCAGGTAAGCTTTACAAAAACGCTCTGTTCCTTTCTTCATATATGACATTTATTACGAAGATTCAGCCTACACCCCATATTGTCTTTTAGTATTACTTTCATTTGATATCACTTGTGCGAAAAAGGCATAGCACCATGTCGGTCCAAATACGTGCCCATTGAAAGTGCGATAACCTTCAATCAGTTTCAATAAGAATTGTCTTTTATCGAAAGGCTGCTTGCTACTGTCCACGTAGAACGCAATCTTTGCAACTTAGCTAACGCTGTGGCTGGTGGAATAAACATAAATCCCGTGGTAATGAGGGAGCGAAATGTTTCGTACAGTAGACGCCGGTGCCCTAGCTGCTAGTGTATTATACAGGGTAACAGCGAAAGGCAGACAACCAGCAAAGTCATACACAGCTAAGCAGCGGGCTCCTTCACGTACATAACCTGCTTTCAAGGTGAAGCCGAAAAAACGCGTCTAGGTATCAGTTCTTTTAAACAGTGGTAAATAACTTTTCAGCGCGCACAAAAGACAAGGACAAGAAACATAGAGGCAATCCATTGCAGAGGTTATGTTGGCTATAATGGCAATCGAAAAAAACACTGCAGGGAATTAAATGTAATGCTAACTGTAAATGTGTACCCGTATTTCACCCCTGATATTTCATTTTATCAATTTTATATTTCCCCCTCTATAGAGCGCTAGAAAACTGTCTTAGATGCACAGTACTCGTAGCAGCTTGCGATTGCTAACGTCCCGGTTTTCTGTACCGGCAGTATTTTCATATATGTCTTGTTGCATTCTTAACATTGATGTTCCCGCTGCAGGTGGCAGCTTGCGAACGTGACGGACGCATACGCGCTCGATGGCCAGCAGAGCGGCGTGGTAACCATGCGGGCGGTGGTCGTCACTCTGCCAGAAGCCCACTTTGAGGCGTAGGGCGAGGTGCACGACGGCCAGGAGCGGCGGATTTCTTTCGTGCAGAGGTTAGACTGGTATGCCAACCAGACCGCATGCCTTCCGCCGAGCCTATGGTAGAAGCTGTGCTACTGCGCCTCCACGTAGAGCCGCTGCCACTGCTCCCAGCTAACCGGCACGAAACCGCACGTGTTTAGTGCATAAGCAAAGGCGGAAGAATTGCAGCAGTCAGTGCATCTTGCACGCGGCTTGAGAATCAGCTGAGAATGAGCTCAAAAGTTTTGATGGAATGTTTCCCAGGCTCGTTTAATTATCTTTTTTTAATTAAAGACGAATACCAATATTTTCATACATGATATCCCACAATCAGATGTCACGTGGTCGTGACGTCGACGAAGACAGCAGTCGGCGTTTTCAAGATGAAACTGTTTATTTGGCCGGACTTGTGGCCGGGAAACGGAAAGTTAATTTACGGCAATACACACGGTATGCACTGATAGCGGCGAACAGAGCGTCGACCGTCGATCAACTGACAAGTGGTGAAGTGCGTCGGCATTTATACATGTGACGTCGAATATTCCACTTTTATCACTGGTGGTCGCGCAAGCTCTGGAATATTCTAGGCTGTTCGCGGCCTGCGCGCAATCTTAACAAAACGATCTACAACAATCGCGAAGCTTCTCGAGCAATCTCGGTT
Organism: Rhipicephalus sanguineus; assembly: GCF_013339695.2. NCBI lineage: Eukaryota > Metazoa > Arthropoda > Arachnida > Ixodida > Ixodidae > Rhipicephalus > Rhipicephalus sanguineus. The sequence continues at coordinate 35,321,756 of NC_051182.1, read as the reverse complement.
TGCGCTGAGCGTGTCTGACAATCTTTGTGGGCGAAAACTTAATAGAGCAAAAGTGATAATAAGAAACGCACGTGGCATTATTTACATATACTGCCGTCTCATTGCGAGACATTGCAGGGGTGGGTACAGAAGTTGCATGCAAATCAGGCATAACATAAAACAAATTAGCATACAAATGAACGCTAAACTGCGTGATTTAACAAGCACATAAAAAAGCAAGTTATGCTAATGCACGTATAACAAATCAACATTGCATCAAATAACACTTATTAGGTGGTAGAAAAGTCCGCCGCGGTGGTATAGCGGTTACGGTGCTCGGCTGCTGACCCGAAGGTTGCGGGTTCGATCCCGGCCGCGGCGGTCGCATTTCTATGGAGGCGAAATGGTAGAGGCCCGTGTACTTAGATTTAGGTGCACGTTAAAGAACACCAGATGGTCGAAATTTCCGGAGCCCTCCACTACGGCGTCTCTCATAATCATATCGTGGTTTTGGGACGTAAAACCCCAGATATTATTATTACGTGGTAGAAAAAAGCACAAATATACAAAAAGCGCACTACACATTTAGAACTCGAGAGGAACATGCCGATTTTTTTTTTCTGTAAATTTTGTGGTAGGTAACTGGCGAAGTGCGCCGTCCAGACCATTCCAGCGTTCGACTGCGGATGGGAAAAATGAGTATTTAAAGCTATTTAAACGTGGGCGGAATGAGACAAGATTAAGGGGGTGATAGCTTCGAGTAGCACGAGTAGGACGCTTCACGAATGAAACTGGGGCCGCGATCACCGCGATAACCGATGAATCATGCACAATCTTATGTAGCGTGACAAGCCGTTCACAGGCGCGTCGGTGCGCTAGTGTTTCAAGCGAAAAGTTATGTGCATGGGATCAAATGCGGTCAACCGTTCATAAAGCTCAGGGCACTAAATATTCCTAGGGAGGGGATGGAAAGGGTGAAAACAGCAGTATGAATATAGACGCTGCGCAATAGTCACATACCGGGCAATCGCACGTGAGTTTTCCTTCGTCCCGTGACAACTTCAAATGATTGGTGGCACGAGAGAGTAAATATCCGCTGCTTCGGCGATATATACTAGATACGACTTTTTACAAAATTTCACAAAGTCAGAAGCAGAGTTCCCTTTTGCACTTGCCCAAAGGGAAGTCGTAATCAAAATAGGTATACTCAAGTTAAAAAACGATGATAATTACACATATAAAGGCGGACCCGTAGTTGTAAACTGAAATGCGCCCGAACCTCCTGTGGATTCTCCTGTCGGATTCTGCGATCCACGCTTCAAGCTTTACTTGATATATCACTATTTTAACGCGAAGCTGTTCGTGGTCGAGCCTTTCATGTCCGGAATCCGTGGTAACGCTTGCGGGCATTATAAACGGGTATGCGCCACAGACATCGGGTAAATCCCACTACTCACCAATGGTCCGCTAAAAATGAAGGCAACAGTTATACCAACAAACGGGTATGTGAAAAAGAAATCTGCGCGACCTATCAGAAAACTATTATTATCATACACGCATATGTGCCACAGAGGTAGGGTAAATCCCACAACACACAAATGCCACTGAAAAGGAGGAAGGCAACAGTTAGCCCAACAAATAGCCTGCGTGTTACCAAAGTCACCCCACTGTCACGTGATACTTTCTGGTTATAAAAGCTGGTGGCTATACTATACAATAATAATATCTGGGGCTTAACGTCCCAAAACCACGATATGATTTTGAGAGACGCCGTGGAGGGCTCCGGAAATTTTGACCACCTGGGGTTCTTTAACGTGCACCTAAATCTAAGTACACGGAAACATTTTCGCCTCCATCGAAAATACAGCCGCCGCGGCCGGGATTCGATCCCGCGACCTTCGGGTGTTGGCTATGCTACCACCTCAAAGCTTAACAAAGAGTGTTTAATAAAGAGCAGTGATGCAACATATTGGGACATCTTAAGCAAAGGCTTCTTTTAAACTTGTGTACACAAGAATGGTACGGTCAAGATGCAATAAAGCTGTACTAGCACCTCAAAGCATAACAAAGTGTGTTTATAAAGAGCAGCGATACAAGGTATCTGTAAGACTTGCAAAACATAGAAATCTGTATGCCTCACGAAGGTAACGCCACCAGCTAGTTGCAATTTTTTTTTTGGATAAAAACACACTCCTTATTGTTTACGCGATGCGGAGCCTTATCATCATTGGTGAAGTTGCGACAGTGAAAAGTTAATGGTAAAACACTGCAAAGTTTTATGAATGCATAAACTCTAGTGAGAAGAGAAAATCCTACGTCCAAATTTTGGCATAGCGTCTTCGCGAATCTATAGACGCGAGTTAAAGATCTTCCAAAAAGTTTTCGTTTTCGAGTTGTTCCCTAAGTGGTAACAATGAAGACTAAGATGCCTTCGCAGAAAATAATGTTTTCGTGTTTGGTACCCCTTATTGTCTGTTAAAAGTTTTTTGTAGCTGATTCGACGTGAACAAACTGGACTATTTTATAGCTTCCGAGACACACGTCCCTGCAGTGACGGTGCCAAAAGCAATTTTTCGTGAATTTGGCCGCGTGATAACTTGTGTCGCACTAGGAATTATATCTCTTTTGGTATTTTACTCCGATCACCATTGAACGTACACCTTACGTCACTAAAGGGCCAAGATAGTACGGCGTACGGCAGTGGAACAACAGGTATAAATAAAATTGTCTGTATTGTCACGTCGTTGTGACGGTGAAGAAGGCTGCAGCAAGACCGGGAAACACGGAACTCTTTATTTGGCAGAACTTGTACCTCAAAGATGAAAACTCAAAATACAAGCGATGCACGCTGTGCACTCACAGTGGCGAGAACATTCGTTGGCGGTAGAGTAATCTGATTTGCGGTAAGACGCGTTGACATTTACACATGCAGCATCGAACATTCGAGCCTCATCACTGGTGGCCGCGTTCCTTCCAGAATAAACTCAACTGTTCCCGTTTGCGCGCTCAATCATATCAGAACGTAAAAAATTACCTGGACGTTTTCCAGACATTCGAACACGGTTAGCGCAAGGCACTGGTTATACGTGTAACGTACCGCTAACATAGAAATAGCAAAAGCGCGCGAGGCAATATATTGAGGATTCGCAACTCCATAAACCTTTAAAAGTTACAAATGCCAGTGATTAGCTATCGCTACGTTCTAAACTTACTTCGCGTAGATAAGCGCACACGCCCGCAATTGGCACAGTTAGAACCAGTGCAGGAAAAATACCCATGGGCATCACCCGCTTCTTCTGTTGAGTTTTTTTGCGACAGTTCTTTTTACACGAATTATCATTAAAGCGACGCAATCGGACCCTCACATTGGTTTCTAAGAAGAATGTTTTAACAGCGGAGCCCTTAAGGTAGAGGTTAATCTCTGCTGAGCGTAACGCAGCTCCTAGAAGATATGCCAGGGAAACTTGGATGTGCAGCTACACACCTCCGTTCGACTAAAAATGAAGATGCTCTATACAACTAGCTTAGCCGGTATGCACCGCAAAAAATGGGAAAGCCCTACCACTGACCTGAGGCCCACTAAAACTCACAGGTTCCCTTATGCATTCACTCATGGAGGAAAGAAAAAGAAAGAAGGCAGCATTACGTCATGCAGCCAGCCTTTGCAAGCCAACTCGTTTTCAAGCCACCAGTGTCGGCCCAACACATGACCATTTGCGGCAAGACCACGCAAGAAATGAGGTTTGCCGAGATTTAAGGTATGGCACCCGGTAGTTTCTAATCGAAGCGCGCTTGCTCGGCGCAGACCGGCCGGCTCACGGAGGAGGTTCAGAAAGAGAACTCCACTGGAAGTACCAAAACCTACCCGCGCGCTCTGACGTTTTCATCACGTGTTGGGCCGACATGGTGGGCTTCAATCACGTGACGTAATGCTCCCTCCTTTCATTTTCCTTCCTCCATACATTCACTTAAGCCGACTGGAAGGCGAAAGCCATCATCTTTTTCTTCTCAGTCGACGTGTTGATGCTATCCCGCCATCCTTGAAATGCTTTCTGCAATTAACGTGGTTTTGCACTGCCTCCAAGATCGGAGGCCACTCACATGGTTTTTCATTGCCCCCGTGATCGGACCACCTTTCACCAAGGTACGATGTCAAATGATGACGTCATCATGACGACGATAAAAGTTCTAGCGATACATCACGTCATCATTACGTAACATGGTGACATCATCACTCGTCCCCGACGCCGCGAGACGCCGACGGTCCGATTTCGCGGTTGATGAGGCATTTAAGGCTTTCGCCTTAAAATGAAGCTGTTTATAAGAAGCCTAGTGGGTGAGTGCCGCAGAAATTGGCATGCCCTGCTACTGACCTCAGGTCCACTAAAGATGATGCTGTCTATAACAAGCCGAGTGGGTAAGTACCAAGCACGTTCTAGCGGGTATTTGACACAGAAACTGGGTAAGCTCCCCTACTCACCTCCGCTCAGTTAAAGGTTATGAATAAATTCAAGCAATTAAATTGCAATATTTTGCCACCAGCTCCGCTGTTTAACCAATCTTCGCGACGTTAATGAAACTGCTTGAAAACTTTGGGTAATTCGGGATAGACATAAATCACCCTATAGCCATATCACCTGTAACACCCATATAATCAACCTACCTGCATCACCTATACGACCTATATCACCTATACAGCCTATATCACCTATAAACCTGTATCACCTATAAACCTGTATCACCTATAAACCTGTATCACCTATAAACCTGTATCACCTATACGACCTGTATCCAATAACATCACATATATGGGTCCTGTATATATAGGAATTTTCAGTAGGGTTGTTTGGGCGAAAAACGGGAAAACGCAACACAGTATCTTGAACATCGAGCAACATCTGAGGTATGCGTAATTTATTTCGTGCACAGCATTGGGTATCCGCGGCAGAACATTCGGACAGAAAATGGAAATGACGGCATGAGGTGGGTTTTTCGAAGAGAGGCGAAACTGTTCACCGAGCTGGTCATATCTTGATTGTGGCAGTGACGTACGCGTTAAAATATGCTTCTTGACCAGCATACATGCATCTCTATCATCAATGCTGAAACAACGTTACCTTCACGCTAGGAAATCGTAATTATTAACGGTTACTGCTTAAAATAATAAAACGTAACATAAATGAGCACTGACTGTCATATACTACAAAATCCAACGTTCTAGCAGCTCCGTATTTTTACTTCGCTTTGTCAACGTAGCCCCAACGATGAGAGAAAGAACCAAGCTTGTGTTTGATAGGCCAGTAATGTGAACTACGGATTATCTTGAAGAATGATGGCTGATGCTTTGTCGGCAATCATCATGGTAGGCGCGTTCAGATTTCCAGTTACTATCGTTGGCATGACAGATGCGTCCACGACGCGCAGGTTCTTCAAACTCCGAACCCTGAAAACAAATGAAGCTTTATTTCACTGGGAAGGCAATACAACGAGAAGTAAACGGACATTTAACTAGACGTATGTAGTTTAGGCAGATGAGATTTATAGCGAGCACAGCTGATGCATCCAGGAATGTAGGCCTTGATTTTGAACCGGCATTAAAGAGAAGATCTTGTACTCGAAGCAGATACGTCGGTAATGGGGAAGTTTGGCTTCGTCAAGCCGTAGAAACTGTATATTTATATATATATATATATATATATATATATATATATATATATATATATATATATATATATAGTATTCAGTTATTTTCCACCGCACATTTCAACTCAACGGTGCACTAAAGTGAACCAAAATAATAGTCTAGACTGATAACTTATACCCTGAATACTGTAGTGTCCTTAATTTCACCCCGATACGTGTATTCATACTTGAGAAAACCACTGTCGAAATTTTCACTCTAAATTTCCCGCCGAAATCTTCTGTGGTGACGTCACGGGTTTCAAAGTGCTTTTTCGTATTTTGGCCCCATTAACTCAACCAAATTTTCTAAAACTTTGTAAGTTAAGTATCTGATTCCCTCAGATGACAATGTACTTAATTTTTGCTGATTAGGAACTACATAGTCCGTAGTAGACACCGTTAATATCTGACGTCACTACGAAAGGAACGGGAACTTCAAGGCGGCGTCGGCCCTCTCGTTTCTATTCGCACATTTTCTCGCTTACCAAGTGTCTTCTCGCAGCAAGAGTGGTGTTGTGGCTATTGTGAAGGAGTAGTTGTTCGTTTAGGTATGCCGTTCATATTCCTCGAAAAATGTTCTTTCTTTTAGAATTTCACCTTAGCGAGAAATAAAAAAAAATCTTTTCGACGAGGCGCATTGAAAGTAACATGCACAAGCGCTCGCTTCCAACTCAATCTGAAATATTGTTTGGACATATGTATATATGAACAAAACCATGCGCCTGTGCCATTAAATTTTACAATACCACACATGACCGAAAACGGTAATAGCCAGCCAGCAAAAAAGACAAGTGCATCGGTAATAATAAAACACGGGCAAAAATAGCAGCTCTTACTTCCCTCTGCGATGATGACGCAACGGGACTTTTTGTCAGGCTAGAATAAGAAAGCCCGCTTACCCACTGACGGTCTACCTCGGCTGTTTCTGCCGCCTTTATTATTGTGCGCTCTAAGACCCAGCGCGATTTCCCATCGTGTGAAGGTGTATTCGTTTTACAACCTGTGCATTCAACCGCATTCACAAGATGCTCACGGTACTGCGACGCATGGTGCTGTATTCAAGCGGCAACTAGGCGAAATAATTTGGATCAACCCCTAAATGACGCTTCAGCGCTTAATTTTTACTTCCTGCTATGAACACACTCTTGCTTTTTGCGATGTGCTACAATATTCCTATGCAAGGCACCGTACTGCTCGACGGAGCGCCCATATATGTACGCTGTTTGGTATTTGTAAATGTGTTATATATTGCTATCTTTACTGAGAAGTAACATTTGACAGGTGGTTGAAAGAGTGTTGTGTTGTACAGCTGAGCGTCGTTATAACGAACACTGACATATCAAATTATCGATTAATAGCGAACTGAACACGAAATTTAGTTGGTCACAATTTATTTCCGTGGCATTTATTCTAAACCAAAAACACGAGAGCCGCCGCGATATCGGTTTTAGCGAAGAAGTATTTCATACGCTCGAGGCTCAAAGATCGAGGGCTAGCATAAAAAGCAAAATGAACTAGAGACGTGAGTCGGGCTAGTTGGTGCGTATTAACTGCAGACATAATTGATTAGCGCAAAAAAGAACGGACAAGGTAGAGACGACAGACAGGACGGAGCCTCGGAGCACGGAGGGCTCCGTCCTGTCTGTCGTGTCTACCTTGTCCGTTGTTTTTTACGCTAATCAGTTATGTCAGCAAAACGAACATTGAAGAACAATTAACAACCACATGTCGTTTATTCCGATAGCAATTATATGGTCAGTCTCGGCTGGTTTCTGCCGCCGCCGTCACGCACCGGATATGTATAAGTATGTATATATATATAAAAGTCTCAAAGAAAAATAATTGAGAAAAATGCTTCCGAAACGCGGAATCGAACCAGCAACCTCTCTCTCCGCAGCGCAGGGCGCTAACCACTACGCCAGAAAGCGCAGATCCTCCAGGTAGCTAACGACGAGCGTTATATACAGACCATTTACCGCTGGCTGGACTCAGAGACGGCAGGCGCTTATAAGTGTTTCTTCATTACCAGCGAGATGGCGCGAGGAGCGCACCGGCCGCATTTAAAGTCGTCGGCCACCTCGCTCTCTTCTAATATTTGCGCAGGGTGACCCTTGCTCTTCCGCTGTCTGCTCGCGCGGTAGTTGCTGCCGGGGAGTAGATATTTCTGCACCGTAGCAGCGCGTTCATCACAGGCCGCCTCTCTTGCTATCGCATTCATTGCTTCTCCCTTGCGGCGAAACTGTGACTAAATTTGAGTACATTTCAGTCCTTCAGTGCCAAAAAAGCGCATTTCACTGATTGCCCCACCGTATCAACAGCACGAGGAATGCTTGAAAGCTCCTGCGACAAAGAAGGGTGGAACAGTAAGCAGTGCGGACGCCGCTGACCTGGTGAGGGGGCTCAAAAACTACATGGACAGGCTCCCCACGACCAAAACTACTGAAGTATCAAAGGCCCTCTAGTGTATAGACACTGCGGAAAGGTTCACTCTGCGCAGTGCTGGGATTAGGCGATGATCGAATCTTACTTGAAATAAATGTGATAGAGTTACTCTGTGAAGCGACCTTTGTTCTGCTGTAGTTTGACCTTTTCTAATTTTACCGGTCTATGTAGTTTGATACGCCACAAGGAGAAAGGTAACAATTACCTCGTTTGTAGTGGTTTCGACTCCAGGATTAATGCGTTTTTGTACCTGAATATTGCGCTGGTCAGATGGCCGATTTGTAATAGCCTATTTTTAACTTTATTTTTACAATAAATATCGCATATAACAAACTATATTATGGTCCTACAGTTACTTCGTTACAGAGAGGTTCAACTGTTATTAGGCTATCGCGCGCTTGTGAATCCAGTGTAACCCAGCAGCGACATACATTGTCTGCGAGTGGGCGCTCTCCAGCAGCTCTAATAAGCTTTTGCTAACTATGCTGCACTATGAGTGTCATGCTGGCTACATTGGCGCTCGTGTTGACAGCCTACATTCGTGGTAGCAACTACTGAAGGGCTGTCAATTGTGAGATAGAATTATCGAGTCATGCTTAAAAACACGATGTTCGCCACAATTGGTCGTTTACCTATACTTTTCAGTTATGTTATCGATAGAGCTATGCGTCCATGTTTTAAATAAAACGATACGCAATAATTCGTTTTTACTGAAGATACGAAAAAAGTTTAGCTGTGTTTTTTTTTGTCGTGCAAAGCTTCCGCTAGTGACTCTACTGCGATGCGCAGCGTATCACCTGCATTAGTTTTCCATGTTACTCATTTTTGTATTTTGTATAACTGTGATGTTTCTGCAGAATGCAAGACAAGCGTCTTAGTGTTATCAACACAACTAACAAGTATGCTTGAAATAATGAAAACTGCACAAGTGATTTCGAGAACGGACTATAGTGCTAAGGCCATGTAGTTATGACATCATGGCAGAAGGGTACATAGGGACCAACAGGCACTGCGCCAAGCTAGTGGAGTGGCTGAATAACACAAACTGTGTGCAGACTCCGTGAACCAATTTACTCATGATGTATGGAACTGTACGAAAGGGCTACACCGAGTGCAACTGCATTTTTTTTTACTGGAACAGTAAAAAAAGAGGCTTTGCATTTGTTTTACCTCACAGCAGATATCGGACTTGTGCCATCGTCATCATTGGCTGTATTTACGCCAGCTGGCAGTCGGAGGCTTTCGCGTTCACTTGTCAGTCGTTAGATAGCGTTTCACTGTCTTTCAATCGTTTTTCTCTCTGCCTCTTCCAGCGCGGAACAACTACGTGCACCGATGACACCCTTGTCCTTTCTAGGCAGAAGTTTGCTGTTCATTGATGGACGCAGGATGTGCTTAGTGATTCCTAGTAGAGTATAACACAGCCTGCAAGCCTGCAATTCTGCATGTGACGAACAGAAATCCAAAATTGAGGTGTCCTCTGTACCGATGAGGGCGACTGTCTTCACGAAGGAATTTCAAATTAAGATGCTGGTATAAAATAGGCGCCTAAGCATTTTCTCCCTTCGTCGCTAAACAACAATTGCATACTGCAAATAGTTGGATGCCGAGGCAATCGCCCCCACTAGACCTCCAGTCTGAGCGATGATGGCAGATATGTATATTATTTTCTCGGCTCAGGATCGCCCCATGCCGATTCGATCGAAAGAACGCGCACCTTAGCTTAGAGTCCACTACGGCTCTTTCATCCGAGCCCATGGGACACGTGCAGCAGGCGTGCCACGTGGTGTGAGCCAAGTGCCGTACAAGGCAGGTCAGGTAGGGATCGCTCCACACTTCTCCTTCCGAGACGCACGATTTCAGAGGGATGTTCCAAGGTTTCGCTCCCACGGCCCGCATGGCATCGCTCTTCATGAGGCGCAGCGCAATCTTGGCCGCTGTCGAAGAGATATAAGATAATTAATATTAATAATTGTTGGGGTTTAATGTCCCAAAACCACAAAATAAATATGAAAGATGCTGCAGTGAAAGGCTCTGGGAATTTCAACCACCCGGGGTTCCTTAACGTGACCTAAATCTAAGCACACGGGCCTCAAGCATTTTCGCCTCCATCGCAAATGCGGCCGCCGCGGTCGGGATTGGATCCCACGACCTTCGGGTCCGCTGTAGAGCACCATAACCACTAGACCACCATGGCGGGAAGATACAAAATGTGAGGAATGGATTTGAACCCGGGCCCTCTGCGAATGTGAGGAATGTGCCTTTTCTACTTCGGCCCTGAAGCAACATGTCTTGTTGCTGACGTTTTCAAGCTGCAGTGTTGCATCTTATACGCCACTGAAAAGCCATTGGAGCCATCTATACACGTAGCACTACAATCTGTATTCATGTATGAATAGCGAACGCGGTAGAGGTCGAAGAACGCTATAGTTACTTGACCACGTCAACAATGCGAGTAAACCACGACCAGAACGTCATGGCTTCTGCGTCCTTCTGCTGCACAGATACCGCGTCTAGTAACGTTCTGTATAAAGATGAGCACGTGCGGGTAGTTGTGGCACTCTGTTTAAAAATATATAAAAACAAAGATATTCTTCTGGCCTGGCATACATTTTTTGCTGTAGTGTTTCTTATTACAGTAAGCTTGAAGAATATTCTGTTATAGTTCCGTGGCTTTTATCATAACACCTGTTATACAGAATAACCTTAAAACAGTTTGCATGTTAATCATTCTTGCATTTTGTCAGTATTATTAAAACTGCCTACTTACTTGGACCAATTGGTCTGCTAGTATGCAATAGTAAAAAAAAACAATAAAGAAATATCTAGAAAACTGAGGGACGCTTAAGCTTCGCATTCAAGAGTTGAACGCGATAGCGATATCCTGCCCGTATTGCGTACTTCGACCACTTAGTGCATAATGTTTAATGCATGCTGTTACTCGAGAATTCTAATTGGGCATTACTGAAATGTAATTGACAAAGCACAAAGTGGTCACGTAGCCGCAGCACGCCGAGCTTTGGTGTGAGTCTTCTCTGCCTCCTTGCGTGGGGGCCCTCGTTGTCGTGCGCCACTTGACTGATGCGCCACCAAAACTCGCCGATGAGGAAGACACCGCAGTGTTTGCGCTTGTAGACGACACAGAATCTACCACAAGCGTGTCAAGAGCCCGGTGACGTGAGAGAACGTCTGTGCGCGTGTCATTTTTTTTCGAAGTATCAGTGCACCCACTAGTGTGTAACAGAATGCTCGCACTCAGGCGTGTGCCTTATGTAATGGGTAGCATGCTATAAACCAGGAGAAACTGTGGACGAGAAACTGTTTTAGAGGTTGCGATGCACCCACTATGTGGTCTTAAGAGAATGCGCGCAGTAATGCATGTGCCTTTTGTAATGGGTGGATGGCTGTGCACCACGAAGTCGTTATTATCTTCATGGCAATGTACGCTTGTACCACGCGATACTACTGCGATATTACATCTCGTACTGTGACATCTGCATACAGGACACGTATGTTTTTGAGGCATTAAAGTTATTTTCAGTACAGTTCGAAGCAGAGGTGCGGCTGTGAGTTAGAACACCTGCTTTCCACGCAGACGGCGTGGCTTCGATTCTGACTCGGACCCATCCTTTTTATTAATTATTCTATTTGCAGTTTTCTCGATTTTTCGGTCCCGGAGAAGATGATAATTTTTCGATAATTTACGCCGACACCGACACCAGAATTTCTGCGAAACGAGCTCTTCAACGCCATCTCGTTAATAAATAAATATAAACAAGTAGAAGTGACGTCTGGGGCATTACCATTTGTTGTAGTTGGAGAATTCCTACTGTTAGAATGTTATAGATTTCAAAACAGGAGAAAGTGCCTCAGATCAGGCTGGCCGACGTTTCGATAGGGGACCTATCTTTGTCAAAGGCGCCTTGTCATCCCTGGCGTGTTAGTTTTATGGGGTTAGTGATGACGTCATGTCCAGCGGCGGCGCGTCTGTTGCTGTTGGTAATTGATGCCTGGAAAGAGAGAAACTCGAAAGCAGAGGAGTAAAGCCCTTGCCACATTTCAAGAGAGTTTGCAAACACGTTCGGGTCTGCCATGTCAGAGTTAAAGGTAGCTGCAACGAAAGAAAAAAAAAGAAAAAAAAAGGGGGGGGGGGCGGGTACAACCAAGCGAGAGGGCGAGTGCAGCCATCACAAAGAGCTGCAGAAGGTGGTGAGGAAGGGAACTACAGGCGGGGAGAAAAACCGGGAGGCTTACGTTTAAACGTCCGCCAAGGAGCTGCAGAAGGTGGTGGGGAAGGCAGCTACATACGACAAAAAAAAAAGGAAGGTACTCGGGCGGCGTACGTTTAAAATGCCGCCTGCCTACTTTAAGTGATATTGAAAGGGTTGCCTGAAAAGCAAGCTCCTGCTTAATGGGTGAAGTAATTGGCTGGCATATGCATCCAGTGTTATCGGTGGCTTCCAAAAATTGGGCGCCCGTCAACTAAGAGGGTGAAGTAATTGGCTGGCATATGCATCCAGTGTTGTCGGTGGCTTCCAAAAATTGGGCGCCCGTCAACTAAGAGGGGAAAAAAGAAAAAAAAAGTTGAAAGGAACGAGGGGCGGCCGGGGGGGAACAATCGGAATAAGACTCGTAGAACTTCCTGAGAAAGCGAGGGCTGTGACAATGCTGGCCAGAAGCGGCCTTTGGAGCGCGGAAAGGGGGAAGGAAACCGTGGTTCGGATTCACTAGAAAATGAAAACATCTTAAGAGAATAATATCTACACGTATGTGCACATTTATACATGCAAGGTTAAGAGATATTAAAAAAGAATATTGATAGTGTATTATGGGAGCTGGTCGGGATTTTATTTTGCGAATAGGTTAAGGTTTTTGAAAGCTGAGCGTACTTCATGTCTCTTAATATTATAGGAATCATGCTATGGCTTTTAACGATTCCAAATTACCACGAGCTAGATTTATTCCTGATGGGTGTAGGGATTGAAATTTGTGTATCAAATACGATTCCATGTATTTCCTTTCACGTGGTGACCGGAAGTTTGTTTGTAGAATGTAAAGTTTGGCTTGATCGAAATTGTGGTCTTGTTGATTGAAGTGGCTGGCTACTGCTTTTGGTAAGTTGTGCTTTGTGTCTGCGCGGTGGCCGTTCAGTCTTACATGAATTGGTTGTCCAGTTTCGCCTATGTACTGTTTTTTACAGGTGGCACACTCAATGCAGTAGATCAGGTTGTTTGAGGTGCACGTGAAGTTCGAAGATGCGGAAGTTCAAAGATGCGGAAGCGCCTAAGCCTGTCACGCACCTTTGTGTTCACTATAGCGAAGGGAAACCAAAATACACGCGCTATTGGCTATTCCTTCCCTGCATGGAGCGATTGTGCATGCACTTGAAATTTTCTTCAGAACGGGTAAGAACAACCACGTTTCATGCTTCAAGAATTGCTGTGAAATCTCGTTGCAACATTTCATTGCAGTGTAACAAAGTTATATAAACACGAGCGACCGGAACTGAATTGTCTAAAACAACTGCCATCCGAAAATGGGTGGCCTAAGAGGCTGCTTGCTTGTGCAGCTCCTTGATATGGCTGCTTTTGAACGCCAATGAACTACCATTCATGAGAATCGTTTGGATGCTTAGGTTTCTGAGATGACTTTAAATGCTGGGTTCAGCTTGCTTTATAGAGAATTTCGATCCGAACAATTGTTTACATCTTTCATAAGTTCGTTCTCAGCCACGACGTGCACGATAAACTGTGACGCACGGATTTCGATTGTGTAAGTTGTTTAAGTCAATAACATTTCTTTAAAAGCGGGATACAGGACAGAGACAGAAACAGTAAAACAAAGCGAGCGCTCTTGAAAAAATGCAGTGAGCGTATTCGAAATCACCTAACCTGCATGTTGTTTAAGTGATCCAACGTTACACCTTCAATGCCTTCGTGTTTTTTAGGCGTGGAAGTTTTAGCGAAAGGACGTTTACTCGTACCGTTATTCCGACTACGCAATATAGTGTGAGGTGTATGTTTGGCTGTAATTATTGCTGTACGAAATGTAACGCGTGGTACTCAAACTCCCACCTCTGCGATGATGCCTTCGATGGGTACGCAGGTGTTCTGTAGATATTGCCACGCCCACTTCTTGTCTTGTTTTGATGTATTCGGGTTTGACCGGCAGAGACGGTTATCAACGCTCGACGCTGTCCGCGAAGTAGTGTTCTAGAAGCGTCGCGATTGTAGTTGATCGGTTTGTTAAGGTTGCGCCCCGCACGCGAATGTTCCAGCTTTGTCTAGAGATTACGTCGCCACCAGCGATATTGCTGGAAAGTTCGATAGCGCCTGTATAAAAGCCGACGCGCGTGACCGCTTGTCAGTTGATCGACGGACGACGCCCTGTTCGCCGCTATCATTGTACAGCGTGCATTGCTGTAGTTCTAGTTCTCGTTTTCCGGCCACAAGTTCTGCCAAATAAACAGTTTCATCCTACACACGCCGACTGCTGTCTTCGTCGACGTCACGACCGCGTGACAATATAAATCCCTATTGCATCGACAGTCTGTTGGCGCATTCGCTCGTAAACCAACATACCATTGTTCTACCCTTATTCAAGCGGCGACTATATCTCGGAAGCTGCTGCTTCTTACTGTACTCTACTCATAGACGTGGGACATGGCCTTTACGAACAATTTTACACAGAATTGCGTTCGGCGTCGTTTAGTAAAGCGTATGCCTGCGCAATTGCCAGAGAAAAAAAACCCAAGAATGATACAGAAGGTGCGAAGTAGCACCATTTTAACATAAATAGACCTAATTCAAGAGAATAATGTGTGTTTACCAAACTGCAAATTATTTTGCATACACCGGCGGTGACAGCATGACATGCACGTTAAGCCTACAATATCGCTTTTGATGAGTTGGATTGAGTTTTATTCTATGGTTATATGACCAAACCTATTCCAGAAAAACATATTTCGAATTATTTACGACATACTATATCAGTTTAGAGCTTTGCCATTAAGCCTGTCTCGCCCACTAGATGTGTGCCACACGCAACGGGTCTTTGCCTGCGCCATACACGAAGGGGCTCCAGCTGAGCTCTTCGTGGATTGTCGGCGTAGATCCCTACGATGATGCTTGATGACAGTACGCATATTACTTCAATATTGAAATATTTCACTTTTTATTAAGGACGTAGTGTCAAATACGAAATTGAAGTAGTGGCTAGTTCCGAAAGTGGTTTGTGAATTTTTTGGAGTATTCATAAAAATACTTCACATGAAAAGCCGTAGAATTGCGGTCGTTAGATCAAACTTTCTCATATCACTTTAGTAGGTACTGGAGGCTTCTTCATTTATTTATGCATTTGTTTATTTATATATTGATTTATTTAGTTATTTATACTGGTAATGTCCCTCAGGTCCCAGAATGAGAAGCCAATCACAATGAGATAAAATTTGAAAATAAGCACGCGAAGATAAACACTATGACAAATAACTAACAAGCCTAAGTCAAAAGTAGCTGAATACTTAACCAAGATAATACAAGATAAAAAATATATTTCATAATAGAGAAAACAAATCATGCCAGATAATTATTCAAGTTTTCAATGTTGCTCGCTAAATTACGTGGCAGCTGCTGCCAACCAATGATTGGTTAGGGAGAAAATGAACACCTTTAAAATTTCTTTTCGTTGTTCGGGAAGCCTTTAACCAATCTTATAGACGAAGTACGGTTTGTCAAGTTCGGGAATTTAGTCATAGACTGGAACTCACTAAGAGCACTGCATTCGAAATGCATTGTTATCAATGAGATTAGGTATGCTGTGTGACTCTGACCTTTACAACCCCGTTACGACACCGATCGACAGATTCTGAAGGCAGCTCTTCATTTTCAATGCGGTTCGAGCTTGGAGCTGTGGCACTTTCTCGGCCCGTGTCAAGACAGCGGTTGTGCGATGCGCAACACAAAATAGCGGTTGGTGTTCTTGAGGAACACTCGACTTAACCAAAGTTTGTGAATGACTCTTTTTATGTATATATGTGCGTTTGTGACTGCACGTACTGTTTGTACATGTGATCATTGTATATACCATAGTCATAACTCAACACCTGGAGTAGCATGCCAGGTGACAAACCAGGCTAACGTCTCCAGGATTTTCATTAATTACTATATTATATATATATATATATATATATATATATATATATATATATCACATCTTTAATCTCCAGCGATGTACCTTCAACTGCCGCTTTAACGTCGTCTGGGTGGGTCAAGTACTTCGGGTCGATGATGGGATCGTCAAACGGGTTAGCTGTCCTCAATTTCACATAACCCCGAGACTTCGGCCTGTTCATCACAGGAGCCAGGGCAAATCCGTGCCGTCCTCGATTGGGCAAATAATATTGGTCGTAAACCTGTGCAAAGATGAACAGACAAGCACATTATAAGCGACAGTGAGGGCTGTGACGATTGATTTTTCAATGACTAAATGTTCGCGCCCGTTTCAAGTTTCTTACATTACCACCCCTGAATGTTCTACGAGGGCACATTGCCAGCTTTACCATATTAACCTAGTAACCGACGCCAAAAGCTCACGCAATGCCTCTTCACGCCTGCGACGTCACTCGGCTTTCTATTGAGAATGGGAGGGTCCTCGTAGTTCAGTGTAGTCTCCGCAAGGAGCGCACGTAGCCGACACTACTTCCGGTAGCGTCGAAAGTGACGTCGTCACACACACTGGCGCAGCGAGTGCGGAGGACGTTGCCTCCGGGACTGCAATCGACATTACTTTGGTCTGGAAGGCGTAAAGGTTTACAGCGGCCACCGCAACGAGCGTTCGCATGCGACACCCTTTTTGGCGGAGCAGAGGAGGAGGGAGAAGGAGAGGGCTGGCAACCAGCTTTTCGGCTCGCGTCGCATGCATCTCTCTAGACTAGGCGTTGGCTGAGATTACTGCGAGTTTTTTTTTTTGATAAATTGTATAAATGATATTAAACGATTTTACGGAGGCTAACATGGGTTGCATTAAAGTTTGACATCAGGACAGCACGTAAAAAGTTTCTACAGACTCCCTATATTTGGATCCCAAGTGTTCCTCGTTGGTCCTAGAGGTGGCATTAAAATATTCCGTCCTCTCAACGTGAACAATTTACCTTGCTTAGTTCACACTAAATAATGAAAATAAATATAGCTGAGCATCTTCTAGTTGAAACGATGTGAAGTGAGAAACATGGAAGCAGGTGTTTTGATTAGCATGTCCCGAAAACTGATCAGTGTGAGGGAAACAGGCACGTGACGCATCATATATAAATCAACGCCGATTTCTGGCAGCCACGTAATGGCGCTTATGACTAACAACAAGCAATATATTGAAGACGAAACGCCATGCCATCTGACTAGCGAATAATGGAGGGGAAAGTTGAGGTTGTAGGCTGCAAACAGTGTACGCGTTAGGCTTTAGAGGGCGGGAGCAGCCCACGCCCGTACACGACCGACACAAATAAAATTTAAGAATACATTTTGGTTGCATACAAGTCACCAGAGCAAAGTTCTGCTGCAGAAATATAATTAAAACGTAGATTTGCACACAATGCGAGCGGATAAAAACCAGCAAAGGCACTCAAACCAGTAAACTGAGCCCAGAATAAATTGGTCTGCTCTATTTTAAGAAGGAATCAAATTAGCACACATAATATTGAAACCATGTTTCCACTGACATAGGCGGTTTTCGATCAAAAAGTTTCGTTAAAATTGGAACCGCAGTTGTTTTTTTTTATTTTTAGAATTAACTTTTTGAAAAAGATTCGCTACGTTATTATTTTGTCTTCTTTGGCACTGCATGTAAGAAAACAATATTTTGCAGAAATGTTGCGAAGGCCCCGTTCCATGTTTGACACTTCTTCAAGTTTCAGTGTTAAATTGAGAACGTGCGCAGGCGCATCAAACTTAGCAAACTTTTTCGATTTGGGCCGCGATTGCCATTTTCCCACGTATTTTTTTTTCTTTTCTAGAGAGCATATGGAAAGCACGGATGTAGTTCACAGATATTCTATTTGAAACCCGCATAAACGAATCGACACAGCGTTTATACTATGTGTTAAATACGACCGTGAAAGTGTATATTATGGGAAAACATTGCGGTAAGCAACAAGGAGAAGCCCGCGCCGACGCCTTCAAATATTGTATTGGCACACTTGGAGCGTTTTTCCCGCAAATAAAATTTTCGGTCCCGTGCACTTTTACTATACCGACATAAAATATAATAACACAGAAGAAACAAAAAATCACAGCATATCCACGGAGTGAATGATGATGAGTGGGCGAAGCTGCGGAGGTTCATCGGTAAACTGTGAATCTTCCGTGAATTCTGCCCAGTACATCATCACCGACGTGAGATCGGACGCGTTTATACTAAAGGTTCGCTGAGTTATGACGACTTGCAGCTCACTTTAATTTTACATGGACGCTGTGAATTTTCATTGTTTAGAAAACCATTGCTTTAGAAAACATCTGGCGTCTTTCGTTAAGCAGCTGGCGTCTTTTCGTTTTGCTTTAGAAACATCTGGCGTTCTTTCATTTTGCTTTTACAAAACATCTGGCGTCTTTCGTTGGTTTATTTCATCAATGAACGGCGTTTTGAACAAAATTTTTATTGTTTAATCACGCACAGGAGAAATCTCACCAGGCACTACCTTGGAGGTAAAGAATGGCTGCTAATGGGAATGAGAGACAGAAGAAGTCGGCTTTTAGCTAACGCTGCGAATCTTTTATTGTTCAACAACGCACAGGAAAAATCTCCCACCGGCACCACCTTGGAGGTCAAAGCGTAAGACTGGTTATGCACTACGACTACGACTACTACGACTACGACTACGAGAGACGAACGGGTGCCGCCTTAAGGAGCTTCGCCCCTAAAATATTGAGCGGACATGCATGTTCGATGTACCGTGGAGTCTCTCTAGCGCGATTCCTGATTGTAACTTGCGGACTCAAACAAGCAGTTTCGAATAAAAATATGATCCAGATTCCGCATCTGTCTAAATCAAACAGAGCTAGATCCAGTAAATCAGCGCTACATCAGCACCTTGTGACAAAACACGCCAGGCCTGCGCGGAAAGCGCAGCACAATCACAGCGAAAGCTGGAAGAGCGGCATTTCTAGAGCCCGTTATAAACTCTCTTGTGGTTACAAATACAAGTACATTAGCAACGTACCCATTACGCCACAAATCATCATTTTTCGAAAGTTGGGAAGCACCCACAACGACATTATTCGTTATTCTGCGGAGAAGCGAGGTACCATCTGTAAGGCATTATGTGCATTTGGTTGATGCGACGGTTGATGACGATGAAGAATTATGGCTGAGCCCTTTGTAATGGGTTGGAAGCTTTAAACGGTCCACTAGTTAAATAATTCATATTGTGTGACGCCCAGTCGTTATTTCACTTTCCCACCACGCTTTATAGCATACGTTAACCACGGAAACGGAGAGCGAGAGAGAGAGAAGGAATTAACTTTATTGAGAGCCTGGGGAAATGGATCATGAGAGCGTTATGGGCTTCCTTGGCAATCAATCGAAGTGCACTTGCGAGAAACCCACTGCGCTATAAATCATAATTTTTGTGAAGTAGGAAGGCAACCAATATGCAATTTTTCGTCATTCTGTGGAGAACCATGGTACTCGCCAAACACCTGTAAGGCATTATGTGCACTTTGTTGATGCTGTGGCTAATTACGATGAAGAATTATCGCAGAGGCCTTTATAATGGGTTGGAAGCATTCAACAACCCACTCGTTGCGCAATTCGCATTGTGTGATGCCCGGTTACAGAATTCGCGTTTGTGTGACACCTGGTTGTTAATTTGCTCTTCTACCACATTACTTTACATATGTTAATGTGGTTCCTTCCCGACATGAAGCCTGTATAGGGTCTTTTTGCAACGCAGTTTCAAGCACCGGCATGACCCTGAGGTCGAACACTGGGCTCCCACGCAGAGGACCAAGGTTCGAACCTCGTTCCGTCCTAAAAGTTTTTTCTTATTTCCCTTTTTTTTCTTATTTCGTGCGATAGCGGTACGGACACCGGCGGCGGCGGCGGACAACTACGGCGCCGAAAACGGCCGTTGAAATGATCTCATAACAGCTTTCGCTGTAAAACAACCAACCAGACAACATCCAATGTTTCACTTGTGACCAACATGCTTCGCTGGGAAGCTTTCGCTCCACAATTACTTTTACAGCGAAAGCTGTTATGAGATCACAACAAGGGCCGTTTTTGGCACCGTAGTTGTCCGCCGCCGGCGTCCGTAACCACTATCGCTCGAAAGAAAAAAAAAAACGAAATAAGAAAAAAACTTCTAGGATGGAACGAGGTTCCAACCTGGGCCCTCTGCTTGGGAGCCCAGTGTCCTACCTCAGAGCCATGCCGGTGCTTGAAACTGCTTTGCAAAAACACCCTATACCGGCTTCATGTCGGGAAGGAACCACATTAACATATGTAATGTTGCGTGGTAGAAGAGTAAACAACAACCAAGCGTGACACAACGCGAATTCTGTAGCCAGGCGTCACACAATGCGAATTGCGCAACGAGTAGGTTGTTGAATGCTTCCAACCCATTACAAAGGACTCTGCCATAATTCTTCATCGCCATCAGGCACAGCATCAATAAAGTGCGCATAATGCCTTACAGGTGTTTAGCGTGTACCACGGTTCTCCGCAAAATTACGAAAAATTGCATAGTGGCTGCTTCCCTACTTCACAAAAATTATGATGATTTATAGCCTAGTGAATTCCTCGCAAGTGCACTTGTATTGGTTGCCAAGGAAGCCCATAAGGCTCCCATGATCCACTTCCTCAGAATCTCAATAAAGTAAATTCCCTTTCTCTATCTCTTTCTCACGTTAGCGTATGTTATAAAGCGTGGTGGGAGAGTGACATAACGACCGGGTCTCACACCATGCGAATTAAGTAACTAGTGGGTCCTTTAAAGCTTGCAACCCATTACAAAAGCTCATTCGTAATTTTTCATTGTCATCAGCCATCGCATCAAGAAACTGCTCTTAATGCCTTACAGATGGTACACCGCTTCTCCGCAGAATGAGTAATGTCGTGGTGGGTGCTTCCCAACTTCACAAAAATTATGATTTGTGGCGTAGTGGGTACGGTGGTAGTGTAGTTGGATTAGTAGCCACAAGAGAGTTTATAACGGGCTCTAGAAATGCTGCTCTTCGAGCTTTCGCTGTGACTGTGCTGCGCTTTCCGCGCAGGGCTGGCGTTTTTCTTGGCCGAGTCGGTACTTACTGAAGGACACAATATTGTCGCGCAAAAGTCGAAGAGGAAGACAAAGTAACCGACTTTCCTACTTGTTCCTGCCTGTTAGTGTTTCTTTTCGAGTTTTGCGTTATGGTACGATGTCCTGCTTAGGGCATGATACTCCAGCGCCTTGATAATATATCGTCTTGGACGTGATTAGAATATCATGCTCCAAGCGGTATATGTGAAATGTACGACAACGAAAATTATGATATTGGGCGCCGATCTCTACCCTGAAGAAGAAGGGATCCAAATGGCAAGCCATTCAGTCTCCTTTAGGCAAACAAACAAACAAACAAACCAAGTGACAAGAAGCTGAGACGAAGACGTAGAGCTGAAGAATTTTTAGAAGCATGCAATCTGTGTTAAGAAACAAGGAAACTCTGCGGACTGTCCAGAAGAGTGCGCCTGTTGCCAGGAAAGACCACTCGCTCTGTAAGTGTAGTCTTTGCCATTACGCCTATGCAACAAAGAACGGCAACGATGAAAGCACAAGGATGATGTGAATTTTGTCACAAAGTACTGCAAAATTGATCGTTCGCTCCCACTTAAATTTATTCCGCGTAAACAATTCAAGCCCAAATGAAAGATAATAAAAGATAGAAAATTACATCTTTCCGTAGAGCCGTACTTGACAGGTAGCATTCCAAAGGTAGCGCTGAGGAAGGCAGCGACTGCAAGGCGATCTCTGCATCCGGGAATTCCATCGATTCATTCACGAACGACGTACTAACAAACGCAAGAGCTTCAATGGATCCAGGGATGGAAAATGGACCTGTAGAACAAACGACAGTAAGTGTTCCGGTGGAATCCTTAGATGCTGTGGCAAGTATGAAAGAATTCATATCGTCTAGAGTCATACATCCTCTAGAGCTCTGTAAAATGTCCATTGTTTAAACAGAGAATCGAACGTCTTCGAACTGCTTTTATTTCGGACTACCCATGGTGAAGTATGTATGAACTCAAAGCATGACTTCATAAATGAAGCTCCTATGCCTGAAGATGTAACGCCTAATACATGGATGTGGCGGCTTCTAAAACTTCTGCCAGATACCACTGCCACGCATTTTAAGGGCGAAGCACCTCAGGGTCTCGGCTTGTCATGTCGTCGCCGCGGTAAATCAGGTTGCCAAACTATGGTAAAAAACAAGTGTATACCTGGTCAAAGCCGGTTTAGAATAAACTAACATGATTGAAAGTATTTTATAATAAAGGAATTGTCACAATTTATTTGCATTACTTAACAGAAATTCGGAGAACATGTGTCTCAAAATTGGTTTCAAATGCCAAGTTTTCTTCTGCAAAGCATACTTCGTAGCGTGCTGCGGTGTGAATCAGGAAGACTACTTACGGCAAGCCTGCCTCTCATTTAAATTATTATAACCGGTGTAACGCAAAAGAGGGCGCCACCGCCTCGGCATGGGCGCGATTGTTGCTCCCACCGGCGCTTCGCCGGCGCCAAATGAGCGCGCGCCGTGTGGCAAGAGAGAGCAAACGGTGCGCGATGGCTTTAGAAAACGCCGACGCAGGGCCGATGAAGCTGTATGCGCCAAACAAGCAGCGGCCGCTCGGAAGCCGCTGCTTGTTTGGCACTGCACCCAAATTTGACTTATCTTTTATGGAAAGCTATCCGACCTGAATCTCTTCCTAATAGTCTGAAGCCAAATTTTGAAAAACTATTTAAGTTATAATTACCAAAATGAATTATTGATAGGAAAGTCTCCCTCACGGCACGTGACAGGTGAGGACAGTATAGTTTTTCTGGCGAGATAAATGTAGGAGCTCGTTTTCATAGGTTGAGATTATTACCAACGTCATGTTGAATAAGCGTGTCAAATTTCACGATAATTTTCCTTTTCGTTTTTGAAAAAAGCTGCCCTTAATTTTGTGCACCAGTCTGAAATCTGGTGCTCAACCAGAAGCAAGCAAGGAAAGGTACAGGGTCGAAATTGTACAGACTTAAGGTCACAAGCTCTTTTATTGGGCACGCAATATTTCACAAGAAAAAATGCTACATTTCCTGAGATATGAAGCTGAATCTAGGAGATGCTGTTTACCCTACCATACCCCTCTTAAAGGGACACTAAAGAGCAAAACGATTTTTCTCATATTAGTAAAGTACTCTTTGACGATGCCAAAAACACTACGCTCCCTGCGAGAAGACGCTTTTAAGCGAGAAAACAGGCAAAAACAAAATGTGGGTGGCGACGCCACCTTGACATTTCCGCACTATTCGCCGTGACGTTAAATGTTTGACGGCGCCTACTAGGGACTACGTAGTTCCTAATTGGTCACAATGAAGTACATTGTCCTCTGAGGGGGCCATAGACCTAACATACGAAGTTTTGGGTAATTTGTTGAGCCAATGGACGTCAAAATACCATAAACACACTTTGAAATTCGTGACGTCACGCGGGATGATTTCGACGCAAAATTAAAAATGAAACTTTGAACTTGATTTTCTCCTCTAATAATAAACCTATGATCGCGAAAATAACGACATTAGAGTTCTCAGGGCACAATTTATCGATCTAAACCAATTCATTGTTTCTCTTTAGTGTCCCTTTAACCCTTTCAGTCCCAAATTAATTATTTTAAATGAAAGCACCCGGTTTTTAAATTTTGAGATGTGCATGGTCATGGCAGTCCAAAAAAATGAAAAACTCTGCTCACACTTTTCAATGAAGAGTCATTATTGTCCAAATATTTTTAATTAATAAATGTATTTTAATAATATTTCCAATATTTTTACTCGATTTATTACTAAACAGTTATTTAGATGGGATAGCATAATGCCCAGTAGTCAACACTCCAATTTTCGATACAAAACTAAAATAAATGCCATATCTCTGCATGCTGAAACAGAAGCTGCCTCGGTGAAATGCAACACCGACTTTCGCTCTCAACCAACAACGCCGCCGCCGGCACCGACACTAGAATTTCTGCGAAACGAGCTCTTTAACGCTATGATGTTAAATGTCAGCGGTCGCGCACGAAGGCACTGAGGGAAAGGGAACGGCAGTGCTGGGGAGTGGGCGGGAAATATCAGCAGCAGCGCAGTCCCTTAAGGGGCGTTCAGGGCACGCGCGGTGTCGGCGCTGGGAAGGATAATGCGTTAAATCGGGGTGAAACAATAACTTTAAGAAAGAAGGAAGCCCTTCCCACACCACTACATATAACGAGACTGGGAGAAGGTGGAAAATAACAGCGTCAACAACCGTAGCTCGACATTTCATGTTATTCATGTCATGAACTGTGAATCAAGATTGTCACGCACTCCCATTCTCTTATGCTAATTTTCGCTTACAACAAGTTAAGGAGACGACCACGAGGATAGATAAATAGACAGATAAATAGATAGATAGATAATAGATAGATAGATAGATAGATAGATAGATAGATAGATAGATAGATAGATAGATAGATAGATAGATAGATAGATAGATAGATAGATAGATAGATAGATAGATAGATAGATAGATAGATAGATAGATAGATAGATAGATAGATAGATAGATAGATAGATAGATAGATAGATAGATAGATAGATAGATAGATAGATAGATAGATAGATAGATAGATAGATAGATAGATAGACACACAGACAGACAGACAGACATACATGTGGTCCAACTGTGTTTTATTCGCAACGAAATGCCTCGCATTTGAAGCAGCGTTGGGAAAGCTTAAGTAGTTCCTGCTAATTCAACGTTAAATGGTGGTGTAGTTCGTATTGATTGATACATAAAACACATCAAAGATATGAGGTAAGTGGTGAAGCCGTGAGCCCATGCTAATTTATATTTACGACACGAGTTGACCACAGAATCAGAATGCTGTAAGCATGTGAAGTTTCACGAAATATTGAGTGTTCATAATATTTGTTTCTTACGAGTACTGCAGGGAGAGCAACAACTATGGTAGTTCGGACAAGTTAAGCAAAACACTCCCAAAAATGAGAATTGCCTATACAAATTAAGGAATTCAGGAATGGAGAAAGTGAGGAACCACAACGCGAAGAACCAGCAGTCTTATTTCCATATTATTGTTTAAATTGTAAGTATTGGCCTCTAATTTAGGTCCGACTTATTCCCAAATCCAACTCCGTATGTCCTCGGAGTGATCATCGACAGGAATTATAAGGGACAAGAAGGCGGACGTTAACTCTTGACATCATAATTAGCTGCCTTTTATGATTAATTTTCATAGCACGTACTTGAAATGGCCAGAAGCCGAGAGGGTGCGCATTTGAACCAGCCAGCCAATTAGAACAGATGAAATTGGAATATTAAACAAAACGACATTGCTAGTTAATAGCTGAGGCATAATTGAGGAGGGACATATTTAATGCAATCAGATGTCATTTCCGTGCCCCCTACCTAAGTATTTTAATATAGAACGTCGTCTCAAGTGTAAGATCATTAGCGTTGAAATGATAAATGATGGGCCTCTGATAACCAATGCTAAATATCACACAGGGCAATGGACGGCCTCTTTTCCTCTGGTAAGGAATTGTTTCTTGAACTCTTATTTTTTTATGAATTGCATGAGGGCATCTCAAAACCATTTTCACCGGATGCGGTACATGATAGTGTGCACTGCGGCCAGCGCCAAAATGCTTTAGTTTTTCTTTCCGGTGAACATGAAGGTGTCGTTACCTGAGCGCTTCAACGTGTAGTTAGTCACCGTCGAAAGCCTGAAAACGTTAATGCCGGTTGGCCAACGAAGCGTGCCAGCGATGCCGTTGACGTGCATATGGTCCTGAAGGTTTTCGCCCACCGGTAGATCAGCGACGACAGGAATCTGTATGAGAGATTTACCGGAAAAGTATTCTCGACCAATAACAGTAATAATGTCTGGCGTTTAACGTCCCAAAACCACGATATGATTATGAGAGACACCGTGGCGGAGGGCTCCGGAAATTTCGACCACCAGGGGTTCCTTAACGTGCACCTAAACCTAAGAACAAGAGCCTCAAACGTTTTCCCCTCCATCTAAAATGCAGCCGCCGCGGTCGGGAACCGATACCGCGACCTTCGGGTCAGTAGTCGAGCGCCGTAACCACTAGACCACCGTCGCAGAGCGTATTGCTGACCAAGTTCCGTTCAGTTATGTGCAAAGCGCAACACTATCCTACTCCGCCAGCAACTGACTTCATTTACACTCACTTCTGCGCAATGGAGGCTTAGAACTGAAATGTTAGGTGCTACTTTGTGGGCGGCACCGTGAAAACAACAAACGAATGAAAGACAGCTTCGCACTAGGGTGCCAAGCCTGAAGTGCGAAGTGGAAGCTCTTCCTTCTTTCTTTTTATGTTTCTCTTTTTTTCCTCATCTGTTTCTTTTTCTCTCCTCTCTCTGTTCTTTTGCTGTCCTTTGGTCTCTACTTCTATTTACTTCTCTATCTATGTATTTGTTTGTCCTTCTCGCTCTTTCTATCTTTCTCTTTCTTGCCCTTCTTGCTTTGGCTCTTTCTCTCGCTTTCGTTCTCTCTTTATTTATTTCCGTATCTTCCTTTCTCTATCTCTCTTCGTATCTATTTCACTTTTTCTTTTTCTTTCTATGCTATGCCTTACTCTCTCTCATCCTCCTTTCCCTTCTTCTCAACCTCACTTGCCTTTCACTTCCCCTTGCTATACTATACTATGCAAGGCTATGCTATGTTCTGCTAGCGTGCCTAGATAGCCGAGTGGTTAGGACGCTCGCCTTCGGATCGTGGGTGCTCGTGTTCGAACACCGCCTCGCCAAGAAATTTTTTTTTGCGAGAACTTTTTTTTCTTCCGCTGTGTTTTTTCTCTTTCTTTCTCTCTCTTTGTAATCGTTCTCTCAACCGTGAGAGTTATCCCTTCCCGCGCCGGAGAAATTGGCCCACGTGTTTTGGGAGTGAAGCACAAGAGGTAGAAGAGGATGAGGAGAGCGCGTGTCGATTCATGATGATGATAGTTTCTGTACGCACTACCCGGCGCACCCAAAAGCTGAAAGAGCTCCGCTTTTAAAGGAAACGTGACAGTTCTGGCAGAAGTTTTGAGAATTACTCGAAGTACAACGTCTAAAAATGCTACACGATAAACTAATTCGACTTAGACTCTCCTACTGATACAGGTGAAAATTAGAATCTGCGTTTTGTGAAATGTTGAAATGTTACACATTTCCGAAGTTGTTTTTTACCTATGAGCTATGCATCACCAACTAGCCTGCCAGCAAATGTTATTAAAGTAAAAAGAAGCAACATTATACGTTTCATTGCAAGCTAAATTGTCTTTTCTGCCCAATTTCTAGAATAGCTAAGACGTAGAAAGTGATTCTGCATTCCCTGTGGACATGGTAAACTAGTTCGATTTAGACTCTCCCACTGATGCAGGTGAAAATTAGGATCGACGTTTCGTGAAATGTTACACGTTTGCTAAGCTCTTAAATATTTTTATACCTTTTTGTACATTTCAAAAGGCAGTTAGAAACTTGAAGCTTCTTAGATTAGCGTAAGCGAGTAATGTTTTCACCGATGGCTAAATGATAAAGGGTCATTTATAACTCCGCTCTTAAAGCATTTCAGCCAAGTTGTAACAAACCTTCAGCTTCTCCAGGTCATGACGAGGGCCGATGCCTGACAGCAAGAGCAACTGAGGAGAACCGATGGCTCCGGCCGAGATGACCACCTCGCGAGTAGCGTTAACTTGGTACACCCTACCGTGAATGACAAAACGTATTCCGGTGGCACGTTTTCGATCAAAAAGCACCTGGAAGAAACCAAGACATATTTTTTGAAGACCGAAAAAAAGGGGACGGATGCTGCGGTTCAGCGCTTGTCCCGCAGCTTGCCTGTTTGTTTGTGTGTGTGTACCTTCAAAAGTATGGCACATACCCAATCTGGGAGATTGGCCAAGACTTTTTTTTTTTGCACTGTGAAAATGAACTTGTATCAACTATCCCGCATCCCGAACCTTCTACAAACACATTCCATTTCACAGACACAGTTAACTATGTATTAAGGCGATGAAAAGGATTGCAAGTGCAATTGTGCCAAATACAACCGGAACGACATCAATATCGATGCATCTTAGAAAATATTCATGTTACGGACACATATGCATATTATCAAAGATGTAGTAAGGAAGAGGAAGTAGAGGACTTCCTACGTCTGTTGCTGAGCGCGCGATCTGCCTTGGTGTTCTGCCGGTGCTCCCGGGACTGTTTAAGACGTCACTGCCTCATCACATATCGTCGCACGAGAAATTTACACCCCCCCCCCCCTGGAAAAAATTCTGTTGACGGATTTGTTCATGTGGTAAAGCGCGCGACGCCAGTGACGGCCGAACCGCGAAGGAATTGTTCTCGGCTTCTGCAGACGAAAGTCTCTGCCTCTCAAAGCTAGTGCAGCACGCTTAATTGTTTTTTTCGCGCGGAAAGCCATAGACCTCAATTTTCTTAGCAGAACTGCTAACTTCACATCACCTCGGTAGTGAAAGGATCACCAGGACGTCTGTGAATATGCGTAGCGTCATCCCGCAGAGCCAACATGCGCAGTAGGGCTAATGGGTCACATAATCTGCGCAGACACGGAATTTTCCCGACTAGCTCAGAATATAAAAAAAGGGCTGAATAGCCCTAGCTTAACCCTAGAGAGCCCTAGATTAGTGCCCAGGTTAACAGCAGTTATTGGAAGGCCAGACCAATCTCATTTTCGCCTTGGCAGATGCATGTATTGGCTACCTGCTGAAGCTCACGCTTATATTTGCCACACACTTCTTGGCAATTTCTGATACTTCATTTTTTTTTTTGTTCAAACTAGCTCATGAGCATGAAGAATGCATATCCTGTTCCGCCCATAATGAACACCACGTGGGCAAAAGCTGTGCGATGACAAGTAAGACCGTGCTTGCCAAATTGGATAAATTGGACATTCTGATCACATGCCTCAGGCGGCAAAGCGGGATGTGCGTTTACTGTACAAACATGGATGCGAACTGTCTGATCTCGCCACGTATAGGAACCCTCATGAGCACATGCGGCGTTAGCTATCGCGCTTTCCGATATGTCAGGCGAGTTTTTTTTCGCTCCGGTTGAACAATTTTTCTTCAGTGGCTGTACAAAGACGTCATTCACGGGATGCGGCGTTCCATTACCGCGCGAAATGTGAATTGCTATGACAACTGCTCTATAAATTCATTATGAAATTAGACAGAGCAACAACGTCCATGTGGCAAACAGGTGACCGCAAAACGGCAGCTTAAAAAAGAACAAAGTGACTTGCTGCCACAACAACACAGTTTGTGGCCGCCAGGGTCTCTGCCGATCGCACACAGCTCATCTAAATAGCAGTCACTCTTTTAGCCGTTCGTTCACGTCAAGCATTTAGGTAATTTTCACGACCTTCGCGACATGATGGCCGCACGCATATTATAGCGCGTGCCAAGAGGAACCGGCTTTTGCGAATGACACAATCAGGATCGCCAAATTTGGTCGAACCGTTCTTTACCTTGTAGCGATGTTCAGTCGCGCATCAATCTGTCAAAATGCTTTAAACCGCAGGCCCTTTCAAACAATTTTATTACTAACACAAAATGAATGATGAGGTGCCTTTGACGAAGATGCGTCCGCCAATCGAAACGTCGGCCAGCCTGCCTGTGGACTTCAATCCTGTTCAGATAACTTCTACACACATTGTGCTTTCATTACTCGGCTGCCGCCTGTTCGTTGGGTTTCCAAGACAGAAAAGTAGCACGGTTGAATAAAACAACTAAAATTATTTGTGAAGCAACGGGGCTGTTTCGTAAGCGTTCTGTCGCAAAACGGAGGCGTTGACGGAACAAAACATCTCGCGAGGACGAAAGGCAGCAAACAGCCAATAGGGCGTGCTGAGAGAATTCAGCTACGCTCTCAGCGCATGAAGAAATAAAGAATTATTATATCTGAACACCAGTATTCACAGGCATTGTTTTTCAAAGCTTGAAATGGATGAGCGCGATGACTATTACATTATTTTTCTTAATGTCCTGAGTGGACACTGAGTGGTGTCGCAATTTGACGAGTCGTTCGGTGCTGGGGGCCGGTTGCAATTTTGGCAAACTATCGGCATGGGATTGGGGTAAGCCAGACACAAAGCAGCCGAATTCGATTCTCCGGCCCCAGCGCTTACGTTTCAATCCAATCCAAGTCGTCCTGAGTTCACTTCGTATCCGTTCTGTCGAACAGAATGCGGCCACCGTCCGTTCTGTGCCAGAATGATCGGCAGCACTGCCATTTCCGGTTGCTGTTATCACGTCTTGACCGTCATACGAGCGTCGTCCAGCGCCGCGCGGCTCCCTCCCGTCCTCTCGCGGCGTTTCGTTCCGTCAACGCCTCCGTTTTGTCACAGAACACTTACAAAATACCTTTCTGCAGCTGTTCTTGTCACAGGAATAGCAAACCATGCGTTTGTGGTTGGTATGGCTTATGGTGTTTAACGTCCGTAAACGATTCTAGCAAAGAGACGCCGCAGTGCAGGGCTCGGTATAATTTAGACCACGTGGTTTTCTAGCAGGATGCAGTACTGCGCAGTACAGGCGCCTTTCTCACCTCGCTGATGCGCCTAGAAACCGAACTGATGCGGCCCGGACCGAACAAGCGTCTTTCGGGGCAACTGTAGAAAGATTTTACAGCGAAAGCTGTTATGAGATCATTTCAACGGCCGTTTTTGGTGGCGTAGTTGTCCGCCGCCGCCGCCGCCGCCGCCGGTGTCCGTAACCACTATCGCTCAAAATAAGAAAAAAAAACGAAATAAGAAAAAATTTCCAGGATGGAACGGGGTTCGAACCTGGGTCCTCTGCGTGGGAGCCCAGTGTTGTACCTCAGAGCCATGCCGGTGCTTGGAAGTGCCTTGCAAAACGACGCTATACAGGCCTCATGTCCAGAAGGAACCACATTAACATATGTAATTTAGTGTGGTAGAAGAGTGAAATAACAACCACGCACCACACAACGCGAATTCTGTAACCAGGCGTCACACAATGCGAATTGCGCAACGAGTGGGCTGTTGGATGCTTCCAACCCACTACAAGGGGCTCTGCAATAATTCTTCATCGTCATCAGGCACAACACCAACAAAGTGCGCATGATGCCTTACATGTTTTTAGCGGGTACCACGGCTCTCCGTTGAATGACGAAAAATGGCATAGTGGCTGCTGCCCTACTTCACAGAAATTATGATTTATAGCGTAGTGGGTTCCTCGCAAGTGCACTTGCATTGGTTGCCAAGGAAGCCCATGAGCCCATCATCCATTTCCTCAGGGTCTCAACAAAGTTCTTCCCCCCTATCTCTGTCTCTCTTTCTCACACCAATGTATGTTATATTGCATGGTGGGAGAGTTAAATAGCGACCGGGCGTCACACAATGCGAATTACGTAACTGGTGAGCCGTTTAAAGCTTCCAGCCCATTACAAAGAGCTGAGCCACAATTCTTCATCGTTATCAGTCGTCACGTAAGCATTTCCATTTCACAGAAATTATGATGATTTATAGCGTAGTGGGTTCCTCGCAAGTGCACTTGCATTGGTTGCCAAGGAAGCCCATAAGCCCATCATCCATTTCCTCAGGGTCTCAATAAAGTTCTTCCCCCTTCTCTCTGTCTCTCTTTCTCACGTCAATGTATGTTACATTGCATGGTGGGAGAGTTAAATTGCAACCGGGCGTCACACAATGCGAATTACGTAACTGGTGAGCCGTTTAAACCTTCCAAGCCATTACAAAGGGCTGAGCCACAATTCTTCATCGCCATCAGTCGTCACGTAAACAAAGTGCACATAATGCCTCACATATGTGTAGCTGGAACCTCGCTTCTGCGCACAATGACGAATAATCGCGTTGTAGGTGCTTCCCAATTTCACAAATATCGTGATTTATGGCGTAGTGGGGACCTTGCTAGTGTACTTGTATTAGTAGCCCCAAGAGAGTTTAGAACGGGCTCTAGAAATGCCGCTCTTCCAGCTTTCGCTGTGACTGTGCTGCGCTTTCCGCGCAGGCCTGGCATTTTTTTTAGCACTGCAAAGTTGAGGACAAGAAAAACATGGACAACGCAGACGAAGAGCATCTAACAACTGGAAAGCTGTTCTGAATGTAATTTCGGGGCAACAGCTGAGCGCTGTAACCATTGCGACACCTAGGCTGCTAAAGTACGTTTGTATTGACATTTCATTCTGGCGAAGGAAGCGCTGAACAGAAGAGAATGTGGAAGACATGCACAACGTCCATCTGTTCTTACAGCTTGTAATTTATTGCTTAACGCAGTTTTCACAAAAGCAGACATTAACGGTGAACAAGGATATAAATTCAAGAAACCGTTATAATTCAGAATTAAGATAATTCGCCTGAAAGGAAAGTTTTCTGCACTGACTACATATGTTAGCGCAATAATATTTATGAAAAAAAAGAACATGTAAGCACGTGGTAAGTAAATTATAGATGAGCGCGTGTTTAGAGGCGAAAGGAGGGGATGGGGGAATGCCCGAAGAAATTAGTGAACCATGCTGTTCCTCGGCCCATACGCTTGCACACGGCGTGCCGTGTTTCTTTCTCATGGGTCATCGTAGTATATAGACGATTTTGCGTAAGACACATGGGCGCCGCGCCTTGAGATGTTAAACAAATATTCACTTTTTTAACAGCGCAGTTGTTTAACACTTTCGTTGCGCCGAGTAGTGCGAACACCAATTGTCATCATTGAAAACTGGCACGCACTCTCATCGTCCTCTTCTTAATCTTCTGCTTCCCACAACACGTGCACCAATTTGTCCGGCGTGGGATGCAATGAGTGAGAGAATAAGTACAGAGACAGAGAGAAAAAAAGAGGAAGCGACAAGAAAAGAGAAACAGAGAAATAGAGGGAAAGAAATGGAAGAGTGTCATAAGCAGATAAAAACGATAAAAAAAGAACAAAAGAGAGAGAGAGAATTATAGAAATAAACATACTAAGAAATACAGATAGAAAAAACAAAGACAGAGAAATGATTTGAAGAGAGAGAAGGAAATGAAGAGAGAGAGAAAGAAAGCATACCAGAGCCACGTATAGTACGGTACAGCTAGGAGGGCGATAGTGAAGTGAAGGTGAGGAGTAGGGACAGGAGGAGGGGAAGGGGCGAAGAATAGCACAGCCATCGATAGTATTGCAAGGGGTAGCCATGAATAGTATAGTATATGAATGGGTAAGAAAGCGAACTGATGGTGCCGAGGAGGGAAGGAGAAGAGCAAAGGGTGAAGAGACCACAGCCATGCGTAGTATAGCATAGCAGGGGCTGGGAAAGGGAAGGGCGGGTGAGGAGGAGAGATGGGCGAAAGGATCGCCACCAGCTCTACTGATTCCTCAGTCTTCGAACCACTGGTGCGTAACTGCCCAATTTTTTTTCGTATATCGCGAGATGAATTAATAAGGCCATGAAACGTCGCTCGTCGAATGCACCTCCCCAACAGCTTTCGTGTGAAGGCGTGTACCGTAGAACTCTACGTTTAGTTGTTAACGATAAAAAACGGCAAGTTTAATAGCCCAACACGGCGGCACCGAAACACATTCCTAAAAGAGGCTGTACCCGTGAACCGAAACTATCTAGTTGAATATCATATCGGCGCACTGTAGCTTTAGCAGCTGCGAAAGCAATCGAAGTAAACAGCAAGAGTGGTAGCCGTCAGGATGACTTCAGAATATTCTTCAATGTTTTCAGTTTCGCATGCGATCTATCGAGGCGCAAGCGAAAAACCATGAAACCAAGCCGCTGTAGAAACAACTGTGTCGCTTGTTTCTCTGCCCAGCTTTTTTAATCAGTATGTCGCGTATTCGATCAGGTTATTTCACCACGTGCTCGCATGCTCCTTTCCGCAGGGATTGTTGTATGCAACCACAGACCAGAGATCCTACTTTAGCGGCAATGTCAGACACAAAGGACGAGGAACTGCGACACGCACAAGCGCTCACTTCCAACTGAATATTTGTTATACAGACACATATTTATAACTGTAACCGAGCGCTGCGCCACTCCGCTTCCACAAATCACGACACACTGAAGTCATAACTAGTGAGTTTACAATACAAAACGCCTCAGTTACATGCAAGATTAAAGCTTGTACATAGTTCACCTGGTAATATCAGGTGCAGCACCCAGAAAGTGCAATTCTTTCTTTGGCGGCCAAATTCGGGCGTACGTCCTCAGCTGTGGATGTACCCCTGAATTTCAATATGTGCAGTGCTCTACACTCATTCCTGCGCAAAGAACACGACAAATAATAGAAGCAGTAGAAACGGCCAAAGACGATCACCAGTGTATCAGTGTGCCGCTCATTGCCCTGTCAAAGAAGGAATTGCTTTCTAGGTGCAGCACGTGATAGTGCCAGGTGAACTATGTACAAGTTTTAGTTTTGCGTGTAACTGATGCTTTTCATCTTGTAAGCTGACTAGTTATCTCTCTGGGGTGTCGTGATTTCTGGAAGCGGAGTGTTGCAGGCTCGCGCTTACCATTGTAAATATGTGCCTGAACAATAAGTATTCATTTCGAAGCTGACGCTTGTGTAAGCTGCAATTTTTCGTTCCTTGTCTCTGAAGTTTACGCTCGAGTACTATCAATGGAATACCAACTAGACCAAACATGCACATTACAGATCAGAAGACCATAAACTTACGACTTTCTTGGCATTATTTCTCCGGCCAGAGGCAAATAAGAGCACACATTGGTTATAGCTCTATTAGCGGCCTGCCAACAGAGCAGACCGATTTGCTTGACTGATGAATCTTTCAAAAGAATAAGCAAAAGAAGTAACGAACATTGCTTCCTTTACATGCGGCCGCACACCTTCCAAGCAGGGCAATTAAGTTATCTCTAACGTATCCTCTTTCCCAGGATAACTCTAAAGGAACAACCTCCTCCAGTGCGTTCGCAAGGCAATACATGTCGCCGAAGGTTCCTGAATAGGCAGCTGTATACGAAACACAAAGCAAGTATCATAGCTACAAATCG
Source organism: Rhipicephalus sanguineus (assembly GCF_013339695.2). Lineage (NCBI taxonomy): Eukaryota > Metazoa > Arthropoda > Arachnida > Ixodida > Ixodidae > Rhipicephalus > Rhipicephalus sanguineus. The sequence continues at coordinate 35,286,369 of NC_051182.1, read as the reverse complement.
ATCCTACGCAATTCCCTTGCTCTGGTGCAATGTTCCGGTGACCAAAATTTCTCACTCACCTTTGTAGCATGGCTGTGTAGCGAAATGTGCAAATTTTTCCTATGTAGTATAGGAGTGATGAAACATTTGCTAGCGCTGCAGCGCTCGCCGCGGAGCATATTGGCTTGCAGTCTGGAGCACCCTGTAAGAGAGAACAATTACAGCGTCACAGTATTTCTGAAGAATGCATTTTCACGAGATCACCAACATCGTAATTTTGGTACCGCTGCTGACAGACGGCTTCCTCTGCGTTCTCCCATAACGTCGACTAAATTCCGGAAAACGCGGTACTGATCTGAGGATGTCTCTTGAATGCCTTCACGTATACACGCATAATTTCTTAGAATTTCCTACTCATAATTAAGATCCAACTGCGACTCACTCGCATACGACATGTCATCTTGTGCAGTTTCAATAGCATGGCAATCAATCACAATTATTTCTTTACCCTGTAGACATAATAAGGAATGCGTTCGTCGTGTACATGTTAATACTAAAATGTAGAGACGCACTTCCCGTTAAAAAATTCTTCGTGCCCCGCTAGTAGAATCAAGTTCGGGTGTGGAGCATAGCGATATATCTAAGGGAACCATAGCTTTACCGTGCTGCGCACTACAACCTTATATGAATCCGAAATACCCATCATATACTCGCGGTGTTAGATGCGGCTTACAGTGAATAAGAAGATTAATTTAGACTTAAACGTTTCTCCTATGTAAACCACTTAGTACAAGAATGGTTCTTTTCTCTCCACTCATCCCACATGTCAAGCTACACAAAGAACACGAGGAACACAGAGGCCCGTAAAAATGAAGGGCAGGAGAGGGGCGAGGATGCTGCCAAATGGTTGATTTCATTCAATCGACAATGCCCCTCGGCCACAATGACATAACCTGCCCACTAGCTGTGGCGTACTCACGACACCGATGTGCACGAAATCGGAACATTACAGCAATAGTCGATGTTGTGAGCACAGACGTAGACTGCAATAGGCTTGTCGCTGATGCTCTCTACTTTCTCTTACTCACTTCTGGCTATTACAACGAATAATAATGAATTCGGGGTATTGTGTGCCATAACCACGATATGATGGTGCGGTACGTGATAGTGCGCCTGAATCAAAACCGGAAAAATTATGGCCGCCTGGGTTTTCTATACAAGCACCTAAATAAACGTACACGCCCCCACCTCAACGCAAGCCGTTCATTTGTCAGCGATCACAATCACAATCGCGGTCAAGGTAATTTAGAGATAGTCTCTTACTCCCAAGGGACACTTGAGCTGTTGCCGTCGCCACATGTAAATATCTTCCACGGTATCAGTGCGTAGCGCTGAAGACAGTAATATTGAAGGACAAGGGCGTCCGCAAAACGTTTCGCAGGTGGGTGCATACGCGTAGGGGGCTTCCAGAAGCGGCGGCCATTCTTTCATTGCCCTGACCTGACCGACGACTTGAAAATTCGGCTGGCAATTCTGAATGCCGTTTCACACGGATGTGCGGGACCGGAGTGTGCTAGTCAAGCTGTGTAGCTTATTGCTTATGTATGAGAAAATATTATATGCAAATCCAGGCCCCCTCCCGCTCCGGACGCCCATGGTGAAGCATCGTTACCCTCATTGCCCAGCGCCATAGTCAGTTGACAGAGGGGAACTCACCCGCCTGTGATCTTCCGTTGTAGTCAATGATGGGGTAGCCATTTTCCTTGCAGGCTTCCAACAACGCTTCGCTCAGACGAGTATGCGTATTAGCATACACCACGGGTATTTCTCCTGTAGTGCCACGATACAACTCTGCGTTAGAAATAACACAAACGGTGCATTTTTATATTAGAGGCGAATTTTCAATCATCCGCTAGCCATACGTTTATTGGTATTTGGAATGTCCGAAGATTTCTACATAGCAGTTTTTAAGAAGAGCGCATCTTTATCCATCTGGCGGAGTCTTAAGTCTTATAACCGCGAGGTTAGTTCATCGAGGTTATTGTTTGTTATCGTACGTTTCGAGCTTGTATTAGAAGATATCATGCATGACAGTTCTGCGTTATGGATAACACCAGGTCGAAGGGCACAGAATGGAATGAGAGGTGCAAATACAACGGTGAATTGTCGCTATTGTGAGCTTTTATAGGCATTAGCTCCATCGGGTTTTAGAACTGATTTTTGTAGACCAGAAATGCAGATGTGCTGCGCTGTAATTGTGGAGAGTCTGTTTTTATAGCACACATCATGATGAAAGCCTCAAATCAACTAATACGGAAAGTTCCGTTCACCATGAATCATTAGTGCACCATGGGCGAATGAAGATATCTTGCGTGCGGTAATTTTTATGAAATGATTCGAGCTTGTTCACCAAAAAGGACAAAGATGAAAAGGTACTTTTACATCTGTATAACACGTGAGTGAATGGTATCTTCTCTTTATCTCTCCCAAATATGCCACAAGGTCCATAACAGGTCAGTACACGTGGGTGCACGGATGCACCATTGTATACAGCCTACAGGGTCTTGTCATCCTCGATATAGTGGAACGTATAATCTGCTTAGGAGGATACGAGCTGCCGCCTTTCTTATGGAAGCAAATAAACTTAAGGGACGCTTCACGTTTACGTTTAAAAGAGAAGGGAGATCATCATGTTGCCATCCCCTTTGCGGTACTCTTCAGGCACACGGCATTTCAGGTCTCGCGGCACGCCAGGGACTTTTTGTGAAATGGTACGAATTTCCGACTCTTCGTCGAGACAAGTGATCACCACAATCTATAGCTCTTCTTCAATATTCTCTGCTCCTTAAATTTTCTCTTTTCTCTCTCTTTTCGACATTCCCGCAAATCAAATTCTGTCGGCGCCAGTACTAGAGTGCGCCCAACCTTTGATGAATGCGATGTGATGATCGACAGACAGCCTTCCCGACGAAATCCCGCTCTTTCAGCCGCGCCTTGGTCACGGGGCCTATGCTGGATTTGTACCGAAAGGCGACTTTTACATATGACGTAAAATGCGGACGTATGACTTTTGCAGCCGTATGCAGTACGTGGCAAACTCTCGCGCCCATTCGATCAGCTCACTGACTTGCCCAGCGTGTTCACCGTGGCGTCACTGACTTGACGCCACGGTGAACACGCTGGACAAACTGAGGGGATTGATATTACGATGCACGTAGTGCTAAATCTTGAAGAACGGGTACGACGATGCGTGGTCTTCCTACACGATGCTCAACATCGTCTTCTCTTTCTGTGGTGCCGTGACGAGCACGTCACTCTCGTGGAGCAGCGTGTTGACCGAGTGACATGGCCAACGATGGTTTCATAGGTCGATCTACGCAGTGGACGTTGTCGTCTCAGTATACCAAACTAGCGCACGCCCTGTACCACTTATTCTGACTGATCCGTATGCCGTAGTAGCAATGCAGTCAGACCCCTTGTAAACGCAAGAGGGTAAGAAGGAAAGAAAGTGACTTTTAAGGGCTCGTAAGAAAGTCAGACATCTTCACTACCTCGCGGATGTGATAGAATAGTTTATAAAAGTATACCACGACAAATGCAAATAAAATGTTCTTACGAGGAAACCACGGCATTTCTTGTATATATTGCGGCCAGAGCTGGGCAAAGATACTTTGAAATTGTATCGCTATATGATACAGAACACTCGGGCGAGAAGTATGTGAGATATAGATAAAAGATAATTTTGGAATTATTATATCAGATACGAAACTTCCCAAATGTATCTGAAGATACTTGGATACATCTGCAAATTAGCTGTTATAGAATATCTAATGAAGCAGCAAAGGCTTATGTACAAAAGCGTTTAGTTAAAATTTCTTAACTGTGACTAACATTGTTTCATTTTAACGAAATACCTCTTCGTACCGCAATATTTTTCTCTTTCTTGCTCAGGGTACATAGTATCATTCCGAAACGACTTATTTGGATTTCTTTGGCTACTTAACATTACAGCTCTTTAATTGTTGCGCTGTTAGTGGTTTTTGCTTGGCACTTTTTTAACTGACGGGCGTCGCTACTCCACTTGGCGGCCAGCTAGTGGGTCGCCATTTACTTTTAACCACGTCATTAAGAAGCCTTCGCATGATGACGCAAATACCACTGTGCAGCCGTACCTTGTCGGCAAGCGTATTATATTAGTACTGTGGCGTTCTTAAACGTGCTGAAACAACTGGCGCGCGGATTGTCGGCCTATCGCTTCTCAGGGACAGTGGCGTTTCCTGGCCGTGTGCGGCCGTCAGGGATGTTGACACACTAAGGAGCCGATGCCTAGATGAGCGGCCGCTCATTTCGCCATGGTCCACGCGCCGGTTGTTTCGCTGGAAGCACGTGTGAGAGCGCTGCAGTAAGTTAGCGCACGAGGGTAGTAGCGTGGTCCTATTTCTCGGGTTTTCATTAAACGCTGGAAAAAATCACGACTCAGCATGTACGTTTCCATAAAAAATGCTATCGGTCGTTTCGGAATGCCCTCTACAACGTAACTAAACGCACTTTGCCCTGAAACAAACGTTGCATAATTCGTCTTAGTTAATTAACACAATAAGCGCGATATAAAAATACCCCAAGGAGGGCCACATGACAGCAACCCATTTCGATATATTTATGCAGTTGAGGTTAACCAGTCTTTTGTATATATTTGGTCCCACTTACTTGATACACCCTGTATAAACACGATACAGGCGGCACCCCTAACAGCTATAGCAATAGAGCATCATGTACTGTAAACTCGTATGTTAGGGTCAGACGTATGTTAGGGTTAGGGCCAGAAGTCAGTGCCAATGAAAAATAGCATAAAACGGCTTGTAGAGGCGCGAATGAGAAAAACGGAGTACTTGGTATTCTATCATATATATCATCAGCCTGTCTACGCCCACTGCAGGGCAAAGGCCTCTCCCATGTTCCGCCAATCAACCCAGTCCTGTGTTTCAGCTGCCACGTTATACCTACAAACTTCTTAATCTGGTGTGGGTATGAGCCGGGAACGTAGCACGTCGGCAGGATAGCCGGTGGTCAGTAAGGGTAACTGACTGGATTGAAAGAGATGGCAAACGCGTGAGGGGGAGACAAAAAATTAGGTGCGTAGATGAGATTAAGAAGTACTTGGTATTATGCTTCTCCAATCCCCGTCCTAACATCTTTAAGATTTTTCTTATAATTTCCAATAATATCACGCGAACTCAATTTCGCTGTTCAGCTAAATCGTAAGCAGAATTTTTGTTACTGTGCACTCAAGGCACGCTCAGATTATTCAACACCTTTGGCCTTAACATCGCCATGACATAAAAATAAACTCACATGAAATGCACCTATGTAAATAGTAGCAATAACGGAGACAATTAAAAAATAAGAAAAAAGCTGAAAACATATTCAAGCAGCTGGTTACAAAGGGGATAATTCAATAAAGACGGGAAAAAATTATGCACACGACTAGGAAACGTACGGTGTGCAAGTGGAAGACAGCAAAGATATCGCTTGTGCTCACAATCAAATTGTCAGTAAAATAACTTCTTAAATAATTCAGCATAAAGAACAAAGATACAGTACGTCAAAATGTTTTCTGTTACGTCATTGCTTGTTCTATTGTATCTAGCATCAGTACAGATAGCGCGACTGTTGTTATAGTCTCATTTGCATGCAAGTCAGAATCACCGTGTGTACGCCATACTTACATCCACAAGATATTTCGAATCGCCTATGTGTGAAAGCAGCGAAACTCAAGGAATATAAAAGAATGTCAGCCGTTATAGTTTATTGAGGTGGCTTAGTGGCAGCAATAGCTGGTTGAGAACCGGAATTCAGGTCGACGTTTTATTGTTTCGCACGGTGGTGTTTCTATAGCATTATCTTGTATCTTAAGATACACGATACATTGTTGAATCTATCGGAAATACAAATGCAGATACTCGTTTTGTGAGACGTATGGCGATACAGATACAAGATACCCAAAGAGTATCTAAGATAGTATCCAACATACATGTATCTTCGGTGCTGCCCAGCACTGGTTGCGGCAAAAGCCCATACACGGATAATTATCATGACTTTGTGCCTACACTTACTCTCGTTTGTATAACTGCCTTCGCATTTTTCTTTTGGCTCTTTCCTCTTACGCGGAACATGTGCATTTAAGGCTGAAATTGGTCGTAGATCATTTTCTGATTTGATGAGAACAAAATAACAGCCTATACCAGTTTAATAACACTGTCGACATGTTGGCCTGAGGATTTCTCGGAAATCTTTTTGAAAATTTGTAAGTGACCACTCATGTTCAACTTAACCAACTCAAGTGATTAGACGCAGGTGAGCACTGGTGGTTCGCGATCGGTCTTGTTATGGTATTCGGAACGAAAGCCTTGTTTCCCAGTGGTGACAGTGATCGGTTACCATTTGATCGCCTGTGGTGTGAAAAGTGCCGGCCACCATACACGCCAATCGTCGCGTTTCACTCTATCAGCGCCGTATGTTTTGGCGCCCATTCGTGCGACATCTCTGTAGCGAGGCCGGCAGTCGGGTGAAGAACAACTTTATTGCCGTTTGGTTAGAGCTATATAAAGAGAAGCGTGACGTAACATGTCATGTGATTACAGGTGTTAGGTGACGGCTGCACACCCAGCCGTGCTACATCTTCCTTCAATTGGGAACAAATTAATTATGCCTTTCCGGCTGCGGGTATCGACAGGGCTGGTGGCGAGTTCTGGTGCTTCGGCGTAGCTCTTGAGGAAAGGGGTCTTCTCTGGGGGCCATCGTCGCTGTGCGTCGTCCTCTCCCTCAGGTGTTCTCTTGTGCGCCTGAATTCTCGACCATCTTCTGTTCTTATGATTGCTGACCGGGGCGTGTTTGCTGGCCTTAGAAGTACCGCAGGCGACCACGTTCGCTGGAGGGTGTCGTATGTGGACACTGGCTGGCCTGGAGAAAGGGGCGGTAGATCGTTTGTTCCACGGTTGTAATACACCTTCTGGCTTTGACGGATCTCCTGGAGCCTGCTGTGAACGGCTTTGCTTGGAACTGCCTCTGGTTCCAGGTGGCTGGTTGGTACAGGCAATAGGGTCCTGGTCTGTCGTCCCATGAGTCTCTGCACAGGGGACCTCAGAACATCATCTCTGGGGATGTTGCGCCATTCTAGCAACGCCATATAAAAATCAACCCTGCTGCGTGAACATTTCTTTAGAAGCTCTTTTGCCTCTTGTACGGCTCTTTCAGTCATACCATTGGAGCGGGGATGATAAGGGCTTGTCGTAATATGGGTAATGTTCCCGCAGCAGCACTTTGTTTAGCGCCGTAGGATCCAGGCTCCAGCGAACGTGGTCGCCTGCGGTACTTCTAAGGCCAGCAAACACGCCCCGGTCAGCAATCATAAGAACAGAAGATGGTCGAGAATTCAGGCGCACAAGAGAACACCTGAGGGAGAGGACGACGCACAGCGACGATGGCCCCAGAGAAGACCACTTTCCTCTCGAAAATGCTCTTTGCCTTGTTCATGCGCACGGCATATGTCGACAGTCTTTTCGTACGTCGGGTTTTCGGCTATCAGCCTTTGCTGCAGGCTCTTATCCGTTGTGCCCAAAATGATTCGGCTGCGCAACATGCGGTCTTCAAGATTCCCAAATTCACAGTTCTTCGCTAACACACGCAGTTCTGTTAGCCACTCGTTAAACGTTTCGCCTGCCTTTTGGTTTCTTGAACCAAATAGAAATTCTTGAAATGTTAAGTTGGTTGCGGGCCTGTAGTGCTCCTCAAATTTCTTAATTAGAACTTCAACATCATTTCTGTCTTCCGCCTACTCGAACTTGAAGGTAATGTATGCCTTTCGAGCTTCTTCGCCTATGGTGACTAGCAACGTGGCTGCTTGAACATCCTTTGGCTGATCGTTCAATCTTGTAGCGGTGGAAAAGAGCAGAAACTCACTTTTCCAAGTTTTCCAGGCAACCCAAGGGTCCTGTGACATCTCCATGGGCTTCGGGGGCGGTAGTAGTGCGGACGCCATCGACGCATCCGCTGGGTTTCGCTGCCACCATGTAGCGAGGCCGGCAGTCGGGTGAAGAACAACATTATTGCCGTTTGGTTAGAGCTATATAAAGAGAAGCGTGACGTAACATGTCACGTGATTACAGGTGTTAGGTGACGGCTGCACACCCAGCCGTGCTACAATCTCTAATGAAACCAACGAGTGTGTTCGCATGTGCAAATTGCAATGGACCTGCAGCAACTTCAGCATTCTTCTGCCAGTATGCGGTTGCTGTTGTAAGCTATGTCCATCGTAGTAGTGAATGGTACTCAAGGTCGAGCAGCGATTCAACGCACAACTCCGGTGCGACAGAATATAGGGCTGGTCGGTCTGTAAGTAGCGCTTGTGCTTGTATGCCTTGCCTTTTTTGTCATTTATTGCGCTTAATTTGTATCGTGATAATCAGCGCACAATGAAACTCACCTTCATGGCCTGGAACTCTCGATGTTTCAATGTTCTTGAAGTGCGGCAACACGTCGTCGTAGGACCAACCGTATGCTCCGAACTCGTCCCTCCAAATGTCGTAGTCGCGCCGGTTCCCGCGAACATAAAACATGAAGTTTATGGCGCTCGAGCCTCCCAAGGCTTTTCCGCGTGCCCACGGACACCTCTGGAAATACAGAGTAGACATATACAGCGAGGAGGTTTCTCGGGGCACAAATTACAATGCAATTTGAAATTCGTACAAATGATTTTAGTGTCTGAAACTTCAACGCTGTCTATCGAAAAAATAAATGTATCACTGTACACAAGAGATCCTTACAGCTGAATTGTCAGAAGGCGGGTCGCAATGCTTTAGAAAAACTCCAGCTAGGTAAAAACATTCAAACACAAACTCCTCGCAAGACAACACATGAGCATTGATGAAGTCGGTTTTTCAACGAAAGACTCACTGTTTATTTTTGCAGGCCCACCCGCTTCGTGTCAACAACATAGCTACTGCTATTGGCACACGTAATCTTGGTGCGAAACGAAGTAACGATTGTTCAACCAAACTACATCTATATGCTATCAGCCTAAATCTCAAATTCGAGAGGCTTGGAATGTGAAAACATCTTATACATTTTACACCAGTGAGGTAACTGATCATTTGTTTCATAAAACATACCAAGCCGCTAATTACGACTCCGCGATTGAGGCGTATGTAAATCGTCGAGTTGTATGTGTAATAAGGAACAGATCTATTTCACCTCAAGCGTTTTTTTAATTTGAGCTAAATGCAACGCTCTTCCGCCCTGACCTAAATGCGACCTGAACTGAACACAAGGCTTGACGCTCGAATCATCTGAACCTGTCACAACTAATTCCAGGTAATTACCGTCATGCGGGCGCTCACACGAGCTTGCGTCAGTTTACATAATTGTGGTACCTTTTGTCGGTTAAAAGTAATTGTAACCGTCTTTTGATAAAGCTTGTGAATGTTTACTTCAAATAAAATGTCATCGAATTCATGGGCTTTTTTTTAGAAGAGCTACATAACCCATCTAGATCTGCATGGAAATTGGTTGCCTTGCTGTTCAAAAACTATTTGATTTATATTAGTATTCGATTCGGCGTTATCGCTATAGGAGATATTCATAATGCTTGGTGTTCCGGCAACACTGGGTGCGTCCGACATTTTCTGTTGCGCGCAGTCGCGTAATTGTCTGCTAGCGTCTTCACAAGCAGAGGACACGGAGCAGCTGAGCCGCAGTCGTTGGCGGGGCTTTCGAATCAAGAAAATGCGGCCGTATCCTTCGTCATCCAGCGCTGAACAGTCAGCGGACCGCACTGTGCCGCCACAAATTGGCCAGAACACAATATCGGAGTTCTGCGCCCTTAAATACTCATCCGGACGGCAGCTGCAAGAGGCGCACCGCTTCGTAAAGTCTAACTGCTTATCTCTAGTGGCATTCAAAAGAAAGTGTTCGTTGCAGAGAAGTGTACTGCCTGTCAAAGTTCTAAGATAACCTTAGAGCTCCACTGCATTCCAGACTGCGAATATACGCCCGCGTCATAAACAATAGTCAGATATCGGCAACACGTTGTTGCTTCGCGACCTGCGCAATGCTGTGACGCTTTCATTGGCTCATTTCTTTAGCCACAGGTATCTCTACACCCTTCGCAATAGCGTGTTACAGTTTTTTCGAAATCAGCAAGACACAGCGGTGTGCCACAAACCAAACAAAAATACAGATAACGCTTTTTAAATGTAGAAAAACAGAGCGGCTCGAGTAATGTTCTCTTACTGCACGCTGGTTGTTTATAATAGAGCACTGCACGGGCCCGGCCCGGCCCGCGGGCAGGGCCGAGTAAGGGATTGTTGGGTCGGGCCCGGGCCGGGCTCGGGTCGGGCCTGAGCCAGGCCCGTATTAGGCCCGGGTCTCATACGTATCTGTATAATTGCGTGTGTACGTTGTTTGGCTTTATTTTTGTTCTTTTGTGGGGTTTAACTTCCCGAAGCGACCCAGGCTATATGAGACGCCGTCGTTGAGGGCTCCCGGTAATTTAAACCACCTGGAGTGCATTGGCGTGCACAGAAATTCCACAGTACAAGACGTCTACAATTTTGCTCCATCGGTATGCTACACGTAATTTCGAGAAACGCCTAAGTTTCCACCATTATAGTGAGTGAAAGTCGTTCATGGGTACCGTGTAAGGAAAGCAACGGTAAACTGCCTAGATTAGTGTATATAAGATGTGCGCGTTTGTATGTAGGTAAACATTTCGAGTATGCAGCTACGTTCGCATGCCCGCCGCGCCTGTTTCCGCCTTCCTGACTCCGTAGACTCGTCAACGCGACTTGTGAGTCATTAATATCTCAGGAGCTATTCTTCGTGCAGTTTAAGGGCAAGATGCGGAGCGACTCTTTTCACAGGGCGAACGCCGTTGTTGATTTTCCCATTAGTGGTGAGGCGCCAGACCATAGCGACACTCGTTTCCCCGAGTATGGCTCACAACTGGAGTGATGAGGCTAGAGAAGCGATCCGGGATTCTGGGAATAACCAACACACACACACACACACACACACACACACACACACACACACACACACACACACACACACACACACACACACACACACACACACACACACACACACACACACACACACACACACACACACACTGATTTATTTTATTTAAACCACCCTTTATTCAATACTCCGTTACTATGCACAAGTCTGACACGAGTGTTTCGTTTTAAATAACTTCGCAATGAAAACAATTTTGCACGTAAAAGATGGAGGGGACCTCGTTTCGTTTAGGCACTGGCTATGCACGAATGAAACCACTTCTGTTTCAGAAATCGCTTCAAAATTTGCTTTCAGAATAAGCCCCGGCATATTCCGACAACCAAGCCCATCGTCTGGCAGTCAGGGGCACGCCGTGAGTGGTTACTGACCACGTGTTTTACAAACCTAACCCATCCTTAAATACTCAGTTAAACACATGCGAGTATGAACGCCCGAACGACACCAACGCGCGCGGACACCATTTACGTTGACATCAGACATGGCATATGCTAGAATGACCGCACATAGCTCCCACAATCACGTATACTCACTCCATTCTGCCGAACGTCATCGCAGATGTAAGGTTGCGTGGTTAGCACTGCGTGCGTACATGAAACAGCCAGCTATGACTCCAATTATATTTTACATTGCCCTGCAATTATTTCGCACGAGTGTTACGGGCGTAATTAAGCCTTTCAGGCCCTGTTGCTTCAATTGAAATCATCCGTTTTTAAGGTCACTCAACAAGCACCTGGTAAAGATAAAGCGTTGGTTCTTTAAGAGCCCACATTTAGCATCTGCTCTACATATGGTGCCAACCTGGTAGATACAACAAAGCGAGGTCACGTGTGAACAAAGAAATTACAGAAGCGGTCATGCTGTTCATGCATTTCGCTGAGACAGCTTTTTTCAGCATGCAGAGATAGGGCATTTATTTTAGTTTTGTGCCGAAAATTGAAATGTTGACTATTGGGCATTATGCTATCCCACCTAAATACCTGTTTAAGTAATAAATCGAGTAAAAATAATGGAAATATTATTAAATATTAATTATTAATTAAATTATTTGGACATTAATTACTCTTCATTGAAAAGTGTGAGCAAAGATTTTTTTTCATTTTTTGGATTACCATGACCATGCACATCTCAAAATTTAAAAGCCGGGTGCTTACATTTAAAATAAATAACTTGGGACTGAAAGGATTAAAGGGACACTAAAGAGAAACAATGAATTGGTTTAGATTGATAAAGTGTGCTCGGAGAACTTTTGTGTAGTTTATTTCACCACCATAGGTTTAATATTAGATGAGAAAACCACGTTCAAAGTCGCATTTTTAAATTTCGCGCCGAACTTTGCAATTCGTGACGTAAAGGATTTCAAAGAGCATTTAACGTAGTTTTGGCGCCACTGGCTCGACGAAATTTCCACAAACTCGTTATGTCAAGTCTCTGGCACCCTCAGAGGACAATGTACTTCGATTTAACCGATTAGGAGCTACGTAGGCCCAAGCAGGCGCCGTCAAAACTATGTGACGTCACTGCAAATGGTGCGGGAATTCAAAGGTGGCGTCGCCACCTGTATTTTCTTTTTACGCGTTTTCTCGCTTATTTTGCGTCTTCTCGCAGCAAGCGTGGTGTTTTTGGTATCGTGGAAGACCACTTTAATAATGCGAGAAAAATCGTTTTGCTCTTTAGTGTCCCTTTAACCGAATGTATACACAGTACCAGTGAAAGTCGTGACACTGAAAGAAGTTCCTAAAACAATTTTTAGAAAATATCTTGTGCGCGGCAGGTATCTTCACAATGGCCGAAGGTTGGACAGTGCCTCCTTTATGCATAACTAGCTGAAACGGGCCGGGCCGGCCCGGGTCCAAACCTTTCGGGCCCGGGCCTGGTAGGGGCCACATTTAAAAACACCGGGCCGGGCTCGGGAGGGCCGGAGCGGGGCGTTTTCGGGCCGGGTCAGGCCCGGGCGGGAAAAATCGGCCCGTGCAGTGCTCTAGTTCCTAATGCCTTGTGGTTGTATTCTATAGATTTATTATTGTTCTTGTTTTCTTGAACGCTGCACGTGTGCGTTCGTTGACATATCTTTTCAAAATACTGCGCTCTTTGCTTTAGCATCCCACAGCAGCGTTGCATTACCGTGCAAACGAGGGGCCACGTTCAGCGGAATGACGAGTGCAATGATCTACCTAAAGATATACCGAACAAACTCCTCGATCTATTGTACGCCTCTGTAACTCTTCGCTGCGTGTGCGCAGTGCACGCTTACCGAACAAGGCAAACGAAAAGTAAAAGGGGGTGACAAGGGGGTCCAAAGCGAAGAGAAGACGCGGCATGCGCACTATGTGCTTCGGCGCACACTGCTTTGCGAAGCTTGCCAAGAAAGGCCTCTTGGGATCCTTGCGCCGATCGAGCCTCGCGTGGCGGCACTGACTTTCCGCAGACGCACGCAGCAGCGTCTGTAGCACTTCTTACATACGTTTATACACGTAAATCATTGCTTTCGTCGATCTGCAACACCGACAAGCTAATGTTGATCAATCACGCTTTCTCGTGCGCGTGCGGCGTCGGCCGTCTGTTCTAAAAGACCTATATCGTAATGTTGTTCACCAAGGGTGCTATTCTGGACATTGTCAAATTCCGCCATGTTGTCAAATTCCGCCATGTTGATGATTTGATTGGTCACGCGAAGTCGTTCGCATTGTGGCGCTGCAATGGCGTTACGACACAGGAATCCGCGATGACGTAACGTGCCAAAAATAGTAAATTTTTTCCGAAGCAACGCTTCGCCGTACTCTGTCATGTAGAAATAAAGGTTTGGGTGAAACAACGAAACCGAAATGTGGTACTGAGCTGTGCCTACGGTCAACTTGCGGTTTATCGAAACTACTGCTCGCACGACGAAGAGCCGCCATGTCTGCAACACGATTGGACATTGCACTGATGGCGCCCATTGCGTCACAGGATCTCACTTTTTGTAGCGTCAAATTGACGTTGCGTGACGTTGCATCCTGCCAAAGTTGCAGCTTAAAATGTGAGAACGATGAAGTGCCCAGAATTGGCCGCCATATTGTTGTAAGCTGAGTTGCTTGTTCGATGTGCAGCCTCACATACGTATGTGTAGATGTCATTCCGTGAGTTACTTTACAAGCACGTTTTCGGTTAGTAATATTATAAAGTGTTGTACATGAAGCTTGCTTGTTAAAATAAAAGGTTATTGTTTAATTTGGCTTGTTCGAATTTGCGGTTCTCGCCGCAAGAGAACGCTAGATAAGCGAAGAAAAATGGCGCTGCCCTTTGTTGTGTAGTGGCTGGAGCTGCAGGAAGAAGGAGAATTCCGCGAGTACCGCGATGTTTTTGTGATGACGGATCAATTGTTTCAACTGCGGTGCCGGCTGACGAAGGACACTGTGCGATGGCTGTGCGGGGAGCTTCGCCAGGACCTGGAGCGGCGACGTACGGACACGAGAACAGCGCCGACTGTTGTTGTTTTTGTTGAGCTACAAGTGCTTTGCGCCCTTTGCTTCTTCGCCACCGGCAGTTACCACGACGCGATCGCGAACAACGAGAACGTGGCGACGAGCTAGTCCAGTGTGGGTCTCACGATTCATGCTCTCATGGAAGCGATCGTCGAGCGCCTCGGTAATGAGTGGATCGCCCTCCCTGCCAAAAGGAAGGCTTTGTCCACATAGATGCAAGATTTGAAGGCTGCGTTGAGGTGGTCGACGACACGTTCGTGTGCATAAGTGCGCCGTATGAAAAGGACGATGGCAACAAGGCTGCTTACTTTTGCCGCAAGAACTTTTACGCCCTCAGCGTCATGGTGGTGAGAACAAATTTCATCTTATTCAATCTCGCGCATGCTCTTAGTAGAATGCAAATGAGGAACGTGAAAGACAGCTTTTCGCCACTCTCCAGTATTTTAACGACATTTGCCGTGGCTCCAACTGCAGTGATAGAAAAGAACGCAGTAGTCGCGGTAAACGGTGTTTCCGTCGCTATTTAGTTTTGGCAGGGGTGACGTGACACCATAAAAAGTTCATCGAGCTTCATATTTGATCGTGGTAGCTTTAAGAAAAGTAATGCATGAAAGGAAATCAAACGTGCTGATTGCGCTCTAATTTCATAAACAGTGATATGCAGACATGCAGTAACTGCCACATATTAAATGAAAGATACAGCTGTGGAAGCTGCGCTCCGAAAGCAACTCGAGAGAAATAAGTGCGTTGGACCACACAGTTACAGTTGTTCTGCATGTAGCTGGTTGTATTGCTGTTGCCGACTTCCTTCCAATGCAAACAACACTCTGCAGGTATGTGACCAACCCTGCCGATGACTGCCCTCGCACTCGGGGCCCGTGCACCACGCCTTTATGTGGAATACATCCACCGTGAGCCAGGACTGGGCAGTGGACGCCGTGGCTAGGTTGGTGAATAGCTGCTTGGTATGCAAGCGTGAGAATGCTTGTGTGGTGTCTCAGTGTAGCAAAAACATTATTCAAGGTAATTTTATTACACGCTGCATGGTTCTTAACTACTCAAGTCTCTTTGTTCTAATTTCTGCCCCGTATGTTATTACTGGCAGCTACCTTGGTCGAACACTATCTACTTTAGTGGCACTCCTGTTCCCTTGAATAAAAATTCTCTCATGCACACATTTGAGAAAACAAGTCATACTGAGACCCGAGGCGGCACACAATAATCCGACTTGCTCTCACTGTATAATTGCAACTTGTCTTCCTATGGTCATGGGAAAGACTACTAGTGCAATAGAAAGGTCAAGCATGAAATAAACTTTCATGAAGAGATTGTATGATCCTTTATTATAAAGTGGTGAAATAATAAATAGTAAGCATGCGATGACACAGAAAATGCTACACTCTGAGGCTATGTTAAAAAAAAAAAAGAATACATCAAATACAACTGCCATAGATGTTGTACATTCATAAATACAATTATGTGTAGAAAGGACAACTTGTATAAAAAATAAAAATAAGCAAGCACAGCCATGTGCTATATAGCAATAAAATAAGTCAAGTGACAACTGAAAGGTATTTCAGTCATGGTTCATAAAAAGCACTAAAAAAAAACTCAAACGGTTGCAAAAGAAACCTGCTGTCACTTTTCATTGACGGCCTAAGCACAAAAAAAAACTAAGGGAAATCAAGGCTTGAGTGCGCTGACCATCTGCAGCCGCACATCAGTCCCATGCAGTCAAAAGAAAGCACAACACCCTTACCACCAAAGAAGATGCGCCTTCTGTCACTCGCCCCTTCTTCTCTATGAAAGAAGTTAAAGGTTGCAGTTCAGTAGCTTCGTTGTCATTCCTCCTGACGAAGGAATTGAGTTGATAAAGCCATTTTTTCGTTGGAGCATTTCAAAAGCCGTAATTATGTAACCTACCCAGAAAAACAACTCTGTCAATATGTCTAGCTGTAAAAAAAAGGAAAGCAGTGCATATCAGTGACACGATGTCTTCGAATAAGTTAAAAGAAGTGAGAAAGGAATAGTACATATTCATGTATACATTCATATTATGCTAATTGGAACACTGTCCTCCACAGGTGATAGCGCATACTCGCGTCAACCTTGGCTGCTTAACCCCATCCCTGGAGCACATCCTGCTGGATCCTCTGCTGCCCGATTCCACCGCACCCACTCTTCACTGCTGTGCGTCGTATAACTGTGCACTGGAGTCCTCAAGGCCCACTTTCGGTGCTTGCAGAGGTACAGAACACTGTACTATGGCCCACTCTTCACGTCGAAGATCATTGCAGTTTGTGTCGTGCTTCACAACCTCGGTGTCTGGCAGCAGCTGCCTGAGCAGACGACATCCCTTGCACTGAAGAACTCGAATGAGAAGATGCGGACCTTTACAACAACAATAGCGACGATACGGCTGCAGTAGACATGTACCAGGCGGGTAGGCAAAGGCAGGATCACGCTCTGTAGTGGTTCACAGCTGGGCACGACTCGATGTAATGGGGTTTACATTCCTTCGAGATGTGCAGAGAAACGTGAAACACAAGAAACTCTTGCTGTTTCTCATGACAAAGTAGCCACTTCATTGTGTTCGATCCTATACCTATCCCCTGTACTTTTGTTCTTGCAGGAATTGTATTCTGACAAAAGCTTCATTGCGTTCGTTCCTTTAGAGCATGCTAATTGTACGAAGCAGTTAGGCAAAAGCATGCTCAGCTTCTGCCGCAAATCATAGCAGGACTAGTTTGTTGAGACCATAGTGACTCTGTAAACAGACTGTGTTATTTTGCAGCAGTGCATGCAACATTGAATGCCATTCCAGAGCATTGTTTTCAGCACTTTATTCACAATGCGAAGCCGTGTGATGACTGTACGAGTCTGGCAGGTGTGTACAAAAGCTCTATTCATGTAGTAGCCACTCGTACATGCAAGAGCACAAGCTTGCTGTGGTTGGTAATATATGTAAATGCTTATAGGCACAAAACGACCCAGTACCGAAAGGGGCAACGTGGGCACAGCACTGTGTAGCTACTTTCTGTCCTGTTTTTTCTGGTGGACTATAAAAGTTTACATGCAAGAGTAATACGTGATATTTCAGAATTTATTGTAAGTCAATTGATCTTCTTCTGTCAATTCATCATTGTGAGTCAATTCATCATCCTTGCAATAATAAAAAGCAGTCAAGTTGTCTCATTGCTTACATCATTGTCTTATCATTCATTGCTGCCAACGACAACAAAGGATGCCTCTAATAATGTACCAGCAAGTTTTGAAACAAGCACATCTGCATAAAAGACATCTCTTTGAATGCAGTTTGTGCACTTCTTAGTGCTGCTAGTCCAATGTAACATCAACTGTGTGAAATACTACAATTCCTCTTCTTTATCTGTGGCCATTATGCACTTCTTATCCGTATGTTGTAAGCAACGTGGAAGTACCTTCCACAGTTAACACCTTCGGAGATGCATCACTTCTGTGGATTGAGATTTGCCTAGACTTTATCTTTCAGATTCAAACTGATCGCGCGTAACGTGAGGTCCTGAAACTTAACTCTTATTGCTTCTGCTTATGTATATTTACATGATTGTAACTTTTACTTACAGTAGTCCTTACGCATCCTCAGCAAAACATATAGCACCATCTTAATGATCACGACAATTCAGGAAGATACTTCGCGCATCGGAGACGTTATAAATAACTCAGCTGGCTGTTGGGCTAGTTGGCACATTACTTAAGATAAACTAGACGCGGAACGGCCACCGCAACAAAAAAGACGGGAGGAACAGAAGGGGCATTATTAATACTTGCAGTGCTGTGCAGCTCCTTATCTCTATACTATCGGCAGCGCTTCTGGACGCCGCGGGCCCTGGGAACGAAGGGCCACTGCAGCCCAAGACGGGGTCGACGCGCATACTTGTAAAGATGCGGGCGTCGTCCACCGAGACATGCTTCGCCAAATCGAACGGCCCTCCGCCTGTTCTCCTGCAATAAGCATGTGCATAGCTGAAACGTCAACACCACCCGAGTGAAACGCAAGCTTACCTGACTGCACTGTCATTCCGCGCCTCGAGCTCGCGCTGCCGCCACTTCAGTTCGCCATAGCCACCGCCACTCCGGCGGCGGCCTGCTGCTGGGGCCCAGGCGGTAAAGGCGCTCTGTCATCGTCTGTCACGGCTCCCATCATACCTCCGGTAGTAAGTTGCAAACCACCCTCCCCATACAGGGACGATCGGTAAAAAAATGCAACATCGCGGCCCACTGTTCACGATCTGCCGACATAACCACAGAACACCTACACAAAACAACCAGCGAAATAACGATGTCGGCAATGTTGACGCTGGCTTGGCTGGCTCGCTTATTGGCTAAAAAAGTTACTGTGGCTTTGTCGCTCATCTCCAAATATGGCGCTAAATTGCAGACGTTATCGTCTGCTTCACAACTTTAAAACTAAACGCTGCACTTTTCTTTTATTTTTTTGTTGTTACATTAACAATTTCAGATACAAAATACTATTTAATTGCACGTTTCTTTGCATCTTATGTCCCCTTCACGTCACGTTTCGCAAGCATTTCATGCGTTTGCGTCATCATTGTGTACACGTCACGCCTACGTCAAATTTGACAGAAAATGGCGGAAGTCCAGAATAGCACCCCAAGCCTAGCTTATGTTGCAGGCGAGCAAATAAACTGCACGGATAAATAAGAACTGAAGTTGAAGAGCGCTTCTACTCGCGCCGCTAATTTCCCAACCAAAGCACAGTGCCCATCTCGTTGACGAAACAAGTTCGCGTCGGTACTTTCTTTTTCTTCGTTCCCGGAACTGACAAATTCGATTGAAATTAGTGTTACATTGTTCCGGGCGCTGTCAGAGCTCTCTCATTGCCAGAACAGCGCACGAAGCATTGGGAAGTCATCGCAGAACGAAGATGAAAAACCGGTAGCTAGCATATGAAAGACTGCGGTATGCGACTGGTTTCGTTTTCACGGCCAACAAAGCATGGCCGATTGAGCTTTTGGGCTCGTCGACAGATGGCGCTATACATTTTGAATATCCCCTATTCGATTCGTATTTGATTAGGTTCTAAAACTAACTATTCGAACGTCCCTATTACCAAGTTAAGTTCTGGGTGTTATCTTGCTGGTAGAAATTAATGAAGGGGAGGTAGGGCAGTTAACGAGTACAAATATACTATTCACTACCTGACAATGACGAAGAAAAACGGCGGCATTGGAAAGAAACGCATGCAAATAGCGAAAGGAAACCTTTACATAGATGCAAACAATGCCGTTCACACCACAGAACAGGAGCGCAGCCAGATTTTTTATTGTGAGAGGGGGGGGGGGGGTTCAACCGTACTTTACGTATGGTCGTGCTTGCATTTGTATGTCTGCGTGTGCATATACACATGCGTAATTGAAAAAAAATTTCGGGGGGGGGGGGGGCTTGAACCTCCGCTAGGTCCCTGGTACAGAATAACAGTTCTCATCACCAGAGTAGTTCATGCAGAGTTGGTTGTTAGTGACGGATTTCTACAACTGTGGTAGGATCACTTGTTTTGTCGATATTCGAAAATGATTTTTACGACTCATGCCGTAGTGAGTGCTCATTGAAGGCTAGTGCAGCCCGAAGCATTTGCCTAACAGCAACGGGTTCTGGTCTTCTACGTGCCAAGCATACGATATGACTGTGAGATGTTCCTTAGTGGGGTACCCCGGATTAATTATCGCATTGTGCGGTTCCTGACAGACACTTAAATGCGGGTACAAAGGCATTTCTCTACATTTAAGTGCTATCGAAATGTGGCCCCTGAGGCCGGGAATAGAATCCGCGCTGGTTAGCTTCGTAGCGCGACACCTTAGCAGATAAGCCATAGGGGCGGTTCGAGCAGTCAAACACGTATCGAGAAGGACGCACGCCATGGTTGGCCGCTAAACATTTTTTAGCCACACGGCGTTCTTCAACGCACAACCTGCGGAAGCAAGCAAGTATCTTACGTGCGTAGCACTTTAGAGGCCCGGCTTGTCGTCCGTCGACTGTCTCATGCCACATGGTCACGCAGTGGTCACAACAGTGAATACAGGCCTAAAGCAAGGCTAAAGATGCTCAAAACCAGTGCAATATAAAATGAGAAGGCCCAGAATGATATAACTAAAAAAATAACTAATAAATAATCGCAATATTTCGCCTGAAATTGCGAACAAGCTTCTGAACCATCCGGCGGATACCCGCACCGCGAAAGAGAGGGCGCCACCGCCTCCAAAAGCGCGCGATCGCCGAGGGAATCGCTGGGTTTCCCGTGCTACGCGCTTTCTCAGGCTTCACGGTAGTGGAGCTGCCCATTAGGCGCAGAATAAAAGAACTACACGAAGACGTACACAAGACCGATATTAGCGCACGATTTAGCGCAGGATTTAGCACTACACCAGGGTCTAAGCAAGAACTCACATTAGCGCAGCATTTTTTGTTCAGTCTCCTCTGAAATGCAAGCGTCCGAGTGTCGCATATCGACGCTGCGCTTGTTCTTTTATTTTGCCCCGTGACTAGGTTTCACCGGCTGAAGCTGCTGCGCGTGACATCGTTAGGCTCAACCTGCCCCTGAAAGTATCGGGCATTTCTGGAGGATATTAGTTTACTCTGCGTGCACCACGCGAACGATGGGGGCTAATCTGGTCCGGGGGCGAGATTCAGCAATATAATAATAATTGTTGCAGGTAACGTCCCAAAACCACGATATGGTTATGAGAGGCGCCTTACTGGAGGGCTCGGGAAATTTTGAAACCCTGGGGTTCTTTAACTGTACCTAAATCTAAGCAGACGGGCCTCAAGCATTTTCACCTCCATCGAAAATGGGGCCGCCACGGCTGAGATTCGATTCCGCGACCAGCGCGTCAGCAGTCGAGCACCATAACCACTAGACTACCGCGGGGGGTTGGAAATCCAGCGAGTGTGCTGAAATGTAGCGTGATTTATACGTGAGTTGGTGACGCTTAATATGCGCAGATTTGGACGGGAGACGACTTCGCTGGCCGCTATCATTGTACGGTTAGTGTTACTTGCTTTACCGGGCAGAAGTTCGCCCAGTCGAGAGTTCGAGCGTTAGACTGCTGAATACCGCACTGTCACAAATGCGTGGCGATATAACTTTAGCGTTGAGACATATATTACTCACGCTGCATGCTTCGTTGGTACATCATACGAAGGTGGAAGGTATCAGCGAAAAAAAACACGAACACAAAGAACAAGAAATGGTAACCGCTGGATATAGAAATAACATTTATGAACTTCCTTGAGGACAGGGAATTAGTTGGGGGCACCTTTTATCAAACTAAGTTCAGCTCTCCTGCTGTCCTGGGTTCGTACTTATTCACTGGCATGTTGCACCCACATTGTTATACGATAAGTTTTTGCGCCCCATGCCGAAAACCACGATCTTGCTGTGTATATACATTGTCTTTCTGATAAAAAGCACCGAGTATTAAAAAAATTAAGCATACACACTACGCGTCTCCAATTAGCGCGGTATTGTTCTGAGGCATATAAAACCCGTCAGAATATTTTGCCAATACACAAAACTCCGCAATTAAAAAACATTGCTGAATGAACGTTTTAAATAGTAACTCGACAGAAAAATCTTCAATACAAGAGTTG
Source organism: Rhipicephalus sanguineus (assembly GCF_013339695.2). NCBI lineage: Eukaryota > Metazoa > Arthropoda > Arachnida > Ixodida > Ixodidae > Rhipicephalus > Rhipicephalus sanguineus. The sequence goes on along the minus strand of NC_051182.1, from coordinate 35,264,203 downwards.
CAGCGCTTGTTCAGAAACATCGAACTTTTCGAACAATGGTTAGATAATTCCCCTGCTTAATTATTTCCGGCCTTTCTTTAAAGCACGCGAATTTAAAAAATTCGCCCTCTAATGTAAGTTGAACGAGTTGCGAAAGGCTGCTCCGCACGAAGGTCTGTCGAGCAGGCTATCGATGAGTGCAATGGACGCTAAGTGATGGCAGGGGTGTACCGTCTAAAAAAAAAAAAAAAAGAAACTACGAAAGAGCAGCCGCCAAGTGTGAGTGAATCTTTTATCTCGCTCCTTCGTCACATTACGTTTCTTCATTGGTACACAAAGGACAGAAAAATGGCCGTATGCTGCACCAAGTGCGGCCTATGGTTTCATGTGGCATTTGCTCCGACGCCGCCGCTTTTTCGTTGAAGAATATTTTTCTTGTTGTTGAAAAGGTACGCTCCTTTTGTCGCTTAACCAGGCCTCGGAAACTGGGCGCCAGTTTCAGTTTCAAGGAACATACGCGCCTCTAGCTGTTGCCGCGCATCGAAGATCTGGTTGAACGAAATGAGGTTGATCTGGATGTTCACATTTAGTGTCTTTCACGAGATTTTACAAAAAAAAAAAATCATTGAGCTGTAAAGAACTCTTCCTTTGTTTATTTTTTCTTCTCTTGTTTCTTATTTCGTCGATTTTAAATCAGGTGAAGCGCTGGAACTGGTCGACTTCTGTTCGTAGCTCTTGCCTCCGCTCGCCCTTCGCTCCGCGATATCACAAGCTGGATCGCGCTCGGTTATCTCGCTCGGTTCACCTACCAAGTATGAATACGGCCAAAGATATGACATTTGATAGGGCGTGCAGAGAACGGAAACCGCAGGGAGCCACGTCGAGGAGGCCAACCAACTATTGCACGAAGATGGCTAAATTGGGGCATCACATGTCTTGCGCGGCTCTGTGGTGTGTTAACCCAGGGATTTCCAGTTCCGCGAAGGCTTTTCAGGTTGCCTAGTGACAACGGGTGAGCACAAGTATTTGGGTCCATTATTTGAGCAGGTATTCATTCTGCATGACTACATGAGTGAATCCAGTTATCTGCAAGCCTGAATAGACTGAGATAAGCCTAGTATCGCTAGACTAATTTGTTATCACGACAGCCTACCTATTGCCGGCAAAATACGTTTAATGAAAGGCTTTAATGCGTGTTGGTTTGGCGACACAGTTTGTTCATCTTTTACTTTAGGGCATGTAGTTAAATGATCTTAAGCAATTATAGGCTCCTTCCTGTTCATGGAAATGCATGTAGCCAGTGTGAAACTTTGTGGGCCTTTACTGCTAATACTGTCACTGAAATACATGTAATGGACTCACTGACGCTTTGAGAAATCGTTCAACAGGGAATGTCGCTGAGGCCAACGTTTCGTCAAGTGGTCTTTTGTTCGTCAAGGCTGCTGACCTGACGAAGACAAGTCAACTTGTCGAAGCATTGCCTCCAGCGACATGCCCTGTTCAACGATTTCTCATCGCTTCAAGCCTCCATCTTGCCCTGAACTTGTTGGTAGTAAGGTTCTGCGGAAAAATATGTTCGCTGTCATAACGACGTGGTTGAGTCAAGTACAACGTGGCCCTGCTCGTGATTGTTAATAATTTTTCGCATTGGTTCGGATATTCTGGGTTTCAATGTTTGCTCAATTATGCGCGTATTTCAGTTTTGAATTATTAGCAGACTGACACTTTCACACTACCTGTATGTCTCTGTGTTTAGTACAAAAGATATGATTCTACAAAAAGATTTAAATTTTACTTGTCTTGATCAAGTTTAGTCTTATTGACATAGGCGTGCGCAGAGTTCCCCATTGGGGGGGGGGGCAAAGGTTCATCACAGCGCCCCCCCCCCCGCCCTACTAAGTCAATGCATGGGACAGATTATGCGCCCCCCCCCCCCTCTTAGGTGACTAGACGGGTCAATGTACAGGGCAGATTTTGCGCCCTCCTCTTAGGTGATTAGGGGGGAGCGGCCGCCCCCCTGCCCCTCCTGTGCGCACGCCTATGCTTATTGAGAAACCGATCGGATTTATTTTGTCGACTTCACAACGCACGATCAAAATTAAATAGATAGTTAACTATATTTATCAAATGGCCGCGTCGCCCGAGCGGCCAGCGGACTTACAGATAGCACGAACACATTCCGCTTGCAAGCGAAGTGGGAAAGGAGGGCTTCCTCGACGACCCTCCTCCTATCGGTTTCGTGCCCTTTCCCACTATTTGCGACCTCACCAGTGACGTCATGAAAGAAATGTTTTGTTTGTGAACTATTTCTAGCAGATACCCAGCAGCCGCCAGTGGTGGAGGCGGCGCTGCCGCAGCGTATCAGCATGCGAGAGCGTGTCCCATGGGAAGTATAGGGAGTTTCCTCCCCCTGGCTTAACGTCCATCGCAGTCACCGACAGCCTGTTCAATAGATTTACGTACGCGAATGAGCCTTTGATAATTCGTTCAACTTACATTTTAGGGCACTAAAAAGTGTCGCGTGCTAGTCGGCAGTCCCGTGTTATTTTTTTAAAAATTCGCGCGCTTTTAATAAAGGCCGCGAAAAAAATTAAGCAGGGGAGTTGTCTTACCATGGATTGAAAAACATGTTTGTTGGAACAAACGCTACAACTTCGGTATTTCAGATTTTTCTTAGGAGTTATATTAAAAGTTAACCAATCTTCATTAGTTGCCAAGCTTTGCGGATTGGAAAAATTTCTGACTTGCTCTATATGGGCTCAGAACAATACTGCGCTAAGTGGAGACGCGCAGCGCCTATGCTTACTGTTTTAATGCATGGTGCTTTTAGATGCGAAGCATTCTTAGCAATCCCAAAGCATTTGTGCGTTTCTATCTATCATCTATCTATCTATCTATCTATCTATCTATCTATCTATCTATCTATCTATCTATCTTCTATCTATCTATCTATCTATCTATCTATCTATCTATCTATCTATACTATCTATCTATCTATCTATCTATCTACTATCGTTGTCTGTCTCTGTCTGTCTGTCTGTCTGTCTGTCGGTCTGTCTGTCTGTCTGTCTGGCTGTCTGTCTGTCTGTCTGTCTGTCTATCCGCCCACGTCGGTGCTCTCGTGATCGTCTCCTTAGCTTGGGGGTACAACCAAAATTGGTGTCGGAGCGTAGAGGGCTTGACAAATATGGTCTGGTCATGACATGACATTACATAAAAATCCTGTCGGTACGTCGTCAAACCCTTTCCTACAGACACGTGGCTGGTAGTTAATATCTTCCCAGGAACGGCAACACAGCCATTGGCAATTTAAATGCGAGAGTGTAAAGAAAAACGACATCGTCAGCATTGACCCGATTAATGCGAAAAATGAAAATCAGGATCCAGCAAGAATTCAACCCAAGCGCACTGCGTGGCAGTCACGTTATTCTACGCAGAGCCACGCCAGGTCGAGAAACTGTTTTGAAAAAAAGATCCGTGCAGGCTTAATATTGGTGCAACGTCACTGTGGTTGCAATGCTGGCTACCTGTCTCAGTTTATAAAAAGCAATAAACATACATATGTACCCCTGTGATACACGCGTCATGCCGGTTAGCTTCGATTGTGGTTCCACGTTTAGCTCCTCTTTTATAGATGTCTAATAAACGTTACTTTTTTATCGCTATGATTCAGCAACTATATTCAAGCGTTCTCGATTCGGAGGAATGGGCTAACGAAAGTTAGTATGATATTCACATCATCGCACCGTAAGTGCACTTCGTTTCGAACTACTGACGTGTGTGGGTTCAGGTACGCCGGACCATAAGATACCCTTTAAACGCCAGTGTAGTCGGCATTCCTGGTAAGGCCACGATGTGCACACAACTACTACTCTTACTAAAAGGCGTCGACCCACTCGTAACGATCGCTCAAAGTAAAAAAAAAATGCAGCATAGACAACTACCGCAGACTGCTTCGCATGAAGCGATTCCGACAGGCATGGAATCTGCTGTTTTATTGGTAACACCCTGCGTATTCACTAGCGGAGCGCTCAGAATTGGTGGAATAGGTGTAGTAAGGGGAGAACGATCACGTGCCAGTGATTGTAGCGAGCTCCCATACTCACCTGACCTTCATAGAAAGGCAGGCGTGCTTGGCGGCTCAGGCAGTATTTCCAGTCGAACCTGTCCCCGATGAGCGCGGCGCGAACAGCGGAATCT